>NC_140583.1:970230109-970830109 GCF_964204655.1 Triturus cristatus
AGTGTGTTCCATAAAGGAAAACCCCGAACATAAATTAAAGCAATTTAGGCATAAAAATGCATTTAATTTCAGCAAGCATGGTAAAGGAGTCAGTTTCAGAAACCCAAATGATTGGTTCTGAGGAGAGAAATAAGAAAACACAGGCATGAAGCCTTAGCACTCAAACATTGGAGATTAGCAGAGGCTGGAAAGGTATTCTCAGCTCAAAGTCAGGAGGCATCTCCAAGATCTGCCTCGTAAATTCTGCAGCAAGCTCTCTCTCTGAATCTAGTCTAAAGAACATACATTAATACATGATACATTAATATAATGATGAGCGACTGTTCGGTCCTGATGTGATTTGAAGCCTGGTGACCAGGCAGATCTTGAACCGCCTTGTGACTATTTTTGAGGCTGTCTGGTAACCCGGACCTGTTTCAGGGGACGCTGAACTGGACAATGGTCCTAAAACCTGGGCGCCATTTGGATTGGTTGGTTGAAGTTCGGTCGCCAGTTTGTCCTCCTTCCTCAATCCTGGAATCGACCCTCCCTGTTCCTGTTGCTCCACTAAGTGGGGAAAGAGAAAAAGGACTCTCTCCACCTCACTCCTACGGTGGCCATCTTGAAAGGGAGCCAGTCATGAGATTTAGCTATTTTAACATGCGCCTCATTACGGTTAATCAAGTCTAAAATCGTATTTGTCCTTGAACTTCTTTAGCTATTCACCCCACCCTCTTCCAGGCTAATTGCCTGTCCCCCCTTATACGAGTCTGTATTGTTAAATGTTACCCCAAACCTAACTTAGGGGAGCCATCATAACAAACCCACTTCCCCTTGGTTGCATAATATTTTAACTTCCATGGAATTTATACTCTACCTTGCTGACTAAGTTGGTACCCTCCTTACCTTAGAAAGAGTCTTTTTTTTTTTTTGGGCGAATGACTATCCTATAATTGTCTAACCTGAAAAGCTGCTGGATACTACTATTCTAATGCGCTATCTGCACCTAAACATACCTACCGTTATTTATAACATTATGCTCATCCTCACTGATTTACCTCATTTTGCTATTTTTTTTTTTTACTGTCTATGTTGTTCGTAATTTATACTGAATAGTTGCTAGTTGTTATTTATCTTTGCTCTATGTGCACTCATAATGGTCTACCTCATTTTATCTTTTTTTGGTTTAAATTTTTCTGAATGTTATATAGCCTAACATTGAAGAAGACGCACAGCTGCACTTAGTACTTTTGTCTCCTTGTTCTTCACTGATCGGTTTAGTATTAATGTTTCACTGATTTGTTTATTATTATTGTTCCCCTCTGTTTCATTCTTCCCCCTTCATTTTCCCTATTCTCAATCTATTATTTTATCTCCCAACTAGTTCTACCTTTCCATACTTCCCTAGCTCATGACAATGACCCTGTCTAGTGTCTTTACTCCTGGACTCCCCCCCCCCTCTTCTTCCATCTTCCTTCCCCCCTAACGCCTCCCACTTGAGCCACCTCATCACACGGCCCCCGCCTTTACCTGGGGATATTACCTCTCTCTGACTTCCCCTCGCCCCCTCTTTTTATTCCTCCTTCCCTCTGTGCCCCACCCCAATCTCCCTCCTGCACATCTTCCTCTTGCCCCTCCACCACTCCAGTTGAACCACCATGCCTCCCCTCAACCATGACACTGGACTCACCCATTGCCTCATTCGCATCTCCCCCTCCTCCTGACATTCCTACAACTCTCTCAGCCACCCAAACCTTCCCTCCTCCTCTTGTACCCCCTCTTCCTGGTCCCTTGACGTCTCCACTTATTACTCCAACCTCCTTCTGTCCTAGTAACCTTCCCCCATAACCAAATTAACAGCCCTTATCACCCCCATGCCTCCTTTTCTTCTCATGACACCCAGTTGACCCCTGGGAATGCCCTCTCACACCCTTCAATTCCACCTCTATCTTGCAACCTAAACACCCCTCACCTGCCCCCACCTGGCTTCTCGCCCTATCCAAACCCTAGACCTCCCTCCCCGACCAACATCGAACATACCCCTTTCCCCCGACCTCCTAGCCCCCTTCCCTAACCCGCTTCTCACCCATCACTCCTCACCCATCACTCCTCAATATAGAACTTCAACTCTCAACCCTCGTGTTAGAACTTTCTTCTCTCAGAAATTACTTCAACTCCCTCTCCTTAAGGAACCCTCCAATCATGCCAATCCTTTGGATTCCGGACAAACTAACACCACACTGCCTCACCAAGGGAATATTCCCCCTTGCGCCAATCCTCCACTTAGACTGCCTTGCAGTAATTGTTTACTCAGTCCACCCTTCTCCCCGAGCCATCTTCCCTCCTTTGACCTCCTTGACCTCAATAAATCCCACCCCCTTATCACCTCAACTATGAACACCCTTTCACCGCATTCATCTATCCCTGTGATCCTGGGGACAAGTAGGATCCCTTCCTCCCCAGTCTCACCCAGACCCCCACAACAACTCGCCACTATCCATTCCTGTTCCCCCACAAAAAATGACCCTAAACCCCTCAACTGCATGCTGGTTAACTGAGGTTCGGCAGCCTGTCATGCAAATGAAATTGCAGAAACTATCCTTAGTGAAGCCATTGACATCGCCTTTCTTACGGAAACCTGTCTCAATGCCCACTCGTCATCAATTCTTGACCTGCTCTCTCCCCCTGGTTACTCCATCCTCAGAAAAGACAGGCTTAACAAAATCGGAGGGGGCCTTGCCATAATCTATAAAGAAGAACTTCAACTCTTACCTGTCCAGCACTCCGACCATACTACTTTTGAATACCTTGGTGCTGAACTTATAGTTCAGGGTTCCCCCCCTATTCGTCTCCATAACATCTATCATCCCCCTGGTGACCCTCTTTCCTTTGTGGAGGAATTGTCCGATCTTCTTACCCAATCCTCGATTTCCAATTCTAGAAACCTCTTCCTCGGAGACTTAAACCTTGACTGGAACAAAAATGATGATCCCTTGGTTAGTCTCATCAATGACTTACTTGACATCAGTGACTTGAAACACCTCTGCCATTCTCCAACACACTCCAAAGGTGCCACTCTTGACGCTATCATCACTAGCAAGGAATTGGCTTCTCTTTTCTACATCATCCCCATTGACTGGTCTGAGTCTGACCACCACCTCATCCTCTTCACGATCACCAGCTTTATGCCCCCCTCCCACAACAACCATCAAACATAAGAAATTGACCAGAAATCTTCACCTTATTCCCCCCGGGCGAACTGGAGACTAGGATTAAAGCACTTCTACAGTTTACTCCTCTCTCCCAAAGTGCTAATGACCTTACAGAACACTACAACAAATCCATTGTTGAAGTCCTTGACCAAATTGCCCCAGCCAAATTAAAACTGCAAAAACATAACCCCTCCAAATCCTGGTTCAACACCGACCTCAACAATGAGAGACAAGCTCTTAGGCTGACTGAACGCACGTGGAGGCAACACCATTCCCCCTCAAATCTTGTCTTCCTCAGAACCGCAAGGGCCAACTACAAAAAACACATCTTTAATGAAGAGGCCTCCTTCTTCCGTTCACAACTCGATCGGGCAAGAAACCGACCTAGGGAATAATTCAGCATTGACAAAAACCAAACTGCTTCAGCCCCCCCCCCAAACTAATGGCTGCAGTCGAGAGATGTGAAGTAATAGCTAGCTTCTTCTCGGATATAATCGCTAAGATTGATCAATCCTTCGTCGTAACTCCCCTCCCACAGAGGCTACCACCCCACCCTAAGTCTCCAGCCACACCTACCCCTCCTCTAGAGTCTTCCCAACTCGCCCCCTTTGTCACCCCTTCTGAACCCTACTACATCAGCCCCCAGGTAAAAAACAATGCATCCTGGAATCACTATCTTGTGGAGTTGTGCCCTCTGTCTGGAAACAGGCTGTGGATTACGCCTCTTTTGAAGAAGGCCACTCTTGGGTCAACCTGTCCAGGTAGTTATCGGCCTATTTCTCTTCTACCTTACCAAGTAAAAATCCTTGAACGGCTGGTCAGCAAACCTCTGTCTCAGTTCCTAGAATGTAATAACAAGCTGGCAGATGTACAATTTGGCTTCTGTCCGGAACATGGGACAGAGACTGGCCTGGTACCGTGATGGACGATCTTCGTCTAATGGCAGACAAGGGGCAATCAGCAATACTTATGTCTGCCTCTTTCGACACGGTTAACCATGACATTTTGTTGACCCACCTAGAGGAGATGGGAATAGTCGGCACTGCCTTGGACTGGTTTCGATCCTATCTTTCCGGTGGGGGTCAGGCAGTGGCTGTACCTCCATTCTAATCTGCCTTTTTTAACATTAGGCATGGCGTTCCCCAAGGGTGTGACATCAGCCCGATTTTATTTAATATATATTTGAGCCCATAATGGACATCATTCAGGCTCACAATGTGAAGCTAGTTAATTATGCTGATGACACTCAGATTATTTTATCCTTGGATGGATCCCCATCTAACGCCCTGGAGAATTTCCACGCCTGTATACTTGATACTGTGCAGTGGTTCGGAACAACTTTTTACAATTCAATTTGGATAAGACCGAAATGTTGTACTGTTCTGATGGGAAGGTCCCTCCGCCCCGTCCTCACAATATTTGGCCTCTCGCAACTTCTACTCCTTTGGTTCCGACTAATATGGTGCGAAACTTGGGAGTTACATTTAGCGCCAATTTTTCTTTGGAGTTGCAAGTGAATAAGACGGTGGGATGTTGCTTCAGTCTGCTCAGGGCATTGAAAAAGATTCTCCCACTGCTTCAGAATTCGGTCAAAGCCTTAATAGTACAAGGCGTAATTTTAAGAAGAATTGATTATTGTAACGCCCCCCTGTTGGAGTCACCTAAGTATTTGGTCCAACGCTTGCAACGCGTTGAAAATGCGGCGGCAAAGCTGGCGTTGTCCAGACCACGAGACTCCTCTGCATCATTGTGTTTGGCCGAGTTACACTGGCTGCCAGCACTGCAAAGAATACACTTTAAATCCCTATGCATAGTGTTTAGGGCTTTGCATGGTGCTGGTCCAAAGCCATTGCAGAGGAAACTGGCCTGGTATACTCCTACTCGGTGACTTCGCTCCTCTTCTGCCTGTTTAGCGAAGGTCTCCAGATTAAAAAAAGTTAGAACTGGAGGGAGGGCTTTTAGTCTTGCAGCTGCAAGGTTATGGAATGAGCTACCATTGGAAATTAGACAGTGTAATACCTTATCTTTGTTTAGGAAACAAATTAAAACTTGGCTGTTCCCTAGAAAATGATCCTGTTGTTTCTCTCCATTTCATGTTCTGATGGCTGCGTTTTGTGCTATAGCGCCAGGGTACCCGTAGGGTGATTGTTGTGCGTTATAAATACTGTATACAATACAATACAATACAATAACTTCTGCCCAGTTTCAGAACGGGAAGTCCTCAACATCATCACCAAGCTTAAACCATCCTCGCATTCCAGAGATCCCCTCCCTTCCTATCTAGTCCAAGACCTAAAACACATTATTGCCCCATATTGGACCACTATCATTAACTCCTCCCTAGCCACCGGTAATGTCCCTGCTTCCCTCCAACTAGGACAAATCACCCCCACCATCAAAAACGCTACAGCTGACCCTAATGACTTAAATAATCTGCGCCCTATTTCCAACCTTCCTTTCTTATCTAAGGCCCTGGAAAAATACGCCCTGCTCCAGTTGGACAAACATATCGACTCATTCAACCTCTTGGATGCATTACAGTCAGGCTTTCGAAAGGGCTGTAGCACTGAAACTGCCATGCAACATTATTGATGAGATCCACCACTCCCTAGACAAGGGTGAATCCTCCCTTCTCATTCTCCTCAACCTCTCTGCTGCTGTCGATACTGTTAACCACACTGCCTTACTCAATATTCTCAAAGACCGTTTTGGATTAAATGGTGCTGTTCTTAAATGGTTCACCTCCTTTTTCCACCACAGAACCCAACAAATTAAAGTCAGTGATTGCCTTTCCGAACCTTTACCGGTCTCCTTGGGTGTCCCCCAGGGCTCTATCGTCTCTCCCACTCTATTCAACCTCTTTATGGAACCCCTCACCCTCATTCTTAAGCAGGCGAAAATCAGTTATCACCTCTATGCTGATGACACCCAACTTTACTGTAAGATCAAATCCCATGCTGATGTTCTACACCTCAATGATGCATTGACTAAGATTCAATTTTGGTTCCATCACAACCACCTCAAACTCAACCCTAAAACAACGGAAATCATTCTATTCTCTCCTAAAAACAACTTGCTCCCTATTCAACACTGGATCTCTGACATCAAAGCTCTCAACTGTTCTCTTTCCATCTCTAACTCAGTTAAATCCCTACGCATCAGCGTTGACCAGAGCCTGAGTCTTACTCCCGACATAAAAAATTCAGCCAAAAGTGCTCTCTTCACACTCCATCATCTCAAGAAAATTAAATCCTTCATTCCTGCTGATGACTTTAAATCAGTGGTGCAATCACTGGTCCTGTCTAGACTCGACTACGGTAATGCCATTCTCTCTGGAATTCTGAAAGCCCACCTAGCCCCTATCAAATCCATACTTAACCTTGCAGCCAGGCTTATTACTGACTGTAAGCGGTTTGATCACATCTCCCCGTCCTCAAAGACCTTAAATGGCTTCCGATTGAAGGCAGATCTACTTTCAAGACTGCTTGCATCACGCACAAAGCCCTTCATCAAAACACCCCATCTTATCTCTCTGATAAACTCCACAAAGCGGGCTGCATTGGAACAATGAGGAGCACCAACACTGTCGTCCTAGTCCCTCCCTTGTTAAAAATGAGGTCAACTCAGTCACGCTATTTCTCTGGAAACGCGCCCTCCGTCTGGAACGCCCTCCCTAAAGATCTACGTTGTAACCCCTCCTACCTCAGCTTCAAAAAAGATCTCAAGCTGCACCTTCTCAACAAATACTGGGGTCCTTAATTTCCTTGTCACTGAACACTTATTCCTTACCCCTTCCCTGATTGTATAGGTCCCCTCTAGTTATTGTCACCCCCTTGCCCCCTCCTTTCAATTCTTTCATTTGCGACCTCCTCCCCCCTTTTTTTATTTTTCGGGTAGTACCCACCTACTTCCACCTACTTTCCCCTTACCCTTCACTCTCCACAGTCGCTCTTCACTTTCATGCTCTCCCACCTTTTCACTTTCTTATTAACTTTGCTTTCTACCAGTCCTACAATCTACGATCTGTTGTTTGACTAATATTTTCCTAGTTAATTTACCTCATTTAAAAAGAATACTGTTTGATATTTTCAACTTGCCTTGTTTATTACCTCACTATACAAATGTTATATTGCAATTCTGAATTACCAAACCTTGTAAAGCGCTCTGATACTCTTGGGTCCAGCCTGGGCTATATAAAACCTTTTAAATAAAATAAATAAATAAAAATAAAAATACAATTAATCAAAAATTAATGACAGCAATTTTCCCATTCGCACTCTCCTGAACCAATCAGTCGTCAGCAATCTCTGGGGGAGGGTAAACTCTCTAGTTTCTCACATCTTCACAATTAACTACACAACCATGTCTTTGGGTTGGTATTTTGAACAGGTTTTGTGGTTCAGACAGTTCTTCCCATGAGTCGCTCTTCCTGTCGTCTACTCTACCCCTGTGAGAACCTCACTATCAGTTGTTTAATACGTTGCAAATGCATTTTCACTTGCTAATAGAATGCTTCTAGAAAATTACACCATCTGCAGTAGGGAGAAAGAGAGAAACATCATCTGCAGTAGGGAGAAATAACAAATCATCTGCAATAGGGAGAAAGAGAAAAACATCTCTTGCAGAACAACTGTTTGAACACAAAACAGGCCTCTGAGTCCTAACATGTAAAGTTGACATTTAAATTGCCATCAGCAGTTTGGCTAACTTATCTAATTACAATATGTTAATTCAAGTGTTTGCTTACGATGCCTAAATATGATTACATTTTTGCGTTTACTTTGCACATGTTATTTCAACATTGAAGTTAGCACTTTACAGTTAAATGTGTTTCATTTGCAAAATGAGGGATTTTGCTCTATCAAATCCCAAACATTATTTAAACCTTGTGAGGCACTCGTTACAACAGTAAACACTTTGGGGCAGATTTACTACTTCTGCCGCATCTTTGCTAATCAGCAGGGATGCGCCAGAAGAGTTGCGACGCATCTGCCCACCCGTGCACCACCACTGATGAGCCGCATTTATAATGCGGCGCACCGTGGCGCACGGATGGGCAGATGCATGTCGCATCCCCCCGCGGAAAGGCGGCGCATTGCTGGAATTGCGTCGCAAGCGCAGCGCAGCTCCAGCAAGACTCGGGGTGCCCCTATTCCTAACATGCTGCGTCAATCCTTACGCCTGCTTCAAGCAGGTGCAGGGTTTTGACGCAGCATGACCGTAAAAGTGACTGAGTGAAATCTTGTAGATTTCACTCAGCCACTTTTCGGATGCGTTCCTGCGCCGGAACGCCCCCCGTGCAGGAACGCCCACATGTGGCGCAAGACTTTACAACGTGACGCATCTCCCTAGAGGTGTTACATTGTAAATAGCCCGCAGCATGGCGCTGGCTTTGCGCCGCTGCTGCGTCACAAAAGTGACGCAACGGCGGTGCAAATCTGGCGTAAGTGGCTTGTAAATTTGCCCCTTTGAGTCTAGTACAGTGTACGATACAGGAGTGGAATTGTATTCTTGAAAGTAAAACTTTATTATCCGGTGCTTCGACCTCTTTGTAGGACAGTCCCATAAGATTCAGCCGACACGTGTTTCGCGGTAATGGGGAAGTTTCCCCACGACATTCTTTTTAAGTTTGAAAGAGAAGTTTATTAAGAAAAGCAAAGGTATCATTACAGAAGTCATAACAATAAATTCATGTCAAAACAATACAATAAATTCATGTCAAAACACTTCAATAAATTCATGTCGCAACAATACAATAGAATGCACTGCACAATATGAAATCGAATTCATGAGTAAAAGATAAACTATTAATACATAACAATCAAATCATAAAAGTACTGGAGTTATGAAGAAATCTGGGAACGCACAAGGGATTCAAGGGGGCTTCAGAACCTCCTGCTGAGACGGTGCTGGCCGGGAACATTTTTTTGCGCACCTGTCAAGGTAAAGTGTAACTAGGGACCACAGGTCCAAACGCTTCGCTGCCATCTGTATAGGATATACAAAGGAGGTGTCCAACCTATGGTTGTGGCAAACAACGTACCACCATGCCTTATAACAAATCTTTGTGGAATCTTTCCAGTTAACAGTAATCTGCTAAGAGGCAGCTGCAAACAGCAAATCAATCATTTTAATATTGGCTGTAACATTCTCCCAACACGGTGAGAGGCTTCCTAGGAAAACGTGGGAGATAGAAAAGGAAAATGTAGTATTGAATATGAGATTAATTTGGGACCAGACTTGTTTCCAAAAACTGTCTACTAATGGGCATAAAAATAACATATGAAAGATGTCAGCTTTTGGGGAGGAACATGACCAGCAAATATCTGGAGTGGTTGCAAATCTACTACCCAAAACATTCGGAGTAAATAAAAGTCGATTGTACACAAAGAACAGCGTTTGTGTTAGGTTAGCTGCCCTAGAGGATTTGCACAGTTTAAGTTTATCTTATTCCAGAAAGATACTGGCCACGAGAGTTGAATATCCCGTTCCCAAGCTTCCTCTATTTTAGATTTCTGCCTAACGACATCCTTCCCTTGTAGGAACCTGTATATACTAGAGGCCGAGGATTTAGTTTGAAGTAGGGAAGACAGCTGTGAAGGGGGAATCTGGAAGGTAGAAGCATTGGGCGTAACTTACAATTGGTTGAACCTATCCACCACAGCCACCCTGAGTAAATTATATTTATGTATGAACGAGGCAGGTAGGCCGAAACCCTGTCTAAGTGAATGAAAGGGTAGAAAACATGAATCGGAGAATAGCTGGTGTATCCATATTAAGCCTTTCCGACGCTAGGTCTTCCAATAAATTAGTTTATCACGAATAACTAGGTCCTTATTATGCCATATGGTCGAATTTAGGAAGGCGTCAATAGTGGTAGGGGACGGAGAGAGTGTAGAAACCAGTAGTTTAGAAGTCAGTTTAATTATGGGAGTAGACACCACCTGCGGTTTGCGCGAGAAGGAGAGATACTCAGAGAAGGAAAAGGGAGATAAGAAAAGACGTTCAATTGTAGTCCATAATGGGCAGTCCTCCAAAGGGGCAAGCAACCAAAGTGAAGCCTGACGCAAAAGAAAAGCTTTTTGATAAGCCTGAAAATCAGGGAAATTAACTCCCCCCTCTGTTATAGGGCGTGTTAATTTAGCTAGAGACATTCGAGGCCTCTTCGAGTTCCACAGAAATGAGGAGAGGGTGGAATTGATCTTTTTAAAGAATTTGGCAGGGATGGGAACTGGAATGTTAGAGATGGTGTACAATACGATGGGTGACAGCATCATCTTTATAGTATCTAAGCGCCCCCCACCATGATAAGTAAAGGGGGTGCCACTTGGCCGCTAAGTCAGCAATTTTTTTGTATACATTTATTCAAACATAACTCTACTGTGCCTGATATTGAAGGGGTGACGTGCATTCCTAGGTATTTAATGTGGGAAGGACTCCATGAGAAATTTGATGCCTTAAAATCCGCCTTAAAAGTGTACCTGGTCAATGGAAGAATCTCGCATTTATCATTGTTTAACTTGTAACCAGAAATACTAGAGTAAGCCTGTACCTCTGTCAAGAAGGTAGGAATAGAGACACTGGGATTAGACACAAAAAGCAAGATGTCATCGGCGTAGGCAGCCAACTTAAGGTGGACGTTTGCGGACTGGAAACCAAATAAATACGGATTTTGACGTAACATAGAAAGAAAAGGTTCCAAGGCTAAATTAAAAAGGAAAGGAGAGAGAGGACAACCCTGACGGACTCCCCTGCCCAAATCAAAAAACGAGGAGATCAAGCCATTGGCACATATGGCCGCATGTGGATTGGAGTAAAGAAGAGAAATTAAGGATACAAACTTGGGACCAAAACCAAACCAATTAAGGGTATGAAACAGATAGGACCATTCAACCCTGTCAAAAGCTTTCTCAGCATCAAGTGCAATTGCCGCAAGGGAATGTTTTAAGGATGGAGATTTAGACAAGACATTAAAGAGGTTGTGTTATCCGTTATATACCTGCCCTTGACAAATCCAGATTGTTCCTTACCTAATAGATCAGGTAAGTAAGAGTCTAGACGTATCGCTAAGGCTTTGGAAAAAAATTTGTAATCAATGTTTACCAAGGAAATGGGTCTGTAATTTTTGCAATACCTTTGATCCTTGCCTTCCTTCGGTATAAGACAAATATGTGCCTTTAAAAAAGAACCTGAAGAGCTACCCAATGTGTTAAAGAAAGTTATCAGAGAGTGTAACTTGGGCAACATGAGTTTGGAAAAATGCTGATAGAATTCTACTGTGAAGCCATCAGGCCCAGGCGCCTTATCCTTCTTAAGTTGCTGGAGAGCTTTTGATAATTCTTGCTGTGTCAGGTCCAACTCCAAAGGGGTTAAATCCGGCAAAGAGTGGGGGGGCCTTTGGAGATTTGAGAAAAAGTGAGATAGAGAATGAGCAGTGGGTTGAGATTCCGAAGCGTAGAGGGATTTATAGAAGAAAGAAAATTCATTCAAAATATCAGCATCTTTGAATTTTAAATCCGAATGATCGTCGTAAATAGATTCAATGTTAAGTTTATTATGTTTAACTTTTAAGTAATTAGCCAATATTTTCCCTGCCTTGATTTTACCTTGATTTTACCTCCATAAAATTTGGCGCTAGATTTTAACAAGTATAATGAAGCATCCTCCGTTGATTTCTTGTTAAATTCCAATTTAGCGTGAATGAGAGCCGTGAGAGTTTGTTTTGAGTGTGAGGTGTAAAAGGAATGCTCCAGTTTTTTGATGTCCTGTAAAAGGTTTTTAGTGAATTTAGGCGAAATGTTCCGCCTCTTGGCTACAAAGCCAATAATAAAGTCCCTCGCTGAGGCTTTAAATGCATCCCATATAGTTGAGAAGGCCATGGAGTGGGTTTGATTGAACATAAAAAACGCATCAAAAAAATTGGTAAAAGAGGCACTGAATTTTGGGGCTAGGAGAAGGGCATTGTTGAAGCGCCATCTTTTGGGACCCGTAATTCTAGGCAGAATCTCTAGACCAATTGAAACAGGGGCGTGATCTGACAATAAAATAGGGCCAATTTCTGCATGTGTAAGGGTTTGTGAGATGGAGTGGGATACAAAAAACATAATCGAATTCTTGATTGGGTTTGATGCGATGGGGAGTAGAAAGTGTACTCTCTGGTGGTCGGATTACAGAGACGCCAAGCGTCCAGAAGCTTATGCTGGGATACAGCACGCATGAATGATTTCTGAGGTTTATTTGGAATATAGGAAACCCTGGAATTCCTATCTATGAACGGATCAAAGACCTGGTTACAGTCGCCAGCCAAAATAAAATTATCTTCCATGCAGAGAGCCATCTGTCTATCCAACATGGACCGAAAAGAAGGCTCTCCACATGTAGGGGCATAAACATTGAAAAGAGAAACAGGAACACCCTTCAAGGACAGCTTAACATTCAACCATCTACCATTAACGTCTGAAGCCTGAGCCAGCATCGAGAGCGGGAGGGACTTACTACACAGAATCATCACCCCATTCCGTTTACCATCGCCAGGAGAGGAGAAAACTTCCCTCACCCAACCACTTTTTAACTTTAATGATTCAACATCATATAGGTGGGTCTCCTGCAAAAAAACAATATCCGCGTCTAGCTTGGCTAGGTGGGTCAGGACTCTCTGCCGCTTAATGGGAGAATTCAAACCCTTAACGTTCCATGAAACCAATTTCAAAGGCATAGATGTTCAAAAATAACACAGAATGCAATCATAAAGCAAAAATCCAATGCAGTGCAAAACCAATATAAAGTAGAGAAGAGATGTAGCAAAAAAGAAACACCTTGTTTTGAGACGTAGGAAAAATGAAAAGACAAATCAGGTACAAATACAGTGAGAGAAATAAGTAACATCTGAGACTGAAGATAGACCATTTCAAGAATGAAATTGAGCGAAATACAAAAAGTATTAAAACGTAAGATACAGAGAACAGAGAGGAGAATAACACAAATGATAAGAGGGAGAGGGGGACATGAAAAGAGTATAAAAAATAGGACTAAGGCGTGAAAAAATGGGAAACAATGGGAAAAAAACATACCTACACAGGGAATTACCAAGTGAAGAGGAGGTGGGGGGTGAAGCAACATGGAATGGACAACATATCCAGGGGTCAGCTTGACGAACAACCGGAAGAACATCACAAAAAATGAGGGTAATATCTGCAAAGGAAAAACAGAAACAGTGGAACAAACATTAGCATAAATATAAATAGATAAAAACCATAGCAGAGCAAAATCTGAAAACCTGGTAGAAGAGCATTGTTAACAAAGGAAAAAACCTATTATGAGAGACAGCAGTTCAAATGATAGGTACATCGAATAGTCACATCAGGCATTGAACAGGGAAGCCTGTCCCGAAGAATCCATAGCCATCGGTTTGCAAGAATTAATGTAGCTTTGTAGCCGTAGAGGATCTTCATAAGCAATTGTTTTGTTATTATGTGTGACTTTGAACAGACAAGGATGGAAAAGACCATATCGAGTTGCAATCGAACGCAGGTCTGCCCGCATGTTGAGGAATGCTTTACGGCGATTTGCAGTAGCCTTGGCATAGTCCTGAGCAAAGAATAAGGATGAGCCAGACCACGTGATCTTCGAGGAAGCTCTTACTGCCAAAAGGACCTTCAACAAATCCGTATATTCTAGAAAATATAAGAAAACGCCCCTAGGTCTTGACGAGGATGAGGCTTGTGATGGGAGACGACCCAAGCGATGCGCCCGTTGGATGTTGAGCACTGTTCCGTCTGGCATGTTGAGCAGTTTTGGAAGGAATGATTTGAAGAAAGAAATAGAGTCCGCACACTCAAGACCTTCTCCCAGGCCGTAAATGCGGAGATTGTTCCGCCTGTTACGATTTTCCAATTCCTCGACCTGGTTCTGAAGTGTAGTAACTTGAGACTGAAGGTGAGACACAGTGACGCACGTATCCTTGAAGGAAGAAATGTTCTGTTCAACAGAGGAGACTCTTGTCTCCAGCTGAGACCAATTGTCTGTTAAAATTTGTAATTTGGTGTTAGTTTCTTCCATGAATGGACGAAGAGCCCTTATTTCCTCCAGAAGTAACTCCAAAGACACAGGCGAAGCTGACTTGGGAGGTGTTGGAGGGTCTTTTTTCAAGCGTTTGGTGTTGGACTTCCCAGGGGTGGCGGATGAAGGCTCCATGGCGGTTTCCAAGACCTGAGAAGCAGAGGCTGAAGAGTCAATAAGCTTAGAGAATTCCGAAAAGACTTTCGAATTCTTGACAAAAATGCGTTTCGGCTTGGAACAAAAAGAGTGAGCCAGCTTCGTTCTGCCCATAGAGCACACTCCACGCACTCCGTAGTGACTCAGGTGAATTGGAAGACGTAATGAAAAGGAATTATCCCGGGGGAGAGTGGCTCTACCAGTAGATAATGCAGGACAGTAAGCAATATAATATGCCAACAAAGAATTGCAGAAGCGCCTTTCCCCTGAATAAAAATACGCAGTCATATTCCAATAGGCTGCGTGACCAGCAAAAGGCCACGAGGCAAGTGTGGGGGAAGAAGAAAAAAAGAAAACATTTTCAGAGGAGTTCAGCGCAGAACATAACATCATCTCTGAAGGAAAATAAGCACATTCGCTGAGAATTCCTCATGGCTGCAGAGGTCAAAAACAGTAGCAATGACACAGGAGGCTCAAAATGGCTGCCAGGTAAGATGCTTATGAATTGCCAAAAAATCAATCAGCAGGAAAAAGCGCAGCGTCGAAGGAATAAGTAGCCACATACAAAATGAGGTCAAAAACATCCAAGAACAGTCACATAGGGGCAGCTGGACAAGCAAAGAACAGAGGTATAATTCTCTTCAGGATGTGCGCATTCGCGCGAAAAAACTAAATGGCGGCCGCGCTAAGGAAAAAGCTCCGACACCGACTTACAGCGCATAACTGCCTGAAGACGTGTCTCTATGAAGTCCGCATGGATGCTCCGGCATTCTGGAGAGTTTTAGAGTTCTGTTCCGTCCTTCATCCGAGCGGGGGGACCGCCGCAAAGCAACGGATCTTACCGGTGCGTCGGGAGCCTCACCCGTATGCTGCCATTCGGCTCGGGCGTCAAGCCACGCCCCTCCCCACGACATTCTTAAGGCTCTTATTTCCTGAAATTGTGTGCAAAGTCCTCCGAGTTCAGTTGAGAGGTCATCAACTATTTGGCAAGTATAGCCTTAATGTAGCACACAAGAAATGTAGTCAACACAAAATGCCGAGAAAACTGCCCGTTTTGAATCTGACTATAAGTAGGTGCAGGATGATTGCCAGGTGACTGTGATATTTGCCTCTTCAAAAACTGCTCGATATTATGAGGTATAGCTCCCACACTGAATAGTCCAGAAAATCTTTGTTCAATGCGACATCCAGAAAATTTAAATGAGCATAGGCTCCAGAACGTAATGCAATATCTCTTTGCCGTTGGCCAGTGGAGACACGCTGACCGAGTGAGTGTGCTACAGACTGGCGTTGAATTGCAGGTTACATTGTGATACCCGTACATAACAAATATGAAAAGTACAATATTGTTCGGCAGGAATGGTTCTTCACGCAAAGTTGTGCTTCTAAGCAGGTAAAATCCTTTCATTGCTGTTAGAAAACATTTTGTATGGTAACTGCTGCATACCGCTGTGGGGGAATTAAGGCAGGGTTTGCATAACAAAGTCCACAGCCCTCAATGTAACTTCGGGGTTCATTAACCCTGCCTGACGGTCAGAAACCTACCGGCAAGTGTTCTCAAACCATTGTTGGAATACTGCTGGGTTTATGGATCTGTTACTGGGTCCACTGAGGCTTTGTACAGCATGGGCTGGCCATTCAAAGTAGGATGGGCAGAGGGACATGCCAAAGTCCAACCAACCCTCACTTGAAAATGCACATCAGGAGTTATCAAACCTACAGGTTCAAGCATGCCAAGTGGTTTTTGGTGTCCTGGGGTTAGTTGAACGCAGGGTCTGATCGAAGGTCAGGTCCAACAACAACCCCCCCTCCCCCTGGGCTTTAGCTGTGCGGAGCAGGATTTGGCCGCCTGCAGCAGGTTTGTGGCTGAGCTACCCATGCAAAGAGGGGTTGGCCACCTGCTAAGGGACGCATGTGGTACATGATTAAAAAAAAAAAAAACTTTGGAAAGTATGGTTATTTTTGCAGTCCATAACTCTGCTATGAAAATTATAACTTACACCCAAATGCAATGCGGCTGACCTGTCCACAATAAAACCAATAAGTATGAACTCATCAAAGCACAACATCAATAAATAAATAAGACCTTTGCCACGGACTCTACCTGGGCGGCTGCCTTGGTGTGAGCTCTCTGTGGCGGTGGATGGTGATTGCCTACTTTGCACTATTGACTAGCGCTATTTTAAAAACTGGATTTTATTGTTTTATCGTTTTTAATTCTTTGGTGTATCTTATGTGAAGTGTATTGAAGTGTATTTATTCTGCCTTTACTGCTGCACCTTCTCTCCTGAGGCGCAAAGCCGGGAGATCTTTCCTATACTCTCGCTGTGTTTTGGGGGCTCAGGGGACTCTCTTCTTACCTGGGGCAGCGGAGCGAAGTCGCTTTCACCGGTGTCGGCTCCTCGCTGCTCCGCGCTCTCCTCCTTCCTGCTGTGCTCTCTGGGCGCCCCTCTCGCTGGTCAGTGGACAGCGGGATAGTCGCACGGGGACGGCGGCCATCTTGAGTGAGGCTGGCTCGCTGGTCGGCGGACTAGGCTTGCTGCCTCACGGGCGGGAACTATAAAACTAGCTTCCCTGCCCTGCCCCGATCAGACCTTTGCCACGGACTCTACCTGGGCGGCTGCCTTGGTGTGAGCTCTCTGTGGCGGTGGATGGTGATTGCCTACTTTGCACTATTGACTAGCGCTATTTTAAAAACTGGATTTTATTGTTTTATCGTTTTTAATTCTTTGGTGTATCTTATGTGAAGTGTATTGAAGTGTATTTATTCTGCCTTTACTGCTGCACCTTCTCTCCTGAGGCGCAAAGCCGGGAGATCTTTCCTATACTCTCGCTGTGTTTTGGGGGCTCAGGGGACTCTCTTCTTACCTGGGGCAGCGGAGCGAAGTCGCTTTCACCGGTGTCGGCTCCTCGCTGCTCCGCGCTCTCCTCCTTCCTGCTGTGCTCTCTGGGCGCCCCTCTCGCTGGTCAGTGGACAGCGGGATAGTCGCACGGGGACGGCGGCCATCTTGAGTGAGGCTGGCTCGCTGGTCGGCGGACTAGGCTTGCTGCCTCACGGGCGGGAACTATAAAACTAGCTTCCCTGCCCTGCCCCGATCAGACCTTTGCCACGGACTCTACCTGGGCGGCTGCCTTGGTGTGAGCTCTCTGTGGCGGTGGATGGTGATTGCCTACTTTGCACTATTGACTAGCGCTATTTTAAAAACTGGATTTTATTGTTTTATCGTTTTTAATTCTTTGGTGTATCTTATGTGAAGTGTATTGAAGTGTATTTATTCTGCCTTTACTGCTGCACCTTCTCTCCTGAGGCGCAAAGCCGGGAGATCTTTCCTATACTCTCGCTGTGTTTTGGGGGCTCAGGGGACTCTCTTCTTACCTGGGGCAGCGGAGCGAAGTCGCTTTCACCGGTGTCGGCTCCTCGCTGCTCCGCGCTCTCCTCCTTCCTGCTGTGCTCTCTGGGCGCCCCTCTCGCTGGTCAGTGGACAGCGGGATAGTCGCACGGGGACGGCGGCCATCTTGAGTGAGGCTGGCTCGCTGGTCGGCGGACTAGGCTTGCTGCCTCACGGGCGGGAACTATAAAACTAGAAGGTGATGACTCCGCGCAGCGGACGCGCATTGCGGAGGCGCCTTTCCCGCGCCAAAGGAGCGCCTAAGGAAAGCCCGTCTGCGCCCGTCAGCGTCCCGGATGCGGACGGGTGCGGAATAGTGGAGTACACTGGCCCTCAGCTGCGTGCTTTAAGAACTGACCTGCACAGCAACTGTGGGGTATGTGACCTTGGTACAGGGGAGAATCTGAGCTGTCCAGGGTGCGGGTGGTCCTTGAGATGGGACTGGGTGAAGCCCATGGCTCCCAAGCTTAGTCGGCAGTTAACCTTTACGACGACTCACAACTCGGACGACCGGTCTTTCAATTGTGCTCTTTTAAACACTCGTTCGGCTTGCAAGCATGCTCAAGATCTGTTCAGTTTCCTGACCGATTTCAAGCCAGCCTGTCTATTTCTTACTGAAACATGGCTTGATGATACGTCGGGCCCAGATATTGCTAATGCCTTGCCCCCCAACTATTACATACTTAGAAAAGACAGGATGAACAGAAAGGGTGGGGGTGTAGCATTGCTGATAGATAGACAGTACGAATGCTCCATTATCCCCACGAATGAAATCCACGGGGTTGAAGCATTGGGTTTTTGCCTTTCCTTTTCGCCGGCTCAATCCTGTGCCGGTCTGCTGATTTATCGACCGCCAGGCCCCTTGGGATCTTTTAGCGAAGAGCTTGTTACTATAATATCTACTCTGAGCATTCAATTTAAACATTTTATCCTATTGGGCGATTTTAACATACATTTTGATACTCTGGCTGCCACTGACACTATCCAGATACTTGATATCACTGCTCCCTTGGGCCTTCTACCCTACGTGATATCGCCGACCCACGATAAAGGCCACACATTGGACCAGATCTTCTCCACCTCTCCCATCTCTGTTGCACCCCCTCTTCCCGTCTTATGGTCGGACCATTCGTTACTAACTTTTAAGATTCAGTCCCTGTTCGCGGGGACGGGTAGGCCTGTCGGATGTCAGTCCCGCCTGTCACGCCCCTTTCATCTAGTCACACCTGAGATGATTGAGCACTATAGGCTATCTCACCCCTGTTCTCTCACCGGGGACTTAGAACTGGACCTCCTTCGCTTTCAAACATGGCTAGCACAGTGTTTGGAGGACTTAGCCCCGCCTAAGCGTTCCCTTAAGAAATCCTCACGTGCCTCTGGCCCCTGGTTCACACACGCTCTCAATACCAGTAGAAGGCTTTGTAAGAAGGCCGAGAGAGCTTGGCGTGCCAACTATTTAGATTCACTAAAGGAGGCCTATAGGTCCTGTATTAAGGCTTATCATAAAGAAATTTATGTAGCCAAAAAAATGTACTTCACCCATAGGATTGAAGAAGCTGCGAACACTAGCAAGGAAATTTTTGCTATTGTTAAAGAATTTACCTCTCCTGCCGCCAGCTCCCTCAAATGTTCCTTTTCTGAGACGTGGGTTTCTCAATTAGCCAGCTTCTTCTCCAATAAAATCAGGAGTATTCAGGCTACTTTTTCCTCTCTCGACCTGGGAGGACTGTCCTGGCCCAATACCCCGTCTGAGGTGCCTAAGCAGGGGCAACCCAGCCTGATGAGTTTCCCTCCTCTCCAACCTCTTGACTCTCTGGAATTACTCTTAAAAATAAGATCGGGCTCTCCGTTGGACCCTTGCCCTGCCAAGCTGTTGGCTAAAGTGGCCCATGTGCTAAACCCGATGGTGAACCCCATTATAAACCGCTCCTTAGAAACAGGCACAGTTCCTTCCATCTGGAAGCAAGCGATGGTCGTACCACTGCTGAAGAAGCCGTCCTTAGACCCCACTACTCATGCCAACTATCGACCTATCTCCTTGCTCCCAGCCTTGGCAAAAGTTGCGGAAAAGCACGTGCAGTCTGTCCTCTCGCTCTTCGTTGAGTCCCATGGTATTCTGCACCACACTCAATCCGGTTTCCGTGCCAACATGAGCACGGAGACGGCCCTGTTGGAGGTGACTGAGGCCATTAAGGAAGTCCTGGACTCTGGGGGGAAGGCAATGCTGATTTTGCTTGATCTCTCGGCGGCATTTGACACCGTCCCCCATGGCCGCCTTCTAGCGCGCCTTGAGGAGATCGGTATTGGTGGTACGGTACTCAACTGGTTTTCGTCTTTTCTGTCCAACCGCCAACAAACAGTCTGGGCACCCCCACACTCCGCGGTAGTGCCACCCATGGAGGTGGGTGTGCCTCAGGGATCAATCCTGAGTCCTACTCTTTTTAATATCTATATTTCCCCTCTGGCGGCACTTGCGGAGTCTTTCGGTGCCCAGATTGTCTCTTATGCTGATGATACTCAGCTCCTTTTCTCATGCGAGAAAGATATGGACTTCGATGGTGCTCTCATCAAAGGCTGTCTGGAGGCAGTCTTTAATTGGCTTCAAATGAATCAACTCAAATGCAACTCGGAAAAATCCGAGGTTCTCTTTTTTGGCTGTCCCCCTGATACGTGTTGGAAATCCTGGTGGCCGCTGGACATGTCCCCCCCCTCTAATGCAACACCGGTGGCAAAAAATCTTGGGGTTAAGCTGGACACCTCCCTCTCTCTGAAACCACAAATTATGAGTCTGGTTGGCCAGTGTTTCGGGGTCTTGAAAGCACTTAGAAAATTCCTTCCCCTCCTCCCCATTGCCCACAGGAAGACGACAGTGCAGGCCCTAATAGGATCCAGGCTTGATTATGCCAATGTCCTTTATCTGGGCCTCCCGAAGTCTCTCCTCTCGCGCCTGCAGATTGTGCAAAATTCGGCCGCTCGTGCGATTTTTGGTCTTGGTCATCGCGCCCATGCGTCTGGCCTGTTGCAAACCCTTCATTGGCTGCCGATCCAGAGGCGCATTGAGTTTAAAACGCTCACCCTTGCTTTTAAAACCCTTCATGGCATGGGCCCTAGTTATCTCAGAAAGAGGTTCATCCTCTATAAACCAGCCAGAGCTTTGCGCTCAGCGTCTCTATCTCTCTCCACGGTCCCAGCAATTAGGCGCGCCCGCATTGGTGGACGCTCCTTCAAGTACCTTGCGCCCCGGGCTTGGAATGCCCTCCCACTCTCTTTACGGATGAGTGAGAGCTTGCTGTCCTTCAGAAAAGAGCTCAAGACTTGGCTCTTTAGCCAATAAGCCCCCCCCCCCCCTGTTTAGAGCTCTGTGGCTTCGGGTCTGATAGCGCCGGGACACTCTGCTTGAGTAGCTGAGCGCTTAACAAAACCCCGTTTAACATAACATAACATAACATAAATAACAACACATACTATTAAAAAAATTACTAAATTCATTGTTGTGTTAGATATAGCAGTGATATTAATCTGAAATGCAGTCTGATATGCAATATTATTATTTTTTGTGATTGTATATGTCACATTGAATGTGAGGACATTTGCATTTGGTGTGCTATTTAAGATTTGCATAGATGCTGACGTGTGAATTATGGATAGCAGATAACCATAACATGCACATTTTATTGTTTTTGTCTTTACCATAACTGTACTGTAGCTCTGAGATTTATATATAGAGAGTTACTAGAGATAACTAGAACTGGTTAATTTCAGTGTTTTTTGTGTTGCCACTGAAAATTTCACCTAACTTTAAAGTTACTTTAACCTTGGGTTTGTTCAGTGAAATTCTCTTTTTTCTTTTTAACGTCAAGTAATATTTTATTACCATACGTAAAGCCAACCTCCCCGCTGTGCACTGTCTTTGGGTGGGCATTGCCTAGTTTTTGCCAGTTTATACATAGTTCTGAAATGGCCCCAAAGTTATTCAGTAGTTGCACTGCCTGCCTGGGGTCTGTACTCCAGTCATTGAGGAAAAGTAACATGTCATATGCATGCAAAAATGTATATGATACGTCACTTCGCAAATATGTATGCCCGTGAAGTGTGACATCAGGTGACTACAATGGCCAACAACAGCAGTAACAGTGGGCAACCATGTGTTGTATCCTGCTCTACTTGATATTGCCTAGAGATCACTCAACCTGTTCTGAGCCGTGTGGTTGGTTTAGAGTATAATAGTATTGTCCGTCTAATAAATCCTAGCACCAGCTCAATGTGGACTTAGTGTGTAGAGGTATTCCCGGTCAAGACTATCAAAGGCCTTCTCGATATCTACAGGCATCAACAAGGTGTCAGCATGTATGTTCAGGCTGTCCATTAGTATAGTTAGCAGCCTCCTCGTAATCAGTGCCATGGCCCCGACTGGTCAGGCTGGATTAACCCTTTTATGTGAGTTAATGGCCTAGAAGCCAATACTCACAGAGTATCTTGTAATCTTGTACAGTTTTGGTATTCTAAAGTGTGTAGAGTCCTATTTTGATGAGTGTTCATGTTGTGTGCTGGTATTCTGAAGTCTTGCTTAAGTGTTCTGAAGAGACAGCAAGACACCACCACATCAACAACCACGCAGACCATAACAACTGCACTCAATTACCCCTGCTCTTGGATAGTAAGGTAAAAAATCCCATTCAAACATCAGAACACAACTCAGTCTTCTTGTCATGCCTTTTCGCACATTTAACAACAAGAGGTTGATACCCACAATGTCTTCCAAGCATGCAGCAGTTGTGCTCGCCAGTTTGGCAGGGTAGAGCCTTGCATATTTCATGCCAATTTGGAAGCTATTTCTTGGCTGCTGAAAACGACGCTCTCTCCCTTTGTACCATCATCGTAATATCTGGAAACCCCATTACCCTGCAGTTTTCAATAAAGAGAACGCCCTTCTCCTTTGCTTGACGCAGTGTGTGGTAATTGTCTCTATAATGGAGCAGCCAGGCCATTACATGGTGTGGCGGGCCCTGGGAGGTGGCAGTCAAGACAGGACCTTGTGAGTTCTTTCCAGGGCGAAGACAGGTTTAACCCCTTCTGTGCCACGCCCTTTCCCCCTCCTGTGCCGGGCGTTTCATTAGTGGGCGGGTTTCATGACGAGATAGTCTCGTCATGGGCACAGCGCGACCGTGCTCCATGACGAGACTATCTCGTCATGGGCACAGAAGAGGTTAAGACCCTTTTGGGGCTACTTTGTCTATGATCCCCTCCAAGTAGGCAACCATGATGTTACCTTCCACTCTCGCTGGTAGGCCTACTACCTGGATATTATTCCTGTGGGTCTGTCCCTCAGCATCTTCTGCTCTGTATTTTAGTAGTCGGACCCAGGCCGGCATACGTACGAGGACTGGTGATAACTACTGCTAACGCTAGTTAGCAGCAGTTTTCATACTGCTGAAACCTATCGCCTTGTTAGCGACGTATTTACAAGACATCGCTACATGGCGATAGCTTCAGGGATCAGCGGTGAAAACTGCCGATAACATTAGCGTGATAGCGATAGGAATTCTGGCATTAGCGGGCAAAAACTGACGAAAGGCCCATTAGCGGCAAAAAACACTCGTTAGTCAGCCTAACGTGAGTTTTGTTTGCCTCTATAGCCAAAAATAGCTTATCAGTCAACCTCCAATTAAAAATAGGCAAAAAAAGTATGGAATGCAGAATGAAGCAGCCAGGGCCAAGTGCAACACTTATCAACAACCCCCACAAGCCCCCCAACATCTAGGATGACCAGCCAGAGTCCCAGAGGAAAAGGAACTGCAGGGATACATCCATAAAAAGAGATGCATCGCGGTGCAACACCAGTGATGCATCACTTCTCATTGCGCACTCTTCGCAACACCTTGGCATCCAAAACCTTGAGTCTTGCGTCTGGAGCCTGGATGCCTCGCAGGTCCTGCATCTGGAGCCCTGAGGCCTCTCTGTTCCTGCATCTGGAGCCCTGAGGTCTCGCTGGTCCTGCATCTGGATGCCTCGCTGGTCCTGCGTCTGGAGGCTTGATGCCTTGCTGGTCCTGCGTCTGGAGCCCTGAGGCCTCGCTAGTCCTGCGTCTGGAGCCCTGGAGCCTCACTGGTCCTGCGTCTGGAGCCTGGATGCATCGCTGGTCCTGCGTCTGGAGCCTGGATGCCTCGCTGGTCCTGCGTCTGGAGTGGGATGCGGAGGTGCTGTGGAGTCGCTGAGCCATGTCAGTCGACATTTAGGCGCGGCGATCGCCCTTACCTGGTGGTGAAGTCTGGCAGGTCGCATGGAGACACGTTGCTGACCTGTGTGAGAAGACAATGGTCCTACACCTAATTTAAAAAATGAATCAAATCACAACCTGCAATAACAATGTGAAAACTTATTTACTTAGATATATATGGGCGTCGACGTTTCGACCCGACTTGGGGCTCAAGGGATGACTGGGGGCCTCGGCCTGTGGGTCTTGGTCACACACTAGCTGGGTAAAGGGAAAGGATCAGGCTCAGGGTTGTGCACAAAAGGGACTTGGTTGACTCATAGTTTTGCCATACACAATTTGGCTTACCCGCTAGTCCTTGTGGGGTGGGGAAATCCTCCTGTTTGTTTAGGCGCAAGGTGAGTCCTCATCTGTAATTAAAATGGGGCTAATGTAAAGGCTTATTGGTGCGCATAACTGAAGATTCAACCAGACACGAATATAACCATGCTGAACTTACCCATGAATGAAGGGTAAAGTACTGGCTATTGGTTCCTGGGCAATCAATGCTGGAGCTGTGATTAAATTAAACCCAAGTTTAAGAGTAAGGTCTGGTATATCGGAGGATTCAGGAGGGGGGAGGGAAGGGGGGAAAAGGGATAAAGGCAACAGCACGATCCCGCATTCCCTTACCTGTACAAATAATTATCCGGCGTGCGCGGTCCGCCCGAGATGTTGGCAGCTGTCGGGTCTACCTCAAGGACGTTACTTTAAGCATCCCGCGAGCGTGAGTCCCACGCTGATGCCGCCGCTCAACACAGAAGGCAGACTCCTACCGATAGTAGCTTGGCCGCAAACCTGAGGCGGCCTCGTATCTAAGTTTACACTAATGGTGAAATGTGTAACCATACCCCCATTAGAGTGAGTGCTTCCGAATCTAATGCAGAAGCGGAGATAGCCATTACCTATGTCGAACATCAAGGTGACATATCGGTATTCGCTATAAATATTAATTTATTTATTAGGGGATGTGTGTATATCCTCACATTCTGTAACCAAGGGGTGTCATATCGTCCCGTATTCAAGAGAACTGAATTGCCAATTCATATCTAGGTTAAGGATCTATCACCAGGTTGGTGTACACATATTTACATCTTATATAAGCTGGATAGCGATAGTCTCGTCTCTAATATATACAATTCGACATATTTAAACTATATTACATAAACGGACAATTGAAGTGAATAATGATACAATGTGGATATTTGGAGATGTGTGCACATATACACATACTGTATATACGGGATAGCTTAATCCGCTCATATCAATGTCAAAGAGTAATAACCTGCCCTCGGTTTGGTTTTAACATGCCTGCATCTTGTGTCAGCTACATATGATAGTACCGTGTCTAATCTAGTCGATTCAACACCATATATTTACACTATATAACAAATACATAAACAGACAATGGATCAACGTGAAAAATTATACAGTGTGTATAAAATTAATATTTGTGACATGGAAAAGCACAGTGGCAACAGTACTTGATCAGTAGTGGTTAAGTTAAACATTGTTCGGTATAAACACTTGCTTGCTAATCTTCTCGTATTCATTAAGCCCCCGTGCTATGGTGTCAAACAGATGTATGAACCTACATTCACTAATGCTTAGGACATTGTTCAGATTACCTCCTCTGGGATTGGGTTTAACTATTTCAATGACTCACCACTTGATACTTTCCGGTATATGTCCAAACGTGGTGAAGTGGTCCACGCGTGGTGCACCCTGTGTCTTGCATCGGATGTGGCTGCAGTGTTGTAGAATGCGACACTTGACTTTTTGAATGGTCTGGCCTATGTACATGAAGTCGCAAGCGCAAGTAATGGCATAGATGACTCCAGCGGTGTTGCAGTTGCTGTGGTCCTACAGTACATGAGTGCGATTGTTATGTGTAAATTGTTTAGTTTCTTGTACCATAGGGCAAGCCTAGCAATGGCCACATTTAAAGGGGCCCTTAACTGGGGGTGTACTCCATAGTGCCGTTTGGCGGGGGGTGTTAGATGGTGGTAACAGGGATTTCACAATATGGTCTCTCACATTCTTGGCTTTTTTAAATGCGTGTAGGGGTGGTGGCATATTGCCCAATTCGTCCGAGATCAAATTCCAGTGCTGATTGATGATCTTTTTTATTGCATGGCTCTTGGTTGAGAAGGTAGTTGCGCATACCATACGCTCTTCATTCTCATTGTTCCTCTGTCTGGGTGCAAGGAGGAATTCCCTATGGTTGTGCCATGCACGTTTCCATGCTTTTTTGAGGAGTCTGATGGGGTATCCTCTCTCAATTAAACGTGACATTAAGCCTGCAGATTTGTCAAAATAGTCCTCTTTCTTCGAGCAATTGCGTCGTAACCTCAGGAACTGCCCAAAAGGTAGGTTATCCCAGAGGTTGCGTGGGTGGTGACTTGAGTAGCACAACAGTGTGTTGCGTTCGCTGCTCTTTCTGAAAAGGCTGGTGTATAATGTGTCTGATTCCACTTTTATGGTGATGTCTAAAAAATGAATAGAGTCTCTGTCAAATTCCAGTGTGAATTGGATGTCATTGGAACATGCATTAAGCCAAACATGGAAGGACTTGAGTTGGTCCTTATTGCCTTTCCATATGATCAGCACATCATCTATGTAGCGGCGCCACAATTCTACACATTCAATATATGGGTTGCAATTATTCAGAACATATTTTTGTTCGTAAGCGTCCATATAGATGATTGCTAGATTCAGGGCGAAACTTGCCCCCATCGCCACGCCCTTAGTTTGTAGATAGTATTGGCCCTGGAAGTAAAAGTAGTTTCTAGTCATGGCGATGGTCAGAAGTTCAATAATGAACTCTGTGGGTACTCTGTGTGGTGCTGGACGATTTTTTAATGTTGATTCAATGCAAATGAGAGCCGGGGCCTGGAAAATGTTGGTGTACAATGCGGTGATATCCATTGTGGCCAGTAGGTTAGTTGTAGGATTATGCGGGCATTCGTCAACCAGTTGTATTGTCTGCATCGTGACTCTAAGTTACGTTGCAGTTTTTTCTGCTATGGGTTTAAGGAACACATCTACGTACTTGCATAAGGGTTCCAATAGTGACCCACATCCCGAAATTATGGGTCTTCCTGGCGGGTCCTGCATACATTTATGTATTTTCGGCAGGGAATAGATGGTGGGCATCCTGGGGTGCTTGTTGTTGAGGTAGTAGTGTTCGTGTTTACTCAGGTACCCTTTCTCCAGGGCGCTGCGGGTAGTTCTTTCTATAAGATTGTTTATCTCTTTTGTGGGATCTGTTCTCAATTTTTCATAGCTGCCTGCAACATCCAACTGTGAGAGAATCTCGTTTTTGTAGTCCTCAAAGTTTTGTACAACTATCGCTCCGCCTTTATCGGCGGGTTTGATAACTATACTGTTGTTGCTCTTGAGTGTCCCTATGGCTTGGGTGTTCAGCTTTGGTAATGTTATATTTAACATATTGTCTGTTTGAAAGGACTTTGCTCACATTCCGCATCACTACCTGTTCGTACGCCAAGATCTTGTGTGGCATCAGGTGAGACGGGGGGTTGAATTTAGATGTTGGTCTAAGATCACTTCCTGAGAAAGTAGGTTGGTAAGGGATTTTTTAAAAATAATGCTTCAGTCTTATTTTACGGAAGAACTGGTGGAGTTCCACCTTCAAATTGAAGTTATTGGGCATAGAGGTCGGGACAAAGGATAGACCTTTTTCTAAGATTTTTTGCTCTTCGGGTTTTAGAGTGTAATCTGATAGGTTTACCACCGGGTTCTCAGTTGTGTGTACTACCATCTGTAGTGTTGCCGCCGTGTCTGTATGTCCCTGCGTTTCTCTTGTTGTAAGTGTGTCTGTCTCTTGGCTCTGCCCCTGCCTCTGTTCCAAGAAGGTGCCCCCATGCCCCTGGGCCTCCCGCTGTTTCCACCATGGGCCTTCCGCTAAAAAAGGCTGATCTGAGTGAGTGTATTCAGAGTTAGGTGTGGTGGTACTGGGGCCTGGGTGTTCAGTGTCACTTCCTAAGCTGCTTCCTAGTGATGAACCTGAGAAAGTTGTGTACCTTCTGAACCCACTTCTCCCTCTACTGGAGAAAGTGCCCTGTTGTTCCCTTATGTAGTATCCTTCCTGTAAATAAGGGTAGGTAACCTTTTTGTCATAGAATTTAATATCTTTGGCCACTTTGTCTAGTTTGGTCGTTTGTGTATACAGGTTAAATTCACAAATGGTTCTTTCAAGTCTTTCTAAGGCTTCTTTAGCTTTGCTAAGTGCTTTATTGTCAATTATTTATTTCTTAGATACGAGGCCACCTCAGAATTGCGGCCACGCTACTATCGGTAGGAGTCTGTCTTTTATGTTGAGCGGCGGCATCAGTGTGAAACTCACACTCGCAGACGCTTAAAGTAACGTCCTCGAGGTAGACCCGACAGCTACCAGTATCTCGGGCGGACCGCGCATGCCGGATAATTGTTTGTACAGGTAAGGGAATGCGGAATCGTGCTGTTGCCTTGTTCCCTTTTCCCCCCTTCCCTCCCCCCCTCCTGAATCCTCCGATATACCAGACCTTACTCTTAAACTTGGGTTTAATTTAATTACAGCTCCAGCATTGATTGCCCAGGAATCAATAGCCAGTACTTTACCCTTCATTCATGGGTAAGTTCAGCATGGTTATATTCGTGTCTGGTTGAATCTTCAGTTATGCGCACCAATAAGCCTTTACATTAGCCCCATTTTAATTACAGATGAGGACTCACCTTGCGCCTAAACAGGAGGATTTCCCCACCCCGCAAGGACTAGCGGGTAAGGCAAGTTGTGTGTGGCAAAACTATGAGTTAACCAAGTCCCTTTTGTGCACAACCCTGAGCCTGATCCTTTCCCTTTACCCAGCTGGTGTGTGACCAAGACCCACAGGCCGAGGCCCCCAGTCATCCCTTGAGCCCCAAGTCGGGTCAAAACGTCGACGCCCATATACATCTAACCTGGACCACGAGTCCCTGACTATAACGTGCCACACAAGAATTGTATTGTGTACTTCAAAATGAAATGAAAATTAGTTTGAAATGGTAAAATGTGGCCAGGTAGAACAAAGACTGAGAATAACCCATCAGTCTGAGTGAACTATTTTAACCAATTCTTTCACCATACTGTCTGAATTCTTTTCACCCTTCGCACAGCTGGAGCACTTTCAGACTGCACGTTCCCTTGGAGCAACCTCTCCCCTTTTCTCTCTCTGTCCAAAACTGTCACGTACAGTAAAGAATATACTGTTGCATTAAATATGATGGACTAAAACAATTGTAAAGGAAAAAGTTTAGCGGTTGTTGTACTTTGAAGAAACTGTCTCTATTTAATTACTGTGAGCCAAATAGGATATGGGCTCTGTAAATAAGCTGTCACATTGTTATTGCAGGTTGTGATTTGATTCATTTTTGAAATTAGGTCTAGGACCATTGTTTTTCATACCACATTAAACCCAGGTCCAGGACCACTGGGTCACCCTATTTTCATAATGGCTGTGTGAGAAGACAGTCTTGAGCCCCTTGGAGCTGTGAATGGTAGAGGCGCTCCTATGCACCCACGTAGGGAGGTCTGCATCGCAGACTACCATCCAGCACTACACGGGGTTGCACGGAGAGGATTACCAACGGTGGGCCGCGCCTCTCTCTATCACAGGCCGGATGAAGTTGCGCTGGCCGGACGCTGTGGAGGGTGATGCCCCTTAGCTGCACCAATCTTCTGTGGCGGGAGCGCTGCAACTTCACACCTAAGAGGGCCCTGCTGCATCACCTGCATCGTGAGGTTCCCCAGCAGACTTTGCTGTGACTGCTGTACCCAGGCTTGTGAAATCCCACCTGGCTGAGGCACCTGCTGGCTGAGTCACAGATTTGGAGCAAGTGCAGCTGATTGGGCCACGGTGTCAATGTCCAGGTAAGGAGAAAGTGGGACGTGTAGCAGAGGAGGCCCGGGGGTCGAGTCGCCCAGGCCTAGCACCTGGTGTGACGCACCCCCAGTGGTGGTTCATCCGCAATGACTGAAGAGCACCCCCCCACTGCTTTCAAACAGTGCAACAAGAGGAAAAATCAGCACATGATGAGAACTTTCTGATGTAATCATGTTATGTTTCCTTTGTGGGCGAGAGGTTGGGTAGGGCTGCTCCACTCATGGAGCAGGGCAGGGGCAGAGTGGTATGCCCACCCAAGTGCACAATGACTGTTTGGTCAGCCGGCTCAGGCAGCCCAAAGCTGTCATGCATGGAGAACATGCCCACCCCTCTAGCCCCTGGGTGAACGCCTTGTCACGGCGCTCAAGAACAATCCCAATGTCGCATTGCAGCATTGTGATTGGCTTAGACAAGGGAGCCTGGCTGCCTGCTTCCTGTTCCTGGAAGCAGACTCAGGAGAGCAGGAGCAACGAAGACACAGGATCCAGCCACGAGGTAAGATTTCATTAATTAAAATATTTACTACATCCGCTCACACACACGCCCTGCCCCATCCAGTGTCCTTTCCCGCGTTTCCCACCTCCCAGCTGTCCAGTCCCCCCCGCAGCACTTTTCAATGGTGGCTGCTGTGCGCCCATGCACAGTGGGCGTACCACTGGTGTGTCAAAGGTATATATGACGTTAATTTGCTTATTTGCACTCGCTTATTTGCACAGCTGGGTTGAGTTGGCGCTTGCCCTGTTCCGCCACGGCTGTTGTGCCGATTGCGTGGAGGGTGGAGGCAACTCTCCCACTTTCCCTCACTCCCTCCCACCAGTCACTTCCGGTGGGGTGCATTCCAGTCCTCACCAGCGCCACGGTACTTAGGGGCGAGATGGTGCGAACGCGCGCAGCGGGTGCGTCACTGGTGCGCCGAAGGAGCGCCTAAGGCAAGACCGTCTGCGCCCGTCCATGCCTGGACCGGGCCCAGTGCCATAACCTCTGGTCCTCTTACATCCCAGGTCCACAGATACTCAAGCAGGGAACTGCTACTTCTCAATAAGGCTAAGAGTAGTTGTTGTATTTTAACCCTTTGCGGAGATGGGACAGAGTGCTCCTGTGGCTTTTCACTCCCACAACCACAGACTATTAGAGCACTCCACTCTTCCCTGCTTCCCCTGAGCAATCACCTACTTAAACACTCAGGGACGATAGACATTCACTGTGGTCTCACTAATGTCAGGTCCCTCGCTAAGCACAAATACGAAATTGCCCACATAATCTCCAGTTTTAAACTAGATATGCTTTTTAGCACAGAAACCTGGGCAGATGCTGTCTCGGACGTGGATTTGGTAACTTCAACCCCAACGGGATATCAGTCTTTCAGAGTCGATAGGCCAATCAAACGAGGGGGCGGAGTAGCAATAATTTTTAGGGAACAGTTTACAGCGACTTTTTATCCAACTTCCACCACCTTCTATGAGGCCCTACAGTTTGCCTTCGAACTCAACCCTAGGGCAATTTTTAGAGGCATTTTACTCTATCGCTCTCTGGGCGCCAGAAGCGCATTTAACCAGAATCTAGGTAGTCTTCTAGAACCAGCTCTCACCAGGAATGAGTTCACAATTCTGGGAGACTTTAATTGTTATCTCAAAGATAATGGGCACAAGGAGACGGCCGCCCAGTGTGGGTGCCTTAGGCTTAGCTCAGCTAGTACAGACACCCACCCATGAGGCAGGGTACACACTAGATAGCATTTTTACCTCGGCGCATGGACTAACATTAAAAGAAACCTTCCCTTTGATATGGACAGACCACTCATTAATTAAGTTTAACCTATCAGTCCCCATTGCCCAGCAGGGTAGGACCACAATACCCCATCCCTTTACCTACTCAGCCTGGAACAAAGTAGATAAAATTATTCTCCAATCGCATTTGGAGAACACACGATGGTCATTGAATGTTCACCCAGAGATAGCTGTCACTAAATACACGGACTGGCTTAACGATGCAGTTACGGTCTCGGTGCCTACTAAGAAAACTTGAGGGAATCGGAGTGTTCCTTCGGACCCCTGGTTTTCCGACGCTTTGCAGAAGGAAAAACAAAAGTGCCGTTGGCTGGAAAGACGCTGGAGAATGAACTACCACACAACGGATAAAGAGGTTTACAGAATTGCACTAACACAATATAAAAACCTACTGATTTCTGAAAAAAAAGAGAATTTCTTCGCCAAGCAGAATGAGAAAGCAAAAAACTCCTCCAAAGAATTGTTTGGGGTAGTAAACAAGCTGGCCTCCTTATCTAAGAACACAGGTACTAAGGGTGATCAAAAGTTTTGTGATGATATCGCAGTAGCCTTTAAAACCAAAGCTATGGAAATTTATAATGCCTTCGAGGACACATCAGCCCACTCTTCCGCCACACAACTTAAAAGCCCCCAGTCCAAGAGAAACATCCTCCACTCTTTCTCCCCAACATCATCGGAGGCAGTGGAAAAATACATAAGAGAAGCAAAGTCATGGTCTCGCCTCGATCCATGCCCACCTGCTTTTCTGAAAGCGAATGCGGAAGTGGTGAGTCCTGGGCTCACAGAAATCTTTAATTCTATGTTCAGCTCAGGCAACTTCCCAACTAGATGAAAAGATTCTGCCATCCTCTCATTGCTAAAAAAAAAACCAATTTGGATGTGTCAAACCCGAACAACTATCGTATCATAGCGCAGCTGCCGCTGCCAGCCAAAATAGTCGAACAAATTATGAATACACAACTATCCCATTCAGGAAAATGATCTGCTCGACCACTCACAGTTTGGCTTCTGTCACGAGCATAGCACGGAAACGGCACTTATCAAAGCCACTGAGGAGATCAGGGCGGTGATGGACAGAGGGGGCACAGCTGCCCTTGTCCTCCTCGACTTATCAGCCGCATTTGATACTGTTGATCACATTCTCCTGCAGCAGCGGCTGGAGACATTGGGGGTCAAGGGAGCAGCACTAGCCCTGCTTTCCTCCTTTCTGAATGATAGCAGACTAACAGTAACAGTACATAGGTATCAATCCGAGTCATATGTCCCCCCGTGCGGAGTTCTTCAGGGATCTTCCCTGAGCCCATCTCTTTTTAATGGCTATGTCTCGGAACTTGCCCCTCTAATCCTGGATTTTGGGTTCAGCCTGACGTTTTACGCTGACGATACCCAGATAGTCATAGCTGCTTATAGAAGTCAGGCCTCTCCCGCTCTACAGTTTCAGCACTGTAAGAGAGAAATAGATGGATGGGAACACATTGTCTTAAACTCAACTCCGAAAAGACCGAAGTCATAATCTTCGGCAACCCAGTTGGGACAACCTGTGGTGGCCGGCGGAGATGGGTGAACCACCAAAACCAGCGCAAAAGGCAAAAAATCGAGGAGTATAGATTGACAATAAACTTGCACTCTCATACTAGACTAATGCCATTGTCTCTGCTTCCCATTTTCTCATAAAGAAACTAAGGAAGATCCTTCCTTGCATCCCTCCAGATGCTAGAAAGACGGTGGTAACAACGCTAATTCAGTCAAAACTGGATTACTGCAATGGGCTGTACCTGAGCATACAGAAGCAATATCTAAAAAAGCTGCAGACTGTTCAAAACACAGCTGCTCGGCTGTTGGTAAACATTCCTAGGTGCAAATCTGTTTCCAAAGAGATTCAGGGTCTGCACTGGCTCCCGGTAGCACAACGAGTCAAATTCAAGGCCCTATGTTTAGCAGACAGGGCACTGAGCCACACAGGACCTTCCTTTCTCCGAAACCTCTTCGTCTGGTACGATCCGGCCAGACACCTACGCTCTACAGGAGCTAGACTCCTGACAGTACCCAGAATTCGATCTACAGGCTGTGGCAGCCGTAGTTTTCTCTAGGGCACTAATAAACTCTGGAATACGCTCCCCATTGAGCTCAGAAGTGCAGGCTTCCTCACCACCTTCAGGAAAGGGTTAAAAACCTGGCTATTCCAGAATTAAACAGCTGGCTGGGCTTACTGTGTTTATAGCACCAAGACACCCCCGGGTATTCGCGCGCTCAATAAATCTCATTAACATTAACATTAAAAGGCATACCATTACATCGCATTCCATTACAATGCATACTAATACTACGCATATTGCAACAGGAGGGAAAGTGCTGGATAGCGGAGATGAAAAAATTACTATTCCCACTTCAGTGAATGCAACCCTAAAACCAACCCTTGCACGTTAAAACACACCCTGAACCCTAAAAATCATCTTTGACCCACCAAAACACACCCTGAAATTCATCTCTTACTCTCAAAGCACACCCAAAAATTCATATTTGACTCCCAAAACACACCCCAAATTTCATATTTGACCCCATAATACACCCCAAATTTCATCTCTGACCCCAGAAACCCATATCCACCATGAAACCTAAAAATCCCCATTACTAACCTCACAATGCGTTGTAATGGCATGCGATGTAAATGCACCTGCGTTGTTGAAGTTGCGTTGTACAGGCATTACAATGTAATGCCTGTGTTGTAATGGACCTCTCCCGTGCCAAAGGTAAGCCATAGGCAAGCCGTCTGCAACAGTTTGCCCTTGGACCGCGCTCAGCACCAAGGACTCTTCCTCTCAGACACTCCACCAAAACGACGCCAGCACCCTCCTCGCCATCAACCCTGGGCGCCACATCGCCTGCCAGGACCAACATCTGCTCCGTACCAGACATCGCCATTGCCATCACTGAAGGCTACTAAATCACCCGCAAGGACCACCCCGACCGTCCAGGAGGAAGCATTGCCATCACCTACAGAAGCACACTCCAACTGACCACGCTCTCTAATGACCCAACGGTGACCATGGAACACCTCGACTTCCAGATCCGGACCAACCCCAAGCCCATCCTCTGCGGCACCCTCATCTGCAGGCTCCCCGGGCCATGGACCCCCATTCTCCGATACCATTGTGGACCTCAGTGCACCCCAGGCTCTCCCATCCACTGACGACATCCTACTCAATGAACTCTAGTTCCACCTGGACAACCCCAGTGACCAGAACACCACCCCTTCCTGGGGAAGCTCGCCAACATCAGACTCAAGCAGCTAGTCACCGCACCAAGCCACATAGCAGGACACACGATCGAGCATGTCTCCTCCGCCAGTGGGAACTTCAACTACAGCCACACCACCAGACTCTCCTGGACCAACCATCATTGTATACATCACATCTTCACCATGCCCATCATACACCACCACCATCATCGCCTCCCCTCGCAGCTGGATCAAGGCCACTGAATAACTTCTTGTCAACTCCCTCGGCACCACCACCAGCCAAGGTTTACAGACGATAACACCGTAGCGCGCAAATGCCACCGATGGATCTCCAACTGCGCGGAAACCCTGGCACCGCTCAAGAAAAGACCAGGAAAAATCTAGCGCCATGTTTGCAAAGTGACGCATGTATGCATATGTGTGACCTTGTGAAGCCCATTGCCACATCATACGTGCATCAGGTATGATGTATGCAGGATGTGCGTTCCCACGTGACAAGGCCTCATAGGAGTGGCACAGTGAAATCCATCAGATTTCACCGCACCTATTGTAGGACAGCACTGCATCAGTACCTTACGCCTGCCTTCAGGCAGGCGTAAGGGTGACGCAGTGCCACAGGTATAGGCTGGCCCCATGCATTGCTGGAGTTGCGTCATGCTTGTGACACAACTGCAGAAATGCATGGCTTTAGCACTGTGGTACTGAAAAATTCGGAACCATGTGGGTGGCATGGTCCCACCATGCCGATTTTGGTATCAGCGAACCGCAAATGAGTAACGCGGTATGCATGAGTGTTTTCGTCATGTTCCACCCATGAATTCACCGTGTATACGATACTATATATCGTATCCTCGGGTTCCATTTTAGAGCGGCAGCCATTTTGTGGTTGCCCTCACAAAGGCTGTGCACTAAGGCCATGCCTAGACCTAAAGGACACGTACACCTTCTGGTGACTTCTTTGTGACCTGTGCAAACTGACTCCAATGCCCGAGGTCATTCATGTCCGGCCGGTTCCTTTTACTGCGGCCAAATGGGATTAGCATCAGGGCTTGACACATCATAAAGTCGTTCTTCCCACACGAACCCGGACTAATCTCCTTCACACCTGACTCTGTTTCCTACTTTATGACTTGTTTTACGAGGAGGAGGTGCCGAATATATTGGGGGCTGCTGATATCTGATGAGTGTTCTGAGCCTCGCTGGGTAAATACTTGTGATCTGAACGAGCTGAAATGTGGGATTATCATCATGACTTTACTGTTTCTTTGAAGCGAAAATATGTGAATGACCACTTGTAAAATAGGGGCGGTGTTGCCCAGAGCGTAATTTTGTGTATATAAGTAAAGACTGGTTTTTGGTTCGGGAGCAGTCTCCTGAGAACATACACCGTGCTGTACTTCTCGGATACCTATGATTGGTCTGCAGCCAATAAATACGATCTTTGACTTCACCTAGAAGACTCTGTGTTTCTGTAGTCTGGAACAGGAAGAACTCGAAGTCTTCGGGTGTGTCCCCTGGCACCGCTGGGTTGGTTCTGAAAAACCCAGTACTTCAGTTGGCGCCCAACGTGGGGCAATTTCAGCGGTACCGGTCCAAGCCAGAGGTTCGTGAGGAGCTTCGTGTGAAAATTCTGGAGGAAGGCCGCCACTTCATCGACCCCTGCATGTCGACGTGGTCCGAAAGTCTTTACTGCGAGGTTCTCCGCGTCCCGACGGCTACAAAGGGCTGCTGCCCTGCCTATCGCCCTGTTTTGGACCCTTGATGATTTGGTAGAGCGAAACAATAGACGAGTCTTCTGGTGACGTCATCGATACCTCAGTTAAGTATAAGTGGAGCGTCTCCCAGTTTCTTGGTTTGGTTCTTAGTTTGGTATCCCTTCGGGATCGCTTTGATTTGGAACTTGCAAGTGCCAAAGCCGAAGGACTCGTGTATTCACGAGACTATCGTATTCGATAATCCTTTGAAGTTTGAAACTAGACTAGTGAGCGATGATGCCTGGTTCTAGTATATTTGGAAATTTGTTTTGTTTGGGTTGTAATAGGGACTCCCGATTAGAGGATTCGTGTCCGGTTCCTCCAATTGGAACTCCAACTTATGAGCTTTATGTAAAACATGGCGTGGGCCCCATTACGTACAATGAAGCATGGATCTCCGATACACTAGGAAGGATGGTATTTTAAAATGGCCCCAGAATGGTAGTTTCGACACAGAGATCCTAGATAACTTAGAAGTTAAATTGTTTAAAAAGAAAGCCCGGCCGGCGATGTTTGATTCTTTCCGCCTATGGCGAAAGGAAGCCAAACAGAAAGAAATTAAATTAGCAAAGAAAAATAAAAGAGAGAAAGGTATGTCGATAATACAAGCAGCTTTGCAGTTTAAAGATAATGAGGACGAGAAAATGAATGAGCAGTTGCGCAGGCAACATGAACTAGTAATTGATAAATGTTACCCAGTTTTGCCGCCCCTTCAGCAAGACACATCAAAAGAAAAGGAGAAAGATTCCCTAATGTCACATTTGCTGAGTTCGCCACCCCCGTATATGCAGAGTGCTACAGCGCCTCCGCAACCCTTAAATGTACAGCCTCCAGCTAATGCGCCGCAAGCTTTCCCGCAGCCGCCAGCTCCTCCTCAGCCGGCTCCTATGCCTACGGCGCAGCCCTCTCAAGGGCTGCCGATTTTGCTGCCTATCTCTTCTGCACTTCCTGCAACTTTACCTAGTACATCAGCTGCCTCCCTTGGTGCTCTTCCTGATACGACCCCTGTACCTGTATCTACACCCGTCTTTCTTCCCTCTGACTTTCCCCCTGTTCTTGCCTCACCTTCTCCTTCTACACAACAACGAATAGCCAGTGTGGTCACTAGCCTTGTATCACCTCTCTTTGGGTCATCTAGTACGACCCCTGGTCCACAACGTAAGCAGTTACGTAGTCAAATACCTGGTCCGAGAGAGAAAGAAGAACTGGACCGCATGGCACGTAGATGGATTGTTTATCCTTCTAGATATGATGTACAGTCTGTTGTGAATGTTTTTCATCAATGGGAAGCACCACAACAAAGATACGTCTTTGAGAAAATGTGTGAATTCCTCTGTGAGGAATTGGAAGATCATGGTTTAGACTTAAGCCCGCAGGAGTTGTGTTAAGTAAGGTTTGAATTTGGAAAAGGCGCGATTGTGGGTTCTGATGTTGAGAAAGCAGTTGCGACATTGTTGTCTTTCAGGAATGGGATTGTCATCAGTCATTGTTTGAACAGGAATTCCCTGTAGGGAAACAGGTAAAAGCGCGCCAATACCCGATGCGTGAGGTTCCTCCAGTTTGGAGACCTGGTGATGCGAATGCTAATCCAGCTGTTCTGCCTCATTTCCAGCTGGTTTGGGTACATGTTCCCTGGAAGCGATCAGAAGTTTTAGCGCTTAAGCAGACAGTACCTGACCCCCGTAAAAACCCTGCAGGATGTTATAAGGAGTTATCACAGACTGCAGAATCGTGTGTCATGAACCTAGCTGACATAGATATGTTGTTCGGGAATGTTGTTCCGCAGCCTTTGTGGGGGTTGATTCGTAATGCAGATCATGCTGCAGAACTAGGTGAAACATGGGCTAATATCATTGCTACAGACACTGCACAAGTTGGTGGTGCAAAACCTGAGCCCTTAGTAGCAGAACTCACTGGTAGAATTATTAACTACATGAAGACTTTAATGCCGGCGATGCGTGTTAATTGGGATAAATTATCCGCATGCAAACAAAAGAAGGATGAAACAGTGTCTGATTTCTTCACCAGATTTGAAGAGACATTTATCGACCACAGTGGTCAAGACATGAGTACAGAAGGTGGCCAACGATTATTTGTTGATAAATTTGTGCATAATTTGCTTCCCGAGTTGTGTAAGAAATTAAAAGATTCAGAGAGTTCTTGGGCTGTTTCCTCATCAGCGCAAATACTGGCTACTGCACAGTATTACGAAAATAGGGATAAAGATGAGAAGGATAGAGCAGACAAGAAAACAAAAGAGTTAAAGACGAAGGTTCTTTTACAGCAGGCTTACCCGCCACGTGGAGATCAGAATAACTATAAGCAAGGTCAGAGTAACTTTCAACAACCCCAACAGTTTCAGAGTAACTCGCAAAGGTTCGGGTATTCCCAACAGCGTGTTCCCGTGGGTCCCAATCAGTGTTCGTATTGCAAACAAGAAGGCCACTTTAAGTATAGTTGTCCTATATTGTTGCAGCGCTCGAATAATGCTTATGGCGCAAGAGGTAGAGGTGGTCAGCAAGCTCCTAGAGGTAGAGGGCGTGGGAATGTTCCCCAGAATGCGCGTCCTCTTCCGCATCAAAATGCGATGAACAGTTTTGATCAGCAGGCCAATGTAACTGGTGGGACAGCCCAGTACTATAATAGTGACTATTATGCAGAAGATGGAAATGCAGAAGGTAATGATTACTAGGACAGCCGTAGACAAAGAAAGGGAGTTGTTTCAGTACCAGTGGATCAGAGTGGACCGTATGTTAAAGTGACTACAGCGGGTGTGTCAGAGCCTTTTCTGTTGGATACTGGTGCTGCTAAGAGTTCAATTATGCACTCAAAACTCCCGGGCGCGCCTTTGTCTGGCGAAATGAATGTTTCAGTAGGTTTTTCTGGCGCCCCGGTTAGGAACCCGATCTCTAGTCCTATGACCCTTTCTGTTGGACCTTGTGAGCTGAAAGCACCCCTTATCCTAACGACAGGATGTGGTGAAAACCTGTTAGGATTGGATTTGTTTAAGAAATTACATGCAACATTATATTGTTCCCCCTCGGGAGTACAACTTACACTGGGTAGGGAAGTGATTTCTCCCATGTATTTGTCGAAGAATAAACTGCCAGCTGAATTGTCGTCTCTTCCGGATGACATTTGGGCTACTGGTCCTAATGATGTGGGTCTCTTAGAAATACCGCCATATGTGGTCACTTTGAAAGCCAATGTTAAATTGCCACGCATTCCTCAGTACAAGATCTCTAATGAAGATGAGAAGGCATTGTTAGCAATCATCTATGATTTGATTGAAAAGGATGTAATTGAAGAGACAAGAGGCAACGTTTGCAATAGTCCGGTTCTGCCTGTTTTAAAACGTACTGACCCTTCTCAGCCACCTGTTTACAGATTTGTGATCGATCTTAGAGAGGTCAATAAGATAGTTGTGCCACAGTTTCCAGTTGTCCCTGATATAACTGCCTTGTTAACTATGATCCCAGCGTCCGCTGCTTGGTTCTCAGTGATTGATTTAAAGAATGCTTTCTTTAGCATCCCGATTGCAGAGGAAAGCAGGGATATTTTTGGCTTTTGTTTAGGAGGTCGCAGCTTCCGCTTGATACGCGCTCCACAGGGCTACTGTGAAAGTCCATCAATATACAGTCAGGCTTTAAAAGCGCAGCTTGATGCAATTGTTCTACCTAGTGGTGCTACCCTTATTCAGTATGTTGACGATTTACTAATCGCCGCGGATACTGAGGAGATTTGTAAAGAAGCTACATTGTCATTGTTGCGTCATTTGTCTGCCTTTCATCACAAAGTGTCTCTCTCAAAACTGCAATATTGTCGACAAGAGGTGACCTACTTAGGTCTCTTATCGAAGGAGGGAAGGAAACTGACCCCAGAAAGAATTCAGGCCATTGCACAATTGAGCGTGCCAAGAACACAGAGAGAAGTGCGTGCTTTCTTGGGTATTACTTCATACTGTAGGCAGTGGATCCCGAGTTTTTCTTTGTTGGCAAAACCTTTGATAGCATTAACATGCAAAGAAACACCGAATCCCGTCCCATGGTCTGAAGAGTGTCAGAAAAGTTTTTCGGAATTGCGTAAGGCATTATGTTCAGCTCCTGTGTTGGGTACCCCCGACTACAGTAAACCTTTTACATTGTATGTTCACGAGAAAGAAGGTTGTGCGTTGTCAGTGTTGACACAGTCGTTTGGAGACAGACAGCGTCCATGCGCATATTTTTCGTCGACTTTGGATCCAGTAGCTAAGGCATTGCCAAGTTGCTTGAGAGCCACAGCGGCAGCAGCTGTGTCTATTCGACAGTCTGCTGGGTTAGTAATGAATAACACGTTGATTGTAATGGTTCCACATGCAGTGGAAACATTGTTAAACAGGACCAAGACACAGCACTTAACTAGTGCTCGATTGTCAGGGTACGAGTTGACAATGCTAGCGAGTCATGTGCACATAAAGAGGTGCAATACGTTGAATCCAGCTACATTATTACCGATTTCAGCAGACACAGATGAGATTGAACAGCATGATTGTCTGTTCAGAACAGAAGAAGAAACAAAAGGGAGAGTGGATCTTAAAGATACTCCCCTGGTTGAGTGTGATGGTACCTTATGGGTGGATGGTTCGTGCTTCAAGCTTCCGAATGGTGATACGACTGCTGCATATGCTATCACGACTTTGCACACGATTGTTGAAACTGCACGTATACCACATAATTTGGCTCAAGCAGCAGAATTAATTGCACTTACAAGAGCATGCGTGTTGTCAAAAGGAATGAAAGTGAACATATATACTGACAGCCAGTATGCCTTTGGCGTGGCCCATAGTTTTGGGCGTTTGTGGAAAGAACGTGGGTTCCTGACTTCGCATGGAACTAAGATTCAGAATGGTAAGTTGGTGAATGATCTCCTTGAATCACTGACCTTACCGTTATAAGTCGCGATTGTGAAATGCAGTGCACACAAGAAGGTTATTGATGATGTTGGTCGTGGTAATGCATTTGCTGACGAAATCGCGAAAGAAACAGCAAAAGATGTGACAAATCGAATGTATGTTGCAGGCCCTGCAAGATGGGTTGGTGATGTTGGAATGTGTGAAGACACGATAGAGAGTGTGAAGTCCCTTCAAGCTGAAGCCACAGAGGAAGAATTGAGAATGTGGAGAGAAAGTAAGGGTAGATTGGATGAGAATGGTTGTTGGATTGATTTGTCAGAGCACCGGCGATGGTTGTTACCTGATGCATATGTGCTTCCAGTGGTTACAATGGCACATGGAATGGCACATATCAGTGTGAAAGGGATTTGTAAGTTGTAAGCTCCAGTATGGCAGAATGCTGGAATTCCCAAGTGTGCAGAGAATGTGGTCAAAAATTGCATGGTATGTTTGAAATACAACCCTGGTAGGGGAACCCCAACTCCAGCTGGTCATTTTGCACCTCCAACATATTCGTTCGAGGTTTTGCAGCTAGACTTCATCCACATGGAAAGGTGCAACAATTTGAAATATGTACTTGTTGTTGTTTGCGCTTTTTCAAGATGGATAGAAGCATATCCCCTAAAAGACAATACTGCCTTATCCACAGCTAAAGCCCTTGTCAAGGAATTCTTCCCTAGGTTTGGAATGCCGAGAATGGTCTGGAGTGATAATGGGAGTGAATTTGTGGGGCGAGTGATGAAGAATGTATGCGAGGGATTAGGCATTAAGCAGAAATTCCATGCTGCAAATCACCCCCAATCAGCTGGACTAGTAGAGTGCTATAATGGCACATTGAAGCTCAAATTGGCCAAGATCAAGCGAGTTCTGGTCTCAAATGGCCTGACGCCCTGCCCTTAGCACTCCTATCAACAAGAATGACTGTGCATTCACGAGTGGGACTTAGTCCGTATGAAATCGTGTTTGGCCGTCCGGCCAATGTATGGGGAGTGCCAAGGCCGACAAAATTCAGTGAGATCGAACATCCAGCACTGCTTGATTACCTGTATGAATTGACGGCTAAATTGCGTGTCTTACACCAACAGGTCCACGATACTCTGCCTCAGGCCTCTGAAGCTCCAGGACATCCTATCAATCCTGGATCGTGGGTGCTGATCAGAAATTTCAAAAGAACGAAAAATGATGAGCCCCGCTGGACCGGCCCTCATCTCGTCCTTATCTCGACAAGATCAGCTGTTCGAGTGAAAGGGAAAAAGAACTGGATTCACGGCGTACATTGATAAAGAGTTCCTTTGCCTCTGCCGTATGACCGGTGGGTCCAGGAGGGTATCGCTGATTCTGAGACTTCAACTTTGCCCCGTTTCGTGCCATTTAGCGATGCACGTGTAAAAGGAGCAGTTTCAGAACAAGAGAACGACGACACACTGCAAGAAGCTGTATCGCCATCAAATCAATTGGACACCACAGAGCCTGAACTCTTGTTTCAAGACCAAACAGTACCTACAAGAAGTCGCTACAATCTGAGGCCGAGAACTATGGACAAATAAAAATTATTTTTTTTCTTTAATATTTTTTTTAGAAGTACAGCTCTCTCTTCCATTTGAAAAGCTTTCTTATTTTTGCTTTTTCGAACCACCATCCGGGTTCAGCTGTAGGGTCGCGGTGCCAAGACTTTGGGGTACAAGCCGGAGACGTTAGGTCAAAGGTTCTGGTTGGTCTAGGGCGTTCCCTGGACTATCAGCGAACCGCAAATGAGTAACACGGTATGCATGAGTGTTTTCGTCATGTTCCACCCATGAATTCACCGTGTATACGATACTATATATCGTATCCTCGGGTTCCATTTTAGAGCGGCAGCCATTTTGTGGTTGCCCTCACATAGGCTGTGCACTTAGGCCATGCCTAGGCCTAAAGGACACATACACCTTCTGGTGACTTCTTTGTGACCTGTGCAAACTGACTCCAATGCCCGAGGTCATTCATGTCCGGCCGGTTCCTTTTACTGCGGCCAAATGGGATTAGCATCAGGGCTTGACACATCATAAAGTCGTTCTTCCCACACGAACCCGGACTAATCTCCTTCACACCTGACTCTGTTTCCTACTTTATGACTTGTTTTACGAGGAGGAGGTGCCGAATTTATTGGGGGCTGCTGATATCTGATGAGTGTTCTGAGCCTCGCTGGGTAAATACTTGTGATCTGAACGAGCTGAAATGTGGGATTATCATCATGACTTTACTGTTTCTTTGAAGCGAAAATATGTGAATGACCACTTGTAAAATAGGGGCGGTGTTGCCCAGAGCGTAATTTTGTGTATATACGTAAAGACTGGTTTTTGGTTCGGGAGCAGTCTCCTGAGAACATACACCGTGCTGTACTTCTCGGATACCTGTGATTGGTCTGCAGCCAATAAATACGATCTTTGACTTCACCTAGAAGACTCTGTGTTTCTGTAGTCTGGAACAGGAAGAACTCAAAGTCTTCGGGTGTGTCCCCTGGCACCGCTGGGTTGGTTCTGAAAAACCCAGTACTTCAGCACTGACAGATAAGTCAGTATTCCAGACGTATCTGTCATTACTTGCAACATGGAGCGATGTCTAGTGAATACAGCGCATCCATGGTGTCGCAAGAAGGATGTATATGAAAAGTGTTGCAACACTGTCTTGTTGCAGCGCTGCAACACTTTTCATGACTTCTTATTGATGGTGTGCATTCCTGCCCTGTAGTTTTGTCGCAGGGCAGCACAGCAACATTGCTTGCAGCACTGTCCAGCACCAAAACCTGCTGAAATGAGGCCCCAAGTGCTTTCTCCATTTTTAAGACCAGCTATTTTCTGGTCTTAAAAAACTGCCTGAACCGCAGTTGGAGGCAGTTGTAAATATCACGAAGTGGGGCTAGCGGCCATTTTTGCACGGGAACGCCTCCCTTGCATGTCATTATCGCTCACAGAATTGGAGATTTTTTTTTATGGACGTTTTCGCTGGAAAACTGCCGCTAACTGAGGTTAGCGACAGCTTGTACATATGGCAATAAAAAAATCACCGCAATAACGTCAAAAAAGTGCAGCTAAGGCGGCGTTAACTACTTGTACATATGCCCCTTGGTCTTTCAGGTCCCTACTACAAGTGTCAATTCTGCCAGTGACTGCTCATTCTTCCTGATTCATTCCGCCAGTTTGCACTGGTCATCTCGTAGAATGCCAATGGCTGCTACCACAGAATCTATCTTAAGTTCTAGGGTTTCTCTAGTGTCTTTAATGGCCGATAGGATAGAGTCCAATTCATCTGTCTGTGAGAGGACAGCATCTTGGAGTGTTCGGATTTCTCTGTCTCTAATGTCACCCTCTGACCGTGGCTCCTCCTGTTTGTTCTTACGAGGCTGCCCTTCCATGGGACAGTGATGTATATTGGTTGTGCCCCCCACAAGAAAGGCTTGAGTCTCCGGACCCATAGAGCGCCAGTGGAGGGATGGGGGTCTCAGCACTGTCCCTGTATCCAAGGTTCAGTCCAGGTCTGCCCACCAATTTAGAACTCTCTGGTAATTCTCTCCGGGTGGTCGCTCCACCTTCACTGGGTCCGCAGTGACTTTAGACCTTTGTCCTTTGTGTCCAAAAGTCAGCCAGGAGCTCATTGCCCCCCTCAAAGCCCTCTGTGAGCCCACACACTCAGGATTTTGCGCATTTTTCTCCAGGGCTGAACTGTGGCTTCGCAGCAGCACAAATTCACCACCAGCAGCAGACAGGACCAGGTGTGCTATGCCCCTTGGTTTGGACCGCTCTGTGGCTCACCTACTGTCTCGGTCGGGTATGGCTGCTGGTCCACTCCTCCAACAGGGTTGTACTCGGCCCTGGTGGGACGGAAAGTGACACTGTCAGAGGTCCATCTCTAACGTGGCTGTATTTTTGCTTTTTATGGGAGAGTGAGAGTAATAAAGAAAGAGTAAAGTGCAATAGCACAGGGACAGCAACCAATAATACTGTCAAGGTTCTTGGAATCCTAGGCCCGGGTGAAAGTTTGTCGACACCAGTTATAATTTTGCACGATTTCCAGCATTTTGCATCACGTTTGTTACGTGAAATACCCAGAATTCCACCATTACGCCATGTTGCGAAATAGAAATTTTATTTGGGTAAATATCCTTTCACAGGAGCAAAGGAACAATAAAAATAAACAGAACTCAAGCAGCTGTTGTTCACATTATTTGTGATTTTGCACTTTTTTGCATGAAATGCATTGCTGCATCAAACACGGATGCGAGGTCGCATTTCACGCTAAGAAACAACACAAAATGCCAGATCAGCATTTTTCATAATTTTGCCTTAATTTTTGGGACTTGTCACGTAATTTGTGCAAAGGACATTATGGGAATTTTGCCCAGGTTTACAATCTATAAATCTGGTGGGCAGGCACTACAGATTTTTTGTCTGCCCTTTTATTAGGTCAAAGCCTATTAGACAGCATAGCTGTCTGGTTGCGAAATACTTTTGAAGACATTCTAAAAGCTTCCCTGAGAATCCATTCTGCTCATTGTTTACCATTGGCTTTGTGGTTTGTAACTTACATTTGCTTACTTTTTATTTGCTGGCTTTATTTGCTCCAGAGTGTCCAGCATGTCTTTGTGCCTCAGTGAAGCATAGCTTGTTTACCACCTCCCTGACTGGTTGCTTGCATTTCTCCATGTGTGCTTGCTTTCTGTGAACTCTTTTTATCCTTTCAGTGAGTCAGTCTATGTACTGTATTTCTTGGAAGAGGTTTCCTGCCTCCTATCTTTCTGTTTGATTGTTCTACTTACTTCTGGCACTTTAGTCATAAATCTCACGGGCCTGTGAGGAGCGTGTTTATTTTGGTCAGTACTCCTTACTAATAGCATAAACAATCCTCTTCCTCAATTTCACGCTCATGCCATAGGCCCTGGAAGCACGAGAATGCCCATTCTGGACTATAACCGTACTGTAGTTCAGAAGTGAATGAGGAATAAACAGACCTTTACATTTTGGTTTTATCTTGTCACATTTCCTGTTAGGCTCTGTCTTCTGAGGGAGGTTGGTGTTTGCTTCTCTTTCTCTGACTAGAATGTGAGACAATTTATGTGACAATCTTGCTGGGTATTGTTGGTGCGAAAGGCTTTAGGATGTTACTTTTTTTAGCACACAACAACATTCAAATACCAGCAAATGAACTGTACAAATATTTCAGAACATATCAGAATTAGAAAAGTACAAATTAAGCATTTTTTTTGTAATTCTAAAGTGTGATGGAAGCAAATATTTTAAGATGATTAAAACAAATCAATACATTAGGTGATGTTGATTTACACACATTATCGATTGTGTGCTGTATAGTTTTACAAGTAAAATTCTATGTCTGTGTAAATGTAGTGGTAATTTCAATTGAAACAGTGTTGTCTGAAATTGCAAAGAGCAACCAAACCATGCATACTCCACTCTATGACACTCCACTCTACCACACTCTACGCCCGTCGAACAGCGTAATTTGTGGCTCCACCCTTACACATCACAAATACGCAATATAAACTTGCACTTAGCACCTGTTCTCTGTGTGCCCTAACAATATTAATGTAATTTGTTGCACCTGACCTCATTATTAAAGAGCATTCACTGTAGGATTAGAGAATTCATATATGCTGTGTGCCTTAACTGTATGAAATGAACATTTATTGTTTAGGTGATTGAATAAACCATCCTCACACTATTGACATGTATCTACCTCAGAAACGACAATGGATTTATGAAGTGTGTGTACTAATGTTTCACCTTTGCATTAGAGTGTAGTTCTTAGTCACATTTAAAGATGTATACTCAAAGTTATTTTAACTTTATGAACTTTAAAGTGAATTTATTGTACTGATAGTTTTATTCATTTGTGTTTAATGTACACATGTATATTAAATGTGCACTATTGATTTAATGCTTTAAGTTGTCCTGACTAGGCCTCTGTTTCTTCTTGCATTAAATGCTGTTTTCCATTCCTTACTTGCACTTCTTTTTCATTGCAGGTACGTTCACATGGTTTGTTAGTTTGAGAATAGCTACAACAATGTACTAGTGATAGAGAGAAATCACCAGGGAAAAGGACCTTGACAAGGAACATGGAGAGTCAGAGTGTTAACTGAAAGTGTCAAGTCAGCACTGTTGCAAACATTTGTAGGTGACAAAGAACAGTACCGTTTCCATGTTTGGCCTGGGATATTTGGTGAATGTTGCTGCTTACAATGTGAGAATGGAAAGGACAATGAAGCCCTTGATGATGCAAACAAAGGGGTGGTACGCTAGAGATTTTGGTGGAAATAACTAGTGATCAAACCAGCGGTGCCCGGCACAGGTAAGCGCAGAGGGGCCAAAGCCGACGGACAACAAAATAGGTGTTATTTATTTATACATATTCCGTCCTCTGACAACTTGCCCCCGTCCAGCCTCACTGCGTTTACCCGTGCCAGCCGCCACTGGTTCACACTGTCCAAGTTTAGGTCACTTTTTCTTGGACTTTGAGAGGTTTAGACCTCTATGCTTATTCCCTTTGATTCTTTGCTGAGTGTGGCTTAGGCTAACACTTATTCTCCTGAGCCAAGAAGCTCTTGACTGAGCTTCTGAAATGCTAACAACTTCCTGTACCTTCCTGCACCTCCTGCATTTTCCTGATTTTTTAGATAATGTTAGGTTATTGAACCATAAATCAGGTGGGCAGGGAGCAGCCACTACAGATTTTCTGTCTGCCCTTTTATTAGGTCAAAGCCTACTAGACAGCATAGCTGTCTGGTTGCGAAAGACTTTTGAAGACATTCTAAAAGCTTCCCTTAGAATCCATTCTGCTCATTGTTTGCCATTGGCTTTGTGGTTTGTAACTTACATTTGCTTACTTTTTATTTGCTGGCTTTATTTGCTCCAGGGTGTCCAGCATGTCTTTGTGCCTCAGTGAAGCATAGCATGTTTACCGCCTCCCTGACTGGTTGCTTGCATTTCTCCATGTGTGCTTGCTTTCTGTGAACTCTTTTTATCCTTTCAGTGAGGCAGTCAATGTACTGTATTTCTTGGAAGAGGTTTCCTGCCACCTATCTTTCTGCTTGACTGTTCTACTTACTTCTGGCACTTTAGTCATAAATCTCACGTGCCTGTGAGGAGCGTGTTTATTTTGGTCAGTACTCCTTACTAATAGCATAAACAATCCTCTTCCTCAATTTCACACTCATGCCATAGGCCCTGGAAGCACGAGAATGCCCATTCTGGACTATAACCGTACTGTAGTTCAGAAGTGAATGAGGAATAAACAGACCTTTACATTTTGGTTTTATCTTGTCACATTTCCTGTTAGGCTCTGTCTTCTGAGGGAGGTTGGTGTTTGCTTCTCTTTCTCTGACTAGAATGTGAGACAATTTATGTGACAATCTTGCTGGGTACTGTTGGTGGGAAAGGCTATAGGATGTTATTTATTTTTTTAGCACACAACAGCATTCAAATACCAGTAAATGAACTGTACAAATATTTCAAAACATATCAGAATTAGAAAAGTACAAATTAAGCATTTTTTTTGTAATTCTAAAGTGTGACGGAAGCAAATATTTTAATATGATTAAAACAAATCAATACATTAGGTGATGTTGATTTCCACACATTATCGATTGGGTGCTGTATAGTTTTACAAGTAAAATTCTATGTCTGTGTAAATGTAGTGGTAATTTCAATTGAAACTGTGCTGTCTGTAATTGCAGAGAACTACCAAACCATGCATACTCCACTCTATGACACTCCACTCTACCGCACTCTACGCCCGTAGAACAGCGTAATTTTTGGCTCCACCCTTACACATCACAAATACGCAATATAAACTTGCACTTATTACCTGTTCTCTGTGTGCCCTAACAATATTAATGTAATTTGTTGCACCTGACATCATTATTAAAGAGCATTCACTGTAGGATTAGAGAATTCATATATGCTGTGTGCCTTAACTGTATGAAATGAACATTTATTGTTTAGGTGATTGAATAAACCATCCTCACACTATTGACCTCAGAAACAACAATGGATTTATGAAGTGTGTGTACTAATGTTTCACCTTTGCATTAGAGTGTAGTTCTTAGTCACATTTAAAGACGTATACTCAAAGTTATTTTACCTTTATGAACTTTAAAGTGAATTTAATGTACTGATAGTTTTATTCATTTCTGTTTAATGTACACATGTATATTAAATGTGCACTATTGATTTAATTATTTAAGTTGTTCTGACTAGGCCTCTGTTTCTTCTTGCATAAAATGCTGTTTTCCATTCTTTACTTGCACTTCTTAGAGTCAGAGTGTTAACTGAAAGTGTCAAGTCAGCACTGTTGCAAACATTTGTAGGTGACAAAGAACAGTACCGTTTCCATGTTTGGCCTGGGATATTTGGTGAATGTTGCTGCTTACAATGTGAGAATGGAAACGACAATGAAGCCCTTGATGATGCAAACAAAGGGGTGGTACACTAGAGATTTTGGTGGAAATAACTAGTGTTCAAACCAGCGGTGACCGGCACAGGTAAGCGCAGAGGGGCCAAAGCTGACGCACAACGAAATAGGTGTTATTTATTTATACATATTCCGTCCTCTGACAACTTGCCCCTGCCCAGCCTCACTGCGTTTACCCGTGCGAGCCGCCACTGGTTCACACTGTCCAAGTTTAGGTCACTTTTTCCAGGACTTTGAGAGGTTTAGACCTCTATGCTTATTCCCTTTGATTCTTTGCTGAGTGTGGCTTAGGCTAACACTTATTCTCCTGAGCCAAGAAGCTCTTGACTGAGCTTCTGAAATGCTGACAACTTCCTGTACCTTCCTGCACCTCCCGCATTCTCCTGATTTTTTAGATAATGTTAGGTTATTGAACCATCCTCCTTAGTCTGGGCTTAAATTAGAAGATTTTAGACTTCACTCATGTAGGGAAGAGAACATCAGAAACTCTTCTCTGAGCACCAAATCTTACTATTGATCTTTTGTATTGCTGGAACTAAACTTCTTGTCTATCTTCTATTGGTATGCTTAAACCTCTTCAGAAGGTTGGGTTTTCCGGTTGTGATTCTGTATCTTTACAGTATGAAACTAAGGTTTGTTTATCTTAACCTGACTGCTAACTTGTGATAAACTTTCTTAACTATAGTCACCGATTCCTGGTCCTTATTGTTTAGCCAAATGATTTGCACTGTAAATTGAAATTGATTGATTTTTTAATGCTAACTCCCTTTACCTCTCAGTCAGCGAAAAGAAAAGGCCCACCGGATAACAGATGGCAAGAGGGTTGGCCTAGAGCGCTGCGCCAACTTGGTAGCAGAAGATGGTTTGTCACTGAAGTGGGGGAGATAGGGTGTCCCACTAGAAATTGCCTAAGATTAGTCCAAACCCCTAAAGCTCATGGTTTGCTTGAAGGATTATTGGAGTTCCAGCGCTTCAGAAACAAGTTGTAGAAGTGGAGGTGTGAGTATTAATAGGGTTGTGCGCAGCATTTGCTCATGCTTATCTTGAGGTATTTTGCAATGATTGTGTGGTGTCCTGTGGAGATGTTTTAAGTTGTTGGGTGAATGTGGCGCTTAATGCAGAGCAGTTGAAGTAGTTATCGGGTCCAACGTGGCCTAATATCTCTAGAGAAACAGATAAGTTATCATTGCAGAAGACACTGGGTGTAGTTGTCTGCTGTGCTGTGGTGCTGGTTGTGAGACATCATCAACAGCATTGTTGAGATAGGGACTTTATCTTTGCGGGATTTTGAGGCTTGGTTGGGATAATAATATCAGTGCACAGGAAAGAACTATATCAATCTGAGTGAGACCCTACTGATCAAGGTTTCATTTGAAGTGGATGTCAAGGTAGGTCTGAAAGTGTTGTTCCGGTCTGTTCTTGTGTGATTGAATCTTCAATTTCTTTAGAAGAGCAGACAAGGTTAGTGGTTGAAATTGCTTGCATTTGTTTTGTGTGTAAATTGCTTAGAGAACGCGCTTGTGAGATTCATAAAGGAGGGTGAGCTGCTGCAAGGAGTGAGATTGTCGACACAGTGTGCAGCGCTGGTATTGGTCAGTTGGTGTAGAGCTCTGCTGGTATACTGCACGTACTATGATTATTCCATACTGGAATGAGTACTTCTGCTTGTAGTCCTGTGGACTCAACAGTGAGATCAATTCCTCAAATTCCTTTGTTTCTGAATACCCCATGTGCTGCACATTCTTACCCTACATTAAATCAGGCAGGGTTTGACCCAGCTAGAAGTTTCTCCCAAAGTTCACCACCCTTTTTCATGCCAAAAATGAATGTGATTCCAAATGTTAATTACAGTACCGCCAGGACAGAAATACCCATGGGTTCACCAAATTCTCACATGTTTCTTTTGAACTTACCACCTAATGTCAATAGTGGTATATTTAGCAGAGAGATCATTCTTAATACCTCGGCAGAACAACCTAGTTTTACTGCCCGAGAATGTGATGATTGTTTTTTTTTTTTTTTTTTTTTTGAAACCGTTTATTACAGGTCTTAAAAGTATACAGGTATGGGCCCACAACCTTCCGGCCGGCCGCTAGCAATGGTAGGAACATACGACATACATTTATGGAACACGTGGTATTACAGGAGGAGCATTTCTCCGTAGGTAACAATGTCAAAGCCACATCATCCAGGCCCCAGTATGCGGTTTCATTTTAAATTAAGAACAACAAAAATTAAAACCACACCCACAAGGCAACCCACAATCAAAAATAGCAGCACGTGCTCCCCTAAAGGGGGGATCCCAACTATACACAGAAGTGTGAGGAGGGGGAAGAGAACAGAGCGAGGACTGGGGGAACCCAATGCCCGGCAGCGGAGGAATGAGTCGGCTAAGGGGATGGGGCTGGCGAGGTATCAGGCAGCAGCGGTGGTGCGCAGATACCCCCTCGGTAGGCGTTCCAGGGGCCCCATACTTTCACCCATGTCCCAGGCTTACCCCTCGCCACATACACCACCTTTTCGCGAAACATGCACCAGTCCATGTGTTCTTTCCAGGCCGAGACCGTCGGGGGCCTCTGGGATCCCCACAGTTGAGCAATATCACGCTTGGCTATCATATATCCCAGAGTCACCCACCACGTCTGCGGCGCCGAGTAATCAGTCGGTTCCCACACATTCAACAGGCATCTCCTCGCTTCAGGCAACAATGCCACATGCGTAACCAGTCGCAGCACCTCATGTACACCACGCCAGAACCCCTCTACCTCCGGGCACTCCCACAAAATATGCATAAAGGTCCCCAAAGCACCACACTCACGCTTACACAACCCATCTCCAGCATAGCCCATACGCAGAAGCTGTGGCCCCGTCATGTAGACCCGGTGGAGTATCTTGAGCTGGACGAAGCGAAGGCGAGCCGGTATGGCCACCTCCTTCGGGGAGGCCACCGCGGAGGTCCAGTCCTCGTCGTCCAACTCCAGCCCGTCGGCAACCCAAGCCGCACGAAGGGCAGTCAACAGGCCCGAGCGGTCGTTTATGAGCTTTTTGTATATAAGTGAGATCGTGCTGTCCGGGACGTGCCCATCCAGCATTCTATCCTCCAGGGGGGAATATTCCGGGATGGAGGCAACGTCCCAGAAGACGGAGCCCAGCGCATGACGGACCTGCAAATACCGAAAGTATTCACTGCCCTGCAACTGAAACTCCGTCTGCAGCATATCGAACGTTTTAAAGCCTCCCCTCGTCCAAAGATCCCCCACTTTACTGATACCTATTATGTCCCACTTCTCAAAGCCCTTAGAGGTCCACAGGGAACCTAACCGCTCAGACGCGTATAGTGGTGATGCCCGGGTCAAACGGTCCTTCCACCCCATAGCTGCATTGGCCGCGTGCCAGACTTGCACCATGACACGCGTGGGGCCCGTCAGACGAGCGTCGGGCGCGCTAGAGTAGAGCGCTCAATTGTAGTCGCCACCTGGCAGGAGCATCTTGTCCATTTCAAATGCCGGGTTTAAGGCGGGCCCGTAGAGGCCATGGTTAATGGCAGCGAGCTGGGAGGCCCAATAGTACCGTTTAATATCCGGGAGGGCAATCCCCCCGTCAAACCATGGGAGCGTCAGCTTAGCCAGAGCAATGCGCGGCCTCCCGTCCCAGAACAGGCGGCGTTGCAGACTCTCCACCTCACGGAAGTAGCGCGCCGGGACCAAGTCCATAGTGTTCTGCAAAGCGTACAGAAAACGCGGCAGAGACATCATCTTGAACAATGCCGCCCGGCCGAGCGGCGAAAGCGGCAGGCGCCGCCAGCGTGCGACATCTACCCGCAGACGCTGGAGGGGGGGAAGCAGATTCCGTTCATAGCGGGCCTCCGGGTCCAGAGTAATGAAGACACCCAGGTACCGAAATCCCTGCGGGGCGATCTGGATCGGACAGCCCCGCGGGAGAATAGGAGCCTCCCCAGAGAGAACATACACACACGATTTAGCCCAGTTGATGACGAGACCGGAGTTACGACCAAACGAGTGTAAAACATCAACTAGCACTATAAGTGATTTACGTGGGGAGGCTAGGTACAGAAGGATGTCATCAGCGTATAGGGATACGCGGTCCTCATACTCGGGGGTCCAACGGAGACCACGGATGGAAGGCTCCCACCGCAGCCACTCCGCCAGGGGCTCCAAGGCAAGCGCAAAAAGAAGCGGCGACAAGGGACAGCCCTGTCGCGTGCCCCGGCCCAGCTCAAACGGGGCCGATACTCTTCCGTTCACGACCACCTGCGCCATTGGGCCCGCATACAACAATTTGACCCAACTGATGAATCCTGGGCCAAATCCGAACTTCGCGAGCATCGCCCAGATGTATGGCCACTCAAGCGTGTCAAACGCCATGGTGGCGTCTAAGGACGCCAAAATGGCCGGTTCCCGTATAAATGGGACGCGCGCAAGCACCCCATGCAAACGCCGCAGATTAAGGGCTGTATTGCGATGGGGAATAAAGCCAGACTGGTCCTGATGAACCAGATCTCCCACCACACCGACCAGCCGATTGGCGAGTACCTTAGCGAGAATTTTGGGCTCCGCATTCAGTAGTGAGATAGGCCGATAAGAAGTAACCCGATCCCGAGGTCTCCCTTCCTTATGGAGCACCACGATTGTAGCCAGACGCTGGTCAGGCGGGAGGGAGCCCAACGAGTGGGCCGCGAGGAACATTGCGCGGAGGTGAGGCGCCAATGTATCCGGTCGCAGCTTATACAGCTCGATAGGGATACCGTTCGGGCCCATGGCCTTGCCAGAAGCGACCGAGCGTATGGCGAGGGCGATTTCGTCGGAGGTGGGAGCGGCTTCCAGCGACACCCTGTCCTCCCCGGACAGGGAAGGCAGCGCGATATCCCTGAGCAGGGCACGGGAATCCTCTTCCGAGCAAGAAGAGACCGGGGAATACACCTCGCGGAAATACTCCGCGAAACAGGAGACAATTTCTTCTGGCTCAGTTACACACACACCATTCGTTTTCTCAATCAGCGGGACCACACGATTCGCTCTTTCCTTTTTATCCAACCACGCTATCAGTTTACCAGCCTTATCACCCACATCATACAGTCGCCCCTGTTGCTCTCTACTAAGGCCCCTGGCCGCCTCCGTAACGAGGGCCCTATAAGCCGCCTGCTTGAGCTGGAGGACATGTAGTGCAGCGTCCGTCACCCCATCTTCTAGATTACCCTCCAGCTCCGCTATTTCAGCCTCCACCCGGGTCACCTCCTCCCGCTCGCGCCTCCGGGCGTGGGAAATAAGGGATAGGGCCTCCCCTCTAAGTACTGATTTGAAGGCCTCCCACAGGGAGATAGCTAAAGGCACTGACCCCACATTCTCCTCAAAATAGCGCTGGAGGGATTTAATCAAGTCAGCGCGAATGGCGGGGTCGCGCAGGTACCAGGAATTGATTGGGACCACCCTGCTCTCAGCCCTCGGAAAGACATCAAAATGCAACAATAGCGGGGAGTGGTCCGAGATACCCCGTGCCAAATGGCGCACCTCCCCCACCCTCCCGACATGGGCCGCCGGGACAAGGACATAATCAAGCCGTGAGAGACTACCATGGGCCCCCGAGTGGAAAGTGTATTGCAACTGCGTGGGATGTTTTAAGCGCCAGCAGTCCACCAATCCCAGTGTATCCAAGAGGCCGGACAGCCACGCCTGTGCCCGGGGGAGGTCCCTAGGGGGGTGACGATCCACAGTCCCAGAAACCACTGCGTTGAAATCCCCCCCCAACACCAGAAGCCCCCCCGGAAGGCCAAGGAGGAGGCGCCCCAGATCTGCAAAGGTGGTCGACTGCAACCCCGGTGGGACGTACACTGACACAAAGACAACCACTTTGCCCTCCATTCTCCCCACCAAGACAGTGTAACGTCCCCTGTCATCGTGGAGCACCTCATCAATTTCTAACGGGAGCGAGTTCTTTACCATGATACCCACACCCCTCGAGCCTGACGTGAAGCCCGAATGGGCCACGAGGCGGTAGCCACGCCGATTCATGGCGCAGAAGGAATTGCCAATAAGGTGTGTCTCCTGCAGGAAGACCACATCAGGCGAAAGTCGCTTCAGATACTGTAGGACCACACCTCGTTTGATCCTGTCCCCCAGTCCATTGACGTTCCAAGACGACAAAGTCAATTCCCTACCCCCCATCATACACAGAAACCATCATTCGTCCCCCCGAGAGCACAGTAGAACCAACACAAAAAAAGGGTTGCCTTGTGATAATAACGAACAACACCCCATCCCTGCCCACCCACCCCAACAAAACTCCCCCCTCCCTGCACCCCTGCATGAGCCCAGACAGCCCCCCCAACGTGCAGTGTGCCTGTCGCCCCATAGATAGTTAAACTAACTAGACCCCCAGAGGAGGAGGGAGAACCCCCAGGAGACCCCACACAACCTCCATAGGAGGGGAACTTAAGCAATCCGACGTATAGTCAAAAGTGGCATCATTTTTGTCCCGAGCGAGGCATAATATTAGTCCCTCAGTCTTGATCCGGCGAGCCCTCTCCCCCGGCCGCTCCACCCCCGCCACCCCGATCCCGTTCTCCAGACAGAGTATCCAGCCAGTCCCCGGCCGCTTCGGGACGATCAAAAAAGTGTGTGCGACCTTCCACCTCCACTCGCAGCTTAGCTGGGAAAAGCATGGCGTATTTGAGATTTAGGTCCCGAAGACGGCGCTTGACACCAAGGAAGCTCAGTCTCTGCTTCTGGACCGCAGGGGTGAAATCAGGATAGAAATTAATGTCCATATTGTCAAGTCTAATCGGTCCCTGTAGTCTGGAGGATTGGAGGATAGCGTCTCTGTCCCGAAAATTAAAAATCCGGGCGATGAGAGGTCTCGGAGCGGCTCCGACCTTAGGCCTTCCCCCGGGAACCCTGTGGGCCCTCTCCACTGCAAAGAATTTACTCAGCCCCCGTGGCTGGAGGTGGGTAACAATCAGGTCTTCCACAAAAAGGTCCGCCGCCGCTTCCTCACGTCCCTCAGGCACCCCGATGATACGGATATTGTTCCTCCGGGCCCGACTCTCGGAGTCCTCCAGGCGACGATCCATCAGCGCACTCGCCCGAGGAAGCCGGCGCACCTCCGTTTGCAGGGCCGCCACGTCTGTCGTAAGGCCCGATGCGGTGTGGGCCAAAGAATCGACTCGGTCGTTGGTCTTGGAGAGATCGGCCCTTATCAGGCCAACATCTACGAGGACAGAGTCGATCTTCTGCGCCAGTGTGTCAAAACGCTGGCCCACAGAGGCCTTCATCTCGGCGATGGCGCCCATGACATACCGCAGAGTCAGATCCGTGGGCAGATCGGGGGCATCAGTAGGGCCCTCAGGGGACCTGCGTGGCACCTCAGGAGATCCCTTCTGGAGGGTATAGCGATCCATGCTGTTGGACTGGTGGGCTGCGCCACGTCGGGTCGATTTTACCTTTGCCCGATCGCCATCTTGTTTCGTGGCCATGGTCCCAGTCTCCCAATCGCACCAGCCACGTCGTGAAGGGCGGGCAAGTCGGTCCACGGGCTCCGGGGGGGTGCTACCCCAGATCTGCGGGGCGGATCACAGCCGGCGGGCAGGCAGGGTCCCCCAGCGAGGCCACACCAACACACAAAGCCCCGCGACCCAACCTCGCATATACAGCAAGGAGGGTGCGAAAGCGAAAGTGAAAGTGCGGGTTACGCGAGCCACCAAGCCCTGTCCGCCGCTGTTATTCACTTCGTCACTGGATCGCCCCACAACGCAAATCCGGGGTTCGGCTAGGAGAAGGCCGCAAACCTCAATCGGTGCTAAAGTCGGTGTCCGAGGTCCGATTTGGAAGCGGAAAACGGGCACCACCTCAGCTCGGGCTCACCAACACAGTCCCCTCATCTAGGACAGGATATGTTCAGGATAGTCATAGGAAGTCGCGGAGGTCCTCGGGAGCCTCGCACCTACGCGGCCATCTTGGTTGCGCGCTAGGCTCCTCCCCGTGATGATTGGTTTAAAGGTAAAGACACCCCGAATGGGAGTGGAAATTCCAGATCAAGTGGAAGGAATACTCAAACCCCAGAGAGGGAAAACAAAATAGATGTGGCAAGATTGAAACTAGAATTTGAAAATATGATACTTGGAAATTTTGGCATGTCCCAATTAAACATCTATCGGAGTGATGAGCTATTGTCCATCTGTAAAGACATCACTAGATGTGCAGGACAGGCTCATGAAAGATTGTCTGAATAGGCTCACAGATAAGAAATTGATTTACAAAAATCTAAAGCCTTACAGACAAGTTATTGTTTAAGCTTTAATGACTGAGATCTCACTAACATGAGCCTGTCAGGAATTAAATTACAGATCAAGGGGTGAATTTCCTATGCTCGAAAATGAGTGAACTGGATAGATGGGAAGGAAGGTGGGCAAACACCCTGCTGATCGAGGTTTCATTGGAAGCGGTTGTCAGGGTAGGTCTGAAAGTGTTGCTCCGGACTGGTCTTGTGTGATTGAATCTTTAATTTCTTTAGAGGCGAAGTAAAGGTTAGTGGTTGAAATTGCTTGCATTTGTTTTGTGTGTAAATTGCTTACGGAACGCGCTTGTGAGATTCCTAAAGGAGGGTGAGCCGCTGCAAGGAGTGAGATTGTTGCCACAGTGTGCTGCGCTGGTATTGGTCAGTTGGTGTAGAGCCGTGCTGGTATTGGTTGAATACATCATAGAGAACTGCGCTGGTATTGGCTGTGATAGCCAAAAAGAGAATTGTGGGTAAAAAAATCATTTCCTGGTTTAAACGAAAAGTCATTTGTGAATTTTGCATAGTTTGATCAAAATCTAATTCTTTAAAGCACTACAAAGTCCAATGAAGAGAGAAGTAACTATACCTGTTAGAAAGGGGGAAGAGGCACCACAGGTCATCATATAGCAATAGTCATGGGTCTTCACACATGTATTTGGCTCGAACAAGGGCATAAGATCACTGAAACGGATGGTCCTTTGACATTTCCTCATTATGGCACATTTAATTTGAGAAGCATTGATCATTTAAGGAGGATGTTTCATGACATAAAACTGCTTCATAGACCTACACAATATGAAGCACTTAATTCTTGAAAACATGGTAGCCCACCTTGAGCGGAGGATAGATTTCAAGAAAAGGTCAAGAAAGTCATACGCACTTGTGCAGATGCTAGATGGGATGTACAATAGAAAACCTGGAGAACTGGCATGATTGAGGGAGCTAGATTGTATCCTGCATTAACGCTTGAGGAAAAAGGGAAAGGTAAATGAAAGGATAAGAAAAAGAAGAGGCAGATGATACAGAAAATACGTCTGAAGACAGTGATAGCGAGAACTGTCCACCCCCACACAATGGGACATACATGAGTAATATACATACTGGTAATACTTTCGATGTGCACATGTCATCAGTAGATGCAAGTTCTAATTCAATGGGAGAAGGTTCAGGGAGGACAGCCCCTCAAAATCCAATTGCTCTTAATGCCCCAGATGCACTGACCGTCCCTGTCACAATTGGTCTTGTAATTCCCTTGTATAAACCTGGATTGGCAGGAAATACTGCACGTACTATGACTGTTCCTACTGGAATGAGTACTTCAGCTAGTAGTCCTGTAGATTCAACATTGAGAGCAATTCCTCAAGTTCCTTTGTTTCTGAATATGTGCTGCACGTTCATACCCTACATTAATCAGGCAGGGTTTGCCCCAACTAGAAGGTTCTTCCAAAGTTTGCCACCTTTTTTCAGGCCAAAAATGAATGTGCTTCCAAATGTTAATTGCAGTACTGCCAGGACTGAAATACCCATGGGTTCACCAAATTCTGACATGTTTCTTTTGAGCTCACCATCTAATGCCAATAGTGGTTCATTTAGCGGAGAGATAATTCTTAATACCCCGGCAGAACAACCTGGTTTTACTTCCCAAGAACATGATGATTGGTTTAAAGGTAAAGACACCCTGAATGGGAGTGGAAATTCCAGCTCAAGTGGAAGGAATACTCAAACCCCAGAGAGGTAAAACAAAATAGATGTGGCAAGATTGAAACTAGAATTAGAAAATATGATACTTGGAAATCTTGGCATTTCCCAATTAAACATCTATTGGAGTGATGAGCTATTGTCCATCTGTAAAGACATTACTAGATGTGCAGGACAGGCTCATGAAAGAATGTCTGAAATGGCCCACAGATAAGAAATTGATTTTAAAAAAATCCAAAGTCTTACAGACAAGTTATTTTTTAAGCTTCAATGACTGAGATCTCGCTTACATGAGACTGTGAGGAATTAAGGTGCACATGCATCAAAGTAAGAAATAGCGATTCCTAAATAGCGAAAAATAAGGAATCGATATTTAGAAATCGCTATTTCCAATGCATGACCAATTTTGCGAATATCTACCGAATCGGTAAAATTCGCAATCGCAAATAGCGATACCGGCGCCGAGTCATGCTATTTCCAAAAAGCCCAAAAAGCAACCTCGCTATTAGCGAAATCGCTATTAGCGAGGTCGCTTTTTGATGCATGGTGATGACATCACAATCGGGAAGTCATCCAGCCCATGCTTCATTCAGTGCTCAGTGAGAGTGAGAGGAGGAGGCTGAGTGCAGGAGCAGAACAGGAGATCCAACAACTGTGCTTGCAGACCTGTCCCTTGTTAAAAATGGATACATCAGCATCAGGGGAGAGTACACCAGGCAGGAAACGCAAGCTGAAGTTTAGTGAGTGGGAAATTGAACACCTCATTGAGGAGGTAGTCAGCAGCCATGACAAGCTATTTGGCAAACTGTCAATGAAGGTCCCAGAAGCACAGAAGCGCAAAATCTGGCTCAGGATCCAGAACAAAGTCAATGCAGTGGGGGTCACCTACTGCTCAATTGACGAACTAAAGAAGCATTGGTACGACCTGCACAGCCGTGCCAAAGAGAGGATTACTGAGAGGCTGAAGGAGGCCAAGGAGACCGGAGGGGGACCAGCAACACAGCCTGGGAACACACCCATGGAGGACCTGGTGGAGTCCACACTCCAGCCTGAAGCCGTGGGGGGAGTGACCCAGCTGGACACATCCGGAGCGCCCAGCACATCTCAAGGTAAGATGCATGCAAGTGACAATTACAAGAGACATATCAAAATGTGCACATCACACCAGTTCAGCACAAGTGTACAGGAAGCAACTCCAGTCCACATTTTCCACCCACACCCAAATGCATTATGGGAGACACAGGCAGGTTAGGCAGGTTCGTAGGCAAACAGACAATAAGAAGTTAAAACAAGTGAACAATATGTAACAGTCAATAATTTTTTGAGAGCCAAAGTATGCTTAATTTGACACGACATAACCCTTCCAAAAATTAAACCTTGCACTGTTTAACATCACAGATGCAGCAGAAGGAGATGTTGAGGACAGTGACAGCGGGGACACCCAGGAAACTCCGGCTGTAGCTGACATCGATACACCTGTGGTCACACAAACAGCCCATGCCCCAACTACACGCAGGGCCACAGTTCCACCACGGCAGACCATGGAAACTGAGGATGAGCCAGTGACAACACCAGAGACAAGCCAGCCTCAAGGTACCCCCACGACAACACCCCAAGCACAGGACGGCACAGCACAGTCCAACTCCGGAGGCGCAGAGCAAGGTCCCGCTTCCCACCCCATGCAGACCAATCCACACATGTCTGGGGTGGGCTGGAGGCACAGATGCTCCGGGTGCAGTGACTGCAGGCCAAAAACATGTGGTTAGTGCAGGCCCAAATCAGCACAATGGCAAGTAACATCGCTGTCATTAGTGATTGCATGAGGGAACTAACCACAGCTGTGGTGGAGGGCAACAGACAGTCAAATGCGGCCATGCAGGAGCTGACCAGGGTGATGCAAGAGGATCAGGTGACACAGAGGAGACGGCATTGCCAGTTGATGCAGCGCTTACAGGGCTATACACAATCAAACAATCGCCTGAGCACAAACACTGCACTGCTGTCCCGTAGGTCCGTCTGCATGCAGATTGAGATGACCCACTGTTGTGGGGATGTAGCCAAGGCACTGGGCCAGGTGACCAATGCCGTGGAACTATTGTAGTCTGCCAGTGTTGGGGCTAGCAATGTGACGGGGGAAGAGGGGAGTGAGGAGGCCTCAAGCCTCAGCAGCCTGTCAGTGCCAGTCACCACTTGCAGGAGGCACGCCACTCGGAGCACCACACCCTCCGTAGGCTCCATGAGGGATGGAGGTGAAGAAGATGAAAGGCATCTGGGGGTGATTGGAAGGAAAAGATAGACAGGCATGTCCAGAGCCAAACAACCATGGTGAAGTAACTATTGCCAGTGACATTACTAGTGAGTTTCAAGTCCTATGATTATGTCATTGTGTAATTTTTTATAAACGCAATCCCTGTGCTACTTGGCACGTGATATGTGCTTCAACACTACAACATTATTTAATTGTGGGAAATATAGTACAATTCGGAAATGCTGTGTCTTGTTTCATCATTACTCACCTCAGAAAAAATGTTGCGTTATTTCTGCACGTCTCCATTGCCCTTCTTTTGAGCTTGCCCCATGTGCTGGTCTTAGTTGTGGCCCCTGCTGGTTGTCCTCCTCTGGTTCACTGTCTGTGAATTCAATGGGTATGCCCCTCCTGGTGGCAATATTGTGCAACATGGCACATGCAGCCACAATTCTGCAGCAGGTGTCGGGCCGGTACTGCAACGCACCACCAGTCTTGTGGATGCAGCGGAAGCAACTTTTCATCAGCCCAAAGGTGCATTCGATGACATTTCGTGTGGCGATATGCGCTACATTGTACCTCTACTCATTTGGGGTGGCTGGGTTGAGGTAAGGCATCATTATGTAGCTTTGCACAGCATATGCACTGTCACCTACTGGGTAGTGAGCAAAGGGTTAGTAACAGTTATGCCTTGCCATTTGAACATTGTGTGTGTGCAATCATTATATGATTTTACCAAGCAGATGTCCTTCGCCAAATTCACCCCTGAGCAGACGGGTGTGTGTGCTCCCAGGGTTTTGAGCCACAATGTCTGTGATGATATGGTTGGCGTTGCAGACTACTTGTATATTGATTGAGTGATAGGATTTACGGTTCCTAAAAATGTATTCATTCACAGCTGGGGGACAAATGGCAACATGAGTTCCATCTGTGCATCCTATTACGTGGGGGAACCGGGCTACCTGGTAGAAGTCCTGTTTGGTCCTATTCAATTCCTGTGGGGTTGTGGGGACGCTACTGTGGTTTTGGATTCTTTTCATCATGGCATTTAGGAAAGAATTAAAGATATGTGAAAGGGAACTTTGTGACACCCCTCCAGCAACAGCTACTGCCCCCTGGAAACTGCCGGACGCAAGTAGGTGTAGGCAACATAGGACCAGCACATGAGTGGGGATGGCATGGGTCCTACGAGTGTGGCGCTGCATTAGGGGTTCCAATTCTGCTATTAGGTCAAGGATCATGTCACCATTTAGCCTGTACTTGTCGTAGATTTCTTCATCTGTTTGTCCTAACAATGTGATGCGCACTCTGAAGATGCGCTCCTGTATTCTCCTTCTTCGCTGTGCTGCTGTCTGGAGCCTCATCCTCCTCGCCATCAGGTAGAACACTGCCATTGTGAGAGTTTCTGTGGCCTTCTGTGTGGGTTTAAATAGGTTTCTGATGATTTGCACCTGTATGGCGTTTTTACTCATGGTTACCACCTGATTGTGATCCTTCTTAAATTGCACTTGCAAAATTGCGATTTTCGACCAAATCGCAAATTGCGATTTTTCATGCATTTCCTAGCAATTCCTTATTTGTGAATCTCTATTTGGGTATCACAAATAAGGATTTCGCTAATAAGGAATCGCAAAATATTTTCCCAGCAAAATTAGCGATTCCTTATTTTTGCAATTTCTGTGTCTTTCTCAGATTTGGGTTCATGCGTTGGGATTAGCAAAATTGCAAAGAGGGTTTCTTTGCGATTCACAATTTTTGCAAGCGCTATTTAGCTTGATGCATGTGCCTGTAAATTACAGACCAAAGAGTTAATTGCCTATGTTCGAAAATGAGTGAACTGGATAGATGGGAAAGAAGGTGGACAAAGAAAAAATAACCGAAGAAAGTCAGGTTAGAGCAACCTCCGTCTGGAACAGAGGATGAGGAGAAGTATATACCCATGCTTCCATTAAGAGAAGTGTTAGGTGGAGGTCATGTCCACATACCTTGTAGCAGGATTGACCTTGCATCATTCACAAATGATTTTCCGAAATTGAGAGACAACCCAGTGGAATGGTACAGACAGGTTAATCAGTTTGTAAAGATATCAAAGGTTCTGTTGATTGATTTGAATACCTTATTTGAAATTGTGGTTCCAGGTGACTTGTGGGTCAAATGCAAAATTGCTGTGGAGTTGCACTAGAAGGAGCTGATGAGACATCCTATAACAAACGCACCATCACTAGTGGTGATGAAAAAGTATCATCAGGTAAATAAATTTTTGAAATCGAAAATATCTCCTAAAGATATTCATTGAGTTGGAGGGGCGTGGCCAAGCCAGCCAAGATGCTAGGAGCAATTCCTTAGAGCTCTGCAGGATCGCCCGACAATTGGCACTAACCCATGCCCTAACTACGATTTGGGAGGCTGTCCCATGCCGAGAGGGGTAGCCCACATTTCACTACGCAGGGCCTGAGGGACTGCTGACTGGAACATGACCGCTTGCCACCGAGAGCAGAGCGGCCCTCACTGGGGAGTGCTGAGAAGGGACTGAATGATGCTATTCCTTGGTATCATCTACTCCGCTTGAGATGATGCTTTAGTAGCTTATTCTTTAGCTACTTGGAGAGACAACTACAGATAGCAATACAGCCTGAGACTATCTGAAAGTACAATAGAGGTACATTCTGCATCCTCGAAGGGAGACCAGCACCACCGAGGGCTTTGATTGATCCAATAAATTACCATACTGATACACATATAATCCCTGGGTCAAATATGATTACATATGAGGACATCTTTTTAATCATAGGGACCACTCTGTCAATAGATTTGGGGTACATAAATAATACATGGGAGATTTACAGGCGAAGGTTTTATTACACCACTGCATATTGGCAATTACAATGGAGGGTTTGCTAATATTTTAACTAATGAATAGCCCAACTCAGTATTTGCCTATTTAAAAATGTCTGCCACCTTTTCACCACCCCGAGACCACACATAACGAGATCGCACTAGCAAAATGTGCCTAATGTGAATTGCGAATAAGGTACAGGGATAATAGAACTACTCCATTTACAATATAATCGGTATATGTGCGAAAGAGAGAGAGGAAAAAGGTGTTGATGGAAAGCAAATCTGAGATTTTCTGATTAGAGCAAACACACTGAAAGATGGCTAAGAGAGAGGGCGTAACCAATAGGGATGTGTGTCATGCATAACCAGCAGTATTTAGATAACTGCTGTTCAGACCGTCGGGACCATCTGAGGGATCAGAGTAGCCAAATAGGAGACTCCCATACCTTGAAGTAGTGAGCAGGGATGTAAGACTGAGTGGATTGAAAAAGTGCATGATGCCCCATGCGGGGAGTGACTCCTCAAGGTTGGAGATATGAGGCTGAGCTGGGCTGTGGATTGAATGAGGGAGAAGTTGCATGTAATTTAAATAAGGCAGAAACGAACGGGACGTCGAAATTAATTGCGGACTGGCAGTGGAAAAACTACGACAAAGCCACATGCTCGTACCAAACATATTTTGATGAGTTTGTGCCCTACGGGACTAACTATTGTTAACACAGACATGAATGGAGTATTTTACATAGACCTTGACAGCCCAGGAACATAATCCCCTAGACTGAGTAACCACTTACAACTACTGTGATGTCTAACAAGGATGTGCTAAAAACAATGGGTATTAGACATTGTTGACCTGAGGGGTCGGCCAAGTGGGAGCTTTGTGTTTGTTTGTCTATTCTATGGTGGTACATTTGAACTTTGTCTTAGTCCTTCTGTTGAACTAGTTGTGCATCATTTCATGAGTCAATATGGATACAGTGCATCATAAGAACAAGAGAAACTCCGAGAGGGGGTCTTCCAGAATGAATTAAGAGGATGCCATTCTGATAACAAACCACCATGATAAAGAGACAATGCTTTATTTCTGAATGTGACTACAGGACGGGGTTCCCACTCTGTCCCTGAGTTAGGATCATCATTGATGAAACTCGGATAAGTCGTTTTTACCGGCTGACAAGAGACATATGCAAAAAGATGGGGCCACGAACAAAGGGGTCTCACAATATATACTTGCACTGTCCAGTGCCAGAGATCCTCCTTCTTGGAGGTCAAGTGCTCCCTACTTTTTCCAGCCAGGCTCAAGATCATCACCAACGATGCTGCACTCTTTTTCACAGATCCCAAAGAAGCGTGAAACTGGTCTGAACAGCATGGAGGCGAGCCCTCATATCACCAGCCAGTTCCCCCAACCTTGAACAAATCAATGTGGACCACAGTAAAGCTCTGTAGGTGGTGGCCAGCCTGAGCACCGCACCAGCAGCCATTGAGAATGAGAATGGCCCTCCCATCTTCACCTTGGAAGATGACACTCTTCAATCTGACGACTTCCACACTGGATCGCGGACCCCCTTGAGGACTCCTTCCCATTTGTGAGTGGCTTACCACCTTTTGTAATGGGTGGAAAATTGCAAGTGTTTTGCGACCACAATTGTGGTCGCAAAACAATAGTACATTGAAGTATGACTCGCTATTAGGAAGGGACACCCTTGGCATGCCCATTCCTGTAAGCGATTCGCAAACCCTATTTATAAATAGGGTTTGTACATAGGGCAAGCCTATTTTGTGTCGCAAATGGGCCGATTTTCTGCTTGTGACTGCAAAAAAACGGGCGTACATCTGGCCCTTAATGCTTTAAGTTGTCCTGGCTATGCCTATGTTTCATTTTTCATAAAATTCTGTTTTCCAGTCTCTGCTTGCATGTAGTTTTCCTTGCAAGTGCGTTCACATGTTTTGTTAGTTTGAGAATAGATACAACACTGTTCTAGTGACAGAGAGAGAGGGCCAGGGAAAAGGATCTTGACAAGGAACATGGAGAGCCAGAGCGTTAACTGAAAGTGTCCATTTCGCACTGTTGCAAACAATTGCAGGTGACAAAGAACAGTACCATTCCCATGTTTGGCCTGGGATATTTGGTGAATGTTGCAGCTCACAACGTGAGATTGGAAAGGACAGTGAAGCCCCCGATGATGCAGATGATGCAAACAGAGATGTGGTACTCTCGAGATTTTGGTAGAAATAACTAGTGTTCACACTGTCCAGGTTTAGGCCACTTTCCCTTGGGCTTTGAGATGTTTAGACCTTTATGCTTATTCCCTTTGATTCTTTGCTGAGTATGCCTTAGTCTAACACTTCCCTGACCAAAAAAGACTCTTGGCCGAGCTTCTGAAATGCTGACACCTTCCTCTACCTTCCCACATTTCCTGCATTTCCCTATTTTTCTGCATTCCTTTCATTTTTGAGATCCTGTTAGGTCATTGAACCATCCTCCTTGCTTTAGGGTTAACTTGGAAGATTTTAGACTTAACTCATGTATAGAAGAGAAAATCAGAAGCTCTTCTCTGAGCATCAAATCTTGTGATTGATCTTTTATATTGCTGAACTTCTTGTCTGCCTTCTATTGGTACACCTAAACTTCTTCAGGGGGTTGGGTTTTCCAGTTGTTATTCTGTATCTTTATAGCATGGTACTAAGATATGTTTATCTTAACCTGACTGCTAATTTGTAATACTCTTTCTTAACTATAGTAACTGATTTCTGGTCCTTATTGTGTAGCCAAATGGGTTGCACTGCAAATTGAAATTGATTGATTTAATGCAAAATCCCTTTGCCTCTCAGTCGGCACAGAAAAGGTCCACCGGATAACCAATGGTAAGAGGACTGACCTTGTGCGCTGCACCACCCCTCCACTCTGACACTCTACTCCATGCTACATGACTCCACTCCTCCACTGTACAAAACTCCTCATTACGCCACTCCACTAAATGCCACTCTGTCCTACGCCACTCTACCCTATGCACCTCCACTGCACCCTAGGCTACTTCACTCTTTAACACTCCACTCCACCCTAAGACACTCCTCTCCACCCTACAACACTCCACCCTATGACACTCACCCCTACAAGGCTCTACCCTACAACACTCTACTCCACTCTACGCTACTCTACGCAATGCAACTCCACTCTATGACACTCTACTCTACAACACTGTACTCCACAGTGTGTGCGTTCTAAGGTGGAGGAGTGTTGCCCCATTTCTCCCTGAGAATTCAAAAAGAAAAAAGAAAATGATAATAACTCAATGTTATTATCATTTTATTTTTCTGTACTGGCTCAGTTGGTTTCCACTCTCGGTGCAGGGCTGGGCTGTCCAGAGCAGGGGGGCGAGTAGTGGGCACTCTCTAGGTGCGCATGAAATTTTGGCCGGCTGACTTGGGCCAGCCGGTCATGCACACTTAGCATGTTATTCCCCAGGTTGTATTGCAAGGCTGGGTGGAGAACATGAACAGGCTCCCACTTCCTGTCTGAGCACCGAACCAGGGTGGGTGCTCAGGCCAATCATAATGCTGCTGTCATGCTGGTGACAGGAGTGTTGTGAAAGGCTAAGGGAGTCTTGTAGCCTGTGCGCTTTCGTGGTACCGGTAGCAGAGGTGAGGATAGAGGAGAGGTGGCAGCCGTACCCAGGTAAGTGCTATATATCTTTTTTATTTTTCCCCCCACTGCCCCTCCACCCCTGTCTGATGGCAGCAGCCAATGACTACGACACTCTACTCCACTCTGCCACTCTATGCCTCTCCATTCTGACACTTTACTCCACTCTACAACTCTCTACTCCAGCCTACACCACTCCACTCTACCCTATGCCAAACTAATCTATGCCACTCTACACCACTCACCTCTATGCCACTTGACTCTATACCACTCTACGCCACTCCATGACACTCTACTCTCCGCCACTCTACTCCACTCTATGGCACTCCACTCCAATCTACGGCACTCCACTTTACAACACTCTACTCCATTCTATGCCACTCAAATTTACACCACTTTGCTCTACTACACTCTACTCCACTCTACTCCAATCCACTCTATGCCGATCCACTCTACACCACTCCACTCTACACCACTTCACTCTATGACACCACTCTACGGCAGTCCACTCGAAGACACCCCATTCTACACCACTCCACTCCATTCCATGTCACTAACTTTTAGCCATGCAGAATGGCATCCACGCTGGTGTACAACAAGGCTAAAACACATTGGCAAAGCCAATAGCTCTTGCATGATTGAGGGACCAATTTGCTTTGCCGTTGCTAGTCAAAGTGTGGCAGTCTTACATTGTTTACTTATTATTATTATTACTAATTTTATTATGCTGTGAGCATTTTCTTGTGGTCCTTGTAGCGCACACTTGCTCCCTGGGTCAGATGCTCCGTGGAACGTTCATCAAAACAACGGTTTTCCCCCTCTATCAGGGGCGTAACACAGGCCCCCACAGCCCCCGCGGTGCAGGGAGACCCCAAGCTCCAGGGGGCCCCCTCAGCACAGCACTCTGTCTGCAGGGCTCCTGATTGAGCCCGGAGGGGGCCCCCAGGTGCCTTTCAGGGAGGCCCCCTCAAGGTTCGTTACGCCAGTGCCCTCTATGTGGCAGCTCCTATGTTTGTGCACTTCCTTCTATCAGCGCATCAGGCCAGGCTTCATGCTCCCACCCGTGGGGATATTTTCCTCAGAAATTGGCACCACTTTCAGCTTTTTTTAGCATGTGCCTTTCAGTTGTCCTCATTCTCGTGTCTAGCAATTTACTGGTCCTTCCACCTGGAAGGTTTCATTTTCAGGGCTTCTCTCTTCTTCCCTTAATATTGTGAGTTTGCAGGACAGTGATGATAATGATGCCATAAATGAGTATGGGTCTAATTCATATGTTTTTTCTGACCTTATCAATGGGCCTCTGGAGAACAGGCACAAAATATCTCCTTCTGATGGTGGTGTTTCTCACCCAGTGTCCAGTGATCTGCTTGATCATTTAGGGGAACCTATGTTCGACCCTACTTTAATCGACCACCCCAATTCCACTGAGTGGTTCTCTTCGGAACATGCTTCTGATTATGGGGAGAGGATGTAGCCTTACGGTTAGAGCGGTAAACCTTGAAGCTGGGGAACAGGGTTCGAGTCTCGGCATTGACGCTCAACATCCTGTGATTCTGGGCAAATCAATTAATCTCCCTGTGCCTAACAAAAATGAATGTGTCCATCTGTAATGAAACTGGTGCTCATATAAAGCGCTCTGATACCTGATATCTTCAGGTTTAGTTCGCCCTAAAAAAGAAATGTAAAAAAGGTTTTGGTCTAGTCCTGGATAAATCTTTCAGAAATAAACTCAAATCTGAATGCAGTCCCCCTTCCCTTCCCAATAAAGTAGCCGATGCACCTTTCGTTGACCCTAATATGTTATTTTTTTTTACTAAGTTTGGCAAGGACCTCAATAATGGGATTGATATGGGGCTGGTCGAATTGTCAAGACAGAAATTTGTATCTGGTTGGTCCTCTAGCCAGAATTTTGGATTTAGCTGAGGGGGCAAAAATGGAGGGCGAACAGGTGGACCCAGAAACCCTTTCAAATTAGCTCAACTAGCTATTTGTATGTTGAGTAATACCAATGCATACATCTTAAAGGAGCGACTGAAAAGTATTCTACTCAAGATTGACCCTAAGCTCAGTAGCATAGCATCTAAGAAAGAGAGTCCTCAAGCCTATGGGCTTCTTTTCCGTGACTCCTTCATCAAGGAGATGGGAAAGTATGTGTCAGCCTTCGCTACCATCGATAAAGTCCAATTTTTGCTGAAGAAGATTTTTTCTTCTCTGGTTTTTGGCAGAGGAAAGAGTCGCTTTGCCAGCCGTTATCCCTTGAGAGGTCAATCCCTCCACAGAGGCTCCTACAATCAAGGCTCTCAAGATTATTATCAGGAATAAAAACCTAACTTCTACCCCCGATGTTCCTGAAGATTCCGGAACAGGCGTTATTGGTACAAAGGAGACCAGTACTCACTAAGGCGTTTCAATTCTGGCCTTCCTCCCACAGGAGGCAGACTTGCTCTGTGTCTAAATACTTGGTTGCCTCCCACATCACATAGATCTTTACCAGATTCCAGTTCAACTTCATCTGCCTACTCCTCTTAGTTTTTCACAGAAGCAGTTCCTTCTAGTTCAAGAAGAAGTGCAGTTACTTCTTTCGAAGCAGGCTGTCGAACAAACTTCTTTCGATGCTTCAGGTTTCCTCAGCACCATTTTCCTGGTTCTCAGAAAGAAAAAAGTTTCATACAATCATCAATTTAAAGGTTTTCAACAACTTTGTAGTTTGCCATCACTTCAAAATGGAGTTTATTCTCAATCTCAGGGACTTACTGCTTCAGAACGATTGGTTAGTGCGTCTGGATCTCCAGGATGCTTATTTGATGGAATGGCATGGTGATCAAAAAAACGATGGATTTAGGCCCAGATCTCTGTACTGTGGTGAATGTATGACATTGTTCTGCATTCTGTCCATCAATTGTTCTTTTTGTATTTGATGGTTCCAGTTAATTCGTCTTACAGGAAGTATCTCCAGTTTTCAGGAGGGTCAATCGTTTTTCCGTTTCAAAACTCTCAGGGACTTACTACTTCAGAACGATTGGTTAGTGAGTCTGGATCTCCAGGACACTTATTTGAGAGTTCCAGTTTATTAGTCTTACAGGAAGGATCTCCAGTTTCAGTGGAGCAATCATTTTCCCATTTTAAAACTCTCCGTTTCGGTCTCTCTTCAGCCCCGTGGTGTTTTACCAAGATTCTCAAATCCATGGTGGCCTTCATCAGGGCTCAGGGAGTCAGACTTGTCATCTATCTAGACAATTGTTACTCATGGCACAAGACAAAACTTGTCTTCTTGCTCATTTACATCTGTGTCAGGATCTTCTCTCAAGACTCGGTTTCCTCCTCAATTTTCACAAATCTTCACTTATTCCTTCTCAACATCTGGAATTTCTGGGTTTTGTAAAAGACACCTCCTGAGCAAATCTCCAACTACCCCAACTAAAGATTAATCTAATAAAAAAGAGAGACTCCACGCTCTTTCTCTATCCCACTGTTCACTCAGATCACGGACTCATCTAGTGAGCCTGCTAGTGTCATCCATCCAAGCCATATTTCCCGGTTCTCTCCATTATAGGGCCTTACAGAGATTAAAGATTCTTCATCTTTGCAAAGGTCTGACTTACTCGGACCCCGTATGCCTTGATTCAGAATCCAGAGAAAAACTTCTCTAGTGGCTGAGTCACTTAGATGCCTGGAACGAGAGAATGATTTTCTCTGCCACCCCAGATCTTGTCTTAGAATCAGATGCCAGTCGGACAGGATGGGGCATAAGATGCAGTCAACTATCGACTGGTGGTATATGGTCTCTTCAGGAGTCCTCTTTTCACATCAATTGTTTAGAGATGCTTGCAGGTTCCTTTGCCATTCAGTCCTTTATAAAAGACAGGGCAAGATGAACCATCCTTCTACGCATAGACAACCTGCCGGCGGCACAAGATCCAAATCCCTAGAAGTACTAGACAAGAGTCTGTGGGAATACTGCCTTCAAAGGAACATCCCGGTCAGGGCAGAATACCTTACGGTCAAACTGAATTTGGTAGCGGATCTCCAAGATTCAAACGATAGGTGTCTGCCCCCTTCCGTTTGCTTTCATCTTACTCAGTCTTTGTTACCATGACCGTAGATATGTTTGCTTCTTGCACAAATTCTCAGTTGCCCTCCTTTTTCAGTTAAAGACCAGAACCTTTGGCGTTAGCCACGGATGTGTTTATCCAGTCCTGGCCTCAGACTCTTCTCTATGCTTTTTCGCCCTTTCTCTTCATTACACGTGTCCTAGCTCAAGTTAGCAGACCGCGGTCATGCCTAGTTCTGATCATCCCCTTTTGGCAAGCTCAGTCATGGTACCCATCTCTTGTAGAACTGGCTTCGGACTTTCTTGTTCGGATCCCATCCTTTCTCGATCTGCTTCTCAATTCTCAAGGGTTTCATTACAACCTTATTCTAGAAGGCTTCCTTTACCCCCATAGCTTGGAGGTTTTCGGGGCTTCCTGGAGAACCCCAGGAATTTCTAAGGAGGCTATCCGCCTCATCCATCAGTCTTGGTCCCCTTGCACTGCAAGACATTACAAGTCGGCTTGGTTGGCCTGGTGTAGCTGGTGTATGGATTGGGATTCACATCCCCTTTCAGGAAATGTAACCTTAGCGGTTAACTTCCAAGATTGTTTAACTTCCCAAGAGAAAGCTTTTTGTACCATCAACACTTACAGTTTGGCGATTTCGGCCAAACACATCAGAGTAGATGAAAGACCTATTGGAGAACATCCTTTGGTATGTTGTCTGTTAAAGGGAGCACGGTTTGCTAATCCTCTTCATCCCAAATATAATATCATGTGGGATGTTAAATTGGTTTTGCACATGTTTATTTCGTGGCCAGATAATGTGGAGCTCTCGCTCAAACATCTATCTGCTAAACTCACTATGGGGCATATGTATCAACATCACCATTTGCGATTCTCAAATAGCGATTGTTAAGGAATCGCTATTTGAGAATTGCAAAACGGGATGTATTTAAAAATTCGCAAACTTTTTGCGATTTCTTAAAATTCCTTAATTGCGATTAGCAAATTGCGAAATCGCAATTAAGGAATACCTGGCCATTCATTTCTATGGGCCAGGAGACCCATAGGAATGAATGGGAAGTAATTCTCAAATAGCGAATTCGCAATTTGCTAATCGCTATTTGAGAATAATTTCAAAGGTGCAAGGGTGTCATGATGACACCCTGATGCACCCCTGAAATGAGCATGTGTGTGCATATGGCGCACATACATGCCCTAAGGGCATGTATGAGCGTCACGTGGCACTTTGCAAAATTAAAAATAGTGCATTTTGAAAGGAAATCGCAAATTACCACCAACTGGAAGTTGGTGGTAATTTGCGATTTCTTAAGGATAATTCGCACAACTTGGGTGCTTTTTACATATCATTTAAGAAATCGCAATGTGCGATTTCTTAAATGATTACGCAAAATTAAGAAATCGCTAAATTAGCAATTCCTTAATTTTGCGATGGGATTTTGCCTAATACATCCCGTTTTGCGAATTTTTACTCGCAAACGCTGTATTTTGCGATTCGCAGCGTTTGCGAGTAAAAATTAGCTTGATACATATGCCCCTATGCTATTGTGTTTGGTTTCTCTGAAAAGTGTTTCTGATGTTAAAGCTCTTGATGTGCCCTCGTATCTCTACTCGGCCCTTGCCATTTATTTTCAGGTTAAGAAGCGCACTAAGACCAATTTGATGTCTGTTCATTATCCCTTTTTCCCTTCACCACCAAAGTTATGCGTTAGACGTTTTCTGAAGGCATACGTTTCACAAACTGCAGATCTAAGGTTGCCTTCTGCATCCCAAATGCTCATTTCCTTCCAGAAACCCCAAAAACCCATCTCCTCTCCTACCCTGGCTCGCTGGGTTAGGTGGGTTATGTCCTTGGCTGGTATCATTACTGATTCCTTTGGTGCCCATTCAGCCTGAGGGGTTGCATGACATTCTCAAATCTGCAGATTGGTTAAACGTTAATATGTTCAGGACTTTTTTACTGTAAACTAATTGCTCCTCTGTCTGAATCTATAATTGCTATGCTTTAAACAAGCATAATATGAGCCTCCGGACTTGTAATAAAATTGAGATTTTCCTAGCATCGGTGTCAGAAAGGCTAGATTTAATTAAAGACAAGGAGGCGAGTATTATCCCACCACTAACCCTCCCTGTTTTTCTCCTGCAGTCCCAGTGCCTCCTACCAGTACTGCAACCTCAACTTAACTGTGTGGGAGATCCTCTTGCTTTGGATTCTGTTCGGTGGAGACACTCTCACAGACTATCTGTTCAGATCTTCGTTGCTTTGCTTCTTTGGAATTTTCTCAAGGATTTGGCGACTGTTCTACTGTCTTTTGCTTTCGTTCTGTTAGGGCTCTCTGGAACGCATGTACACTGACTCTACGCAAGAAAAGATGACTTGTTGCTCTCAGTCAAGATAATTATCACAGTACTCAACGTTTGAATGGTCATTCTATTGTAATGTATTGGTGTAGTTTTGGTCCCAGGGTTTTCTGGGTAAGGACATTTTTCTTCTTGGCTGCTGTTGAAAGGAAAGCAAGAAAAGTAGGCATAATACTCACCTCCCTGTCTTTAATAAAATCTAGTCTTTCTGACACCAAGGTTAGGAAGATCTCAATTTTATGTATAAATCTAAGGCATATTTTAGAGCTTATTGTAGTTGTTGTGTGGGCCTAGCTTATTTAGGAATAATTTTTGTGTGCAGTTGGGCTTGTGTTCTGTTCAACCAGCTGAAAGCTGCAGAGAGCTCCCATACCTACATTGCTGGAAGGCAGGATTTCGAGTCTATTTGAAGTGCGGTCTAGGGACAAATAAAGTGGTACATGTTTACCTTTCGGAAGCAGCTGTTGCTGTCGGGAGGAAAGCCCTGCAGTTAATGTACAAGAACTTCCGAGTGCAGTTTAAAAGTAAAGGTTAGTTAATTTTCCGTTCAAGGGAAGGAGGGTAACGCATAGACTGATAAATTTTTAGATACATTTTTTTGTTAGTACGCTTGGATTTGACCTTTATAGAAAAGCACACTTTCTTTTGATTTTATTTCCTTCTCAGTCCTGACTTACCGTAGCGCACGTTTTGTTAAAGGTTCTTGAAAACAGCTGCGCTCTGAACGTTACAAAAATAGTTGACAGCTGTCCTGACTTTCACCATTTAACAGGATGAGCTCTTCCGTTTTTTCCGTTTTGTTTCCTACCAAGGAACATTCTGTCGCTGGACGGCATTTTGACCTGCAGACAATTGTAACCAAAATATTTTCTCCAGCGGGTGTTAAAAATTGCATGTTTTAAAGCATGATCTGAACTTTATTCCTCCCTATTCTGTTACGTCAGCACACTTAATCTGGTTAATATTCAGAGCCTTGCTCTGCCCACTGTGTACATTTATTACTGTTTTTTGTTCTGCTCGAACAGCACATATGGTGGCTGTTGATTTAAGTCTTAATAGAGGTTGTCTCTGAACACAAAGCAGTAGAGGAATTCTTAAAGAAGAGAGACATGTTAAGTCTGCGTAGGGCAGTGCACTGTTTATTACAGCACATGGGGTTTCTGGAGATTGTTAATAACACTTAAAATCTGTATTGGATTTCTTAATCTAGCACGCATAATTAGAATGTTGTATAAATGAAGATAGGTATCAAGTATGTGGGTGACAGTGACCCTTTTACGGTGCATTATGAACAAGCCGCTATGCTCATTTTAAAGCTGTGGTCATACCCGATTGCTTTATTAAGAGATGAAAGGTCACTGTGCCACCATGTACTGAAATTCGGTACAGTTCTGCCTTTTGTGTCATTTTGGAACTTTATTAAATGTTACTTTTTCAGTTTGTATGTTACGCAGGATATTCCAAAAAGCACTTTCTTGCACTCTGTATAAGGTATGTCAGTCTTAATTGCTGGCATTGGGTGTTTCTGACGGTGAATTTTTTTGTCTTATCATAATAATTATTAGTGACACTTTCTGACAATGGATCTCCCAGAACTTTACAAGGGAGACATTTTTTGACAGTGGGTCACTCAGGTTGTTAATGCTGCTGTGAGAAGCTGTGTCTTGGGATGTTACAGATGGCGCTGTCTGATGATTGGTGTCTTGGAATATTTCAGGATCCACCTTCTGGCATCTGGTGTCTTCGGATTTTGCCTTACCACTTCCTGACAGCGGGTGTCATTGGATGTTACAAAGTGCATTTTAAATATGAACCATTGCATGAAAACCGAGCTTTATAGCACGTGATGCACATTTCTTGTTTCAAGCATCGCATTTTTCTTAATCTGAATAATCGTCTCAGTTTCATGCCACCAATCCACAACCGCCTCCCCGCAAACACTTTAACCCTATTAAAGATGCGAACTACAGACAGCAGCATGCCCATGCTGGTCCAAATATCCCCCCAAATGCGACACGGCATGCAGGGTAGTGCAGTTCATGTCAGAATGGTCGTTGGGGTGATCTACTTTTTTTGTATTACACTACTGTTGCATGGCATGCATACCTGAATGTGTTTAAACGTGAACTCTATATGTGCATTCTGTAGGGATGTGGATTTCTAACAGTCGTGGCTTTTGTGGTATTTTCCTAAAAATAGTGACTGCTTAGATGACGTGAACGTTGGCAAGAAATATCTTCTTTTTTATATAGTCCTTATCACCATTATGCCTTGGCTTCTGAACCCTGTGTATGATGACATTACAATTTCTCACAGTAGTAATTTTGTATAAACCTCTAAAGGATGGTTGTTAGACCTGACCTCTTTGGTGTGTTTTTCTACTGGCTTTTTTGCTTCTGACCTCCTGTATTTGACTGTGTGCTGCATTTCGTTGTTGCTGGGTTTAGAACTCTGGGCACTTTACCACTGCTGACCAGGGCTAAAGTGCAAGTGCTGCCTGTATAAACTCGTATCTGTGATTGGTTATCCATGATTGGCATATTTGATTTATTGGTAAAGTGCACTGTGTGTGCCCAGGGCCTGTAACTCAAATGCTACCAGTGGGCCTGCAGCACTGACTGTGCCACCCACATGAGTAGCCCTGCAACCATGTCTCAGACCTGCCACCGCAGTGTCTGTATGTGCTGTTTCCACATGCCCTGTCGACCTGGCAAGACACCCACTTGCCAGGCCCAAACCTTCCGTTTTACTGCATGTAAAGTAACCCTAAGGTAGGCCCAAAGTAGCCCCATGGGCATGGTGCCGTGTATTTAAAAAGTAGGACATGTACTGGTGTATTTCACATGTTCTGGTGGTGAAATACAACAAAATGTGTTTATCGCTATTGCAAGGGTTATCTCTCCCATAGGTTATCATTGGGGCTGCCTTGTAACCCTCTTACAAGTGTAACTTGCAATTGGGAAGAGATAGAGATAGAGATTTGGAGTTTGGGGTCCCTGAATTCACAATTTAAAAATACATCTTTTAGGGAAATTGGTTTTTAAATTACATGTTTGAAAATGCCACTTTTAGAAAGTGGCCATTTTCTTGCTTTACCATCCTGTGCCTCTGCTTGCCTGTGGAATCTTTGTCTGAGGGAGGGTGACAGCTGGGCTGTTTGTGAATTCACTCTAGATAGTTACACAAGCGAGCTGAGGTGTGGCCTGCATATCCTGATGGCCCATCACCAGGCTGATGGGTCTTCCTGAGCTAGAGTGGTGGGAGGAGTTGTCACTGACACCTGAATAGGGCTGAGCCGGTCCTCACACAAAGCTGCCTCCATCCCCTGTAGTGTGTCTGGAGCCAGGTCAGGGAAAGGCAGGGTCTTGTGCACTACAAATACTTTCCTTTGAAGTTTGCCTACTTCAAAGCCAGAAACTGGTGTTAGTACTGGAGCTGTGACACCATAACTTCAGAACACTTCAGGACTAAGAGGACATTCTGCCAGGAAGAACAGCTGTATACTGTAGGAGGAACTGACAAGCTGCTGGTTGCTTTGTTGTGCTGACCTACTGCTTGCTGCTTCTGTCCTGGGAGTGAAAGGACTGGACTTTGTTTTCTACGTCCTGCTGTCCAAGGTTCTCCAAGCGAGTGTGTGTGTTTGCCTCCTGTTAAGAAGTCTCAGGGCCATCAAATAATTCATCTGCAGCCCCTAAACTCCTCTGCTGGGAGTTCTGACCAGCTAACTGACGCCAATTCCAGTTCTGGGTCATTGGAGGTGGTATTGCTGCTAAGAACCAAGAAAATCCACGCATCGATTCTCAGCGCCAGCTTTTTTTGATGTAGCACTGCAGTGAGTCTGAAAAACCAACGCATTGCCACTGTACAGCCAAAGAATCGATGTAGCGCCTGCTGTGCGGCTCTAAGAACGCCGAAACCTGAGTCTCGAGCACCGTGTCACTGACGTTCATGGTGCACGCTATCACTCTGATGCGGTCCCTGCTGTGCGGATTAAGAAAGCGACGCATCACCTGCTTCGCGGATGGGAAATTGACACAGCCCCTTTTGTTGTTTTGATCTTGTTTTATTCAGATAAATATTGGTTATTTTTCTAAACTGGTGCGATGTCCTTTTGTAGTGTTTTCACTGTGTTACTCTTTCTGTATGTACAAATGCTTTACACATTGCCTCTGAGATAGGCCTGACTGCTCGTGCCAACCTACCGATGGGGCGTGGGGGTTATTTTAGCTGTGTAATCCCCTTACCTTGACTAGGGTGAGGGTCCCTACTTGGACAGGGTGCAGTCTACTGCCAACTAGAGACCTCCATTTCTAACAGTGGTCATGGTGCTGTGATTCAAATTTGTAACACTGGTTTTTGTAGCAAATGGATTAGACAGCCTAGCTGTCTCTCAGCTTTCAAAGTCAAGTATTTTCTCTATTTTTTTTCTGCAGAGACAGTATGGGGGTTGCAGGCAAAGGATCATTTCCCTTCATTGGGCAGGACGGCGCACCCAGAAACTACATGAGCCAGATACTTATGCCCTGATCACGAGTTAGGTGTTGTTTATTGCACATGATAAATAATAATAACACGGGGTGCGCTATTTATCGTGTGTGAAAAATAACACCTATTACCCGTGGCGGATCCTCCACTAAGGCGGAGGAGCATCGCTCCACTGCATTGCAGCAGTGGAGGAAAGGAAAAATAAAATGATAATGTGATGTTTTTTATCATTTTATTTGTTCCTGCTGCAGCAGCACTGGGGGCTGCTCACAGAGCAGGGAAGGATTGGTGGACACACTGAAGAGCGCATGACACTTTGGCCAGCCGTCTCAGGTCAGCCAAAAATTCATGCGCACTTAGCATGTTCTCCACCCAGGCTGCATTACAGCCTGGGTGGAGAACATGCACAGGCCCCCAGTCCCCGTCTGACTTAAGTGTATTTGTTATTTTTTACACTCCCTAACCCCCTCACTCCCCGCCCCAGATACGTGCCGGCTGCCACTGCCTAATATGAGTTTGTGAGGAATATTGGTATTTAATTCTCCAAAATCCGCATGGTATGGAAATACCGTACAATTTCCCCTCTTAAATGTCGGCAGGTTTAACCTGTAAAAATTTACTGACAGCTAAGGTATTTAACGCATCCGATAATTATCAAATATTTTAAATACGGCCAAAATCATAATTTCGACCCGTGCGTAAACAGGGGTTTATGCACGGGTTGGAATTTACCAGCCCACTTGTAATTAGGGCCTCAGTGGGGAAAAATGCTGCTTTGATGAAACCGGTGCAAACTTCAAGCAAAAACAAAATGCCATACAGACTATATTAAACCCCGGCTTCATAGACTTCAAAACAACATAAAGAACCGCTTAACATGCCCCATTCAAACACCACCTCTTCACTCTAAGCTTTGTCCCTCCGAACATCTCTAGGTATGCTCTACACTTGTCAACTCCCTCTTGCCTTCCAAATGGCCCCTCCTCCTGCTTCCAGCCGCACCTCTCAACCTGGGTCTCAACCTACCCCACTTTCCTTGAAAGTCCTTTAAGTCCAAAACACCACCACCAGAAAAACCCAACAGCGTTTTTCTAGCTCCCCACCCAAACAAAAACTGGCTACACTAACAAGGTATCTGCAACAATGCGCACAATTGCAACAAATACAGATCCTTACCCATGACAGATAAATGTACACTGTCGTCCCGAAAGCAATAAATCACCTCATATTTTTTGTCTAGGTGCTTAATTCTGCCTTGAAAAACATCCGCATCTCTGTGTTGCATTTTCACCTTGCCCTATTATTAGCCCCAGGCTCTTTGGCACCTCTCCATGCACTCCAAGGAAAAAACCTGGTTCACACAGTTGTTGTTCTTGGCCATGACTGTTTTATCTCCAAGAGGTCATCCTTCATGCTGTTCAGTAGTGTCAAACCTTTTGTCTGTACTACATTGTTTTCTCCCAAATGAATAACCAAAACATCTGGGCATGGAGAATCTCCGGGTAACAACTCCAATGTCGGCAACAGTTCGTACCAGCACATCCCCCTCCTTTCCCGAATCACTTAATTTGAACAGTAAGGTTATTAAAACCCAATTGTTTTCTAAACTTCAGTGTTTGAGCTTGAAGCGCGGCCCACTTTACAAATAAGTGCCCACAAATCCACGCCTCGATATGCTCGCACTGCAACACAACCTGCAACAATACAAAACAGGGCGTTAATATCACTTACTCCAATGCCCAACGCAGCTTCACATGGACCTGACAACATTCCTTATTGAATAAATTGCCCAGCATCTCCTCAACCCATCTCTGGACTCGTCCCACAGAGGTCAGTAGTATAAAATGTTGATAACGTCACATCCCTGGCACTGGAATGAAGGGAGCACGCTTCAGAATGTCTTTAACCAACCTGTCCCAGACTTGCAATATCAGCTTCTCCACAAAGGGGGTCGCTGGACCTCCTTTTGTGGCAGGAAATAAAATGAGCTCAGGAGCCTACGCCAACAGGTGCCAGACAGCACAAAAGTTTCCCCGTTAGTTGTATCATACAGCCAGTCCAGCACTGCGGCTGGGCTGCAGTGAGTATATAGGAGTGTTGCAGTGTATGTAGCAGTATTCAAAATAGGTTAGTGCAGCATCACCCTATTGAATGGGTATTTTCAGTGTAGAAAACGTTATCCTGGAAGTCTAATCAGCAACAACAGGGAAAATGGCATGCAGTCCAGTTGTTTATTCTCTTACAGGCACATACATCAAATCGAAAAATTGCGAGTCCTTATTTGCGATTTTTAAGGAATCGCAAATAAAGACTCGCAAATCGCGATGCACCAAAAAAATAGCGAGAAAATAAAGAATCGCTAAAAATCGCAAATATAATAGCGATTCCGGCATTTGCGAACTCGCTATTAGCGATTTCGCAATTTGCGAAATCGCAATTACCGAAGTCGCATTTTGATGCATCCTGATGACATCACAACCAGGAAGTGAGCAGCTCCAGCCTCATTTCCAGTGCACAGTCTCAGGGAGAGGAGGGAGCTGGCTCTTGGAGCTGAACAGGAGTGGGACAGAGACAGTAGAAAAACTTACTCAAACAAATGGAAGCCTCACAAACAGCAGAGGAGAGCCAAACAGGCAGGAAGCGCAAAATAAAGTTTGCAGAAAAAGAAATTGACACCCTCATTGAGGGAGTAGTCCACAGCCATGACAAGCTGTTTGGAAAGGCATCATTGAAAGTGGCAGAGCAGGAGAAAAGGAAAATCTGGCTCCGGATCCAAAACAGGGTCAATGCCATTGGGGTGACACACCGCACCATAGAAGAACTCAAAAAACGATGGTACGACTTGCGCAGTCGGGCTAAGGTGCGCATTGCTGACCGCCTGAAGGAGGCAAAGACGACAGGAGGGGGAACACCAACAGACACTGGGAACACTCCCATGGAGGACTTGGTTGAATCCACCATCCAGCCAGAAGCTGTTGTTGGTGTGACCCAGCTTGACACGTCCGGAGCAGCAAACACATCTGAAGGTAAGATGAATGCATGTTACCATTACCCCAAAATTGAAAGGTAGAACATGACCTCAGCACAGCCCAAGTGCACACTTTGAACATCCAGTACACAATGTATTCATTAGGGGAGGTGCATTATGGGAGATGTAGTCAGGTCAACCAGTTACAATGACAAATCTCAGAGGAACAACCCAAAATAGTTTAATAGATTATAAATTCATTGACAAAAGCAAAAATGTATTACTGTGACATTTTCATCACAGACATTAAATAATGCAGTTTTGCACTGTTTCACCTCACAGATGCTCAACGTGTAGAAGCTGTGGATAGCGATTCCCCAGACATGCAGGACACCAGCGCAGGTAAACAAATGGACACACCTGTGGTGCAAATAAATCCGTCACGTGCCACAAACTCACGCAGGGCAACTGTCCCATCCCTAGTCACCTTGGAGTGTGATGATGAGGATGATGCAACACCAGGTGGCAGCCATGGCCAGGCCACTTCCATCCCACAACCACAACCACAGGTCCCCAGAACCAATCACAGAGTCCGGCGTAGAAGAGGAAGAGCACTCAGGACACAGCAGGAGGAGCAACCAATTGATGTCTGGGGTGGTCTTGAGGGACAGATGCTCCGTATGCTGCGCCTGCAGACAAAAAACACACGTGCAGTGCAATTCCAAATTGGCAAGATGGCAAGCAACATAGCAGTACTGTCTGAAAGTGTGCAGCAACTGAGCAAGGTGATGCAGGAGGGAAATGTATCCCAGAAGAGACAGTATCGTCAACTAATGCTGCACCTCAAAATGTTTGTCAAATCAAACAATAGGCTGGCCACGACAACTGCACTGCTGGCACGTAGGTCTGTGACCATGCAAACTGAAATGTGCCATTGGAGCGGGGATGTGGCTAAAGCACTGGACCAGGTGACCAATGCAGTTGAATTGCTTAATGCTTCCACAATTGCGGCAAACATTTCCACGCCGGAAGAGGGTAGTGAGGGTGCCTCAAGCCTGAGTAGTTTGGCAATTCCAGTCGGCACTGCAGGAAGACGCAACACACGCAGCAGTACCCCCTCCGCTTCCAACATTAGGGATGACCATGCTGGCTCTGACAGGCGTCTGGGTGTTAGTGGTAGAAAGCGCTAGACTGGCATGTACAAGTACATTACACTATGGTGACGTAACCATTTTTGGATTTTGAATTGTTAGTGACTTTCAAGTAAATTCACAGTTGCAAATCACTTATGTCCATTACACTGGTCAGATTAAAAGTGTTCTTGAACACTCATGACATTTGTATTTCAGTAAAGATTACTTTGATTGTAATATCAAGTGTCTGTGTCATCATTACTCACCTCAGAAATAATTTTGTGTGTTGTCCAATCTTCTCCTTCGCCCTTCTGCTGCGCCTGCCCCTTGTGCTGCATAGTGGTGTGGCACTTGCTGGTTCCCGTCCTCTGATTCGCTGTCAGACACCTCGATTTCCATTCCTCCCTTTGTCGCAATATTGTGCAGCATGGCACATGCTGCTACTATCTTGCAGCATTGTTCAGGGTTGTACTGCAGTGCTCCACCGGTCTTATGTAGACATCTGAATCGGCTCTTCAGCAGCCCAAATGTGCGCTTTATGATGTTCCTTGTTGAAATATGTGCTGCATTGTACCTCTGTTGATTGGCAGTTGTGGGATTGAGGTAAGGCGTCATGAGGTAATTACGCAAGGCGTATGCGCTGTCACCTACATGTGAGGAAGCAAAGGGTCAGTGGCAGGTTGACATTGACATACGTACAATTGCAGTGATAAACAATTACACATATTTACCAAGCAGATGTCCCTCTCCAAATTCTCCACTGACAAGACGGGTGTGTATGCCACTTTGCCTGAAGATATAAGAATCATGTGCACTCCCGGGAAATTGCGCAACAATGTCAGTGATTATGTTTTTGGCATTGCAAACCACCTGAATTTTGAGGGAATGGTAACATTTCCTATTTCTATATAAATATTCCTGTGCTGCAGGGGGACATATTGCCACGTGGGTGCAATCAATACAACCCAAAACATGTGGGAAGCGAGCTATCTGGTAGAACTCCTGTTTGGTTTTTGCAAGGTCAAGCGCGGTGGTAGGGAACTTGATGTGAGACCCGATCAAGGCCATCATGGCATCAAGGAATGCTTTGAATATTCTGGAAAGTGCGCTTTGTGACACACCTCCCGCTACAGCAATGACCCCCTGAAAACTGCCTGACGCCAGGAGGTGTAGGCAGCATAGGACCTGCACATGGGTTGGGATAGCATTGGTCCTACGTGTCTGTCGTTGCATAATGGGGTCCAATTCATTGATTAGGTCATGGATCATTGCTGCATTGAGCCTATACTTATCGTATATCTCATCCTCTTGCTGTCCTAGCAAAGTTATGCGGACTCTGAAAATGCGCTCATTTATTCGCCTCCGTCTCTGTCCGGCAGCCTCATCCTCCTCGCCATCAGGTAAATCCCTGCCATTGTGAAAGGTACTAGCTCATTCTGGCTGTGTTTAAATGGGTTTCAGTTTGTTTTCAGCTGTCTCTGATTTGCACTCATGATTACCACCTGGTTGGGATCCTTCTTATTTAGCTCTTGCAAAATTGCGATTTTCATGGAAATCGCTATCTGCGATTTTTCATGCATACATTTTGCGATTCTTTGTTTGCAACTCGCTATTTGGGAGACGCTAATACCGATTCGCTGTTTCAATCGCAGAATTTTTTGCGATTCCTTATATTTGTGAAAAGTTGTGTTTTCGCAAATATACAGTTGATGAATTTCTACACAGTATTTTGCGATCGCAAACGGCCAATTTTTGCGATTCGCACCGTTTGCGAGCGCAAAAATGTTTGATGCATGTGCCTGTTAGCCTCTAAGCCTTTTCCCCCAAGAATGCTAAGCACTTTTTTGGCTATCTGGTGTAGTTTGTTCTTAAGCCTCCATAACTTTTTTTCACATAAGTTATCCACACCAAATGTGTGTCCCTTCTTTCCAACATGCTGGGAATTCTAAAGGTTCCTAGGTTTTGTGGATTCCCCAGGAGGGAACTGAGAAAATAGTCAAAATATAGCTACATTTTGTTTTTGGGGAAAAATAAGAAAAAAGTGTTCTTCAAAAAAGAGTCGGTTTTTCTCCCCCAGAATTGGCATCAACAAAAGGTTTACTGAGCTACAATCACCATCTTCCCAACTTTCAGGAATATGTAGAGCTGAATAAAAAAAAACCTTTACCACAGTTTTGGCATTTTTCAAAAAGGTTGCCCATTTTTCCTGTGCTTTTAACCTACTTCCAGTTTGTGGTGGAAACCGGCGTGAAGCCCATGGATGATCCTGGATAGCTATATATTTCTGAAAAGTATACACAATTCTACATTCAGAATGAGGCATTCGTGTAGATCTCTCAAAGTTTTCCAAAATAAACTCGCTGTTAAAATAAAAACATATTAAAAATTAGAAGCATAAAATGGCCATTTGTGACAACATTTCCATCTAAAGCTTCTTGTCACGATGGCCAATTTACAAAAGCAATATACCATTGCCCCCCGCTAAACCCTTCTGATTGTAGGAATATATAGGGCTTGTAGGTTTTCCAAGAACCAGAGGTTACCACAGCCAATAACTGAACTCCACCGTACAATGGTGTTTCACTGTGTCCCAGGTATGGGGCAATTCATATGGTAAAATACAAAAAGAGAGAAAAATGGATATGTTAGATCTGTCATCCTTAGCGCGGTCTTATCCAAACTTTTAGCCTGCTTACCTCCTCTTTTTGCAAAATCGTTTTATTGGCCTTGGGACTCTTAGCACTTTACCACTGCTGACCAGTGCTAAAGTGCATTTGCTTCTCCCCTAAACATGGTAAAATTGGTGTATACACAACTGGCATATTTAATTTAATCGTAAGTCCCTTATAAAGGGGTATACCATCTACCCAGGAATTGTAAATTAAATGCTGCTAGTAGGCCTGCAGCACTGATTGTGCAGCCTACACAAGTAGCTTTCTAGAAATATCTCAGGCCTGCCACTGCAGATCCTGTGTGTGCAGTTTTACTGCCGCTTTGACTTGCCATTTAAAACCCTTTGCCAAGCCTAAAACTCCCCTTTTATAACATGTCACCCCTAAGCTAGGCCCTAGGTAGCCCATAAGGCAGGGTGCTGTGTTAGTAAAAGGCAGGACATGTACTTTTAAGTTTTGCATGTACTGTTAGTGAAAAACACCTACATTTGTTTTTCACTACTGTGAGGACTCGTCCTTTAATAGGTTAACACTGGGAATTCCTTAATACACTTTTAGGCTGTAATTCCCGATTAGAAAAGAGTGGCTGAATCATGTTTTATATCTTCAGAATGGTAATGACAAATCCTCTTTACTGGTGGAGTTGGATTTGATATTGCTATTTTAGAAATGACACTTTTAGAAAGTGGACATTTCTCTGCTCTTAAGGTTTTGTTTGCCTGCAGTCTGTCTCCAATGCACGTCTGGGGTGGGCGACAGCTCAGTTTGTACATTCCCTCTAGACAGCCACAAACACAGAAGGGTTAGGTGTGTCTGAGTACTCTGCATTCTGATGACTTCCTGGGCAGGAAGGGAGGGAGGAGCTGACACACCTGAGTAGGCAGTGTCACGACCCCACACAAAGGGTGGATTATCCCGTAAAGCTAGTCTGGAGCCAGGGCTGGGAGGGAAGGGCTTCTGTGCACTTCAAAGACCCTTCTTTGAAGTCACCCTCACGTCAAAGGCCCAACTGGGTATACGTGCTGGGTCTCTGACCCCACCAAATCAGACACTTCTGGACTCGTAAAGAATTTCTATCAAAAGAATTGCTGTACTGCTGCAGGGACTGTCACTCTGCTGGACTGCTGATCTGGAAGACCTGCTTTTCTGCTCTGCTGCTCTCTGATCCTGCTGAGGGAGAGCTGGACACTGCCTTGCACTGAAGGGTTTGTTGGCTTGTCTCCTGTTTCTTGAGACTCAGGGCTATTAGAGTCTCTACACCTGCTTCTGTGCCTGGTTCACTGGAAGTGGACCCAGATACCTGCACTAGAATAATGTACACATCACCAGTCTGCATGTAGCAGAACTGGCACATCAACCCTGTTGCGGGAGTAGGAGCGGTGCATCGCTCTCGGAATCAACGCATCGCCTTGAGAGTCCGTGCATTCAAACTGCGCATCGTTGCCGCAGCATTGTGAGGGGATCGATGTATCCCCTAGACTGCGCTGCGAAACCCTGCACCTCGCACTGCTGAACCAACGCATCTCGGTGTTTCATCTACAGAACCGCCGCATCGCCACCACTGCATGCAGAAAATCGACTCATCACCTCAACTGCGGTATCGACATGCATCGCTTGTCTGCAGCCCGCATCTCGCTTTTGCAACCAGGATCAAGGTACTCTGTTCACCGTGCCTGCGTGGCTCTTGTCCCAGACCTGCAGTCCATCGCGGTCGGCCTGAACTGTTAACTTTGCCTCGTCCAGCATGACCAGATAACCTTTCTAAGCGCTAGAATTCTTTTCATTTTAAAAAATTTATAACTCGACTTGTAGAAATTGGATTTTTGTAATTTTGGTCATAATTTATTTATAAAATTGTCTATTTTTTTAAACTAGTGTGTATTCTTTTTGTGGTGTTTTCATTGTGTTACTGCGTGTTGTGTTGCACAAATACTTTACACATTGCCTCTTAAGTTGAACCTGCCTGCTCTCTACCAAGCTACCAGAGGATGAGCACAGGTTAATTTAAAGTGTGTTTATGACTTACCCTGACTAGGATTGTGATTCCTGCTCGGACAGGGTGCATACCTCTGCCAACCCAAAACCCAAATTCTAACAGGGTATCAAAAACCTATGTATTTCTGAAATGGACACCAGATATGAAGTTTAGGAGCAGTGGTTATTTGTACGTGTTTGAATTTGTGGGTACCCATACTAGCATGTGATTCAGAGGGCATTTTTTGAATTGTCTTGTTTCTTATACACTGGCTTACATTTAGAAGGTAGAAATGCAGAGAAATACAATTGGTAATAACAAATGTTCAGCTATTCTCTATTTCCACATGTCTCCCAATACAAATGGTACATCACTTGTGTGGGTAGGCCTAGTGCCCGTGACAAGAAGGGCCCCAAAACGCAACATGGACACATCCCATTTTTTCACTGAAAACGGATCCTTTTTTTGCAATTTGGGTGGAAGTGGATTTTGGTCCATAGCTCATTTGGCGCCTAGGGAAACCTAGCACACCTGCGCGTTTTTTTAAATTAAACAGCAGGGGGAATCTAGGGGGGGCATGACTTGCATGCCTTTCACTAGGTTTTCCTACTCAGAAGGCCTTGCAAACCTCAAACTTTGACTTAAAAACACTTTTACCTCACATTTCTATGATGGAAAGTACTCTAATCTGCGGGGAGCCACACATTTTGTGCCACCTACAATGCCCCCAAGTCTCCCAATAAAAATGATATCTCACCTTTGTACGCACGCCTCCTAGTGGCTGCAACAGGAAAGTCCTCGAAACACAACATGGAGACGTCACATGTTTTCCATGGACAACCCTTTTTTTGCAATGTGGGTTGCTGTGGATTTTGGACCCTAGCTCAGCCGGCCCCTGAACAAAACCTAGCAAACATGCACACTTTTGAAACCTAGACCCACGGGGAAATCCAGGGTGGGGTTACTTGCTTGGCTCTCACCAAGTTTTCTTTCCCAAAAGCTCTTGTACACCTCAAACTTTAAGTAAAAACACATTTTACTCACATTTCTATGATGGAAAGTTCTAAAATATGCAGGAGCCAGGAATTTCCTACCGTTCATCTATTTGTCCCGATAAAAATGGTACCTCACTTGTGCGGGTAGGCTTCGTGCCCCCAACAGGAACAGAACAATCCAAGGCCAATAAGAGTCCCTTTGCAAGGACTCCCATTGGCGTTAGTTTGATTCGTTCCTGTCGCGGGCAGTTGGTTCAGCCACACAAGTGGGGCAGCATTTGTACTGGGACACGTGGGGGAACGCTGGATGGTAAGAATTTTGTGGATTCCTTTTGATTTCAGAAGTTTACATCCGAGAAATAAAAAAAAATTGCAATTTACAATTTTAGGCAAAGATTCAGGTTTGAAGGACATTGTGGGTGAAAACACGTTGTGGGATCCAAGTGAAGCACTCTACTCTGGATTCCCCTTAATGTCTGTTTTTCAGAAATTCCTCGATTTGGTAAGGTTTCCCTTGGTGGCTGCCTAGCCCAGGTCCAGAAACCGCAGTTACCCCTTTTGTTGATGTTGCCACATGTTTCTTGAACCTCTTCCTTTCACAGGCGCTAGGCCTACCCACACAGGTGAGGTACCATTTTTCCATAAGGCATGTGGGAATGTCAGGTATTAGGAAATGTGTGGCTCCCTGCAGATTGCAGGACCATGACTACCAGAATTATTAAGAAAATATGGGTTTTTAGCCACTTTTTGGAGTTCTGGGTAAGAAAATCTTATGGGATCCACGGAAGACACACCACTCTCGAGGCCCCTGCTTTCTTGTATACAAAAATATCTGGGGTTGGTAGGTTTTCTGTAGAGACAATGTACACCCTGACAGTGAAAGACAGAAAGGACAAATATTACTGCACAACCATCTACTGCACACGTACACACACACATACTGGTTGGATTTGGCAGGAGAGTGAAAAGTTAAAAATGTAAATGTTATTAACAAAACTGTTATCATGTGTTTGACCTTGTGTGTTCACGCTTACAGCATCTTTCAAGGGGATGGAATGTCATTATGTAAGAGAGGAGCCTTGTGACTTGATAATGTTCTGAGGCGGTTGTGAGGACTGGGAGAGAAGCTGTTGGTATCGGGCTTGTCAGGCACAGGATTTCATCTGCGATTAAACTTGAAGGGCCTCATGTAGGTGGCATACACTTTACCGATTCTAAAATACCGAATCATACCGATTCGGTATTTAAGAATCGGTAAAGTGTATGTAGGTAAAAATTCGGTAAATGTTACCGAATCGGAGTGAGTCGGTAATTACCGAATCGGTATTTACCGATTCGGTAATGAGGCATACCTTCCCATTGATGGGAAGGTATGCCTCATTACCGAATCGGTAAATACCGATTCGGTAATGGGGGAGCACATGCAAGGGTGGCAGGGTGTCACATTGACACCCTGTTGCACCCCTGATTCGGCCATGTGTGCACATGTGGCACACATACATGCCCTAAGGGCATGTATGTCTGCCACATTGCACACTTCTAAGCGCTATAAAATGCTTTTACACATCCATACTTTATTTACCACCAACTATTAGTTGGTGGTAAATACCGACTCCAAACAACACCCACACACTCCCCCTACATCTCATTTCTGTATTCGGAATTTACCGAATCGGTAAAATTACCGATTCGGTAATTTTACCGATTCGGTAAAATACCGAATACAGAAATGAGCCCCCTACATGTCACAAGCCTAAACACCGGTCGGTAACGGTATAATTACCGAAAATCGGCCGTTACCGACCGGTATTCGGCTACGTACATGAGGCCCGAAGTGTGCTTACTACAGAAGCCTCCAGTTTTATTTGAAAGGAGATATACAGCAAAGATATTTCACGAAAATGAAAACATAGAATTTGCTGTTAATAAGATAGGTAAAGTGTTGTAATATTGAACAAGTGCCGTTCGTGGAAGGAGCTTTAGCGTGCATTTTTTAATTGCTGAATTTTAAATACCACGGAGTGCTGCCATTGGAGGTGTCGCCCAAATCGCCACTGGTGACTGTTGTCAGAGGGAAAGAGGCAAACAAGGGACTGCGAGGACCAGCAGCCCCGTGATTGGAACCAGCTGTGTTCTCTTCCCGTACTCCCGCCCTCTCGCCCTGACGCTATAAGACTGCTCACGGCCCCCGCTTTGCGGGCGCCGTTCGTGGAAGGAGCTTTAGCGTGCATTTTTTAATTGCTGAATTTTAAATACCACGGAGTGCTGCCATTGGAGGTGTCGCCCAAATCGCCACTGGTGACTGTTGTCAGAGGGAAAGAGGCAAACAAGGGACTGCGAGGACCAGCAGCCCCGTGATTGGAACCAGCTGTGTTCTCTTCCCGTACTCCCGCTCTCTCGCCCTGACGCTATAAGACTGCTCACGGCCCCCGCTTCGCGGGCACCGTTCGTGGAAGGAGCTTTAGCGTGCCTTTTTTAATTGCTGAATATTAAATACCACGGAGTGCTGCCATTGGAGGTGTCGCCCAAATCGCCACTGGTGACTGTTGTCAGAGGGAAAGAGGCAAACAAGGGACTGCGAGGACCAGCAGCCCCGTGATTGGAACCAGCTGTGTTCTCTTCCCGTACTCCCGCCCTCTCGCCCTGACGCTATAAGACTGCTCACGGCCCCCGCTTCGCGGGAGCCGTTCGTGGAAGGAGCTTTAGCGTGCATTTTTTAATTGCTGAATTTTAAATACCACGGAGTGCTGCCATTGGAGGTGTCGCCCAAATCGCCACGGGTGACTGTTGTCAGAGGGAAAGAGGCAAACAAGGGACTGCGAGGACCAGCAGCCCCGTGATTAGAACCAGCTGTGTTCTCTTCCCGTACTCCCGCCCTCTCGCCCTGATGCTATAAGACTGCTCAAGGCCCCCGCTTCGCGGGACGAGCGCGGGCGCGCGCCGGGCGAAGTCCGGGCCAAGGGCGGGCCCGTCTGAGCCCGTCCGAGAACGTCGGAGAACGGAACGGGACCCTCCTCTAACATTTGTTGTTTAAGGGTTACAAACGGTCTACTGTGGGTAAGGTCTAGTCCCTACTCTGTAACTGAGATTGCCGTCAGTGTATTGTGATTGTAAGTTTATCGCAACTAATGGATAATCATGCCAAAAGGGATGGTCCCACTATGCAATTGTCTGGGGGAGTTCTAATGGGAACTCTAGATAATTTTTTAGTGCGAGTACAAAACGCGCTCGCTAAAGATATAGAACTAACTGAAAAAAGACTCTCATTAGACACCCTTTGTGACAAGAGGTCCTCTCTGGGAAGTATGGCCAATATAAGGTCACCACCACGTCGACAGTCTGTTATATCGGATTCACTGGGTTCAACATCTCCTCTGGTGAAGGAGCGTAACGAAGATATAATGATATGCTCTCCAACACTGATTGAAACTCCGAGTGAAATTGCTGATATCTTGAGCATTAGCAAAGCGGCCCCAAACCCGAAGCCTTTGTTAAGCATAAAGACCCGCTCTGCTAGTAACGCAAAAACGGGCTCTGCTCAACAGCAATTAGTTCCAACTTTGACAAAAAAACGTAGGGGAAATCAACGGACAGTCGTTGGGAAAAAAGTTAAGCCCGACCTTGTTTCTGCTTTAAAGAAGGACACTGCACCTTGCCCAAAATCTATAATTACTGAAGTGAGGGCAAATCCATTATTGCCCTTGGGGAACAAGACTATGGAAGACACAGATTCATTGTTCTAGAACAAATTGGAAAGTACCTTAAAGAACTTATGTGAACCGATTTATGAAAGGTTGGGCTCCATAGAAAGTAGGCTTGTATGTATGGAACTTACACTTGCCTCGGCCCAGCCACGGGGGCGCAGACTGGGTCCTGGTTCTCAAAAGGAGTGTCCTAGTGTAACAGGCCCATGTTCTGAGATTAAATCTCCCACTATCGAACTAGTATGTGGTATTGTGAATAATAATCTCCCTATTCCCCAGGAGATTCAAGCCATGCCAGTTGCTGACAACCTACCAAGAGTTGATCATCCCCCACCACGTGAAGTGCCATATAGCTCCGGGGATGATAGAGATAGAATTGACAAGCAGCCTATACCTGCGCAGCCCCTAGTACAGGCTTCGGCAGATTTAATTGATATACATCTCCCTCCCGAAGCAGCCCCTTACGTTTTGGTTCTGACAGGGGTTCCAACCCTGGTGAATGGAACAAGGGAATTACATAGGGACTTAAAGAATAAATGTATATTCTGGCTTAATGCCAAACGACCATTGCCGGCCCATATGTGCGCCGAAATTCTGTTTGCCAGAAGAGTTAATTGGGTGGGCAGGAGACCTAAGTCGATAAAGGGGGATTGCATCATTATTAATTTCAGGGACAGACACAGTGTGAAATATATTTGTTCTTGGCCCCAAGATGACCCCTCATCTCTAATAAGCACTATGCCACTGTCCTATTTTTACACTCCCATGTCTTTGCCCCCAGGAGGGCTAATACGTGGGGGATCTTTAACAAATGGATGCACTTTCGAGGACATAAGGTCCATTAATAGATTTGATGTGCTATCTGGGTTAGCGGACTGCGATTGACAGAATGTTAGAAGTGGTTATTATAACCACCAAAAGTTATATGCAGTCCCAGGGACAGAGGAGGTTTCAAAGCAAGGAGTGCTGCTTTTAATGGACAGTAATAGTGGTGATAATGGGTTTCCTGCTCTAACAAACACTACTAGGGTGGGGGAATGGGGTCCACAAACTGTGCCTCATAGAGAAATGTTAAGTAATGAGGTTAGTTTATCTTATCCGCATGGTGTCGCTATTCCCTCGATATCAAACATTGAGAGCGCTGAAGGGGCAAACAACGCTGTAGGTCACATATCATTTTTATCCTGGAATGTGGCAGGTGTGGGATCTAAACTATCATCATCCCTTTGGTCAGACTTTATCAGTGAGCATGATATTTGTCTCTTTCAGGAGACATGGTCAACAGAGCCTGTGTTCATGCTGGGCTATTTGAATTTTTATGTTCCAGCTGAGAAAAGGCCCAAAGGCCGGTCTGTGGGAGGCTTGGTCATTTGGATCAAACAGAGTCTGGAATGCAATATCCAACCTATCCCAATTTTGAATAACGACATCTTGGGAATTAGGTTGAATTTCCCGCTAAATTTTAAAATTGATATATATAATGTGTATGCTAGGGGCTTACCAGGTGGGAAAAAATCGAAGGTGGTATTAGCATTAGACACCCTTGTTGAAACTAGATCTATTGATGTGCTTCCACTGATTGCGGGTGATTTCAACACTACCTTTGAGCCACTAGGGCCGCAAGACTCGCTCTTAACTGAGGAGGAGGACCTTAGATGGGGGGTGCCACAGCTCGAGATAAAGACAGTTAGTAAATGGACTGAGGTGGCCCTGTTTCTGAAAGGGTTTTGCCTGGGCAACCAATTAAGGGCAGCTAACGGCAGAACCATATCAGATAGGATGCACAGTAAAACTTATGATAATGGCACCAGGGCAAGTAATATAGATTACCCTTTGGTCCACCTGAGGATGTGGCATACTCTAGTGGACATGGTGGTCAAGCCTCGAATTGAAAGTGACCAAAACCCACTAGTCGCTACTTTTAATTTGGGTTTGGGAGATAGAACGGATCGAGCTTCCGAAATGGCAGGACTAGCAGCTGCTTTATCAAATGATGAGCGCCACCTTAAGTGGCATAAAGTTGCAGAGCATCCTAGCATATTAGATAGCATTGAGTCTAATATTAAGAAGCGTTGACTTCAATGATGGCAGGTGGTACTACAAGTCAATTTTTAGTTCTAACTGAGAAAATACATGAAAACTTATTTGTTAAACTTAAATCTTACTTTTGTAGACCTTTCTCAGTAAAACAAGTTCCTAGAAGCAAACAGGAGGAATGCTTTAACGCCTCCTGCAAACAAGCCCGTGGAGATCTGGGCGTCGCTCTCAAATCAAAAGAACCAAGTACGATTAAAATAGCTCAATGGAAAGCAAAAAAAGAATGGGAAGAGAGCGAGTGGCAAGAGCTCAAGGCAGCATGTATTGATAAAAACCAGAAAAAGTTCTGGGATATTTTTAAATGGAAGAGGGGTGAGATTATTGACAGTCCGCACAATCACGTTCCTCAGAGCTCCTGGGTCGAATTTTTCAAGCCACAATACGCAAAAGGCGCCGAGGAAGCAAGCACGTTCTGCCAGGGGAAGGTGTTTTACAACAACTCTGTCTTTAGTCCTGAGGAGGTTGATAGGGCCTTGGATACGGTAACACAAGGACGCGCACCTGGCATGGATTGTATCCCTGCTGACGTATTTCTGCACGACAGGCAAAGATGGCGTCTATATATTACCTACTTGGCTAACGCTATAGCCCAGGGAATGGCTATCTCCCAATCTTGGAAAGGAGCCGAAATTGTTCCGATATATAAAAAAGGTGATAAATCGCTGGCTAGCAACTATAGGCCCATTAGTCTGATTGACGCTATGCAAAATATTATGGGCCGGCTGGCCTTGGGCAAAATCCAGACCTGGATGGAGGCTAGTAATGTCCTGAGTCCTCTCCAGGCTGGGTTTCGTCCTAAAACCAGCACTATAGACCAGGTCTTTAGGTTTATAGTCCTATATTGGAGGACAGTGGTCCTAGAAAAAAGGGTTCTGTACGCAGTGTTTGTCGACCTGCGGGCGGCCTTTGATCTAGTTCCGCGTGACAAGCTGTGGCGAGTACTGGAGGAGCTGGGGATGGCACCGGAGTTGCTGGCATTGGTGGTCCGCTTGCATGAGGACAACTTTGCCCGGGTCCGGTGGGGACGGCAGGGAAAGGTTACGGAGTCTTTCCCCGTAGAGCGAGGAGTTCGGCAGGGTTGTGTTTTGGCACCGACCCTGTTTTCGCTCTTCGTGAACGGGGTGGCCGAGTTCCTCTCCCGGGTCCCCTCGGATGCTCCGGCTATGGCTGGTACTCGCGTCCCAGTCCTCATGTTCGCGGACGACGCACTGCTGATTTCCAAAACTCCGAATGGCCTGCAGCTTACCCTCTGGCGCTTTGAAGAGTTCTGCTTGCTACGTGGCCTGGAAATAAATGCTGCCAAGACTAAGTTTATTGTCCTTAATGGCCCTAAACCGTGTAGGTTTTACAAACCTTATAAAGGAGTAATCTTTATGAATGGCTTTCCTTTGGAGCAGGTTGACGCATTCACTTATCTGGGAGTTACGTTACAAAAGAACATGTGTTGGAAAAGTCAAATAGATTTGTCTATATTGAAGTTCCAACAACAGACAGGCTTCCTTTTAAAAAAATTTAAAACCTCGCAGACACAACCAATTGGCCCACTTCTCGAGATCTACTCAATGAAGATTCGTAGCTCGTCTTTATACGGGTCCGAGTTATGGGGGCATGGCAATAACCCAAAACGTTTGAATGTCATGGAGAGCGAGTTTATCCGGAAAATCGTCGGGGTGCCACAAAGTACTCCTTTGTTATCTCTTTTCTGGGACCTTGGTCTGAAAACCCTACTAGATACAGCTAATCTGCGTCCTCTGCTGTACTGGCGTAGGGTGTGGACAACCCAGGAGCTCAAGCATTACGCTTTGGGCTTAAAGGAAATTATGGAAAAAGATCCCTTTTACAAAATTGACTGGTTGAGGTCTATAAAAATGTTACGATACAAACTGGGATGGGGAAATGTGTGGGATGATCCCCTAAATGCGATCTTCCCTTCAAAAGAAGCTGTGAAGGCAAAATACTGGGAAATGATCGGGTTGGAATCACCTGTGAAGGGGAGTACATCCCACCTAACAGCTAGATTCCTAGAATTTAAGGCCTACCCCAGACAGGAATTGGATTGGGACCTGATCGAAGTACCAAGTGATCGCAAGCTCTACTTTCAGTTTAGGATAGGTACCCTCCCAATCCGCATATTTACATCTAAGTGGACCAAAGGGTCTCTGGACAAATGCCCAAATTGCGGGGACATGACTGAAACTCTGAGTCATTTTGTGTTTTTTTGTCCCCTTTATGTCCTCCCACGGAAAAAATGGGTATTACCTGTTTGTCGGCTAATAGGAATCCGAAGGCACGAGGAGGCTTTAAGAATTTTGTGTTCAGATCCGAGCCCGAAAATTGCTATAGCAATGGCAAAATACATAAAGTGGGCTTGGATAATACGATCCAGATAGATTATTGCTAAAGAGTCCATTGAATAGGCCCCCTAATTCATTTGTCTATGTAACCAATTATGTATAGCATATTGCTAGTCAAAGATATTTTGTTGCCTAGATTGTTTTTAGCAGACGAGGAGCAAATATTGCTGTACAATTATGAAATGGTTTTACTCTTTTGGATGCATAGGCAATAGTATTTTATTTATTAAATATGGTGAACATTATTGCTTTAGGCGCAAGTACAAATTTATACTGATTATCATGTTTTGTTCTAATTTGTAATGATGTAAAATGGTAATGTTTGTTACTTTTATTACTTAAATGTCGCAATAAAGTTTCTGAAATGACTGAGAGCTTGTAAGCTGTAAAGCCACAACAAAGCACCAACTGCTTTACAGGCCATTCCACACCTTTCGTATATCACACAAACATAAACCCATTCACACTGCCAGCTGCGGGCCCAACACATTACAACACTCACATCAACATATAGTGCCATTGAAGGGCCCATCACGTTCATACACTCACAGGACTGACACACCAATCACACCTCCTGGCTGGTGGTGGTGTGTGTGGACTGGCATTTGGCTGCCAATATGTGTGTAGTGACCTGCAGCAAGTCAATACACACACACAGCCAACCAAACCTCAGCCACCACATGCCACCAACCAGGCTCTAGTCCATACACAATGACAGCCAAATACCAGTCCACACATCACCAGCCAAATGTCAGTCTACACACATCACTAGCCAAACACCAATCCACACACCCAGTCAGCCAAATTCCACTCAGACATCATCATTAAGCTCCACAACACTTTCATTTCTAAAACACTCCCACAATGAACAGATTACACACACAAAGCACAGACAAGATAAAATAAAAACGTGAAACTAAAAACAGTACATTTCTTTCAAATAGAAAAAATCAACCTATTGGTAGAAGATGAAATACCAACTATGACTGTATACTCAACAGGTGTAAGTAAACACATCAAACTACTGCTAACCGGGTATCTAAACAGAAAATATATAGTTATACAGACCACAGACAGTTCGCTTCTACTCTCATGGTTGCTACCAACACTTGAGTTGCGTATGGCACAATTTAAAACATGTGGGCACACATAGGTCAGGGTTAGTAGGACACTCTGGGCAGTCTATTTGACTCTCCTTTCGTCCTCCTCTTTGGACACAGACTCTACATCTCAGGAAAAGGAAAGTCTTTTTTTGGTTGTCAGAGGAATGTGTTCAGGAAACTTATATCTTTCAATATAGCCACATCCTACCCCACTCTTATTCTGGGAACACTTGCCTGCTCGACTACAACAAGGATGCCTATTACAGACTGCTGAAATTGTACAAAACTCATCTTGGAATCTGAAGAACAATGTTTGAAAGCAACATAAGCATTGAAGGATGCCAAATGAAACAAATGAACAGCCAACTTCTTGTACAGAATATGACTTTCGAGCAGCATTGTAAGGCTCCAACCTTTGATCTCCTCTGTCTACACCTCCCATGTGCTTGTTGTAGTCTAAAATGCACACTGGCTCACACACTTCTACTACCTGACCCAAACAGTCATTAGTGAAGTGTTTTTATTGTGAATCTTTTTGAGCATGTCGACATCTCTTCTGTCTGAAATTTTCAAAGCAATACATTAATTACTAGGCAAGACACTGCTCTGTACCCTTTTAAATCTTTTACACACAAGTTCTTTATGGTAACCTTTACTGGATTGTGCCACATGCCACAGTGCCAACTTTGAACAATTGCTTTAACACCTGTGTAAAAATTGTCTATGTATAGATGGTGACCTTTTTTAAAAAGTCCTCTGTCTAGTCCCCACACACTTTTGCACTTACTCTAAAAGTGGAAGGGCACCCATGGGGGGTCAATTAAAGAATCCCTACCAGTGTACACCCTGAAATTATATGCATATCCATTTGAACTTTCACATAGCATATACAGCTTAATACCATAATGTGCTTTATTGCTGAAAAGATATTGGCTGAATAACCAACCACTCTTGAACAGGACCATAGACTCATCAACAGATATCTCCTTCCCTGGAACATAGATCTCTGAGAAACGATCTACTATATGGTCAAGGACGGACCAAATCTTGGAGAGACAGGCACATCAGGGTGATTTTGTGGCAGTGCTGTAGCATTATCCACAAAATGCATTATCCGCTGCAGAAGCAAATGCCCATCTTGACTGGTGGTTGCTGTAAATATAACAGTTGCTATTAAGGGATTATAGATATAGTGCCATACATTGCTGACAAACCTAGAATCACCTACAAAAGGGGTAGAACTTTACGCAACTGGCTTAGTCCTTCCATTATTAAGGCTAACAAGGTGGAAGTGAAAAATACTTGGCTACCGGAACAACCCAAGGGTTTCTACAAATGCACCATGTGCAGTGTGTGCCAATTTGCGGAAAACAAACTTAAGAGCTTCAGTTATAATAATGGGCAGACACATACACTTTATCAGTTCATGAACTGTAACACTAAGTTCACAGTGTATTGCATCATTTGCCAATGCAAACTGACTTATGTGGGGAGCACCATCAGGCCACTTAAGGAGCGGATTCAGGAGCATATCAGAGCTATCCGCAACAATAACAGGGAATATCCACTAGCAGCACATTATAACACCGTACACAAGGATTCTGAAGTTCTAGGAATTAGATTCCATGGGATTGCGACACTTAAAAGTGACCCCAGAGGTGGTGATAAAACTTTGGCCTTGAGGAAACTGGAAGCCAAATGGTTGATAAAGTTACGATAGGTTGACTTGGGTTTAAATACAGATAGAGAACTTCATGTATTTTTAAAAGATTAAAGGTAGACAAGGGAGAGGATTCTCCTTTTACTTGGTGACATCTGTTCCAATTGTTAAATGATTGGTTTCATTGTGTTTCCATACTCAAGTCATGTTATCTATTATCTACTGTCTGATAAGTCCTCTCCAATGATGACGTTTGTCAGATTAGAAGTGTTTTTACACCTGACGTTACACATATATTGTGATTTGTTGTCAAATTGTTCAAAAGATACACTCATATTTGACTGTATGTGTAAACTGTGTTAATTTTTGGCAATTGTTTATATGGTCACCTCCGGTGATAACTCTTGTTGACTTGGAAATGTGACCTCAGTGTATTGTTCATAGAAACTCATTGTGTTATATTTTCTTTGAGTTGTTTACTGAACTCATTTAACAAGATTATGAATGATATGCAAAATGTAGATGTCATGTAATAATCCAACACTTTCATGATGAGCACCAAAATTAACCACCATGACATTTGATATAGGCATCTTCACTTTTTGTTTTGTTTTTTCTTTCTTTTTTTCTTCCTTGACTTTTTCTTACTTTATAAGTGCTCCGGTTTCTTATCGAGTATTGGTGATTCACGCTATATATATATAATGCACTTGGTTCATATGCTACACATGCGTTAGAGCCAACATCAATTCAAATAAGCTGATCCCTATAATATGTTCTTTTCATTTTTTGACGTCTGTGACATTTGATTATGAGTAACCATTTAATACTTGACTAACCTATGTGTGATGTGGCCATGTCATACTGGCTCGATTTATCTTATTTTGAATTCATTTAACAGGATGAGGTCATAAGGTAATCTTTCGTGTTGATTTCATTTGTACGATTGACCCCAATGTAATAATATTATATTTTTATCAATTACGTACCCTTATGCACATATACTAAACTGTGCTTTGCTATTTCTTCACGCAGTATGTTTTTAACATACAACGCATTGGAAGTATTTATCACTCCAATATGGCGGCGATAGTTTTATGCAGTCCTTTTTCTTTTCCGCATTTGGCTTTGTGAAATGTGAACACACGTGACTCCATGGTACATCACGTGATACCGGCATTTTTACTTTTTAACGGATGTGCTTTTCGGCGTTCGCAGAGTAGTTGAACGGTGCGGAAGGTGATCAGATCTTTCTCCAGGCGGTGACAAGTAAGAATCATTGACTAATGTGTCAAAACCTAATGATAATGTTTTATCGTCAACTCAATACGTTACGGGATGACTTTGCTTTTATCTATTGTGTTTGATCCTAGGTAGTGAGTGCACTCTTATCAAGGAGTTAGCACGTCACTTATATCAAGCAGCACTGGAGATACTAACTGTTGAGCTTTTTACTTACTTTCCAACTTGAAGATACAACAGCGCATATATTCTTACTGGGTATGTTTATATATATAATTCTCTATATGGGACGACTTTGTTCTCGTTCATGATGTTTATTCCAGGTTGCGAGTGCACTCTTATCTAGGAGTTAGCACGTCGCGCTCTTTGATCGTTGCATTGGAGAAATATACCGTTGAGTTTGCACTCACTGTTCACTCGTAGACATTTAATCATATACAGCTTTTTGGGTATGTTTGGTTATATAATTATTCAGAATGGGTCAATCATACCGCTATTTCCACCGGTACTGTTGGTTTACTAATTAAATCCAATCTTCTGTGATTATTTACGAAGTTTTGTACACGTAGCAAATCACTACGTTTGGTGTTTATTCATGGATGAGAGATTGCCATATAATATCAGCTATGCCTATGTTCGTCGTGTACAGTTATGTTTACTTATGTTGTGACATCACTGTGCTTATGCACAATCGGGCCATAATATATGATCTTTTACTGAGAGTGATTAGCTTTTATCTATTGCTTTGTCCATCCTTTAGATGGTGCGACCATACATATGATGTTTTTACATGGGAATTCGCGTTTATGAACCACAGGACTGGATACATTATCAACTACCGTACTGAATTTATTGGTGGGTTGATATATCAATCTTTCTAATTTATGTCTTGTGCACTTCCGATTGTAAAAGACACACGTCTATCATTCTTTATTTTAGTTTTGTCAATATTGACCTACTAGAACTATTGGCTTTGGGTGTTTCTAGTGGTGCACTCGTGTATTCCGACTTAGGTTTCTTCATCTTCTGCTGGATTTTAACATCAAACAATTAATTTTGGGAAGTTTTGGTTCTTTTTCTTAACCACGTCTCTTTTTCGGACTATCACTGATTTGGGTGAACACTTAGTTATGATTTCTTGTATAGTGATTTGTTTAATTAATTTTAAGATTTTTACAAGAAATGGATGCATTTAGTCTTTGTATTTACTTTTTCCAGCCTTGAAAAAGTCTTTTGTAAGACGAAATACGTGTCGGCTGGTCCGTGTATTTGGAACTTACAATACTGCATCAATAAAGAAATGATGAAAAACAGCTAATATTCCAAGGGTCCTGGATTTATCACGTGACAGCTTAATCATTTGAAGGAATTAACCCTATCTTTCTTGACAACAGGACAGACATATATGATCTGAATAAGAACTGACAACCTGTACCAGTTGGGTACTTTACCCATATATTGTGTGGGAGTGCTACTTTAGTCTTCTAAATTTGTAATAATTAGTGTTTGTATGTCTTGTACATATGGATGATGTCCCTAGGTAGTGGACATTAATTGAAGCTTTGAGCACCCTACAATCATTACTTACTCTTACATATTGTTGACGCCTCAAATTCATTTGTCTAAGTTATTACATATAAGCAGTGTGGTGTGCCGTTCCTCCCTATTCTTAGGGACACTACTACCTATTTTTTCATTGTATGCTATTAAGGGATTAGTAGACCAATATAAAGACAGTGACGGCCACTGTGCAATGTCTGGAAGATTTTTGAGAGTCCACCAAGTAGCTCTAGAGTGGGTCTTAAGGGCGGCACTGCTGTCGCTCAAAAACTGCTCTGCATATAAATTAGTCTTCTCAACAATATCATTCAAAAACACATCATCAATAAACAGTTGGAACAAATTGCTAGGTAAAAGGTTCTCTGTATTGACTTTACACCCTGCAAAGGCAGGCAAAACAGGCTGCACCATGTTAGAGGCAATCCAGTGTTCAGCATTTCCAATGGGAAGCCTTCCAGCCCCTGTCTGCAATCCAGCTTGCTCCTCCTGTACTACCAGCAGATCGTTGTCCTCCTCTAAAAGAGGCACTTTATCAGCACTAATAGTGGAATCATCATCAAATGATTCCTCTCGGACAGAAAATTCACTGCCAAAATCTTCAACTTGGTCCTCTGTCTCAGATGCAGAGTCAGTCTCAGAGCCATGAAAAGAGACCGATTCAACAAGCAAACCAACAACCTGCTGAGCAGTCAGCCTGCGGGCAGCAGTAAGGCTTACTAATGAAACTAACCCAAAAATAAGACAACAATAAACAACACTATGTCATATTAGAACTCAACAACGTGTGGCTATAGCAAATAGTAAATATTACTATTGACAAATACTGATCTAGAAAAAACAAACAACACAATGAACTTCATGCTCCAAAAAGATACCTCTCACTTGCCACAGACAGCTAGACTGAGGATCAACTGTGCCTTCTCTGCACAGACACAGAAAGCACCAAAGATTTACCACTAGTTAAGAGAAACAAAATAAGGTACACACAAAACAACACAATACAGAATATAGATCTTGCACAAATCCAAACAGGAATTTGAAACCGGGTAAAACATCGGCTAAATATGCTACTATTACTACAGCTGATTAAAAACAAGAATTCAAGCAGGGCAATGATACTCATTTGAAGTAAATATTACTAAAACGTTTTATTACCAAACACATGCAGGTACACAAACTGCAGATCTACCAATGCCGAAACCGTAAGCAGGAGTCGCCACCATGGAAATCAAAATCTTTGCCCTACTATTAAAAGGAGAAATAAAACATTAAGCGCACAAATGCAACGGATGAAAAGAAATAAAACAGTTAACATTATAAAACACAAGTCTGCCCATTAGCGCAGATCGGCATCACAAACGTCCAGTCTGCCACCAAAGTGGGCACATAGGCAAAGGCAAAAAATTGGCACCCAAGAGGGGATTGTCCCTTACCCCAACCACCACCCAAATTCCAATTCACACACACCACCAGCAAAACACCATCCATACACACTGGCAGCCAGAGTCTACTCCACACATACCACCAGCCAAATGCCAGTCTACACACACTGCCAGTCACGCGATCCACCACCCAAACACCAGTTTTCACACATACCCACAGCCAAATGCCAGTTCACACACACACACCACCAGTCAAATGCCAGCCACATACACTGCCAGCCAAATGTAAGTTCTCACACATAGAAACGTATTCCCTGGACCTTAGTGCTTTACCCAGCAATGGGGACAGATCAGCATTAAAAATGTGTGCTCTGCCCCGCAAGACTTCCATAAAACAAAGGACATGGCAGTTTCAAAATGGGGAATGACCCTTGCCCAAGGGGCTGCTCCCTCAACATATATAAACATGTTTTTGGTATCTAGTAGTCTTCTGCCCCCCCCCCCCCCTCCAGCAGCAGATCAGCCTAAAAAACGGCCACTCTGCACCCAGGAGGGCAGAAAACAAAGGAGATGCCACCCCCACACACACACACATGCATAAGTTTATAATCGCTGGTATCTAGTAGTACCACCATTGGGGGAAGAGCGGCCTAAAAAAGGGCAGATTTGCCTCCAGGGGGAGCAGAAAATGCCCAAAACATTTCCCCCAAGAACGAGGGCCATCCTTGCCCAAGGGGCCCCCCTCTGCACCATAAAGACATCCCTAGTCTGGGTGCATTCCTGCTGCACGACCGTGGTCCCTGCCACAATCTTGCAGCAGTAATTCGCTGAAGCGGGACACCGGGGGAAAGGAAAAACTCTTTCCATTTCCTCGGTGTGCCTCTTCTCCCCCATTTTCTCCCCTTTCAAGCAGATCTACCCTGAAAAGGTCCTGGACTCATAATGCGCTTGAAGCAAATGGCTTCCAACGTGTTGTGGCTCCTTATGATGACGTTGGCATGCTATGTGCGCTGCTGTAATTATCGTGCTGGGGAAGGGATGTTAGCAGAAGTGCTTCTGCTGCCACCCCCTGAGGGTGCATGCGGCTGGGGGCGCATGGGAGGAGCGCTAGCGCTTCTTCCATGCACAGGTGCATGACATGCTGGAGCCGTCCTTAGTACTTCAGCGCCCAAGAGGTTAAATGAGGCATGCCGCAGCATACATGTTTCACCCTGAAAAACATAAAGACATGGGAGGACCACCATCTTTATTACTGCTGCTATCCCCATTAAAGACTGCGGCAGGCTTGTCCATAAGTATGTAGTTGTATTCTCTCCATCAACCATACATTCTCCTGAGCCATATGAGTGACCTGGTTACGGAGAGAATTCAGGGCACAAGGTTGACGCAAAATATGTATGTCTAGCAGCTCTTCATCCCCATCTCTGGCCAGTGCTTCAGGGGTTCAGTTGGTTTTAAGTCTCGAGACTCGTCCAAACACCTCCAACATTAGCAGTAATTTAGTTATTGAGCATTCAGGCTTAAAATCACTAAACAATGACACAACATGGATCACTGTGTCAATCTTAATAGCCCAGTCATGTCGTTTATGTTGGAGTGCACAAGGAAGCGGCTCAATCACGAGAGCAAAAGGCGATAATGAACACTCCTGTCTTGTGAGACCTCCATCTTGGTCTTTTGTCAGACCTCCTTTGAGAGGTCCGTGGGGCAAACAGGGGTTTCTAGGCTCAATCGTAGGTTTGTGGCTTTTTACTCCTGTTGTCCTGGGGCCTGACCTGCTATGAGTGCTGAGCAACTGGGCCAAGCACTGCCCTTTTCAGCACTTCACTCTCAGTAGTAGCATGGGTCAAGCAGTCCAAGGCTTTTTGAGGGAAGGTAGGTGTGAGTCATACACAGACAGAAGACTAAAAACAGTAACTGCAATAAGCTGATTGTCCAGTCAAATACTTGCTTGTATGAAAAAAGTATTACTAATAATATCCTCAGTCTTTAAAGGTCGGCGCACTACTGTTACCCTGAACAGTATCCCAGACCCCACTTCCCCTTTTAGTGGGGCTAGTTATTCCCCATTCGTTAAAGGATATGACTTTCAGAACAGTCTTACCCAATTTGAAGCAGCCAGCAAGTGCAGGAGGACTGGGGCACATTTTCACAGGCTTCAATCTCTGTATGCTGAGGGACCGTGATCTCTTGCTGTCTATTCCAATGATGCACCAGCACTCTCAGTCTTTGGAGGGCCCACTGTGGTATTGGACGTCCGTAATTGATATGTGTTTTTCAGAGCAGCTTTGGCTAGACGATCGTGGGCGATGGCCCTGACTTCAGAGTGGCCCCCTCCTGGCACATGGAAGTTGCTGACTTCACTGGTCACAAAGATGACTGTCCTAGCTTTACAGTGCCCCCTCCTGGTATTCGGGGGTTACTGACTTTGATTTCCCAAGGCAACAGCCCCAGTTAACGGTGGCCCCCTCCTGGCACTGGGGTTGCGGACTTTGCTTTCACAAGGGTGATGGCTGTAGTATCCTACAGCCCCATGCCTGGCACACGGAGGTTGCTGATTTTAGAGCAACGGGCATGCAGCCCGCACACTCCAATGGAGCGAATAGTCTCACACTCACCAGGATCCACCTCACAGGATCCTCACCGACCTTGCTCCCTCTAGGCTCTCTCTTCCTCCTCACAAGGCCCGCTGGCCTTGGCATGTAGACAGAAGACTGGTGCTTCAGGCTGAAGGCAAAGGGTCCTACCTTCCTTTGTAATGGCCCCTCACCAGCAGGGAGGCTAGCATACCTTGGCTCCTAGTCCTGGTTCCAACTCCTAGAAGTCTTAGGGATCTTCTCTCCAGTTGATCCCTGCTGTTGAACAATGCTGTTAACCTGTGGGACTCATGCTCCCACCTTTACAGTTCAAATCTAGACACAAATGTGATTTAGTTTCTGGCCCTTTGATATTCCTTTGAGGTGCCTGCTCCCCAATCCTGTCTTTTGTCAAAGGGGCAGTCTGCCAAAGCAGGAGTGGCTCCATTTTGACTGACCCAACAGAAGCTAAGGGAGTAACCGGGGGTCACAACTGGCTATCAGCTTTCACTGAAATATACCTATAAGGTTTAAAGTCTTAAGCCTTCTCCTCTCTTATGATTACCTGGTTCTACAGTGCTAACCTTGTCAAAACCATCATATCGCCTGACATTGAGCCCAGACACTCACCATTAACTCTTCCTGAAATCAAAAAGACCTCTGACGTGCACAGAGAATGGTATGCTCCTCTTCCTCCACTGTTTGTGTTCCCATCTAAGGACTCAGGCATGTCAGCAATCCACATCTCCTTTGGGGGTTGCGGTCCTCACCTCCACTAGCCCCTCAAGACCCAGGCTTCCAAAATGGAACCCACAGGCCTCCATATTATGTACTGGGCACAGACACGCATACATTCCGGCACACACAAGCAAGTATGACATGCTACCACACAGTCACCATGTAGGCCAAGGGGGATATAAGTTCACAGCAGCAGAACTTTCCATTTGTGGGCGATAGGCACCACTCCAGTGACACAGGTAAAAAGGCCTGTTCACATTACTTATTACTACTCAAGACAAAATGGGTTGGCAGCCCTGCACTGCGCTCGTTTCACATACCTCCCGGTAAAGGCAGTAGCCCGCCACCACTACGAGGGTGACACTTGGTGCACTACTCCAGGTCTAACAAGACCGCATTACCATGAGGCAGGACTGGGTCATGATTAGTATTCTCCCATGACCAAAAGTCATTACCAGGGATCCATATATCCATGCAGATAGCTCACTCAGGGAAGGATTGCACGTCCGTCACCATGAAAGAGACATTTCTGTCCCAACATCTTTACTCTAGCTTGTACATGTGTAAATAGCAGTTTTACACAGCTAATAAAAATAGAGCCAAAATTATATTCATGCAGTGTATCAAATAGGAAATCCCAGCCATCTCTACATCGAGTGTTAGTGCGTTTTTGATAATCAAAAACAATATCTATTTAGGTTAACATCAGTAGGCCGCAATTAGAATACCTGGGCCTCAAGTCAGCATTAATGGGCCTCGCTATGTTTCTACAAGCATCCATTTCGAAAACTGCTTAAGATGAATGTACAATCCATTATTTCATGAAGGAGCTTTTCTCTTTTTATGTTTTCTTTCCTTTCTTTATCCTTGCAGAAAATATAGGAAATAGAGTTAGTTTTCTTGGTGATGTTTTCTAGTATTGTATAAAATGTATTAATTTGTGTTCCTTGAGAAGGAAGTCACGTGGTGCCTGTATTTTCAACATATTTAAGGTCTTTTGCCCGGGTCTTCGCTGCACACTTCACCTTGTATTGTTTTTACTTCTTGTATCAATACCACATTATTATTTCTCATGTATAATTATGTATGCCAACTAGATGTTTCAAAATGTTTCTTGTTTCAAGTTGATGCAGATGATAATTTGTTGAATGAATCAGAAAAAAAGCAAAACATTTCAAAGGTAAAAATCAGAATGAGAAAAAGAAAAGGGGGAGAAAGACTATTGATTGACGCAAGGCCGCCTATGTTTATTGAGGCTCATGTTCAAGTGTGTGTGCAAGAAACAGGAGCAGTAGAGTCGAATGTTAGGATAGATGAGACTCTGTCTTGTTCCTCTTCACAGAGTGAGGCGATAGTCATGGAGATTAATACTTTGAAACTCGAAGGGGATATGAAAATTATTGCAAGAAAGGGAATTTAGAATGATAATATTTTCAATGTATAATAAAAACAAGATGGCAGTTTTGGGTTCAGAAGCAGGAAGGGATGCTCATGATGCACTTGAGAAACTTGGTAAAGAATTAAAAGTGGATTTGAAACAAAAGAGAATTTGTGTATCATATATGATTAGGTGACTGATAATGACTGAAAACGAATAAATACAACAGTTCTAAAATATTGCTATAAAGTCTCATTGAATTATTACACTATTAGAGAAAGAGAAAGTTATCGAGAAAAGTGGACAAAGCCTCTTGATAAGCCAGAGGAGTCGAAAAAAATTAAAATAAAATGAAATCTGGGTGCAGGTGATTCTGAATGTGAGGTGACTGTTGACAGAGGGCTTCCTTTGAGAGAAGTGAAGTGCAGGAAGGGGCATATGGGCATGTACCCTGGCCAAGAAGTGAGCTTATTACATTCACAAAGAATTTACCCAAACTCCGAAAGGAGCCTGGTAAGTGTATATAGAAGTGGGAAGAATCATGAATATTTCAAGGTACTTTGGGCAGATGTGGGAGCTTTATTTTCAAGTGTTGTGCCTTTCGGAAGTGGATTGGTCCACAATCCAGCCATGGCTAGCGGATCATCTTCACACTGTTCTACCTTCTCAGCGGTGCACTCCCCGTTCCATCATTTGGTATAACAGCTCCCTCCAAGGAAGCAGATATTGATGATCTGGTGGGTCTCTCCCACCCTGTGTACATCCTGCAAGTTTTGCGTGGTTTGATACAGCCTTCAAGCCAGTCCCAGGCTGTCTCCAGGTATAAGAAGTGTGTCATTCCATCTTTCACTAGCCTGAACTTGATCAGATTCAACAACAGACATTGTAGCCCACCATCTCACAGTTGACATTTTACTACTTCGAACATCTCATTGTCATGCTGCACTCACTGTGTATAGTTTGGGAACACCCATGTGGCGAGACCCTCATGCTGTTACGTCAACGCATTCTGTGCCCTCATAAGGATATTGTCCATGTTGCCATAGTTCAGGAATTAGGCGGTAATCATCTTCAACGGTGCACCAGATCTCAGAACTTGAGATAGGGCCCATGTGACCTTTCGATGGGGAACAGTATAGAGAGGATTTAGGGATGTAGGGTCTCTACAATCCCATTTCTTTCAAACTAAGTCCACAGAAAGTCACTCGACACCATCAGGGAATTCCAGGAAGCAGAAATTATTGCACCAGGACTTCCCTTCGCCACCTTGTTCCCTTACCTCCAGCAATTGTGTGGTCTCCTGTAGTTTGATGAGAGTGACCCTTCATCCGACACTTTTTCTGTAATGACAACAAAGCATATTCTATCGCCTTGGACCTATCTGCCGCCTTCTAGAGATCCACCCTCACCAATGTCAGTTTCCCAGAGAATGTGTCAACTTTATTTTCTAGAGCAGTTCAGGACCCCATAATAGCCCTCGGTTGATCTCTCTGGGTAAGCACCCTATACACTAGTCATCTTTGGGGTAGAGTACCAGAGGTTGCAGAGGTCACCATCACCATTTTGTTCTCTTGAGACTGTTTAGTTTCTCTCCCCTGGACCATAGCAGACATCACACCTCTGTGTCACAGACTTGGTAATAGAAGCACTTCCAAGCTATACATCGACTATCATTGGCTCAATTCCAACATTTCTAGCAGACTGTGTACAGCTCCTGTCTCTGCTGCAATCCAGTGTCCTGAAGGCCACTTCCACTTGACAGTGATTCACACCCCATTGAGAATAACATGCGATGGCAGCAGCGCACCGATTTACAAAGGGGTCTCAGCACTCCATCTCTCACGGCACCAGAGATCCCCCAAGTGCGGTTCCCCCGGGAGGGCCCCACACATCACAGCAGCCCAGGCCAGCGTCCAGGCGACCCAAGGTGTAGCTTCAATGCCTTCAATGCCCAGGTTCCATCTTTCTCCAGACCAGTACTTACCCCAGCAGAGTGCAGCCATTAACAGGCTCTCTATATTGTAGCACAGCATTTAGTTAGAGTCCACAGTGTCAATCTGCCCACAAGAGTGTAATGAAGACCAACTCTGAGGTGAGAGTCTTTTTAGAGAGCGCACATACCACATGTTAAGTACAGAAAGAGCAGGTACAACTGACACACAACTTAGATCACCTTCAGAAATAAACAGGCAGAAATAATATGAAGTGATATTAATGACCTAGTAATAATTCCAGAACACTACTTACGGAAAGTGCCAATAGATTCAGATACAGGTACGGCACTCCTCCCTCCTTAAACAGACAAGACACCAAACAGCAAAGAAAAACAAAAAGAAATTTAAAAAGTAAACAATGAAATAAATAATTAATCTTGTAAACCAAGAATAACATTTAAAACAATCTCTTTGAATTTAGTTGATATATCGATACTGCAAATGGATTTTGTTGCAATCATATTGTCACTGTGAGCTACATCTGAAGAATCATACATCAATATGCCACCATTTGATGAAGCAGTGGTTGTAGTAGATCTATTAAGAATGCACAGAATCAAAAGTAGGTGGGGCTCTGCCAGATATTAAAACTTTGACAAACACAATCAAAGTTGCATCTTGGAATGTGGCCGGCCTTAGGAATAAGCTAAATTGCAGCGAATGGGGGACATGCATAGTCAAATATGATATGGTACTATTCCAGGAAACTTGGGCTAAAGAGGAGCTAAGGCTTCCTGGTTATGTGGCTTTCCAAATCTGCTGTGTGTAATGCTGGAATTTGCCTCTGCTAGAACCCTAGTGGTGGCCAACTTATTCTCAAGAGCAGTCATCAGGGGCAAAGAATCTTCAATAGTGGAGCAATTATCAATCCTCCTGTATTCCCTTCCAAGGCATGACTTTAAGATGGTTTCAGATGGGGTGCCTTCAATTGCCAATTTGAGCCACTGGGCATTAGACCGAGTGATGCCCGGGACAAAGAAGACAGGTTGTGGGCAATACCTGGCACAACCATACCACCCAAAAAGTGGTCCTCTATAGCTCTACAGATCTACGCTCTTATACTGAACCAGTCAGTTAGGGCCTGCAATGGGCGGACAACGTCCGATAAATATGGCCACCCTACGTTTCAACGAGCAGGTCCGAGTCCATGATTGATTACGTCTTTGTGAATACAAAAATGTGGGCCTCAGTTCTAGATTTTGTTATTTTATCACAACACAATAGTGACCATACCATCCTGGCATTAGACTTGATATTGCAAGATGGGCACATACAGGGGAAGCAGAGGGACCCACTCAATTCTAGACTGTACTTGCCAACATCAAGGAGACGCATCCATTGGGCTAAAATACAGGAGTCCACCAATTCCATCTCCAGTATTTATAAAATACAGGGGACTGCTATGGAAGATTTGAGTGCTTGTATGGAGGCATCAGACATAGAAAATAGGTCTAAGAAAGTGGGAGATATTAATTTCATCTGTGTTGCTGCACTGAGGGATTATTTCTATGTGGGAGCAAGGTCCAGAGAAATCAAACAAATTATCCCAACCTGGTATAATGGGCACTGTAAAAAAGCTTTAGCTATTTTCACAGTAGCAATAAAATCCAAGGATAAAGCCCGGATCTCAAGTGCTAGAACCATGTATAAGGATGGCATCAAACAGGCCAAGACTGATTGGGATATGGCCAAAAGGGAGTCTCTCCTAAAGGCCCTCAAATCTAAAGATCCAAGAGCATTTTGGAAAAATAAGTACTTTTGGTACTCGGAGAAGGGAGAAATAATCTAGAGTCGAACATTGAGGCTAAAGTTTAGAATGATAATTTTCGCTTACTTTATGATGTTCTGGATTCCCCTGAGGTATTGGTGGCTAAAAATGTAGACCATCAAACACATGACTTGAACCAGGCTAGTAAAAAGGCTAATATGGATTTCCCAATAGTTTCCCTGGAGGATGTAGGTAGGGCTGTCTCAAACATAGCCCCTCACAAGGCCCCCTGAATCAATATGATTCCAGGGGACTTGTATTTTTCAGAACCGGATGTTTGGGGTCTCTATTTATTTGTCACCTTTAATGCTGTATTGGGTGGTAAGCCCATCTCTGAGGCTTGGGCTGGTGCTGAAATAATCGCTGTGCTTAAAAAAGGTTCCCCCCCCCTTCTACCGGGGAATTACCGGCCCATTAGCCTTATAGATGTGATGCAGAAGGTTTTTTCAAGGGTCATTCTAGAACGGCTCCAAGAGTCGCTAGAGGACCATGATGCTCTTAGCACTCAAGCAGGCTTTACAAATCGAATATAACTATTTTTGCATCGAGCGGGGCCTTGAGGTTAATGTCGCTATGACCGACTTAATGGTTTTTAATTCTGTGCATTATATTAGAACCAACCCCATGTTGAATGGAACCCCACAGGAGTGGGTTACCATTTTTGAGAATCTGGGGACAACCCTCGATGACCACAGGGACTAGACCTGGCACATAGGGAAACAGAGGTTGAAATTAGCACAGAGTACAGGTGGCTTGGCCAAGGTTTATAAATCTTCATTATCTAAGCCTCTTAGCCCTTTGATGGAAATATACAAGACCCAACTCTGGAATCCATTACCTATGGGGCAGAGTTATGGGGACATACATTGTTAAAGATATTGAATTGGTAGAATAGAAAACAATTTTATTAGGGACCTAGTGGTTCTTCCCCCTAGTACTCCCATGATTCTGCTTCAATTAGAGCTAGAGCTTTGCCCCATTTCAGAGGCTATTCATTTAAGACCTCTCCTATTTTGGAGAAGAATTTGGTCGACCCCAGAGCTGACCCTTTATAGACAAGCATTAGAAGAACTTCTGGGGATGCCAGAGGCTAAAAGCCTACCTTGGTTTTCTCATCTCTGGGACACTTTGACTGACAGGACTGACTTCTCTGTGGGAAGACCCATTAACAACCTCTCTGGCAATTTCCAAGAAGAAACTTGTTGATTGCTACAGGGCCTCTAGACTTTCATCTCTTATGAAGGGCCCAAATGTGGGCAACCTAACTAGGAATTGTATACAGATTAAAGACGTTTATAGATACAAGACTTTCCTAGACGAGATCCAGCCACTATTAGCTAGGAAGTGGTATCTGCAGTTCAGGCATGGTTCACTCCGCCTAAGCACTTTTACTGGTGCCTATTCGAGGGAAATAGATCTGTAGGAACCTAGGGATCCCTAACCACCTCGAGGCCGGTAGAATACTGAAATACGAACTCCACCACGCGATAGTATTCGTGGTATCTAGATTTCTGTTTCCAAATGGTGGGCTAGGAAAAGGTTCCTAGGACAAGGTATGGACAATCCTCTCTGATTAGTTAAGAGGGTTTCACAGGCGATGAAAACTAAGGTTTATGCTGTCATGGCATTGATTTCAATATTATGTGCAGGGGTCAAGAAAGCAACTAATCTTATATTAAGGTTTATTTTTAATCATATAACATCTTAATTTAATATGGATCTTAATGTATACCTATTTGACTTATGTTTTTTTAATGCATTGATGAACTTTTATGGTTTTTAAAAGTCAAATTAGAGACTAAATGTATGAATGAATGTAAATAATACATACAAACCAGGTTACATAGCGGACCATTTAGGAGTACTTTTTAAGGTTTCTCTTTTTGATGTTTGTGTCTCTTGGTTTTGGTCTTAACTGGGGGGCATAATCTGCCAATTGCTGTCTTATAACTGGCATTTACTAATATATGTACGCTGGTATTTGGATACGATCTGCTTGTATGATCTTTTTTATGCATGTATAATGTCTCTTGCATTGTACACTTATGGTTTTTCCAACCGAAATAAAGTTAATATGATGATGACTGCACTTCCCTAATTGAGAATAACATGTGGAATCAAAACTTCTCCAGGTAAACATTTGTGAGTATTATTGATATAACCATTGTCAACTTAGACACACTCCACCACGAACCATTGTTAAGATTGAGGTTTAACCAACACAAACAACCTTGAAGACTTCAGAGCAGTGTTTCCGAAACTGTGGTCTGCGGATCCCCAGGGGTCCGTGACACATTCCCAGGGGGTCCGCAGGCAGCAGTTTTAAAAGCACTGCAAAGTTCCTTGTATAATTAGCAGTTTTTGAGCAACAATAGGGGAGAGGATGTAGCCTTACGGCTAGAGTGTTTGACTTCGAAGCTGGGGAACCGGGCTCGAGTCTCGGCAACGACACTCAACATCCTGTGATTCTGGCCAAATGACTTAATCTCCCCGCGCCTAACAAAAAAAAAATAATGTGTCCATCTGTAACGAAACTGGTGCTCATGTAAAGTGCTCTGATACCTGATGTTTTGGGTCTAGGTGGCGCTGTATAAAACTCTATAAAAATGAAATAAAAAAAGTGTCAAGATAACGCCAGTGATTAATGTACCTGCAGGAGAGAAATGAGTTTTGTCCAGTGGCCGCTTTGACTTATCTAATGTAGCACAGATGGTTAATATGCCTACTGCAAAGAACATGTACCATGTATTTTAAAAAACAGTATTTTATGTGCATATGTCAGTGGGTTACTGCTTTTGTCAAAGAGATTATTTTGTTACTGTGCAGTTCATAAGTGACAATCTTAATCTAGCACAGTGACCTATAAACCGTCATCAAAGAGCTGCTTGCAAACTGCATAGTACAAGTTAGTAACTTATGTTTTTTCCTAGTATTTCATTACCCTGCTGCTGCTAAAAAGGTTTATTTGGGTGGAAATACATTTTATATTAGACTTCAAACCGTGGCTAGGTTACATTTGCGCAAAATCAATATTTGTGTGTATAGAAAATAAACAGAAAAGCGCTCCAGGGAACAGAAAGGGAAACAGCCACCAATGTCCCATGAATCCTCCGTTACAGTAGGTAAAAAAGATAAATGCAAATACAATGAATCGTTCCCGAGCAAGAACAAATCAGTATTCAAACCGAAGATATCAATGTTTCAAAGACAAGGTCCAATCCATATGTATAAGAAAATATTCTTCTTTATTGTCTTAGTTGTCAGGATCTCCCCTTATGGATTTGACATAGTAGATCATGTTTGTAAGAAGACAAAGATGTTTGGGACCAACACGTGTTTCGTCTTAGGGTAAATGGCCCAAACGACTTCCTCAGGGCTACAAAATAATGATAAAAAATCTATTCAAACAATGTATTGTTGCTAATGACATATATTCCAAATTAGCAATGGCATTAGATAGATCGAACATTAAATCGTTATAGAGAAACAACGCAGATTGTCTGAAATAAGTAATTGGAATTGACACCCAGGTGCCGATTCCGATCCTGTAAAACCCGGGTACAAATGGACGTACGGAGGGTTTTCTTCGTACGACTCGTACCCGGGAATTCCACCGTACAAACCAGCAAGTACGATTCGTACAGAAATACAATTTCCGTACGAATCGTAAAAAACACCCTACGGCTAAAAAATACATACAATTCCGATCCTGGACAGCGCGTACGCGACATCCGCACGGAGTCAGGCAGCGTTTTATGGACCAGCAAGTACGATTCGTACCCACAGCACTCCGCACGGCTATATTTTTACGGGAGCCAAAAAGTGCCGGAAAAGCTAAGTACGCCGTGATGCACGAGGAAAAGGGGGCCCGCTACGCGACGTACACGCCATCACCCACATCGTACGTGTCATCATGTACGGTGCGTACCCCAACATTGCATATGTACGCGCCGTACCCCCACCCCAGCCCCGTATGTACGCGCCGTACCCCCAGCCCCGTATGTACGCGCTGTACCCCCACCCCAGCCCCGTATGTATGCGCCATACACCCAGCCCCATATGTACGCGCCGTACCCCCAGCCCCGTATGTACGCGCCGTACCCCCAGCCCCGTATGTACGGCGCATACATACGGGGCTGGGGGTACGGCGCGTACATACGGGGCTGGGGGTATGGCGCATACATACGGGCCTGGGGTGGGGGTACGGTGCGTACATACGGGGCTGGGCGTACGGCGCGTAGATACGGGGCTGGGGTGGGGCTACGGCACGTACATACAGGGCTGGGGTGGGGGTATGGCATGTACATACGGGGCTGGGGGTACGGCGCGTACATACGGGGCTGGGGGGGGTACGGCACGTACATACAGTGCTGGGGGTATGGCACGTACCCCGGGCCAAGTGCACCCGGGGTAGGGGTCATATAAAGTTCGCTCCGTACGGGACGTTTTCCATACGCTTGTGTATTCAGAACGCCGGTACGGATCGGACTTGTGCGCTTGGACTTCAGTTTTACGACTCGTAAGTAAAACTGTCCGGGGACGTCTCGTAGACTTTTCCCGAGGCGATTCATATGTATTTATCCCGTACGAATCGTACTTCACCGTTTGTACGGTACTTGTACGATTCGTACGTAAAAAAATACGGATACGAGTCGTACTGGAAAAAAAAATACAGGATCGGAATCGGCACCCCAGTGATTACAACCATAGATTTAATAGTGCATTCAGATAAAGCCGAAGAAAGCGAAGAGATAAATAGAAAAGAAGTGTAGAAGGAAAAATAATCAGGAAAAATGTGTATAACAAAGAAAGAGGAAATATCACAAATAAATCAGAAAAAACCCAAGTCGAGCATTACAACCAAACATTCTGTCCAGACTGACTGCACATCTGTATAATTAAACACAGATGCCAACATGTAGTCAGTAGTTCTAAATATGGCGACTCGAAATTACCATATTCGTATATAATGTAAGGCCTTCAAGGGTTTACAGTCTGAGTGTAATAAGTAACACTCACCATAAAAAATCCGTACTCTGCTTGATATTGTAAATTACAAGTAGTATCCATCCCAAGTGAGGTAAGTATTTCAGTCGGAATCCCTCAAGAATAATATATTAACAGCAAGTATCTGAAAATGAAATATAGAGTGACATTAGCAAATAATTTGTAGCTAGAGTGTCAGGGTGAAGAAATCGTAGAATTGTAGAAGTGCGTCTCAAATCATAATAAGCACCCCGTAAGGTGTAATGTATCCTGATTATGCATCCAAAAAAGACGTATCTCTGCATTGAGTATGCCAAACAGTAATCCAAAAACAAAAACAAAAAATGAATAACCAAGGCGACAAATATGTTAATAGAGTACCTCAAAGATGACTCGGAGGAGTATATCCCAGTCAGCAAGTCAGATAGGTGAAGCAGTAAGAGGTCTAAAATCAAAGAGGTGCCATAGCGGGTCATCGCAAGGTTCATTCCAGAAAAAACGCGCAACCCCAGTCGGTAACCCCTATGCAAGCCCCTACATAGTGAAACATCTAGTCAATGAATCATATATATATCGCTATTTGAGCATCAGGGACCCGTTCTATTTTGAACCGTAATGTAGAAACTAAATAAAATACAAGTGAAAAAATCTCCATATCGGAAGGGCAAAGACGTCCGATAGCGTGAGCCATTAGTTCAACACATAGGTTCTTACCTAATACGTGGAGAGTACTCTGTTCGTGATCTGAAACCTTTTGGTAATAAGAAAGCGACCGCCATGACTGACCGGTATATATACGTGCGTGCACAGGCGTTCGCATCGCTTATCAGTAATTAGAAGAAGGACTCTAGATCGAAATACATTCACAAAAGTCGCCATCTTAGAACGGTGAAATAAAACGAAGATCGATCAGCCTTATGATATAATGTAAACCAAATTAATTCTATAAGATGAAATGGCCAAGACCACAAAGGCATTCTCAATATTCTGAATATCAGTGGTCTGCTGTTACGCCACAACCACGAGGCGAACATGAATCATCAGTTCATTCTGTTCGTTTAATCCTGAGATTAAAATAGAATACAGAGCGAGAAAATATTTATCCAGACACCGCCAGTAGGTCAAAAAGTCAGTCTTTAGAGAAACACACAGGAGAAAGAGGTTATCATTATTTGTGCAGGGCAAAGGAAGAAAGATACCCAAGTCCGAGGTTTTATATCTTACAGAACCAAATGTCCCAAGTAGAGTCAAGCTATATCATTCAAGTACATAGATTTACAAGAATTAACACCAATGTTCTAACCGCAGTACCCAAACATCAGTACGGTAATCTAAGATATATACCAACATATTACATGAACATGGTATCCAGGCATTGAAACATTTCCTGTATCGACGTCCGATATCGAACTAATGGCTCACCGCTATCGGAAGACTTTGCCCTTCCGATATTGAGGTTTTTTCACTTGTATTTTATTTAGTTTCTACATTACGGTTCAAAATAGAACGGGTCTCTGATGCTCAAATAGCGATATATGTATGATTCATTGACTAGATGTTTCACTATGTAGGGGCTTGCGATGACCCGCTATGGCACCTCTTTGATTTTAGACCTCTTACTGCTTCACCTATCTGACTTGCTGACCGGGATATACTCCTCCGAGTCATCTTCGAGGTACTCTATTAACATATTTGTCGCCTTGGTTATTCATTTTTTGTTTTTGTTTTTGGATTACTGTTTGGCATACTCAATGCAGAGATACGTCTTTTTTGGGTGCATAATCAGGATACATTACACCTTATGGGGTGCTTATTATGATTTGAGACGCACTTATACAATTCTACAATTTCTTGACCCTGACATTCTAGCTACAAATTATTTGCTAATGTCACTTTATATTTCATTTTCAGATACTTGCTTTTAATATATTATTCTTGAGGGATACCGACTGAAATACTTACCTCACTTGGGATGGATACTACTTGTAATTTACGCTATCAAGCAGAGTACGGATTTTTTATGGTGAGTGTTACTTATTACACTCAGACTGTAAACCCTTGAAGGCCTTACATTATATACGAATATGGTAATTTCGAGTCGCCATATTTAGAACTACTGACTACATGTTGGCATCTGTGTTTAATTATACAGATGCGCAGTCAGTCTGGACAGAATGTTTGGTTGTAATGCTCGACTTGGGTTTTTTCTGACTTATTTGTGATATTTCCTATTTCTTTGTTATACACATTTTTCCCGATTATTTTTCCTTCTACACTTCTTTTCTATTTATCTCTTCTCTTTCTTCTGCTTTATCTGAATGCACTATTAAATCTATGGTTGTAATCACTGGGTGTCAATTCCAATTACTTATTTCAGACAATCTGGGTTGTTTCTCTATAACGATTTAATGTTCGATCTATCTAATGCCATTGCTAATTTGGAATATATGTCATTAGCAACAATACATTGTTTAAATAGATTTTTTATCATTATTTTGTAGCCCTGAGGAAGTCGTTTGGGCCATTTACCCTAAGACGAAACACGTGTGGCTGCAAACATCTTTGTCTTCTTGCAAACATGATCTACTATGTCAAATCCATAAGGGGAGTTCCTGAAAACTAAGACAATAAAGAAGAATATTTTCTCATACATATGGATTGGACTTTGTCTTTGAAACATTGATATCTTCGGTTTGAATACTGATTTGTTCTTGCTGGGGAATGATTCATTGTATTTACATGTTATATTGTTAAAGTCAATGCTTACCACTGTGTTATGTTCTGAATCCGGAGTGTGCTTTTTCAGACCAAGCGCTCCTAATAAATGCCTACCAGCAGGAATTACGTGATTCCTACACCTTGTAGTCCCCTTTGCCTTATGTAATATTTTATATACACTGATTTACACATATGAGTCATTGTGTGCGTGTGATGTAAAGTGCTCTGACACCCTCCACTGGTATGAGAGAATCTATTCAACAAATGAAATATATGTGACAGAGGGGCTATGGAGAGATGAGAGGCACTGTTGGAGGGTGATAGTGAAGGAATCATTGAAGAGCCCCAATAATGATTGTCGTATCCTGGTGCATAATAAGGTCTTCAATTACTATTCTATAAAACCTAATTCTATTCAATATATAATGATAAATGTGTTGTAGACCGCACTGTTTATTCCTAAAAAATTTTGGGGGGAGAGCTTCCCAAAGCCCCCTTTGTAGTGGTCAGGCTCACTCACTGCACTTGATGTGCACCGTACGGGGACTCGTCTGTAAACATTTGCCAGGGCTGCTTTGGGTTTCCAGTCTGGCCCTCGCAGGAGCCTCGTACTGCAAAATAAAACCAACCATTTAAAAGTTAGTCACGGAGATGCAGCACCAACCTTCCCATTAAACATTTTGTTTTTTGCAAATTCTTTCAATATAAAAAACTCAGGGGGAACGTGTTGTTAGCCTCCTTGGCTTAACGACACTCTCCGCCACTTCGGAAATGCAGGGCTGCACTATAAATACAAGAATATGGTGCAACCCTGCGTTTCCCCCTGCACTGGCGCTAAACTTAGCAGTGTAGCGCCAATGCAGGCATCCTTGCACCATAGTACAAGGGTGTCTGCGTGCAGAGGAAGATTGTTTATGTACAGGAAGGTCCCCCTTCCCGCACATAAACAATCTTGAAATGCCCTTTTGTCACTTGTATGTGTGCTGCTTAATTTAGCACACATGGAAGTTACAAAATTGTATATTTTTTTAAAGATTGTTTATGTGCAGGAAGGGTCACCTTCTTGAACATAAACAATCCAAGGCGTTTTGCTTTTTCCATGTGTGCTGCACAAGGCAGCACACATGGAAAAAGCAAAAACAAAGAGAAATAAAGCATTTCTCCATGTTTTGCCAAGTTAAGACCAGGTTTTTCCTGGTCTTAATTTTGGCACTGCCTCCTATTTACGCTGACCTTGTAAATAGGGGGCAGCGTCAGATCAATGGGTGTTGCGGTGGAACGCCCACCGCAACACTAACTGCCCACCCCTTTCACGCTAAGCATTGCGTGAATGAGGGCCTTATTTACAAGGCAGCTTTAAGTCAAATTAAGTGACTTAACACTGCCTTGTTAATACGGCGAAGCCCCTATCCCCACAGGAGCGTCGCAAAAAGAGTCCTGGTGATTTCATGGATGCATTTCTCCTGTTTTGTTTGAGCTGTACATTTTTTTGCCTACAGTACACAATTTCCAATGGCAGTTGCTTCAATGAACCCATGAACCATTCCAGATTAATTCTGGTTGCAGGATTTCTCCCCTTAAGCAATTCAAATAAAGTGAACCCAGTAGTGTTGGGAGGTGTACAGTGCTATGCCAAAACAGAATTGGAGATATGATTTTCAACATCCAAATTAAATTTAAGGGCAAGTTTGACACCTTCCAAACTACCAGATTAAATCTTTACACGAGCCTATTCATGTTGGGCATATGCAGGGCAGTTCACTTTTGCTTTTGAAGAATACTTAATTTCTTAAACACATTAAGTTTATTTGAGGTTAATTGTACACCATTGTCAGAATAGAATACGGAATGCACTTACTTCTAAAACATTCTTCAAAAAGTCAGTAACCAACAGTGTATTGGGATTACAAAGCTACTTGAGTGCAACCTATTATGAAAATGTATTAATTGCAATAATAGTATTAATATTATTAGAAGATCATCTTTCATGAAGACACAACAAATCCATGGCAAGCTCCTTTCAAATAACAGATTGAAATTCATGAGCCACAATGCCAGATGAGGACTTCTTCAAAACTTTGCCAGCATTGCTATATTGTTAACAGTGCATCGTTTGTGAAACTATCTAGGCATCGATGAAGGACATCCGATTCTAAGCCTTCACACTTTTTCGTTTGTCTCCTCAATATAACCACAATGTCTATGCGGTAATTTTAGCACGAACAGTGGTGGGAGGAATAAAAGCTACACTCTTCATAATCATCTCCCCTTCTACACACAACTCTTCCCTTACCTCCTGCATCACCCTGAATTCCTATTCCAAAAAGGTCTCACTGGACCACCACTTAAGAATACATTCTTGAGTTTTCTTTAAGAAGTCATCTCCCTCCGCATCTTTTGACAATATCTCTCCACTGGTGGCCTTATTGACTTCACCAACAGTATCTACCTACAACACATTCACTATTCTCTGAAAGATTGTTGTTACCTTCTTTCCTGAAAAACAGCATTGACAAGCAATCATCCCTAAAGATCACACCCAGGAATGTACTGTTTAATGAAGCTTACAGTCATATAACTTTGACAGGATCTTGACAAAATGAGATGATGCCCTTCCTGTGCTAATACCATTTAAAAGTAAAATCAACAATTTGTGGTTAATTCTGATTAAGAATCACTATCCTCAAATATATGATATAAAGTGTACTACACTCCAGTCACATTCAAGAGATTTCTATTAGATCCTAAAAATGATAGGCACCCGCCTGGCAGAGCCTTGAACCTTCCAAAAATGAGAGATTGGCTGAATAGACGATTTAGGGCTGGTTGACATTTGGAAGACTAAAGGGGATCACAGTAATAGATACACTTACAGGAATCATAAATATGGTCATGCCTCTAGAATTGACTTTTTTTAATAGATAAACTATTAAGTAAAAAGGTGAAAACGTGTTTCATGTTCCTGCCCACCTTTCTGACCACTCTCTAGTCCAGCTGGACAAAAGCCATAATTTTTTGCAGGGCGAGACAAGGTGGACACTAGATCGCATTCTCTTGATAGACCATCAAGTCACATAAAAATTGAGAGATACAACAGTAAATTACTTTAAAGACAAGAAACACCTAGGCATGTAGTCTAGGACGCTGATAAAGCCGTGATTAGAGGGGTCCTAATTGGTCTAGCAATAAGTAGGGATAAGGAGAAAAGGCTTAAAATCATTCAGTTAGAGGCTGACATATTAAATAAACAGGTGAGGTGGGAAGCCGCAACTTCGGAGGAAGAACAAAATAAAGCAATGGAAGAAATCTTAAAAAAGAAAGACTATCTAGCACTCTACTTGGAGGACAGGGTAAGGAAGAGGTGGCAGGCCAGTTGTTTGTCAATCTATGAGTATGGGGAAAATAGCGGGAAACTCCTAGCGTGGAAGCTTAAAACTGACTTGAACAGAAATAAAGTCATGGCAGTATACAAGGGCAGGGATGGGGGCGAAAGTAGAAGACAGGGCAGGCATAGAAGAACCTTTGTAGACTTTTTTCAGTCGCTGTACAAGGAAGACCTTTCACCCTTAGTTCCAGCAAGGGATCTCTACTTAAGGGACTCACAAATTCCTAAGCTGGATGTAGACTCCTGTGAATCATTAAACGCAGCTATCACAGCGGAAGAGGTCATAGAGGTGATTAACAGATTGAAAAGAGTAAAGGCTGCTGGGCCAGACGCTATCCCAAATGAGCTTTATTTAGCTTTAAAGGAATCCTTAGCCCCTAGATTAGTGGACTTCTTTAATACCATCTACTTAGATGGTTACGGGCTTCCAAAAACTTGGAACGAAACGACTATCTTGATTTTAAAACCTGGTAAAGATCACCTTAAATGCGAGGCGTATAGGCCCATATCCCTTCTGCACAACGACTATAAAATCTTTAGGCAGATTTTAGCAAAAAGACTTGGATCCATATCAGATAAACTTATCCATAATGATCAAAAAGGATTCATCAGGGGGAGACAGTTGCACGATCTCACTCACCAACTTCTTGGAGCTATCGACATTGCTGTTCAGGAAAAGTCCCCGCTTGCAGTTCTCACCTTTGATGCTGCAAAAGCGTTCGACCGTGTGAACTGGTCATTTCTGCAGGAGGCCATCTTTCATTACGGCTTAGGGGATAACTTCACAAGAGCAATAGCGAACATATATTCAGCCCCTGTAGCAAAAATACTTATCAATGGTAGTTTATCGAAAGGACTCTGGATCAAAAGAGGCACTAGACAAGGTTGCCCGCTTTCCCCCACCTTTTTAACCTCTATATAGAACCTTTAGCTAACTTGATAAGGAGGTCTCATGAAATCATTCCTTTTAAATTTAATGGATGGGTTTTGGAAGAGGCACTATAGGCCGACGATTTAATGATCTATACAAGCAACCTAAATACATCCCTTAATAGCATAACCAGTATATTAACAGACTTTGGGAGTATTTCCGGCTACCAGGTTAACCATCAGAAGACTGAGACCATGCATTGGAATATGAACACGGCGGTGATAGGCTCTAAAAATAAAATTAAATACCTGGGGATAGAAGTCCTAAAAACTATCGACAATATCGCTCAAGTAAACTTGGACTCAAAAGTAAAAGAAATGAGGAAGCTATTAAGATCATGGAGCTGTCTCTCTCTTACTTTTATGGGGAGAGCCAATGCTATCAAAATGGTGATCCTGCCTAAGTTTACTTTTGTATTTAACGCTATTCCGCTGGAGTTCAAACCCCATTGGATAAGAAAGATTCATAGTGAAATGAATGCCTTCATTTGGGCCTCCAAAGGAGTAAGGATAATCTGGAAAAAGCTTTGCCAAAAGAATAATCGAGGGGGGATAACCAGCCCAGATGTCATGACGTACTACAGAGCCTTCCATTTTAAGAACATCAGAAATCTTTTCAGACTGCATGAATTTTACTCTGCCTATTGGAAAGCAGTAACTGACAATGACCACTGTCTCTATAAGTTTGGCGACCCCAAGTATTTAAAAAAAATTAAATTAAAGGTATTGGGATCAGCATACAAACTATGGTACGAGATAAGAAGAGTATGGACGTTTCCATATTATAGTCCACTGGCACCAATATGGAATTCACTGGGAACACCAGAATGTCTGAAAGATTCCCTAGCATGTCCTTTAAAAAAAGCAGGAATAATGAAATGGGGAGAAGTTTTAGAGTGTGACAACTTAAAGAGCTGGGACTTATTATCGGAAAGAACCAACGCGGAAATCTCAAGGTTTAAATATTATCAGTTGGCTAGTTGGTCTAGAGAACAAGACACAAATTCAGAACACATTGGGAAACTGGAGGAAGAACTACAAAAAGACCCAGCCCGAAAAGAAATATCGAAATGGTACTGGCACCTGACCGAGAGGGATGAGGATGAATTCACCACACCAGACAATATCTGGAAGAACTTTTTTCCGGCTCAAGACTTGCAACAACTTTGGCAAGTATCCTGCACTTGTTTATGGTATATTATAGTTTCTGCACCCCTTAGGAAAAACCATCTTTTTACTTTACACAGGTCCTACTGGACGGCTAAAAAATTATCTAAAAGGAATAACCAGGTGACGAAAAAGTGTCCAAAATGCGGTAAGAGAAAGGCGAACGATATTCACATGTTCCACTTATGTGCTCATCTTGATACCTATTGGAATGAAATTGGTAAGATCATTGACAAATCTCTAGACACAAATATTAAGGTAAGCACCTTTACTGTTATTTTTGGCATTCTGGACACAAATGAACCTATTATTGTTTTAGGTAAAAATCAGAAATACTTACTGTTTATTTTAATCCTATTAGCAAGACGTGAGGTTTGTATAAACTGGATTCTCCCATCTCCTCCTAAGGTGGCAGACTGGCTTCGTTCAGTCAATAAGGTCAGGAAACTGGATAAATCCAGAGGGGAAAGCAAACGTACTAAGTATTGGGAACTTTAGGACAAGAACTATATGGCAGGGTAGGAAGGGATGTCCAATGATTCCAACAAATGCGATCCAACAAATTCAAGGGAATCATCATGGTGGATCCGTGATGGGTGAACTCAAAGAATTTGTAGGTTCTTAAGACATGGTCCTACCTTGTTATCCAAGGGTAGCCCCCACTCCACTCAATACAAGGTGACCTTGCTTGCCATAACCATGAAGATCGCATAAATGAGGACAACAAAAAAGGGATTCTCTCTCTCTGGTAGAATAACTTGTCTCCGCCTGAGTTAAAACCTTAGAAGCAAAGGCAGCAGCATACTCCTTTCCTTTTTTTCCTGAATAAGAACAGCTTTCAAGCCTAAAGCACTGGCTTCAACAGTCAAAGTTGACTCAGCAAAGTCTTATTTAACTGGTCAGCACTAAAAATGGAATTCTCAATGACATGGAATGTCTCTTCTTGTTCCTTGTTATGTTATACAGATGTGTGGAGTGCACTATCACCGGGATAGTATCTTGGCTCTGAGCAGATGTAAGTCCAGCCCGACTTGAGGCCTAGTAGGACTACTCAAAAAGTCACGTCTTCAGCTTCTTGCAGAATTCAAGAAGTAAGGTGGAGGCTCTTGGGTGTAGTGGCAGGTTGTTCCGTGCTTTAAGAGCGATGTAGGTGAAGGCTTGATCGCTGGATCTGGTTTTCCATACGCATGGGATGTGTGCACGTAGGAGTCCAGACAAGCTGAGGTGTCTGGAAGGTTTATGAAATCAGATGCGATTGAGGTATGCTGGGCGATTATTATGCAGTGCCTTGAAAGTGTGGGTGGAAATTTGAATTGTGTTCATTTGTGCTTCAGGAGTCAGTGGGGCTCTTTCAGGCATGGTGTGATCCGAGTACGGCGTTGGAGTTTGAGAGTGATTTTGGCTACTGAGTTCTGAATGGTGTGCAGCCTTCTGGTGAGTTTTTTTTGTACATCCCCCAGCATAGAGGGTGTTGCCGTAGTCTAGCTTGCTAAAGACCAGGGTGTGCGCTACACTGCTGATTGGGATCCATTTGACAATCTTTCTCAGCATCTTCACGCTATGGAAGCATGAGACGTTTACTTGGACGGTCATGTCCAGTTTGCTGTCGATGACGATCCCAAGGTTCTTGGTGTGCATGATGGGGTTGAGGTTCGACCCTAGTTTTCTTGGCCACCAGGTGGAGTTCACCACTCCCTCTGAGTCCAGAAAAAGTACATGCATCAACTTCTGATACAACTAATTGGCCGAAATAAATCCAAAAGGCATTCTGGTGTAGCTGTAGGCTGTAGCTCCATCAGGAGTGATAAAGGTGGTGATGTGTCTGGACCACTTGGTGAGGTTAATCTAACGATGCACAATCTTTATGTCTCAAGTGCGGAAAAAGTTTCGACATCCCAGCTTGGCAAACAAGTCATAAATAGGTGGTAAGGGACACGGTCCACAACTATTCGCTTCTTAATCTTAAATCTGCAAACAACTGTAAAATTCCTGTCTTAATGTTAACTAAAATGATAGGGACACCCGTACTGCATTGCCAATAGGTTCCATCACACCTGCTCTACACGTCCTATCACATGCAAGTACGTCCTTTACCTTGTACCTAAGAGCCAACTTTTTTAATTTGTGTTCCACTGGCTTAGCTTAATGTTTGAGGATACCATGGGTAAAACAAAGGACATTTCCAAGGTTTTTATTAACGTTGCCTTGTACCCCTCGCTTGTAAGCATAATCTCTCACTACCAAACTCTAAACATAAATCTCTTGCAGAGCTACACAAAATACAGGATGCTCTGTATTAGGATTTAATGAAATATATGAATGGCCATGATGGTGCCAGCTCACCACATGTTGCCCAACAGTTGCAACATCTACCTTTCTCAAATTTTGCATATTGTGAAATGCAGTGGTAGAGATAACATATCCTTGTATGTCAATTGGTTTCCATTACATTAAACAATTATGTTATTCGGATATATATTCATATTATTTAAATGTTTTCCAAAATATACATAATTTATTGTAGTAGGTGGAGAGCCAGAATCAGCCATGACTGTTATTAATCTTTATGACACAATTAGGTGGCCTAAACTACTTGTCTTCCACCATTACTGTGAGAAGTTGGCCTGGCATATGCTGTCCACTAATTATAGGGGACACCTTGCACCAGTCCAATTTGACTCTTATGGTGATAGGTTAAAAGACAACCTTTAAAGAAAGCTATCATAGTGGTAGCTGTGGAGAGCAGCCTTCAGGCTAAGTCTTGAAGGAGTGTTAAGCTTATTGTTTTTACCAAAGATAATCTCTTGAATAACCAAATGAAAGAGTAGTCCACACAGGTATATATATAAAATATATGTATTTATTCTAAGAATAATTCCACTAGTCTCTTTATGAGGCTGGAGGTAAAGATACAATTCAAACAAGCATTGATAGTTACAATAAATAGCACTGGAATCATAGGGCCCCAGGGGGGGACCAAACCATATATCCAAAAAGTGGTATAAGAACCACGACAATTCTACAGACAATGCCTAGGGCATTTAGGGTCGCTGGCCCCTTGTAAAACCACCCAAGGTAGTGAGGAAGGGGACCCACGGGAGACGCATGCAGTGGCAGAAGCTACTGTCGGGATCTCTATTACAGCCTATGGAGAATGTCGCGGTTGAATTTTACAAGATTAAAAACACTTCTAGCAGGAGTTCAAGTTCAATACTTTAGAGTTAAGCTTTTGAATGGCCCACACCCACGAGAGTACCGAGGTACCACTGTTACCTGCCCCAGGGAAGCCGGTTGCATAGGTCGTTTTCGATGTCGGGTCGCGGGCTGATTTTCAATGGCAAAACGTGAAGAACTGCTGCTAGGAAGAAGCGTCGTCGATGTCGTGGAGATTGAAGATGTAGATCTTGAAGAGAAGGACCTGAAAGCAGAGGGGACAGAGTCTGGGTCACGGCACAGTTGCCAGGGGGCTCAGGAGAAAGAGCCCTTCAATGTCGGGTGCTTCCAAGTGGAAGAGGTGTAGCTTGGATCGTCAGCCACTGGGTCCAGGAGGCGTCAAGGAAGGCCAGCTTCTGGAGGGCGACTGTCCTACAAAGGATGAGGGTCGCTACGGTGTTAGTGTCCGGATTGGATCCACTAAGCCTTGGCAACCGCAACCCACGCAAGAAACACAAAACAGCTACTGGTGCAGACCCACAAGGTCTGAGCGAGGTCTCCAGTGAGGAGACTGAAGAGCAGGCCTGGAGCAACCAGGGGAACTCTTGGAAGTGAAGATTGACCTCCGCCAGGGCCCACCAGTCGAGAGACAAGGGACCGCGGGAGGCAGCAATTTGGTGTGCGTAAAGATGTGCCCACGGGTCGCCAGAGCGGGCTAGGGTGTCGATCTTTGGCACAGATGATGCTGAGAGGTTGGCTCAATAATGGGCCAAAGCACAACTTCCCCACTCGTTGGGGTCGGGTGCTGTGCAAGAGGTGGCCGGTGTCCTGGGGTATTGGGGATCTCGGCACCCACGAGGTCCACGGTGCTGAGCTTTGCTGTGCACACTCACTGGCCTCTGGGATGCTTGGAAACCAACCTCAAGGTAGGAAAGAGTCATCGATGTCCATAGGAGCAGCGAAGTTCCAACTGGGTCACTTGCAGTGTTTCAGGTGCCTGCCAAGCAGGGGGGTAACTCCTTTACCCCAAGGGAGATTTCTTCATTCATCTGTGCGGCAGCAAGCCGAAGTTCAAGTCTGTAAAGTCCAAGAATAATCTGAGGCTCTGGGGACCCTGTATTCACCTTTATCCAAAGATTAGGGGAGTGTCCAGATCAGAGCCCACCAATGAGAGTTCAGGCGGGAAAGGGTAGCTACACCCTCTCCCCTTTGTGTGGTTTCCCGCCTGGGCAGGGGACAGGATGCCCCTGAACCGGTTTGAGGCGGTGTATGCAGAAGTAGGCACTGGAGAAGCCTACGTGCAAATCTGAAAGACATCCTATGGTGCACCCACCCAGTTCCAATCCACATAGTCTGTCTAGGGAGGTGGGAGCACCTCCCTGCAACAAGATCCCTATTGTCCAGCTGCCGTGGCTGGAGTTCCACCCGTCAACAGGCAGCCAGAGTCGTGTGGGTGTCGGGTAGCATCCATTTTGTACTACGTGTGCACTTTTAAATTGGTGTCTAAAATCTGCCTCTTTTACCATATCGCCCCTCTAGCAGGGGGGAATCATGCCCTCACTCCCATGGTTGGATTGGGGGTATGATTCCTACATGTTTGACACCAAACACAACTTGGTTCTGTGCAGCCACTCTCAAGTTATCACGCTATCGCGATTACTTATAATGCGGTTAAGAGAATATGGTATGGCTGCACTACAAACAACCCAGCAATAGTTTTACGAAGGTTGCAGAGGTGCCCTACTCAGGTAGGGGTTCCCCCTCACACATATCTCAGCACTCTGCCTTGTAGGATTAGCAAGGCCTGCCTTAGGGGTGATCTATGAGGATATATGTGTTGTATTAAGTGAGATACAGGATACCTATATCCCTGTAAGGGGTGCAAGCACCACCTTACCCAGACTACAGTAGTGGTCTGGTGGTGTCAGTTTGTATGGCTGTCTCAGGGGGGGCACAATAAGTGCTGCAGCCCCTGGTAGGCCTCTGAGGGACCCATGCCCTGGGTACCTAGGGTACCATCTGCAAGGGGCTGATAGGGTGTCCTCAGCATTCAATTGGTAGGTACCTAGGGTACTCACATCAGTTTTAGTGAGGAAGCAGATAGGCTGGGGTCCTGGATAGCAGGATCCCAGCCAGACTAGTCAAAAACCATTCAAATACCAGGAAAAAAGTTGGGGGCAACCATATAGTCAGATTCCACCTTCCTACAATTACGATATTCATACTTGAAATCTCTATGTCAATCACACACTTCCGATCACAGTCACTCTCCAATTTTAACGGATTCTGCTTAATGACATCAAGTAATATGTTATATTTCTTCATTTTAATTGCATCAAATTCAATAAAACTTTATTTTGGCTTTCAAAGCCATAAAAGCACATGCAAACATAGCATAATACAAAAAGTAAGGATTATCAATTCATGAAATTACCATAAAAATATTCAACACATATAAAAAATCATCAGAAGTGTAAAATGTATATTGCACTGAAGAGTAAGAATAATTTAACAAGAATTATTCAGATGCACGAAGAAAAAGCCCGCCTGCGGCTCAACCATATTGCACCCAAAGATTTAGCTGCAGCGAATGCATATAAAAGCCGACAGTCTGATCTAAGGATACAAAGGGTGGTGCTGTAGCTGCTTGTGCCTAGTTCTTTGCATAAAGAAGACAGCCAATATGAATGGGCATGAGCATTGGCTGGACAAGCATAAAAGACGTGGACTGCAGCCTCTCTTCGGTGATTACATGCAGCACAACCCAGGGTGTGAGAAGCTATGTTGATTTCCAATCCTTGCGAGCGACAGAACTCACAAAAGTAGCTCAGAAGCTTTTGGAGTCCGCTTGGGGTTTTTGAAAATCAACAAAGTATCGCCCGCAAACAATAGGATTGGAGATTTTGTATTAGCCAGATATGGAACATCTGTAGGGTGCCAATGTTAAACAGCGAACTATATCATTGAGGTACAAGGAAAATAGAGTAGGGGCCAGCACACAGCCCTGTCTTACCCCCCTGGATACAGGAATACTCTCTGTCAAATTGTTCTGTGTTCCCCAGTGAACTCTGACAAAGTTTTGGTTGTGTAACCAAACTATGATAGACAGAGATATGGGTATGCCCCTAGATATACTAAGTGCATGCCATAGCTTGGGACGTGGAACCAGATCAAAAGCTGATTTCAAATCGACAAAGGCAACATAAAGGTTGCCCTTGCCAATTACAACTGTTTTCCAATAAATCAATAAAAAAATAGAACACTTGATCGATTGCGGGCACCTTTTTCCAGAACCTAACCTGGAAGAGGCTTAGGATGTTGTTTGTGTCTATCAGCTACTGGATCTTAGCTAGCACACATAGACTAAGAACTTTTTGTATCTGTTCTATAAGGCTGTCGCCCCTTTTGTGGACTGATGTGGCCACATCCCCCACCCCCTGGGAATCCAGGATCGGGGCTCCGTTTGCGACGGCATTAGCTATAAAGAGGATTCAGGACTAGGCATCAATATCATGTAAAACAATATCGGCTGGAATGCCACCTGGGCCAGCAGCCCTACCATGTGTAACTGCTTTGAGAGAATGTAAAACATCTGTAATGTCAAACAATGGCTTGGTGCTCAAAGGAGAAGTGGCTACTGCAGTATGCTCGTCTGAGCTGGGCGTACTAACCTAATAAAGGTTCTTGAAATGATCAAACCACTCGGGAGGAGAGAGATGGTTATTTGGTTCCAAGGCAGCATGATTACCGCTCTTTGATACTAATGACGAGAATTTAGTGCAATCTTTAGCTAAAGAAGCATCTTTGAGGTCCTGCCACCTTTGCTCATTACGAGCCCTTGTAGCAGCACCCAGGTAATGTTTGTACAACTTCCTACGAGAATGGATTTGCATTATGTCTTTAGCCTTAATGGCTTGGACCAGCGAACATTTAAATCTTTGACATTCCCCATTATACCAAGTAAGAGGCTTATGAGCTATACTTTTAGACTTCCTAATGGGAATTGTGAACTATGCCAAAATGCGATCAAAGACGTTGGTTTTAAGGGTACCAATGGGCCTTAACAACCTCTTCCATATTGGTTTCTTGGAAGATCATATCTAGGAAACTTTATAGTTCTTTAGCAATTGCAGGGAGAATGTCTGGATGAGCGAGTATTTGCCGCCATTTTAAGTGGTGCACATTGGATGTGGTTTCAAGCTTACTTGTAATAATTGGGGGGCAGTTATCTGCAGTATCATTGCTACAGAGTGAGAGTAAAGAGAGGGATTGCGTATTATGGTCACTCTCGTCCCTGTGCATGATGATCATATCTTCTACCAGTGGCCACAGCCTCAAATCAAACAAAATGTAGTTGATGTGACTGGAAGAATTGGGTTTATTAAATGTGACCTCCTCTCTTAATGTCTGACTTGGTCCGACCATTGATTGCTCTACCCACAAGTTCGATTGAGAGGCCCTTCAATTGGATTGCTGCCTGGGTCAATCTTTTTATTGGGGCAATTTCCAAATGTGTAACACCCCAGAGTTTGTCCTTTTCATGACTAAACTGAGTATTGTCATAGCCAAGATGCTTGAAGGTTGTATTAAAATGCCCTCCCAATTTAAGTTGGTGTTTCTCCAGAGCTTTCACTGTTTTAGATGCAAGGCCATCCCTCTCCCCCTTGAGTATATATTGAAAAAGACAACCCGGGCACTCTTTTTGAATGTTAACAAGATCCCCAGTATATCTGGGCAGGCTAAATTTAGCCAGCATTATTTACAGGCAAGTTTAACCACCTGAGGCTCTTTCACCTTTGCTTGGTATGGCAAGAATGGAGACATTTATATAGCTGGTTTTATACACTGGGCAGTGTACCATGTTTTCCGGACCAAGCATATATATATCATGCTCCTCTATAAATGTATTCCATTCAGGTTGAACAATTTTCGACCTAAGGCCAGCCACACGCCATTATAGCAATTTAGATTTAGTCAGGGAAAGTACCCGTTGCCTCAGGTTCTTTACTTGAAACGTACTCTTAGGCAGAAGGCGGTTCGAATGACCTAGAGGTGATGTTGACTTTATCTAGGGGTTGATGGTTAGTAGGTAAATCCACATTGGCCTCTGAAGAGCTTGAAGAAAGAGGTGGGGTGGTGGGACTGGGAGCAACAACTCTTTGGTAGCTATTGGTAGGCCCTGTGCCAGATAGAGACTCATGATACAACAGATGCGGTGTAAGCACGTATGAACTGGTACATACAGCCAAGGACTGGGTATTAACATTTGGTGGGGCTAAAATGTAGCTGGGATGAAAGGTTGCTGAGGTGCCGCAAGTAAATCTACCTTGCCGCAGGGTGATAACGGAGTCCCGCTACCAAGTTGTCGCCTCTCTCCTTAGTTCTCAAGGTTATTTCAATTGTGTAATGCGTTTCTTAATCTTAATTTTGTTTTGGTTTATCTTAAACCAGTGACAACCTGCACACTGCATTCCCCTTCAAACACACATTAGTAAAGCATGCCAACCTTCCACATTTAAAACATTTTCTCTCTAAAGTTTAACACATCTTTAAAACTCCTACGTTTACTTTCGAGCCACAAAAAGAATATCTTATTTTCCCATTAATGAAAATTGTTGTGTCATTATTCTTTTCCCTAGATTTGTCCATCTTAGGTTTTTGGGGGTTACATTTTTCTGTCACTATTGCTACCTCGTTCTCAGTAGATTGATTTAAAGCTTTAAAAGATTCATTTGATAGCTATACACATTTTTGATATGTCGATAGTCTCTAAGAATGTAGGATTGCAGTGTCTTAGAAGTTGTTTTTGAACTTTTGTTTTTGATCTCCATACAATAACCTGATCTCTCATATATATGCCAATTGTACTACCAAATTGCAGCTAAAACTCTCATGGTGAGCACATGAGAGTCTATGGGTTTATTGACAAGTTGATGACACATAACAATTAGAACATTTATATACCAATATGTGGTTCCTCAATAAAATGTCTCGAGTCTGTCTAAAGCAGAAGTCTCCAACCTTTTCTGTAGTAGAAGCTACTTGTGTTCAATGAAAATCATCCCACGCAGGGGTGAGGGGGGGTGGTTGTTCGGAGGGTTTGATTTTATATGTATTGCCTTTCATATTCTCCTGTCTTTAAATATGTAAAATGGTCACAGTCAATTTTTGTACCTTACATGCGGCAGTTGTCTCTGGGGTACAGAGATCTGCGTCAAATGTGCTATTTTGACAAATAAAATCTGTTTTAAAAATAAATAAATCATCCCGCGCTACTAATACTACTTGTGACCACATCAGAAATGATTCCCTTCGTGGCCTTCGATGCAAAATTACCAGCAGTAATCATCTCCATGTATCAGTCGGGAATGCCAGCAATAATGTTAAAAAGGATTTATTATTTTGCCTCTGTTGATAATATATTACCGCCATAGCTGCAATAATAATAAGTCTCCCCAAAGCTGCATATTTATCACTGAAATATCAGCGTCAGCTATATTTTAGAAAGTCAACCATTCTTCTCCAAATATCAGCTTATGGGATTTTCGTCCTAAATACATGCTTTTCTATTTTGGTATACATATATTATTTCAACTAAGCCAAAGCTTCTAATTTAGTAGGCTGAGCTATACACAGTAGAACTATTTACAGGTAGCTGGAGAGCTACTAGTAGCTCATGAGCTACTTATTGGAGAAACCTTGTGTAAAGCTTCAGTGAAAGATTCATAGTTGGCTGCATCCACCTTTGTGGCAAATGCTCCAGCACTTCTTCAGCTTCATCTCCCAACAAATTCACTAACAACCCCATTTTCCTTTGGAATGAGATGTATTACCATCAATGGCCAAAATGTAGTTATGAAATATCCTCAACCACTGGTCTCAACTCATACTGAGTTGTCCATTTTCATTCATAAATTGAGGGGCTGGTTTCCACACAGCATAGTTGCTCTGATGTTGACTTTTTAACAGCATTGAGTAACGGCAGCGGCTGGCTCATCCCTACAGCAGCGATGGCGGAGAATAGTTATAGATGCAAAAGTCAGTTGAAACATGCAGAGCACTGACCCAAGCATGTGTTATTATTAATTAAAGGGGTGCTCAAGTGGTACTAAGACGGCAGCTTCCATGGAAGTCTGCCAACAAATGTTCCCATCTTTCCTGCGGGTACAGTTGCAGTCAGACCACACCACCACATTCTCCACTGCCTTGCAGGGCAAGCCAATGTCTCAGCCGATGTTTTCTTCGCCGGTCCCTCATGGACAATGGCACAACACTCACCCACACCACCAGGACAGGAGGCGCCAATGACTCTCCACCCACACCTCAGCTCCACCACCACACCGCCGTCCTTGGTTGAGGAGCTCCTCATCACTGGCAGCCACCACCTCGACCATCGAAGCCCTCTTCCCCAGGCCACATGGGTGTCACAGGCCTAACCCAATAATGGACAAGTGCCCACAACTCTTACACACTTTGAAGTTTGTACTGCTGCTGTACAATTCACAAATCTTTCAATTCTTCTGGTACCACCTGACCTGTACCTGTTATTTGTGCTGAGAAACATTCCACTTTCCTGGTGTATATATGTTCTGTGTTAGTGAAGCTTGGATAAATCCTTTTCACTACACACATGTCAAAAGAATTGGAATTTATATTCGCAGTTGTGATTTTCTCTCACAGTCTGCTTTTTTCACCTTCACAGCTTTTTTCCCTCTTACCTTCCTTTGTCACCTTTGTTCTCTTGACTCGTGTCTTCCCTCTTAGCATAACTTCCATTCTTCTCCGTTCTTTCTCACCACTCTTTCCTTTCAAAATTTCCATCCTTCCTCCCCAACGCTTCTTTATCGCTTTTTTCTGTCACTCATTTCTTTCCCTCATACTTCATTTACTTTCTCTATATCCTCATCCTTCCCCTCTCTTCACCATAGAAAGTCAAACCAACTGGCTTTGCTGATGCTTATTTTAATTTGCATTGAGTACTCTATGGGAGTGCATCAGTTTCCTTCCTCTCTACATCTGCCTGATGCTCCCCTGCACACACTCTCCTTTCACAGCCCCCAACCTAAAGGTCCATGTGTTACATATTTTTAAGTTAATCAATTAATTTTTCTGAGAATCCGAAAGCTCTCTTCCTTTTTAGGTTGAGCCTAGACAGTGCATGCGGTGTCTGCAAGACATGCTGCATCTCTTCTCTGGGCTTTTGGTACGCCCATCGATTGCCATTGGTTATTTTCTGTGGCATTCTGAAATGCTTGCTTGTTATTGGGTTAATATTGCAATTGTCCCTCCTTTGTGTGGCTTGTTCCTTCCCATGTCAATTTCACTAATGGTTCCTTTTCGTTGTCCCGCAGGAGGAGGCAGTGCCTGGTGGGTGGGGCCGTGCAGGGGCCAGGCTTTGCTCTTTGGCGCTTCTTTTGCTTTTGTTTTTGGTGCTTCCCCTGTCGTCACTTCTCACCACTCCCCCTCCACGTTCCCGGTTCCTCCTGGTCATCCCAACGGCCTAGCTTCCAGCTGCTCCTGCTTGTTTTTAGAAGTGAGAAGGGCGGCGACTGTAATGTGCCCATTTGTTTGTTCTTTACTTTTATAATTGCCTCAAGTATTTGTTGGAAAGCTAAACAGAGAAACATTAGCCGACTGGAACAATAGAAAACAAAGGGGCCGATGTTGTTCAAAGATAAGTGCAATTAATTATCTCCATTTCTCTATCGACAGTTTAACATATGAAGTGTAATATTATTCATGAACCTATTTTAAAGGTTCCATTTAAGTCCTCAGTAGGGAGTTGGTCTTCTGTCTATATTATAGAGGGGCTTGCCTAGCAACCATTACAAATTGTCGGAAATGTGTTGAAGTCAGATTTGTGGAGTAAAAAGCAAAAGCAAAGCATTTAATGGGTGTTTACATTTTTGTAGGCTAACAGATAATCTGGCCTGTGAACTTTGCTGGCAATAAATCATTCTTAAAGCTGCTGCTGGAAAAACCCGTTCAGGAAGAAGACAGAAACTATTTTCTGTTCAGAGGATTGTTTGACAGATCAATTAAGCTGAAGTTAATCTATTTGCAAACATGGCCAATGCAAATCTATGTAGAACAAGGGCTATAAAAACAATATTTGGAACTGCTTGTTGACTCAGTCTTGGAAAACGAGGATATTTTATTTGGTGCACAGTCCCTTCATACAGCTCTGCACATTAAAAATGGTATCAGGTACAGTATTCTGCAAAAGATCAATGCACTCTCCACTAACAAACGCCTTGTAACCAATATTAAAAAGAGGTGGTATGACATGCAGAAGAAAGTACATGAAGATTATAGCAAGGCAAAGCAGCACACTAAAGGGGCAGGTGCCAGGTGTCCCTTGAGCTTAACCTTAGTAATGTTAAATTAAAAGTGTTGGAGATTATGGATCCTGCTAGATGGAATTGATACCACCCTGGAATGTACAGAAAATTAATAGCCAGGTAAGCTTTTCCCCTATCCTTGTGTTAAAATTACTTTAGGCCCTAATGAAATCTCCATTACGTGAGTGTAACCTCGCATAGTTTCAGAAATATTTACATTACGCTTGTTAAGTAACTTTTTTTAATGGATGTATTATCCCATATCACATAATTGAGCTCATACGCAGCAAATTTGTAGCAGAGAACAATGTGAATGACGGGAACTCTAGTGGCTTCTGTTTTCAGTCCTTCTGTTTTCTACACTATGTATTTAGCGAGCAATGCCACCTCTTTTCAAAAAGAAATGTAGGCACTCAATTTGTGTTATAATCAGGGCCACTGGAATTATGCGATTGTGCAGCCACAGAGATTTTTTCATAATTGTAGATTTTCCGCATTTGCCACATAACCAATCATCTGCCTCATAATCTGCAGATTTGAACAAAAAAATTTCTAGCTCAAACAGTTCAAAAGTTACAAAAATGTGACAACACGTGTTGCAGTGCAATTGAAGGCCCTTTGCAAAGCTAGACTGGTCACCTTTCTGTTGCCTATTGCAATATTTGGATGACAAGCTGGAAATAATGAGGTGCAACCAGTGCCCAGGGAGTGTTACCAAGTTTAACAAGCATTTGCATAGCCAATAAGTCTCACCTTTGGGACCTTATAAGTGTTAACCCATGTGCCACACATCGCCTTATTGTCAATTTAGCTCATGGAACAGCACTATGCAGTTCTGGTATCAGTCTCCCAAAAGCCCAGCCAAGGAATGGAATGCAGTACCTGCTTCAAGTGGACAGCTCAACCAAGAAGCACTAACTGTGTGTTGCAGATTTGTGTATTAACTACAAATGTTGCAGGTACACAAATCTTGGGTGTGGTTGTGTTTTTTATGCAGTATTCTGTGCACCCCTTGAGTTTTCCACGCATTTATGAATATGGACAAGAGTTCATGGTTGCAAAAAAGGCACTGATCAGAACGCAAATTATCCCTATAATGAATGAAGTCTTGTGAATACGTCCATAAGGTAGATCAGTCTGTGAGAAAGCTCCAAAACACTTATTCTGAAGCCCAAAGGCACACTAGGTCCTCCTGGGGAAAAAAGGTTACCACCTTTAGCTTCTTTCCACGAGGTGACTTTACCATTCTGAGTTTAAATGAGAGTAATTTCAGTTTGACTGCATATAAAACTCTGCATGTTTTCTATCAACCCAAACCTTATAAAGGAGACGTTTCTATGGTGTACTACCATGAATTACATCATACGCAGTACATTGGTTGTCATTACAATGAAAGTAAATATTGCCATATTTACAGCCAATCAACACATTGGAGGAAATAAGCCCCGAGCCAACTATTATAGGAGGTGTCTCTCGCGTAAGCATATAAAAAATCCTAATCCAGATTTATGAAAGGATAGATTAAACAGTATGCGGCAAATGGACACTGAAAAGGAGGCATATTACGAACATAAGAATGCTACTGAAAGGTTGCATTTTTATGGTGCTCCATATTACATACATTTTATAGCACTTCTTGACACGGTGCCAAAGGCTTCCAGGAGATCTAGTAAGTGGCTATTCTGTTTGCTGCCTAGTGGTAATAAAGTATATAGATTTTAGAGTGACCTATGCGGTAATTGCATTAACTGTTCCCTGGGGCGGGGTGACAACTGAACGTGTGTTGGGTTGGTCTCCGGGTTGACCATCTAATTCAATCCTTCTGGCTGCTTCCCTTGCACACAAAGGCATATTTAACATAAATTAAGACAGACAACAACTTAACATGCAAACACAGCCATGCTTCTGAAAAGCAAAACCAATGTGTCGATAATTGGATTTCTGCGCAAGAAGACAAAAAAACACCTCATAAAGTGCTGAGGTGTAATACTGATAGTTAAAAGCCCTACACAAATGTCAAACCACTACATAGAGTGCTATGGTTCCACAGGAATAGCTGGCTTGACCTAAACAACTTCACACAGGGCTCCACTGTCCTGTCTTCCACTTTCTAAAGTCATGCCTTGAATGCTGCAATTGCAGTGCATGCGGCCGGGGTACACACATATTCAGTTTCACAGTTCCTACAAGTTATCTTCTGCCCGACTCGAGTCTTGCACAAAGAAAATGACGCAAGCAGCATCAGTGTAAAAGAAATGGAAATTACGTGTGACTCCCATAGCCCAATATTCAGGGTTTGCGCTCCAGTTCTTTACAGTAGTTTATTGATGCTGCGAGCAAAACAAGCACAAGAGACCCAGCGTTGAACAAAATGTCACTTGTCACTTGCGTCCAAACAATGCTCATGTCTTTGAATGAACACGAACCAAAGTAAAGTTAATATGAACAAATTAAGGTATACACTATCAAATAAACACTATGCACGTGAAAGCCGGTCATAAGAGGGCGCACCGACCATGGCCTGCCACCTCAGAGGCAACCACGTTAAGGCCAGTCAATACTTCTAACAGGAAACATCAGAGCTTCTCAGGTCTCATAAAGAAGAGACTGGAGCCTGATCTTAACATGGCTGCTCTCAAAGGTCAAGGGCGCTCTCTATTTGTCTGCGTGGCTGTTTGGGGGCGCATCTCTGATATCGACTATGGGCGGAGTTACAAAGCACGCTCTAGTGGGGGCAGATCAATGTCGTTCCTGGGTGGAGTTTTAAAGCACGCTATGTCTTCTCCTGGAACAGCTGTTAGGAAAAAATAACGTGAGCAAACAAGCGAGCACCACATGGCATTTGACAGTAGATGCTCGGGTAATGGAAGGTTGGAAAATAAATAACTTCCGCCTTAACTGCTTCTGAAGCAAAAGCTGCGACTGGCTGCGTTGTAGTGCCCCCGACTCCATGGATCTGCAAATCATAGAAGCAGCAAGGGACAGGATGTTGCGTTTAAGCTCCAAGCAATCCAAAGTCAAAGTCAGGTCCGTACTGTACTTAGATTTCCAATGTCTTTTATTCAGACATTATATTTCATATTCTTTGTGACAGTTCCTTGGTGCAAGATTCTTAACAAAACAACAGCTTCATGCCACAACTTCATGCCAACACGTGTTTCGTCTGTTTTTATAAGACAGGACTTCATCAGGGCTTTATCGTCACGAATATTAACACAAGATAGTTGGACGTCGTAATCCCAATCGGGACTGTTTATTTGGCACACCACAATATTAAAATTCCATCCACATGGTATATAAAAGTGGAAAATAGGTAACAAACATCCGTAATCGGTCGGTCGAGTGCACCAACCACGCATGAATCTTGAACGCCAAGATCTTTGTATTAGCATACAAACGACAATGAGAGGGCCCAGGAGGCGAATATTATTTGTACATGATGAAAGCCGTACAGGGCTGGAGACTTCTCTTAATTCTCCTTTCCCCTCACCAAGCCCCAATCCAGCCTTGGTGACATCCGCTCACTGCTGCACCGCCAATCACCAAACTGACAGAAAACCTGATTTTAGCTTAAAAAGTTAAAAGATTTCCAGTGGACCGGGCGGCGTCCTCAAGAAGGGCCTGCCCCGGTGTGCGAGGGAGCAGAGCACATTAATGCCTGAATAAAGAGACTGCGGAGGGCGAAAGAGGAGAGGGTGATTGCCTTTCTATGACAATCCTTAATGGCTTAATATTATTGTGGTGATTTTTGTTACCAAGGTATACCATCCATATACCAGCAGTGCCCTTATTTTTATTTTCTCTATACTTTAGGATGTGGGAGTTCTGTTGCATAGGGATCACCACGTCAAACAATCCAGCAAATGGGTATTTTTGTGTAAAGCGGTCTCAATATATCTACAATGCGCCCGAGAAAACTGCAGGCTATATTGCATGTTATCGGCATGCAACATTATTGTAAGCCTGTTAATATTGACTAGAGCCGAGAACATGTGTGACCTTTTATGATTTCAAGAAATTGATGCCGAGAGGTGGGCAAGGCTTGTGTGTCCTCTGACCTCACTGTCCCTGCGGTGGTCGCTAAGTATTACAGCTCTTCTCAGACCCTAGGTGCCACATGCCAAGTAGTGCCCTGTGAAAGTGGGCATATACCCCCATCCTGCCGGTGATGCATTGTCATGTATGGTTGGCAAAGTAAGAGGGCACCCTGGGATGCATGGCACACCTGGCAGGCAAGTTCTGAGCATAGGACTAGTGAGCATCCCATGAGTGAACACTTGGAAGGCCTTGAGGATAGGACAGCTGAACTTGTCATGGATCCCGGGCCCTTCTGTTTTTTTAATTATTATTATTATTTTTAACTGAACTCTGAGGATAGGTGTGAATTCAAGAGAGAAGTTTTGAACATGGGACACAGTGGGCTTTTTTAGTGAAAGGGTGCCTCAGGTGGGTTCTTTACTTTGTGCACATCAGGGGCCTTCTGGACAGTTTCTAAGCACAGAGATCAGATTGTGAACACAGTGCACCTTGAATGTAGAAATCATCTGTGTAGGAAAGTAGGATCTTTCTGGCATAGATACCCCCACTTTTTGCCTGGTGTCAGTGTGTTTTGACTTGTTCACTGGTATCCTGCTAATCAGGACCCCAGTGGCTGTGCTCTCTCTCCTAAATTTGGTGGTATGTACACCCCACAATTGTTATACTGGGGTACCATTAGAAGTCCTTAGTATATGGTATTGAGGTACCCAGGGCATTGGTACACCAGGGGTCGCCAATGGGCTGAAGCATATATCATGCCACCCATGGGAGCCCATGCGAACTGTGTCTGCAGAGTTGCCATTGCACTCTGTGTGACCGGGTGGAATCACCCTTCAATTTAGATATAAGGTTTTCCTTATATCCCGGTCACTGCACTTAACCCTTTTGGTGCGTCGGACGGCCAGAAGCAGTCTGACGCACCAGTGCTGATGTGCGTCAGATGGCTATCGGCCATTCAAGCACATGGCACACGAAATTCCTCTGGTGCGGGCACCAGAGGGATTTCCTTTTTGTCAAAACACCCTCGGGAGCTGGGGAAGAGCTTCCCCAGCTCCCAATGATGTTCTTATAATTTCTCTTAGTTTCAGTTTCTCTGAATTGATGTCAGAGCGACTTGCGCGCCAACCTTCATTTTGGAGAAACTGAAACTCAGTTTCACTGCCTCGGTGCTCAGGGGGCTATCTCAGCCCCCTGAGCACCCAGGCAGACAGGAGAGGTATCATTGGAAAGGGAAGAATCCCTAGTGGATCCCTGCTTGGGGATTACCTCAGGAAGGTGATCCCCAAGCAGGGATCCACCCACTAGGCACCAGAGAGGGGGGAGCAGCCCCTTGGGCAAGGGCTTTTGCTCCCCCCCTTATTGTGGGAACAAACAGTCTTTACTGTCCCTCCCCTGAGAGGCAGGTGCGGCAATAGCCCCCAATCTGCCCCCCACACCCCTGGAGGGGCAGAAAGCACACTAGGCACCAGGGATTTGTTTTCTTTTTATTCAGGGAGGGGTGGGGGCTGCCCAAAATGCGCATGCCAATGCCCCCATGACCCCCCCACACACATTCCACAGTCTTTCTGCCCCCCCTGGGGGGCAGAAAGCACACTAGGCACCAGGGACTTTTTATTTGTATGTATATACGGGTGGGGGGTGCCAAGAATGGGCATGCCATTGCCCCCCAGAATTCCACAGTCTTTCTGCTGCCCCTGGGAGGCATATGGAGGCAATAGCCCCTGATCTGCCTCCCCGGTGGGTCAGAAAGCCCACTAGGCATCAGGGATTGTGTTGTTTGTTATACGTAGGGGTGGGGGCTGCCCAGAATGAGCATGCTAATGCCCCCACACCCAAAAACGTCTTTCTGCCCCCCCCCCCAATGCATATCGGAGCAATAGTCCCTTATCTGCCTCTCCATGGAGGCAGAAAGCCCACTAGGAACCAGGGATATGTTTATGGGCATGTCAGGGAGAAGCCCCATAGGAACGGGTCACTCCCCTTTTTTTAGGCACACATTTTGGCCGTTTCAGTAATATTTTTCGTCCCATCTACCCCCAAGCGCGGGCCCGAAAACCATAAGAAAACAGGGAGAGTTTATATGTGTGTGTGTGAACTGATGGTCTGCGTGTACTGACCCTTCGCTGGCATTTTGCTGGCGGTGTGTGTGGGCATGCACTTGGTTAATGGTGAGTGTGGACTTGATGGTGTGTGTAGATTGGCACTTGCCTGGTGGTGTGTGTGGAGTGGCACTTGGCTGGCACTGTACGTGGACCGGTGCTTGGCTGGTGGAGTGCATGGATGACTCTTGGCTGAGTGAGTGCGTGGATGGCACTTGGTTGGCGGAGTGTGTGGATGGCGCTTGGCTAGTGGTGTGCATAATTGGTGGTGTGCGTGTACTGACACTTGGCTGGCGGTGTGGCTTGCATGGATCCCCCAGCGTTTTCTTACCTAGAATCCCCCGCAAACCTCCAAATTACTTATTGTCACATTTTCCCCACATTTCTGTGTGGGTAAGTTGTACAATCACCGCCCAAGCACAAATTTCCTACCACTCAGCGTACCCCTTGGTCCGTCGAGAAATATGATACCTCACTAGTGTGTGGGTGCGAAAAGTAGTGTCATCCTAAAAATATAAAAACTGCCCTTTTGGACCCACCTTGGCCCCGCTCAATCTCTACATGTTTTTGGCCCTTCCAAGTCATAGGCACTTGCTCATCCACACAAGTAAGGTATAATTTTTATCGGGAGACTGAGGGAAACGCTAAGTGGTAGGAAATTTGTGCCGTGCAGGGATCCCACAACTTTCCCACACAGATATTCGATGAAAATGTGACTTTTTATCTAAATTTGAGGTTTGCAGTGGATTCTGGGAAGGAAAATGTTGAGGGATCAACGCAAGACTCCCTAGACTCCCACAGGTGTCTAGTTTTCATAACTGTCCTGGTTTCTTAGGCTGCCCTAGATGTCTGCAAGCTCGAGACCAAAAACACAGGTGTCCACATATCTATCACAAAACAACCTGGGTTTCAAGGGGGTCACCTGAGTTTTTGGTCCCTGGCTCAGCAGTCATCTAGGGAGCTGGGGCGCAACACATGCCCCCACAGCCCTCACGGTGCGGGGGGCCCCAAGCTCCAGGAGGCCCCCTCAGCATAGCAGTCTTGCCGGAGAGCTCTTGATTGAGCTCGGAGGGGGCCCGTCACGTTCCTTGCAGGGAGGCCCCCTCAATTTTCGTTACGCCAGTGCTAGGGAGACCTACCAAACCCAGACATTTCTGAAAACTAGACCCCTAGAGGAGTTCAGGGTGGTGCGGCTTGGGTGGATTTCCTAAAATTTTCCTACCCAGAATCCCCTGTAAACCTCAAATTTAGATTTAAAAAATCATGTTTTCCTCACTGTGGACACAGAAAAATTACCTATTACAAAATGACCTGTTTTTGCAAGGGTGTCTCCTGGGTTTTTTGCCCCGGACTCAGTGGGCATCTAGGGAAACCTACAGTACCCCCACATTTCTGAAAACTAGACACCCGAGGGAGTCCAGGGAGGTATGGCTTGTGTGGACCCCCCCAAAGTTTTCCTACCCAGAATCCACAGCAAACCTAAAATTTAGCTGGAAAAAAATCACTTTTTCCACACATTTTTGTGTGGGATCACTGTGCCGGCACAATTGTCCTACCACCCAGTGTTCCTCTTGGTCTCCCACGGCTCTATACACTATCCCATGGATCTCAGGACTATTCTTCAGCACACTCTATCAGCTACTCGTTTTCTCTTTTATCCATGTGTCTGGAGGCAGACTGACCTTGCTTTGCATTCCTTGCTGGGATGACATTGTTCATTGTAAATATTTGTTTAAGTTTGAGCTGGTGTAACGCCTAGAGGCCAGCCCGACTGAGTGAAAACCAGAGCAGATCTGCAACTGGCACATACCCACAGCATGCCTGAAGCAGAGCTACTGCACCCCTGCCTTGCCTGACTCCTGTTGGATTATGTCCTGTGTCTACAGGGCCAGGAGTGGACGCTGCTCTGGCACATGAGTCTCTGCTCTTGATATGGTACATTATGAGTTCTATGAATAGTTTGTAAGCACCCAGTGCTGTCAGACTATGTGACCAGCCATGGTAATAAACGTGTTCACTACCCGCAGCTTCTTAGCCTCAAATCCAGTCAGTAAGATGCCTCCCTGCCCTCCATCATTAACAGTTTCACAGGCCACCCAGTTATCCAAGGTTTAGAAGAGGTAGGTCTATGGTTTACATTGGACTAGAAACAGGCCTTACAGGTGCAGGGTCCCCGGCCTGTAGAGAATACACGGACAATGCACACAGTATTGTTGATAATATTTGTTGATAAAATACTTGAGATGGGCTGCTCTTTCCCAGCAGCTCACAGTAGGAGGTTTCACTGAGCCTGTCGTGGGGGAGGGAGGGTGTTATTCCCTGCATGGCTTGAGGTGACATGCATCAGGCAGGTATATGCATGAAATAACAATTCCCTACAGAAAGGCAGATCGACATAGCTGTAAGAAAGTGCCCTGCCATGTCATGTGTCCCAGTTGGGTCTAGAGGGGCACACTCCCAATTTTACATGTACACAGGTTTCTACCTTAAGTTGCCTTCACTTTCACACAATGACTTACGCCACACATATGCAACCGCACTGTGCATATTACTTTCGATGAAACTATACTTGCTTAGAAACCAACTTCACAAGAACACTATCATGATACCTTGACACATCATGTATACGGTTAATACATACATTGACAGAGCTATGTATAACGCATAAACAATGGCGGCCTCACCAAGATCTCTGCCCAAGGCAAGGATGCCTTTTGTTATAAATAAAAATCCATTTCCAGGTGTTAGCAGTGGAGCGCTTTGCTGTCATTTGCAAGGTCTCTACATGCTAATACTTTGGCCAAGCGGCCAGCTGATATCTCTACAAAGGGTGTCCAGCTCATGACCATGGTGGGAACCTACATTCTTTCCCTTCAGGTAAGAGGGTTGAATCATCCAGTATGGGGATTCTTGGCAGAATACACATACACACAATCCCTAGACACTTAGGTTAGGGGACGTGTAGTAGGAGTGCACCAGATTTCTATATTGTCTTATATGCTTACCTATATATACATTGTTTCAGCACGATGGTGGAACTTTTCATGACGATCACTGTCATAATACTTCTGATAACTTTCATTTGCTCATGTCTTTTGATAATTGTAGCACATATATATTATACAAGAATCACGTTGGTTCACTAAATATTGAAAATACCTCACTGTGTATTCCTTGTATATTTCTCTGAGAGACAGAGAGCACAAGTAGCTGAGCAAAAGGGTTCTAGATCTGTTAGCACGATTCCTGGGGGATCAGGATTGTCATGCTCAGTGGTTGCCAGAACCATTTGCTACCTACATAGGCTTAGAGGGGCTTATGGTGGCATACCTTTTTAACATGCTGCACAGAAGCCACAATGCTCTAAAATATAGCTTCACACTCTATTTCCCCATTGCTTCACGTCAACCATTCTGCATTACTTCTTAGAGCTGGCTTGCTTCGCCCACATGTTGATGGACAGGAGTACATGTTTTTGTTGAGCAGAAGTTGTGTGTTTCTACAGAGTAGCACTTCTCTCTCCATGCAGTGGTGATTATTTTGTTTGTTTATCCAAAGGCCAGAGCCAGCCCCTTATGGCTGTATAGAGAAGGCTAACTAACACACATTAATTAGCAGGCATACAGTGAGATTCAGCCTGATCTCTCGGGGGCGCATACTTGGCACTGTAATGCTATTAAAAAGTCTAGTAGATAATTTATGATGTTTGTTATTCTCTGGCAGAAGCATAGGTGGGAGGAGAGCAATCATGAGGTATGTATTGTTTACCAGTCCCTGCACTCTCCCCTTCCATTTCTATCATTAACTTAACTTTCAACTTCAGCATGCAGTTGTGTGTTGAGAGCAGTATGGGATGCCCAGAGCAACATTAATCTACATGCATGTTTACATGTGTTAACATGGCACTCCTTCAATGAATTGTATTTATTTCTTTATTTTCAATTCCTACAATTCCTTTATTTGATCTGAAAGATTCAAATACAGCAATTTGCCTGGCCCCAATGTTAAGAACTGTAAATTATGTGAGATGTACTAATGTTTATAAAATGTGCGTATAATCCCAACTATGTATTTGAAAATGTTTTTAAAATCTGTACAGTGAAATGCTTTTTAAGTCTGGCGTTAACCAAGACCTTTTTATTTAAAAATGCAATATGTATATGTATATATATATATATATATATATATCCTATTGGCGGTCGCCAGTTGGCAGTTATAGTTAGGACCTAGTTACTATAGGAAAATGGCAACATTCTATTCGCATTAACTTTGGCGCCGATTGATGAATCTTCGTGAAAATTTCAAAACAAATTTTTTGTTGAGATCAGCACCTATGTTGGAAGTTTGGGGGTGATTCGTCAAGGTGGGGGCCGAGCAAAAAGGGGGGTCCCAAAACGTGTTTTTTCAATGTTAATTTCCATAGGAAACTTTAGACAAGGTTACAGGTTGAACGGGTGAACGGAATTACCCCAAATTTGGCAGGGAGAAGGGTCTTGGTCTAGGAAGCACGCTTTTGTTTATTTGGTGTAAATTCGTTCAGTAGTTTTTGAGAAATATCAAAATTTACAGATATCGATATTTGGGAATTCTGCCATCTGATTGGTTGAGGCGTTACGAGCACAAGCTTGCTGCTGATTGGCTGCAAGCGTTTGCAACTAGGAAGTGTTGGCCACCATTTTGTGATTCCGTTGAAGCAAGTAAGGGGGAAAAAGGGCGAAAAATTTGGGAAAGAGGAGGGTAGGAGCACTGTAACCGTTGTGGGGTGTTTAGGGTGTGCTATAGAGGGGGTGCAAAGTGAACTAATCATACCTACCGGTGTGAAAGTTCTAGGCTACGAAAATTAAGTGAGGTATTGGCTAGTGTGTGATGTTTCTAAGGTGAGCTTGTGCTCGACTCGAGGATTAAAGCGTGAGCCCACACTGTGTGTCTTATGCTGTGAAGTCATGTGCCCTGGCCGCTGCAGTACAGTTGTGGAAGTAGTGTCAGCATGTGTTTATACCTACTAGGATGAACTACTGACCCGTAGTGGTGTGAAAGTCCTGGGTACGGAAAATATGTGAGGTATTGTCTAAAGTCTCATGGAAGGAGGAAGTGTTGGCTGCCATTTTGTTGTTCCGTTGAAGCGAGTAAGGGAAAACAAGGGTGAAAAAAGTGGGAAATAGGAGGGTAGGAGCACTGTAACCTCTGTGGGGTGTTTAGGGTGTGCTATAGAGGGTGTGCGAAGCGAACTACTCATACCTACCGGTCTGAAAGTGCTGGGTACGGAAATTAAGTGAGGTAGTGCCTAGTCTGATACTGCTAAGGTGAGCTGCTGCGGGAGTCGGGGATGAAAGCGTGAGCCTAAACTGTGTGTCTTATGGTGTGAATTCATGTGCCCTGACCACTGCAGCACACCTGTGGAAGTATTGTCAGCATGTGTTTATACCTACTAGGACGAACTACTGACTCCTACTGGTTTGAAAGTCCTGGGGTACGGAAAATATGTGAGGTATTGTCAAGAGTCTCATGGTGCTAAGCTGAGGTGCTGCTGGAGTCGGGGATGAAAGCGTGAGTCCAAACTGTGTGTCATATGCTGTGAAGTCATGTGCTCTGGCCGCTGTGCCACATCTGTCAAGTAGTGTCAGCATGTAGTTATACCTACTCGGAGGAACTTTTGTTTTGAACATTGTAACTTGTGTATGGTGCTTAGGGGGTGTTATACAGGGAGTGCAAAGGTAAATTTGCGCGTATCAAATCAATACGGTATTTGTAAAGCGCAAACTACTCACCCCTATGGGTCTGAAGGCCCTCAAGGCTGGCGTGGAAATTATGTGAGCTATTAAGTGAACTATTGCCTAGAGTCACATGGTGCTGAGCTGAGGTGTCCAAAGGTGTCCTTCATAAGCATTCCCAAAATGCACAATCATGAGGTCAGGGTGTGGAAGATGCAAAGAGTTTTTAACCAAAGGTAGCAATTGGTGCAACTTCAATCTTCTCTGTGTAAACCATTTAATGTCCACATTTTTTAAACCTAGGTCTAAGTCAATACGTCTGTGTTCTGCATACCTCTTGCACCTGAAAATATAGCTATGTCCTACGATCCACACTAGCATTTTGAAGGTATGGTTGTAAGGTATGGAAAGATGTCTGTAGCTCATGCAGTTCCTTGGTAGAATAAGAGATATGTTTAAAGATGGGGGAAGTACTTTTTTTTGCCATACAAAACGATATGTGATTGGGAGTTGAAAATCATTTTTTTTTAAAGTAGGGTGTACATTCGTTTTGTGGAAAAGCATCTTTGTGATTGGTTAAGAATAAGCAGTTTCAACGTGGAGTACATATCATAGGATAAAATTTGCTCAACTGAAACACAGCTACTACTTGCATTTGGAAGGCACTGTTCGAACTTAAAACAATCGTGAACTTTTAACCTGCACGTGCCGTTAAATGTTCGAGAAAATGTTGCAAAAAAATATCGTTGCGTTTAAAAAAAATTATGAACTTTTAACCTGCACGTGTTGTAGAATGTTCTAGAAAGTGTGTTGATAGAATACGTTGCACTTCTGACCTCTATGTGTTGTTGAATATTTAAAAAACGGTTTAGATGGAAAATTAAAAAGAAACCAATAGAGAGAAGTTTTGAAACCTAAAAGAATCAAGGAACTATTCTAATTTGTTATTTACATGTGTTTATGTGTGGAGCAACAAAATGATAGACACAACAGCACCAGGAAGAGGAAGAAGCAGGGAGTGGGGGGACGGGGGAGATGGGTAGAATGGCACACATGCACAATTAAGTACAGCACAAGTATAGACAAACAATGGCCAAAATGAAACACACCAACAAGGAGCACAAGTCACACAACCCGCCAACATCACACCACTGAACGAGCATAGAAGTGAAAACCACGCTGCATTCATACAGGATGTGTACAAAGGCCGGTCGTTGGTGTTGTGGGATGTCTGCGACCGTGGTTATCATGGATGAGATGCCCAGCACGTGGCACATGGGCGAGTTCACTGTGTGTTAACATTGCCAAACAGCTGCTTCTCCCTCCCACGAGCCCCCACACTTTTCTACGGTGCGCTGTTGTATCTCGTGCACTTGTACGGCACACCATTGTAATGCCTATTCGCGCATGTCCTGCTACATTCAAACTACACCATCACAGTGCCGTTTGGAGGTGGTGCATGGCACTTTACAACATTGAGTGCTGCGGCCTTTGTGGCAGGCCACACCAGAACACAGACACACTTACCGCACTTCCTGTACACGGACATGTCCGAGACACCCTGTTCCCCTCGCCGGACAGACACACCCCTGCGCTGACCTGTGTACTCCAGACCAGCACATGCCGTTTGTGCATGCAGGAGGATGCGTGCATAGCTACATGTCCAGGCTCACTGCCAACGCTGAGGTGACAGCACACTGTGATGTTGCAGGGCTCGTACCTACCATGCTAAGACAATGACCACAGGGACACACTTGTTCAGATGCGGGTTTGGGGGGCGTTGGCGGTCCTGGAGTTGTTGCGATGAGTCTTGTGGCCCTCATGGGTATCCCTGCATCATGCTCATTGATTCTATGGCACCTGTGGGTGTTCTGGTGTGGCTCCTCGCTGTGTTCCGTTTCATGGTGCAGGTAGTCGTCCTGCTTAACACCAGCAGAAAGCAGGTGTAAAATACCTGGTGCTAACGTGGCTTATCGCCGGAATTTGTTTCGCATTGCAGTTGGTGTGAAAGTTGTGATGTGATTTTTTTCGTGTGCAGAACAATATACGAACTGAGCAGTGTATCTCGTCAAATTCCAGCACTTGACGCACTATTCCCAATCAATATAACTACCATGAGAGTTCTTAATTGATTTTGGTGTACACTGTAAGTGCAGCCACTACCTCACTGCAATTCACTACAGGATTTTAGTATTTAGAATAAATCGCAAAGGTGCACCTCGTGTCTTTTTGTACGGGAACGGCTAGTCTGCATTTCATTAGCAGCACTTTAATGGAAGTAAAGTTGAGATAAATCTAACACACTACTCAGAGGTTGGTGTAAACTGCAGACATCGCCAGTATTCCCATGATAAGTGCCCCAAAATTTAACACCATGGTGGACTCCATCAAATAACAGTAATAAGAACAAGAAGAGTCACACAGCAGTGAAGAGAACAACCAAAAACGTTATTAAATTTTTTTATAAATATATATGTAAACGATAAACGAAAAACTATTTGCAAAATGCATTTTTTTATTAACATATATAAATGATAAACTAATAAACAAAATTTAACAAAAATAATAGAAAACAAGAAGGCGGAACACTCCTGTGGAGACCATGGATGTCGACGACCGAGCCTGTAAAATAAAGCACAAAATAAGGACGTGTGTAATGGGCATATCAAAGGAGAGAGGCACAGAGAAACAGAGAAGGAAAAAAAAGCCAGAAAGAAAAAGAGAGGGAAAGAAAGAAAGAGAGTGAGAAAGGGAGAAGGAAGAGAGTGAGAGTTAGAGAGATAAAAGGAAAAGAAGGAAGAGAGATAGAGAGAGAGAGAGAGAGAGAGAGAGAGAGAGAGACGGACACTGCCACCTCTGCGCATCCATGAGCAAATAATTACCTGGTGCCACCGGAGTGTGCAGCAGTGGGCACTCCACGCGCCCGTCAAAAGTCATCCCAGATATGTCTCTGAGTCCTGAGTAATGAATGGCGGAGACCACATCATGTGCTTGGCGGATCGCACAGATGTCGCTGAGTCCTGAGTCATGAATGGCGGAGACTACATCATCTTCTCCACAGCCCGGCAGATCTCACACATGTCGCTAAGTCCTGAGTCATCAATGGCGGAGACCACATCAGCTTTTGGGGCCGCTAAGCCTGTGGAAGTTAAGTTCGTGCCACGTGGTGGTAGGCCCCTGATGGCCATATGAGCTTCGGGTGACACTAACCCTGTGCATCTGAAGTCCGTGCCAAGGGGGTGGTACGCCCCTGATGGCTATACAGATCAGGGTGCGACTAACCTTCTGTGCAACTTTTCAAAGACTCTTTATGGTTGAGACACGTGGAGCGTGCGCCATCTAGTCAGCACCGGCAATAAAGGATGTGACATTGTCGATCTATTATATTTGCGTGGTCACATGGCCTGTGACGCATGTGCCGGATGGGTGTGGTGTGTGTGCAAACCTGTCCTGAGGGAGTGGCCGTGAGATGTTAAGTCATACTTGTAGTGGTGTTTTGTTTTCTGGTTTTGATCTGTTTGGTAGGCGCCTTGATGCCTTCGGGTTTTAGTTGCGCACTATAAATTTATTTCATTCATTCATTCATTCAACTAGACCACTGACCTGCACACCAACAGTGAGTACGCCTGCGACAGGTAGGTATGTGGGGCCAATGTCGGAACGTAATCGAAGTGGCGTGGCATGGCGTATGACGGAACAGGGCAGGGATAGCTACAATAACGCGAACGGCTTGTAGTACTGCGTCTGTGAATCGAGCGGACGGGCCGCAGCTGGCCCTCTGCGAGCCTGGGTGCAAACTGTTTATAACTCACACTATATAAGCATTGAAAAAACATTTTGTGATTCAGTCCGTCAGCTGCCATTTGTCCGAGGCATTTGTGAAAACATATCGGAGTTCTTTCTGTGATAGATACCCCTTTGACGCTGCCTCTCCCCACATCAGCAGGTAACACACCCTCTTCCCACATTACCATCATACCCCCTACAACCTTCTTGAGCCTGGAAGTGTCCCTGTGCGGTTGGACAAAGAAGAATCTTAGTCATGTATAGATTTACATATAAAAAAAAAATATTTAAAGAAAAGAACAACAAATAAGACTGAAGGGAGTCTGGTGCTGTGGTCGCTGCCACGAAGTTGGGGTCACTGCCGTTCAGGACTCAGGACACAGTTACACATGTGGGATTGGTTTGTGTTAAATAGGGTAAGTGGTACCAGAAGCATTGAGACTGTATGAGCCTGTGATGATGCTTGATGTGGACGGGTCGCACTGGGAGCAATGTGTCTTGCTTACTGGACTGCGTCATGTGGAATCGGGACTGTATCTGAATTGTGAGGCCTGCTGACTGTAGTGTAGGCTAGAGGTAGCGATGAGGAAGGGCCCACAGCCATATGCATACGTTGGTGGCCTCACCGGCCTGCGTAGTGCTGGTTCAGTGGCACCACTTGTCGGCAGACTTCAATCTGTAATACTCCTCACTAATCGAAGGGAGTGAGGTGCTGTGGTCTCTGCCATGAATTTGGGGCCACTGCCATTCAGGACTCAGGACACAGTTACACATGTGGGATCGGCTTGAGTTAAAGAGGGTTAGTGGGAGTACGTGTGGCCGGCTTGCATATCGAAATAAGCCTTTACTGATCGAAGGGAGTGTGGTGCTGTGGTCACTGCCACGGACTTGGGGTCAGTGTGATTCAGGACTCAGGACACAGTTACACATGTGAGATCGTCTTGTGTTAAAGAGGGTTAGTGGGAGTACGTGTGGCCGGCTTGCATATCGAAATATGCCTCACTGATCGAAGGGAGTGTGGTGCTGTGGTCGCTGCCACGGACTTGGGGTCAGTGCGATTCAGGACTCAGGGCACAGTTACACATGTGGGATCGGCTTGTGTTAAAGTGGGTTAGTGACAGCAGAAGTATTGAGACTGTATGAGCCTGTGATGATGCTTGGTGTGGACGGGCCGCACTTGGAGCAATGTGCCTTGGCTACTGGACTGTGTCATGTGGAATCAGGACTCTATCTAAATTGTGAAGCGTGCTGACTGTAGTGTAGGCCAGAGGTAGCGGTGAGGAAGGGCCCACAGCCACATGCATACGTTGGTGGCCCTACCGGCCTGCGTAGTGGAGGTTCAGTGGCACCACGTGTCACCGGCCTTCCATATGCAAATACCCCTCACTAATCGAAGGGAGTGTGGTGCTGTGGTCACTGTAACAAAGTTTGGGTCACCGACGTTCAGGACTCAGGACACAGTTACACATGTGGAATCGGTTTGTGTTGAACAGGGTTAGTGGCACCACGTGCTGTTGTCCTTGCATATGGAAGTATGCCTCACTGATGAGAGGGAGTCTGGTGCTGTGGTCACTGCCACGGACTTGGGGTCACTGCCATTCAGGCCTCAGGACACAGTTACACATGTGGGATCGGCTTGTGTTAAAGAGGGTTAGTGGGTCTACGTGTCGCCGGCCTTGCATATGGAAATATGTCTAACTGATCAAAGAGTATGCTGCTGTGGTCGCTGCTACGGACTTGGGGTCACTGCTATTCAGGACTCAGAACACAGTTACACATGTGGGATCGGCTTGTGTTGAACAGGGTTAGTTGGCACCACGTGTCACCGGTCTTCCACACTGTAGGCCGGAGGCAGCGGTCAGCAAAGGCCCACAGGCAGGTGACGTTGACTTGAGCTGCACAGATTGGGAGCATGTGGTATTCTTAACCCATTATAGTGTCTTACACAATTCGCTACTAATCTTGAATTGTGAACCGTGTAACCCCAGTGTAAGGCGGAGGCAGTGGTCAGGATGGGCGCACAGCTACGTGACGATGATTTATGGTGCAGTGAGTTAGTAGCACCTGAAGCACACAGCGTGCGCGCACCATGCGATGATGCGTGGTCTGGGCGGGCCGCACTGGAAGCAAAGTGTCTTGCGAACTGGACTGCGACATCTGCAATCGCCACTGCATCTGAATTGTGAGCGCTGCTGTCCGCAGTGTAGATCGAAGGTAGTAGTCGGTACAGACATAAGTCTGCAGTGCTGTGCCGCTGGGTTCACAGGGGGCCTGTGTCGAGGAGGCCCGTGGTTATGGCAGCAGCCATGTGCCAGGGTGAGGGCTGCCGCTGTGACAGACTTGTTGGTCTTCCCTCAAGTGAACCATGCCCAGGGCCTGGCCTATTTATTCATACTGCTACTCTGGAGTGGCGTACATTGGAGCAGCCCACTCCGCTTCCAGGGGGGGACAACACAGCTACATGACCGAGATCTTCCCCACTGCCTGAGGTAACATGGTTGCATCCACTGTGCACTACACTACAAGTATCAACAGTATATCTCCACATGGAGAGGTTTGTGCTTTGCATAGTGAGGTCTGTGCAGCGCATCAGCGTTACACTTGGCATTGTGTGCTTTATTGTTGACGGGTGACTTACCTCCTTCATATATAGTTGGTTTCCACATCTCCCAACATTCAGCTATTGTGTGGCTGAGGGGCATGGTGTTTTGGGAAGGATTGTTGTCCTGTTTTGCTCTGCCTTGGTGGTAGTAAGGGGGGAGGTGCGGGGGGGGTTCTGGTGGTAGTGGCGCTGGGTGTTGTGGTCTTGTTGCGTGTCGGACCTGCATGATCAGTAGCTCTATCATGTGTTGGTCTTTAGAAGTGGCTGTGAGTTGGGTCCAATTCAAGGAGTAGATAGTCGACCTCCTTACACAAGTTAAAGGTTGATGTTAATTTGTTACTGCTAACTCGGCTTATTGCCTGCTTTTTGGATCGCATTGCAGATTTGGCTGGTCGTTGAAAATATGGGGAAGTGGTGTTTTTGTGGGTTTTTTTCACGGGAACGCCTACTTTGCATTTCATTAGCGTTAGTTCTGGCTCTCGTTGTGGCGATTTTGTTGGCGTAAGGTATCGATGGAAGAGTGGTGAGATTTGCAGTTTTCACCAAGTTGAGAATGGGTTGATAATTAAAAAACACAGAAAAAAAGATAGGTTTCATGAACATTATAATTAGAAATTAGCATTTAAAAAACCTTTGAAATTCACAGAAAAAACCATAGGTTTCAGGCACGTTATAGTTACAAATTAGCATTTGAAAAACCTTAGAAATTCACAGCAAAAACCATAGCTTTCAGGCACGAAATTAGCATTTAAAAAACCTTAGAAGTACATTGAAAAAAACATAGGTTTCAGGCACATTATAGTTAGAAATTAGCATTTAAAAAACCTTTGAAATTCACTGAAAAAAACATAGGTTTCAGGGATGTTATAGTTAGTTGGACATTTGAATCATATAAAACCAGAGAAATTCCACTGTTATAGTTAGTTGAGCTAACTATAACTCGCGCCCCCGCAATGCACTGCTGATGACGTCACATATTACATCATTCATGACATGGTCAGTGACATCACAGATTACATCACTGATGACATCGCAAATGACATCACTGATGACATCATTGATGACATCATCCAAGTCAAAATCTGATGCACCTTATCAGACCCTGATATAACACTTGTTACACCCATTCTAAAATACAGACTATAATATTCGAAACCATGAACACACCAATACCAGTTAGTACATATCCGCTCACTAATTCCTAGGTCTACACCCACATCCATTCATTCACCCATACAGTCACTCATACATACAGTCAGCCATCAATACAGCATTGTCATATCCAGTCACATATCTATACAGACACTCACACACCTCCTCTCATTCATAGAGTTATTCACACACCTAGTCAGTAATGGAAATAATCAATCGCACTTTCATTTACTCACCTGTACAGTTATACACTTACCACGTCACTTATTTAAACATATACTGACACATACTTACACTCTAATACAATAACTAATACAAGCACACACTGATCCATACAGGCACTCTCACAATCACTCACTCTCACATATAGTCATTTATACAGTCCAACACTCATATATACTGCCTTTCACATGTGGAGTTACACATGTACCACTGAGGCATCCATTTACTCACCAAGACACTCATACACACACTCACCAAGCCATACAGCCCTTCACAGATACAGACTTGAACATATATACCCAGTGAATTATCCACTCACACATCTATGCACAGAGTCACACACCCCACCCACCTACACAGACACTCAGGCACCCATACAGGTACTCAGACAAGCAATCAATAGCTCATATAGATCCTCATTTAGTTGATAACCAAACCATGGAACTGCTTACACACCAACTGACAACCTAAACTGTGTGAATGTCTGTATCAGTCACTAACACATGAATTAAGCAAGACACAATTAATCACTCACTTATACAGTCAGTCACACACCTACTTAATCATCCATCCTGACTCTTATACACCCATTCATTCTTCAATACACCTTGGCATATATATATATAAAACATATTTACATTTTATAGTGACACACATTCACTGGATGATGTCATCAGTGATGTCATTTGAGATGTCATCAGTGATGACATCAGTGATTTCACTGACCATGTCATGAATGATGTAATATGTGATGTCATAAGCAGTGCATTGCGGGTGCGCGAGTTATAGTTAGCCCAACTAACTATAACAGGGGAATTTCTCTGGTTTTATACGAGTCAAATGTCCAACTAACTATAACATCCCTGAAACCTATGGTTTTTTCAGTGAATTTCAGAGGTTTTTTAAATGCTAATTTCTAACTATAACGTGCCTGAAACCTAGGTTTTTTTTCAGTTAATGAATATATATATATATGTATATATATATACTGCAAACAATCATTCCAACAGGAACAGCGCAAACTCCTCTTGGTGGCAAAATTGAATTTATTTTGTTCTCTCAACTGCCTGTCATGACGCGTTTCGGCCGAAGCATCGGCCTTGATCACATATTGTCGGCATTGCGGGAGAATTCTTTTTTAAATTGTTTTTTCTAAACCCTGTGTCACGTGATCAAAAGGCATGGAAAACAGACTGCAGTACTTCATATATTACATATAAGTTGGAAAACAGACTAACGAATAGTGCCCAATAGATACTCAATCATAGTCATTGGGCATAAATTTCATTTTTAAACACCTGAGTTAAAGGGAGTTTTATCAATGTGCTGTCATAATAAATAAATAAATATGCATTTAAATATATAAAAAATATAAATAAATGAATAAATAGATTAATATATCACAGTATAAATACAATAATAAAAACACATTATTATAAACCCATAATTCCAGCATAAATGCGATATAATAACTCTGGTACAATTAAATTTTGCATATACAGTCAGTACTTGTAATGTAAATATAGACCATAAATGTCTAACAAAAGGAGTCTGAATACATGATAAAAAGTCTGCAGAAAAGCTCCATGGTAAAATATTAATTGACCACCCCCTCAAATGTGCAAAAAAGCAAAAAACTTTTTTTAGTTTTTTTGTATATATGATACGCAACTAGCATTTAGGAATTCATGTTAGTGCGTATATATATATATCCTACTGGCAGTCGCCGGTAGGTAGTTATAGTTAGGACCTATTTTCCATCGGAAATCCGCAACATTCTATTTGGAATAACTTTGGCTCCGATTGACGAATCTTCGCGAAATTTTCCAAACTTTTGGCCAGCTCCGGTCAGCTCCTATCCTGACGGTGATTCATCAAGCGGGGGCAGAGAAAAAAGGGGGGTCCCAAAACACGTTTTTCCCATGCATTTTCCCATAGGACCTGTTGACGCAGCTACAGCCCGAACTGCTGAACGGAATTACACCAAATTTGGCAAAGAGGTAGTCCTCAGTTCAGACTCGTGCCTTTTGCTTAAATGGTGTAAATCCGTTCAGTAGTTCCTGAGCAAATTAGAGTTAAAAAGATAGATATATCTGGGCTGAGCCTAACCACACATCTCATCGTGAGATCTGATTGGCTGTCAGTACTTCATCCAAGAAGTGTTGGCAGCCATCTTGGGACCAATATACGTGATAGCACCTCATTAAAAAGCATTGCAGTTAATAGAAGGTTTTAAGACTTTAGTTACATTATAAATCATTTGTTGATGGTACCATACTCATTTTAGGAATTATGGTGTGTTCTAAGGTGATTTTACCCTTCTGCTGTGATATCATGAATCATGTTTGAGAGAAAACTATTTTCGCATGCTTTTCCCACAGAGGTTTGGAAGGTGATCTATAAGCTAAACTGAGAGCATATTTTCTGTAAATTCACATTATCTTTCTCAGTCATGTGAGAATGAAGTCTGACATTCTCAGTAAAACATGTACATCCAACAAGGGCAGAGATTGTCAGTTGATTCCTTTGTGTTCTACTGCAGCTTCCCAGAGTATTCTAAAGAACAACTAGAGCGCTAACAGTCCTACTTATGACAAACGTATTGCACACCTGAAGCCATCTTGATTGGAATAAAGTGGTAACACTTAAAATATTTAATTTAAAAAGGAACAAAATGAGGGGGTTCATTTTGCCATAGAAAGTATGATTAGTGCTGCAGAAAGAAAAATTAGGGCACATTTTGAGTGACTTCTCAAATCCTCTTCTATTTCATTAAAAAATTCTGACATGCAGACTGAAATATGCACTTTCAATACCAGCAGCAGACTTCCCTGGTGAGCAGTAGCTTTACTACAGTGATCTAATAAGCAACTAGAGTGCTAACATTCAGAATTTATGGCAAATGTGTGACACGTCTGAATGCCTTCTTGATGGAATCAAAGTAAAAAACTGAAAGTATTTCCTACTGAGGAGACTGTAGTAAATGAGGAAATTAGGAAACTTCATAACAAATAAATCTCCCAAGATGGCCACCAGAGACAAAAGAGCCCAAATGTAGCCCAAATATCACCCAGATGTAGCCCAAGTATAGCCCAATGACAGAATGTCCCAGGGTGTTCTTAAGAACAACTAGAGCGCTTACTGTCTTGCTTATGACAAAAGTATGGCACACCTGAAGCCATCTTGATTGGAATAAACTGGTAACACTTAAAACATTTAATTTAAAAAGAAACACAATGAGGGGGTTCATTTTGCCATAGAAATTATGATTAGTGCTGACGAAAGAAAAATTAGGGCACATTTTGAGTGACTTCTCAAATCCTCTTCTATTTCATTAAAAAATTCTGATATGCAGACTGAAACATACACTTTTAATACCAGCAGCAGACTTCCGTGGTGAGCAGTAGCTTTACTACAGTGATCTAATGAGCAACTAGAGTGCTAACATTCAGAATTTATGGCAAATGTGTGACATATCTGAATACCTTCTTGATGGAATCAAAGTAAAAAACTGAAAGCATTTAATACTGGGGAGATTGCAGTAAATGAGGAAATTAGGAAATTTCATAACAAATAAATCTCCCAAGATGGCCACCAGAGACAAAAGAGCCCAAATGCAGCACAAATATCACCCAGATGTAGCCCACGTGTAGCTCAATGACAGAAGTGTGCAAAACACTTATTTTTTGTGTATTTGCAGTTTTATATAGTGCAGACTTGTCAGGTATTGGAGTGCTTTACATGAGCATTGGTTACATCACACAAGATCAAATTCATTTTGGTTGTAGACAGTGGGAGATTAAGTGATTTGACCAGAATCACAGAATGTTGAGCTGAAGCAGAAACTCCAACCTGGTTCCCCAGTTTCAAAGTCTGCAGCTCTGGAAGTAACACCACATCCTCTCCGCTAGGTGCAACATTTAATCAAGTGGTCAACTGGATAAAAAACATAAAGATTACAAATAATTTAAAAGTTCTTTGTTGCTATTTGAAAACTCAGAAAATATGTCCTCCTTTTAGTTTTTTAGAGCACTAACCATAATTTTGATGCAAATAAGACCCTCTCATATATGTAATTTCTAAAGGAAATGCTCTAGGTATTACAGTTTTGATTACATCAAGATGACGTCAGGCGTTCCACACTTTTGTAATAAATATAGAATGTTAGCAATCTAGTTGTTCATTGGGATACTGTTGAGAGGCAGAGGCCAGGGGCATGGACTCTGAAAATTGAAGGAAGGTAGGAGGGTGCAGAGGCAACAATTTGACAGGCAGGAAGGGCAGTGGCAGCACAACAGACAATGGAGGGAAGTGGAAAGGGGGGCAGTGGCAACAAACCAACAATACAGGACTGGCAAGAGAGGCTGTGGCAATATAATAGACGATTGTGGGCAGAAGGAAGTGGTAGTACAACCATGCATGCCAACAGGCATGCGGGACGGGAGTGCAGCACAACAATCCATAGAAAGCAATAGAGAGGGGACAGGACCATGCACATGGACAACAGAGAACAGAGGGGAAATAGGCAATGGTAGCTAGCTGACCATAATGGACAGACAGGAGAGAAAGCTGCAGCATAACAGACCATAAAGGGCAGGAGGGACGGATCAGGGGCATTACAATGGAACAGACAAGCCAGGAGGGAGGGAATAGGGGTCTGCACATGGAAACAGAGGGCAGGGGGCAAGGGGGCAGGGCAGGAGCAGCTAGATGACCATGGAAGTCAGGCAGGATAGACACTAGAAACAAGACACACCTTGGAGAGCAACAATGAGACTATGATGGCATACACACAGACCATGGAGGGAAAGTGGGAGGGGGTCAGGGGCAGCTAGCTGACCACACAGGGAAGGTGGGAGGGGCCATGGCAGCACAGAAGACCATGCATGGCCAGCGGGCAGGTTAGAGGCAGCACAATGGCTATGATGGGCAATAAGGAGGGTGCAGGGGCATGCACAAAGGACCATGGAGGATAGAAGGGAGGGTCAGGACCTGAGCACAGAAAAGAGAGTTCAGGGGAAGGGGCCTCACAACAGACCGCGCGGGGCAGGCAGGAGGAGCAGTTGCAGCACAACAGACCAGGGAATGCAGAAGGGTGTGGCAGTAAAATGGACCATGGAGGACAGGAGGAAGGGGATAGGGGCATGGCATGTGGACAGGCATGGTGGAGGTAGCAGGGACAGGTTACAGTCATCTGACAATGCTAGGCAGGTGGGAGGGGAGTGGCAGCTCAACAGAACACTCAGAGTAGATATAAGTGGCAGGTCCATGGAACATGGTGGGAAAAAAGGATGGAGCAGGGGCATGCACAAAGACATCGTAGGGCAGAGGGAAGGAGAATAGAGGCAGCAAGCTAAGCACAGAGGCTAAGCAGGAGGTCAATGATGGGCCATAGAATTGGGCAATGGAGGGCAGGAGGAGTGGACTGGTACATCATGCTAAATGGAGGGCAGTGGCAGCACATCAGACCATGCATGGCAGGAGGGAGGAGGCTAGTCCATGGATTCAGACAACAGAGGATAGGAAGGAGGTGGATGGGGCAGCAAGCTAACTGTTCAGAGAAGGTGGGTATTAGGAATGTTATTGTTTTTAAAATGTGTGTCTGTGCGAACTACTTAAAATATGAACAAGTATGCAGCATAATCTCACATTTATTCAGGAAGAAGAGGACGTTTGTGACTGTGACTCCGGGCTCACTTGGCAGAAACACCCCCTGACCCTCCACCCCCCATCGCAAAATATAATGCCTGTGAAAAGGGTAGGTGGATGCAGCGTTATATAGAACATAGTCCTGAGAGTACGATTGAAAATGAAAACTAGATATAGTATATGGTATAAACTATGCACCAAAAAGTGTGATATAAGATGAACCGGGGCATGAAATATAATATGCAATACATTGTGCGCAATGACAGATTCATTGGAGAGCGCGAGAAAGCACAGGCACTAGCGCGTGCTATGCAATATGCGCCTTGGAGTGTAATATGCACAGGGCAGTGTTGTGTAACCTAACTAGTCTCTAAAGTTGTAATATAAAATATGTGCTGTGGAGTGTAGCGTTGCATATGCACTGTGACAAAGATATGGATCCCAGATTGTAATAAGTATGGCATAGCGCTGTGCGTTATAACATAGGCATCGAGGAAGGCACGTTAGATGTGGCAATATAACCCGTGCGAAGGGAAGTGTGGCATGACATATTCACGGGGTGGTGTTACAGTGCACATGGGCTAGAGAGTGTCATAGCATACGCACTAGCTGCTGGAATACAACACAGAGGTGTGTGGCACTCGGCGGGCACTGGTGGGTGTAACACAGCATTGGGCTCAGCCAGGAGCATGCTGTGACTCTCAAGTGAGGTTTGTCTCCTTTCCAGAGAGTAAAATAAAAAGTATTACACATCCGGCGGTGGATGTGTGTTTTATTAACTGTGAGGGGGGGTTTTTTGCATAGTTTGGTCGAATTTTTGTCGAATCCCATTTGAATGGCTTGGTGTGCGTGTGTATTAAATGTGCCCGTTAATAGCTACCCATGTTTGTATAAATAAACGACAAGGGTGTCTACTTGGAGAGTACCCACCAGCGGGGGCGCTGGGATTAGGCATGGTAGGGCGTTAGACACGTCAGAGCTTCACTAGCGGTATAAATAAATTCCACTTGGATTCATTGTATGCATAGTCGCCTTTTAATGAATATCACGCAAATCGTCATGGTGATGGGTACATACGGTTTGTCCAGCATGTCCTAGGTGTTTCTATAAATATATATTTTTTTTAAATAATAAAAAACAAAGGCCGGCCCCGGGGGATGGGGTCCCCGGGGCCATAAGTGGCCTGAGGAGGGGGGCAACGCAGCCCCCCTCCTAAAGAATAAAAAAAAAAAGGCAATGACCCGGGGGTTGGGGTCCCCGGGGCCGATTAAGGCCTTGGGAGGGCCAGATTTTTTTTTTTTAACAAAATAAATTAGGGTGCAGGCCCTGGGGGATGGGGTCCCCAGGGCCAATAAATTAGAAAAAGAAGGGGGGCCACACAGCCCTCCTTCTTAAAAAAATAAAACAAAAGACCGGCATCAAGCCGGGGGCCACGCCCCCTCCTTGCAGCACTCTGCAAATGCGCCCCCTGGCCAGTTGTAAGTTGGGGAATTAATTCCCCCTTCAATACTGAGGGTCCCTGAGGGCCAACTAGCCCAACAGGTATCTCCAGTATGCTCAAAGGAGCTGCGTTGCAGACAGCTGTTCTGAGGCCACTCCCCTTTTTACACCTCTATGCAACGCAGCTCTGTGGCGCTTACTGGAGGTACCTAGTGGGCTAGTTTGACCCTAAGGACCCTCAGGATTCAAGGGAACTTAATCTCCCAACTTAAAAAACGGCCACAGGGCGTGTTTACACAGTGGGGAAGGGAGGGGACGGGGCCTGAGGTGACGTGTTCAAACACGCCCTGTGGCGCATTTTAAGAGGTAGTTTTAATCCGCTGCCGTATTATATACTAGGGGCTTACAGAGGAGGTCATGCTAATCACAGGGGAACCCAACGCATAGTGTTCCCTAGTGTATGTAGGTGTTTTCACTGTATTCTGAGTGTCTTTTAACATAGCACTGGCTCTAGGACCGGTTAGTCAGACTCAGTTACCACAAGTGTCCGTCTGAAAAAGTTGAGGATACAGGATGATTTTGCAACAAGGCTTCTTTCTGCTCTTCTGTTTGTTCTTTCTGCACGTTATCCTTCTTCCTGCACTTTTCTTCATCTTTGAGGACTTCTGTTGCTTCTATCTGCATGTCTTTTTTTTCTTTCTGTGCGTTTTTTCTTCTTTCATCACATGTCCTATCTCTGTAGGCATAGTTAGAAATTAGCATTTAAAAAACCTTTGAAATTCACTGCAAAAACCATAGGTTTCAGGCACGTTATAATTAGGAATTAGCATTTAAAAAACCTTAGAATTTCACTGAAAAAACCATAGGTTTCAGGGGCGTTATAGTTAGCTGGACTTTTCACTCGTACAAAACCATTGAAATTCCCCCGTTATAGTTAGTTCAACTAACTATAACTCGCGCGCCCGCAATGCACTGCTGATGACGTCACATATTACATCACTCATGACATGGTCAGTGACATCACTCATGATATCACTGATGACATCTCAAATGACATCACAGATGACATCATCCTTGTGATAGAGTGGCAGACTTCCTCTCCCCCTAATATAATCTTTGATACACACATTCAAAAATAGAAACTAAAATTTTCAAAACAATGCACATACCAATACCAGTTACAACAACCTATTCAGTAATTCTAAGATCCACATACACATCCACTCATTCACCAACAGTCCTTTATAGTCACTCATACATGTACTCACTCATCATATGTACTTATACACCTATACATCCTGTTACACAACGCCACTCATCCATAGAGTTACTCACACACAGTCACTCATGCTAATCAAGAATCAAACGTCCATTTACTTGCATATACAGTTATACACACACTACCACACTTACTTCTACAGAAACTTACACATACTTAGTCTTTTAAACAATCACTTATAGAAACATATACTTATTCATACAGGAACTCTTTCAATCTCTCACTCTCACATATACTCACTTATGTATACCAATAGTCACATATACTAGTTTAAAACATATGTAGTTACTCATAAAGACACTATTGAGACAGTCATTCACTCACTAACACACCCATTGCACACTCATCCACCCATACAGTCCTGCACAAATGCGGTCTTCAACACATACAAACAGTGAGTCACTCATTCATGCACCTATGCACTACGTAATACCCCCACCGAACCATACAGACACTCAGACACTCATACTGATACTCAAAAAACCAACTAATAACCTATATAGACACTCATGTAGCTACTCACCAACCCATGCAGCCACTTATACACAAAGTGAGAGACTGATACAGATATTTACATATTTAAACATTATGGTTTGAGACCAAGTCCCCTCTGATGAAAGGATTAGGCACACGCACAGGCTTTCAGGTGATCGGCAGCTTTATTGACAGGGCATGATGCATTTCGGAGTGAGTTCCTTCTTCTGATGCCTCTTCCAACAACAGGTGCTGTCAGTGTCCAGATTTATGTAGCGCCAGCTTCGCTCCGATAGGCGAGCTGAGCGTGGTGGGAGTGGCATGGATTGAGGCATCCGGGGTAAGTACCTTCCCCAAGTGGGTGGCGACCTCGTTCCCGCCAGAATCACCACTGCTTCGCGCACAATACTACCTTAACCAGAAGCCTTCATCCTGCCGCCATTCCAGCCCTCGAAAAGATCTCGGCATGGATTGAGTAATCAAAGTCCGCCCCAACAAGTGTTGCTGGATGCAGGAATGGCGGCGGTGCAGCAGTTTTCCAAAGTTTTTGAAAATCACCAAAGCTGCCACTTATTCTGCTGCGCTGCTGTAGGATGGGGTGCCCAGGTGCTGAGTGGCCGAAGCACCAACAATTTGAGACCAAGTCCCCTCTGATGAAAGGATTAGGCACACGCACAGGCTTTCAGGTGATCGGCAGCTTTATTGACAGGGCATGATGCATTTCGGAGTGAGTTCCTTCTTCTGATGCCTCTTCCAACAACAGGTGCTGTCAGTGTCCAGATTTATGTAGCGCCAGCTTCGCTCCGATAGGCGAGCTGAGCGTGGTGGGAGTGGCATGGATTGAGGCATCCAGGGTAAGTACCTTCCCCAAGTGGGTGGCGACCTCGTTCCCGCCAGAATCACCACTGCTTCGCGCACAATACTACCTTAACCAGAAGCCTTCATCCTGCCGCCATTCCAGCCCTCGAAAAGATCTCGGCATGGATTGAGTAATCAAAGTCCGCCCCAACAAGTGTTGCTGGATGCAGGAATGGCGGCGGTGCAGCAGTTTTCCAAAGTTTTTGAAAATCACCAAAGCTGCCACTTATTCTGCTGCGCTGCTGTAGGATGGGGTGCCCAGGTGCTGAGTGACCGAAGCACCAACAATTTGAGACCAAGTCCCCTCTGATGAAAGGATTAGGCACACGCACAGGCTTTCAGGTGATCGGCAGCTTTATTGACAGGGCATGATGCATTTCGGAGTGAGTTCCTTCTTCTGATGCCTCTTCCAACAACAGGTGCTGTCAGTGTCCAGATTTATGTAGCGCCAGCTTCGCTCCGATAGGCGAGCTGAGCGTGGTGGGAGTGGCATGGATTGAGGCATCCAGGGTAAGTACCTTCCCCAAGTGGGTGGCGACCTCGTTCCCGCCAGAATCACCACTGCTTCGCGCACAATACTACCTTAACCAGAAGCCTTCATCCTGCCGCCATTCCAGCCCTCGAAAAGATCTCGGCATGGATTGAGTAATCAAAGTCCGCCCCAACAAGTGTTGCTGGATGCAGGAATGGCGGCGGTGCAGCAGTTTTCCAAAGTTTTTGAAAATCACCAAAGCTGCCACTTATTCTGCTGCGCTGCTGTAGGATGGGGTGCCCAGGTGCTGAGTGGCCGAAGCACCAACAATTTGAGACCAAGTCCCCTCTGATGAAAGGATTAGGCACACGCACAGGCTTTCAGGTGATCGGCAGCTTTATTGACAGGGCATGATGCATTTTGGAGTGAGTTCCTTCTTCTGATGCCTCTTCCAACAACAGGTGCTGTCAGTGTTAAACATTACTCACTAAGCCATGTATTCACTAAGATACACTTAATCAGTCAGTTATACAATCAATTTTTCAAAAACAAATCATCCATTTAGACATATATATACCCATTTATTTTTCCATCGACCTTGAGATATACAAATATAAAACCTATGTAATTTTCAGAAAAACACACATTCACTGGATGATGTCATCAGTGATGTCATCAGTGATGCCATCAGTGATGTCATTTGAGATGTCGTCAGTGATTTCAATAATGATGGCACTAACCATGTCATGAGTGATGTAATATGTGATGTCATCAGCAGTGCATTGCGGGCGCGCGAGTTATAGTTAGCTGAACTAACTATAACGGGGGAATTTCAATGGTTTTGTACGAGTGAAAAGTCCAGCTAACTATAACGCCCCTGAAACCTATGGTTTTTTCAGTGAATATATATATATATATATATATATATATATATGACTATTCGCCACTGTAATCCTCAGCTTAAAGACGATGCAGACCCAGAATCAGTGCAAAGGTGAAGGCTTTATTTATGGACCCGTTTGTCCGCCATGAAGCGTTTCAGCCTACAATATGTGTATTTGAAAGGGCTTTCAGCCAGCTGTCTTCATCCATTTGTCTGTTGTGTCATTCACATTTGCTTCTGCCGGCTACTGCATGGGGTCAGCCCACTTCACTCACTGAATAACTTCCCTTTGAGTCACTGTATTTTGCTCTTTCACAAGGAGCACATCCGCAAACAAGATAGTTCTCTTCAGTGGCAGTGTTTTATTTTGCTTTATTACTTTGGTATTGCCTTTGTGTTTAGAGTCTGATGAGATAGCAGGATTCTTTTAACCAGCTCTCCGTGCTGATCACAGAGCACATTCCAGCTTTACCAGATCTTGTCTCCTGCTGCTGCTGTTACTTTAAGAGTGCTCTTTTTATATGACTAGTGCTATTTCCCATGAGGCACAGGGTCAAGACTGATTTGCATATGGCTGGGTTCAAACTGGAATGGCATGGTGAGCAAAAAAACGATGGATTTAGGCCCAGATCTCTGTACTGGGGTGAATGTATGACATTGTTCTGCATTCTGTCCATCAATTGTTGTTTTAGCATTTGTCACCCCGAGTGGGACGGGTATGCTCAGACGTGAGTCCTGTGCTCTCCATGCCACTGGAGTCAAGCTATCCTGGCTGAAGAGGGGTGAAACCCCGAAACCGGTCCTAGGATGCTTGTTTCCAGTCCAGGGGGGACCTGGCTTGGCAGTTCGGGCTGGACTGTTCCCATGAGGCACAGGGTCAAGACTGATTTGCATATGGCTGGGTTCAAACTGGAATGGCATGGTGAGCAAAAAAACGATGGATTTAGGCCCAGATCTCTGTACTGGGGTGAATGTATGACATTGTTCTGCATTCTGTCCATCAATTGTTGTTTTTGCATAGTGCTATTTCACAGCATACTAAATTGTGTTCATCTGAAACTTCTTCATGAAGTTGTCATTTTTTTTAGTAAGCACGCAATGACGTGCTCTTCTAACTACACGCCTCCTGAATGTCGTGCTGGTATGTATTTTAATTGAGGACTAGAGTATTTGTAAACCAATGTAGTCTCTATGCCATGATTCTATGGGCTTCTAGGGTACTTTCAGTGCTCATCTATGTTATATTTGTAAATCAATTTAGTCTATATGTTCTTCGTGTATGACTTTCTTGATTGCTTTCAGTGCTCATGTCGTGCTTATATAGACATTTAACTGTTATATTCCTAATTGTACTTCTGCCATTTATTTCAATAGCGTGTCCTATCTATCTATCTATCTATCTGTCTGTCTGTCTGTCTGTCTATCTATTTATCTACCTGTCTTTCTATCTGTCTATCCACCAGCATATCTACCAACCTTCCTATCTTCCTATCTTCGTATCTACCTCTCTGTCTATCTATCTATCTATCTATCTATCTATCTATCTATCTATCTATCTATCTATCTATCTATCTATCTGTCTGTCTGTCTGTCTGTCTGTCTGTCTGTCTGTCTGTCTGTCTGTCTGTCTATCTATCTATCTATCTATCTATCTATCTACCAACCTGCCTATCTCTCTTCTATCTATCTATATATCTGTCTGTCTATCTATCTATCTATCTATCTATCTATCTATCTATCTATCTATCTATCTATCTACCAACCTGCCTATCTCTCTTCTATCTATCTATATATCTGTCTGTCTATCTATCTTTTCACGTCTGTCTATGTATCTATCTAAGCAACTCTATGTATCTATGCAACCTTGTCTATGTATGTAACACTACTTATCTACATAGCTATCTATCTATCTACCTACCTACCGATCATGTATCTATTTGGCTATCTAGCTATAGAATCCTCTCTATCTGTCTTTGCAAGCCTTCTTTTTTACTTATCTTTTCAATGCTACTTACCTATTTGTAATAAAGATCTACAAAAACATTATAAAAAAGCATTAGCAAAGTGACTGGCAGCCAATGCAGATCAATTTACTTGTTTAGGTCTGGTGTTCTCCGAGACCTTTTGATTTCACTAAAAGTATGTGTGTAACATAATTAGTTTTCAGCCAGACTTCATCCATTAGCCTGTTGTGCCATTCACATTTTTCTTCTACCCACTGCAGTCTGCATCATGAAGCAATGAGTCAGCCCCCTTCAGTCATTGGCTGACTTCATGCTGCCCTTTCACAAGGAGCACGTCCACACACAAAGTAATTCTCTTCGGTTCCAGGGACTGCTATAATAATGTGTGCTTTTTGCAGACCAAATAATATTTTTGCCTTCCACCATTTTTTAGAGTGAGGAGGGACACAATCTTCCTCAACAAAAATGTTTTTCAAAAACCAGTACTGGAAAAAAAAAGATTTGTTTAAGCCTAAAGGCTGCTGGCCAGCACCAGACCTCTTGACTTTGCCAAAGCTTGTTCTCATATTGAGATAGTAGCTATATTGATAATAGACCGTATGAAAATGGTCTAACTGAAAGCACTTTTTCAAGGGTGCACATTAATGCCTGGAGCAGAAAACGCAAGAGGACTATCTGCAAAGCATAGTTCAGCATCATGTTAAATATCCTGTGTGGACCTAGCAGATGGATACCCAGCAGAAAATATGTGTAATTTTCTGTTTCCAAACGCCTGATACAGAAAAAAACAAGCATTCTGCAATGCCAATAGGTTTTGCCTACGTGAGAGCTATTGGCATTGTCCATGTCTTTTAGCCATGTTGTACAGCAGCATGGATTGGAGTGGAGTGGCATAGTATAGAGTAGTGTGAAGTGGCGTGGAGTGTAGTATAGTGACTTGGAGGGACGTAATGTGTATAGGGTAAAGTGAAGTGGCGTAGAGTGGAGTGGCATAGAGTAGAGTGGGGTAGGGTACAGTGGCTTACAGTCATGTGGCTTGAGGTGGAGTGGTACAGACTACATTAGAATGGCATAGAGTGAAGTGAGGTGGTGTAGAGTGGATTGGCATAGAGTAGAGTGGCGTAGAGGGGGATAGACTAAAGTGACGTATAGTAGAATGCAGTGGAGTAGAGTGGCTTGGAGTGGTGTAGAGTGGCATTGTGTGGAGTGGGGTAGAGTGGCACTGTGTGGAGTGGCATTGCGTAGAGTGCAGTGGAGTGGTGTGAAGATGGCATAGACTAGCGTAATATTATTAAAAAGATTTGTACCGCGCATAGCTGCCCCAGCAACAGGGAGTCCCAGCGCATCTCCGCATTACCCGTACGATGTGACAGCCTGGTAGGGAGAAGAGAGTTATGCTGGGAACAGCCAGGTCTCTATAGCTTTCCAGAAAGCTAGTTGATCTCTAAGCCCTCTAATAGCAGCCGGGAGGGAATTCCAGAGTCTCGCCGCTAGAACTTTAAAAGAACACCCACCAGCTCTGGCTCTCAGAACTCTGGGGGTGCATGCCAGCGCTTGGTCTGCTGACCGCAGGCAGCATCTTGGGACATACTGTGTTAGCAGGTCAGATACAACCGGGGGGCTTATCGAGTTAGGATTTTATGGGCAACGCATAAGGTCTTGAACTGAATTCTTTTCTCCACTGGTAGCCAGTGTAGTTTTGTTAGGGACCTAGACACAGAACATGTTTTCAGCAGCGCCAATAGAGTACGGGCTGCTGCGTTTTGTATTCTCTGAAGCCGCTGAATACAGGATTTACTGGCACCCAAATAAAGTGAATTGCCATAATCCAATCTCTATAGTATTGTAGCCTGTACTATAATCTGCCGGACTTTGGGCTCGAAAAAACCAAGTATGGTTTTTAATCCTCTCAGGAGCCCAAAGCAGGTCCCTGCGACTACTTTGGATTGAGCGTCAAAAGAAAGACCTCTGTCAAACCAAAAGCCCAGGTTCTTAACTGCCTCCTTTGGCAGTGGTGCAGGTTTTAGTTGATCTGGCCACCATTGTTCTGACCACATCTCACTATCTCTTCCGAACAACAGAATTTCTGACTTGCTGACATTTAGCTGGAAGCAGTTCGTTGTCAGCCAGTTGGCAACTGCCAGCAAGTCCTCCTTAAATTTAATAAGACTGTTTTTGCAGTTCTTGGAGAAGGCGATGACTAATTGGGTGTCGTCTGCATAGGAGACCAATGACAGCCCTCTACTTTTTGCCATCGGTTGAACATAAATGTTAAAAAGCAAGGGGCTCAGTGTAGATCCCCGTGGGACCCCGTGTCTGATTGCTGAAACCTGGTGGAGTGGTAGGGTGGGACAATGACCTGGAAAGTTCTACCCTCTAAGAAGGAACGAAACCAGTCCAAGGCTAAACCCACAAACCCTTTCTCCTGTAGCCTGCCTAGTAGTATTTCATGTGAGACAGTGTCAAAGGCGTCACTTAAATCCAGCAGGATTAAGGCCGCGGACTTTCCTTCGTCAAGGTTACTCCGGATTTCTTCCGTCACTGCTAGCACGGCCGACTCCGTACTGTGACGGGCTCTGAAACCATTTTGCGAGGAATCCAGTATGGCATTTTCCTCTATGAACTTTGTCAGAATGGTATTGACATGGAATTCAGTAACCTTGGCTAAAAAAGGAAGTTGGGAGATGGGACGGTAGTTGCACTGGTCAGAAGGATCTAACGTTGCCTTCTTCAGAAGAGGTGTCACTTTAGCGTGCTTCCAAGCTAATGGTAGGCACGCTGAGGTCAGAATTAAGTTAATCAGTTCCCTTGCCACTGGTAGACTGTGGTTGCAAAATAAACAGAATTGAGCTGGTTTCAGTGGATCAGCTAGGGAACCTGATTTGATTTTACGGCAAAGGTATTCAGTCTCAATAAGGGATATTTGGGGAAAGGAACACAGTGTATTATTCGTTGTGGGACTGTTCTCCTTGTACCCATCCCTCTGGTCGATGTTAGTATTGATGGGTGGAAAACTCTTATAGATTTTTTCCACTTTATCCTCGCACTGCTTGTTGGACGTAACAGGCGAGTCTGTTTTTAAATTTGCGCCTTTCATAGTTTTAAGAAGGGAGAAGATTGTTTTGGGAGAATTATTACTCTCTGTAATTTTCCCCGCGATATACTCCGCTCTTGCTCTCCGGACCAGCTTATGACTCTGCTCTTGCTCTCCGGACCAGCTTATGACTCCGCTCTTGCTCTCCGGACCAGCTTATGATTGGCTTTTATGGATTTGCGATATTTGATTTTTGCTTCAATGTCATACACGCGCCTCCAAGCCCTCTCATGTTGCTTACATTTTTTCTTGGGCTTTAATCAGGGATTCATCAAGCCAAGGGTAGAGTAGAGTGAACTGGTGTAGAGTGCAGTGGCACAGAGTAGTGCAGAGTAGAGTGCAGTGGCGTTGAGAGCAGTAGCATTGAGTAGAGCAGTGCTGACTAGAGTAGAGTGGTGTAGAGTGCAGTGAAGTACAGTGGTGCAGAGTAGAGTATAGTGGTGAAGAGTGCAGAGGCGAAGAGTATAGTAGTGCAGTGCGTAGAGTGCAGTGGCATAGAGAACAGTATCATAAAGTAGAGTGGTGCAGAGTAGAGTAGAGTGGCATAGAGTGCAGTGGTGTAGAGTGAAGTGGAGTAGAGTGGTGCAGAGTAGAGTACAATGTCATAGAGTAGAGTGGTGCAGAGCTGCATGAGTGCAGTAGCGTAGAGTAGAGTGGTGCAGAGTAGAGTACAGGGGCGTAGAATGCAGTGGCAGGGAATGCAGTGGCATAGAGTGCATCGGCCACAGAGTAGATTGCTGCAGAGTAGAGTCCAGTTACATAGAGTAGAGTGGCATAGAGAGCAGTGGTGTAGAGTACAGTGGCATAGAGTGCAGTGGCATATTGTGGCGCAGTGGCATACAGTGCAGTGGCATAGAGCTGTACAGAGTAGAGTAGAATAGCATGGTGTGCTGTGGTGTAGAGTGCATAGGCATGGAGTAGAGTGATGCAGAGTAAAGTGGTGTAGCGTGCAGTGGTGTAGAATGGAGTGGCATAGAGTAGACTGGTGCAGAGTAGGGCGTAATGACATAGAGTGCATTGGCATAGAGTAGAGTGGTACTGAGTAGAGTGCAGTTGTGCAGAGTAGAGTGGCATAGAGTGCAGTGGTGTAGAGTACAGTGGCATAGAGTGCAGTGGCATATGGTGGCACAGTGGCATAGAGTGCAGTGGTGTAGAGTACAGTGGCATAGAGTGGTAAAGAGTAGAGTAGAATAGCATGGTGTGCCGTGGTGTAGAGTGCTGTACTGCTCGATTTTCCCGGCCCTATTGTGTTGATGGGTGATTAGGGTGACTTCAGTCTCTTTACCATTCAAGCCTAAGGGTTAGAGTAGTGAATGAAGTCTATTTACTAGGCACTTCGACATGATCCTGTGTTCTTCCCCATAGATTAGGGCTTGCACACATATCCTAGGGGATAGATTCGTTAGTATTAGGGATAACCTGCCCTGTAGTGAGGGTATTTCATGGAGCCGTGCTGAATTCAGGCCTGGTAGGCCTCAAACGGGAGAGACTCCATCTTTCTTTCTGCTCCGGCAGCTTGAGATGCTTCTAGGTTAAAGGGGATGTTTTAGTTATGAGGTGTTATTCGCTTGGAGAGAACCGGTTCAGACCGGCCCTTATCGAAGGATTGTATTTTTCTTCATGCCGAAGACGCTACATCAGGCCGGCCGGCTGGGAAAGTGTCCTTGGCACGGGGAGGTACAAGAATTTGGTGGGCGGCAGGTTACGGGCCGGAATTTTCCATGAGGAAATGCACCTCTATATTAGTAAAAGTCTGAGGCAGTTACGAGGCACTTACTTCAGTCCGTAGGCGGCATCTAGCCGTTAGCAGTAAAGCTACTACTTATTCCAGGGAAGACAGATGACAAACTTGAAGGCGGAGAAAAACCGAGAGACAGATACTCTTCTAGCAGAATTGCCAGAGAGGAGAGAGTAGCCGATGAGGAAGAGGTCCCAGTGACTCGGAGAAGGGAGCTACGGAGGTGTGATCTCCAGACTAGCCGAGGCACAGACGAGAAGGGAACCTAGATGACCATTGAGTGCAGGCTACACACGACTAAGGTGATGTCGACCCCTTTCTTATTAGAGTGTACAACCGAATCTTTCACTTTTTTTTGCAGGTTATGTGTTACACAGTAATGTTGTGTGATTGCGTATATAATAAATAATAAAGTATCCAGTTTGTAGTGAATCAACATGTGCTGCGTGTTCTTGTACAAGAGGGTAGCCTATTCTTCTAGTCAGCTGTGACTTGACATGAACAGATGTTAACCCTGATCAGGTAAGTGGTAGCTGAATAAGGGAGAGAGGAACCCCTCGAACCAGAGAACAGGTTGTGCTCAAACTGGCAGTTCTTGTGTGATCTGGTAAATAGTAAAACTGATTCCCCTGCTGTATGTTATGGTAATCATAGGATGAACTTGTGCTGAGGCTGCCGTCTGGGTAGGAAGTCCTGGGTCCGTCTGGGACCGCGAGACTGAGGCTGCCGTCTGGGTAGGAAGTCCTGGGTCCGTCTGGGACCGCGAGGCTGAGGCTGCCGTCTGGGTAGGAAGCCCTGGGTCCGTCTGGGACCGCGAGGCTGAGGCTGCCGTCTGGGTAGGAAGTCCTGGGTCCGTCTGGGACCGCGAGGCTGAGGCTGCCGTCTGGGTAGGAAGTCCTGGGTCCGTCTGGGACCGTGAGGCTGAGGCTGCCGTCTGGGTAGGAAGTCCTGGGTCCGTCTGGGACCGCGAGGCTGAGGCTGCCGTCTGGGTAGGAAGTCCTGGGTCCGTCTGGGACCGCGAGGCTGAGGCTGCCGTCTGGGTAGGAAGTCCTGGGTCCGTCTGGGACCGCGAGGCTGAGGCTGCCGTCTGGGTAGGAAGTCCTGGGTCCGTCTGGGATCGCGAGGCCGCCACTTATATTATAAGAGGTCTAGATATATATATATAGATATATATATGTGGTAGAAAGAATCCCGACACTGTCAGCTCCACTCCTCTCGGGGTCGGTGCGAGTTCCCGGGTTCGGGTCCCGGTAAATACTGATGAAAATTCCACCGCAATTGATCCAAAGGAACACTCGCACTCCAAGGTCCGGTACTTCAATAAAGATATATATATATATATATATATATATTAGGAATTCCCTGTCCTTAGGTGGTATATATATATATCGGTGGTTACTTGTTGTGAATAGGCCCTAGGGAGAGGGTAACGTTCTGGCTGGGTTAGAGAGGCTCTGATGAGCGGGTTCTATCTGATCCGAAAACCCAAGCAGAACATTTGGCGTCACGAACCGTTTTCGAAACCTGTGTGCGTCGTGTTGTCTCGTGTTTGCTTTCGGCGTGTGCGTGGTTTTGTTTGTATATTATTTGTGGTATAATTGTGTGTATAGTTTTTCTTCTTCTTTCTTTTCTTTTTCTTTCTTTTCTTCTTTCTTTTTCACGATGTTTTCTAGAAAGTCAAAATCTACTTTTAAGTTGCCCGTTGATATTCCCGGATGGGATTCAACACCTTATGAAGCCTTAGCCCGTGAGTGGGCTGATTCTACTGGTTTGAGTGAGAATTGGAATTCTTCTTTGGAGCTGGCGGAGCCGGCTAATGTGATAACTTGTTTACAGAAGGCACCCATCTCGAAGGGTGAGGAGATTCCCATTTTGGGGCGCAGAGGTTGGATTGTTCTGTCTGCGTACAGGATTCTGCATGAGAGGTTGTTGAAGCTACAGATATCTCTTAAGGATGTGGAAGAGCACTTTGTTGAGATTCAGAATTCTCATACTTTGTTGCGGTGTCAAAATAAGTTGCTTGCTGACAAACTTGAGACTTACCAGACTATTGCTGAGAGGGCGGCTGTGCGAATTGCCCGTTATAAATACAAGAATCGGCGCGGTCGGGTTTCGACGCGAAAGGTGCGTCTGGTCGTGGTGAAAGCCGGACTGGATTGGAATCCTGATGAATGGGATGGTAATATCTGGAATTCGAGTGATTCTTGTTCCTCAGGTGAGGAATCTGTCAAGCGCGAGTCCTCTCGCTCCCGCCATGATTGTAAGCCTGCTTCTCGCACCCCTGATGGTGCACCCCGTGATTGCGCTCGTCCTTCGAGTGGGGTTGATGCTTCTTCCACTGATTGTTCCTCTACGTGTACTGGTCGAGCTCCTTGTGATGCTCATCCCGCGGTCTCGGTGCATCCAGTTTTTCGTCGGAAATTGCAGCAGTCTCCCGCTGCTCCGCAGGGTGTTTCTTTAGACTCTTTAGAGGACTTTACTCAACAGGAAATTAGTGATATTTTGCAGCGATTTCGGCAGCGAGCTGGTGAGACCTTACTCACATGGATGGTGCGCCTTTATGAACTGGGCGCTGCTGGCATTATGTTAGATAATGGCGATTGTTTGAAGTTTTGTTCCTTGAGTTCGGATTCTACTGTACAGGATCATTTTCGTAACTATAATGGTGGTGGTCAAATTTCTTTACTTCAATTGAGGGTTGTAATATTAAGTATCCTACTGAGTCTGATTGGCCTGTGACTGACAAACCATGGTATACTTTGCGCGACGCTGCACAACGTCTCAAAGAGGAGGTGATGAAAACGGCAATTTTTCTGGGTACGGCTGACAGGTTGCTTGATGGTTCGTTGACATCTTCTGTGCGGAATCGTATTATTCGTTCTTCCCCTGTTGCTTATAAGCAGGTCATGATGACTTTATTGATTAATCAAACTGGTAACGTGTTATCTACGGTACTGGAATCGGTACGCCAACTCTGTGAGTTAGGTGAGTGGTTTAAACCTGAACGTCAGTCCCGGCCTGACACTCGTACTCCTGGTGACAATAAACTTACTAGACGTGATATCTTTTCTGGTCTTCTGGCCGATGGTGTGCGGAGGGAGGACATTGACGGTGAGACTACTGCTCGTTTGTGGGAGTTGTTTCGCAAACGTGGCTTGGATCGGAAGGAGGGTGCTCGGCGTGTTCGGATGACTGAGTGTGACCGTGGTGGTTCTGACGGTAGCGGTGATGACGACCGCCGTGGGCGCTCTGTTCGTCGTGATGACCGACGTTATGTACGTGATATGTCCCCCCGTCGAGAGAGAGAGAGAGAGAGAGAAGAGGAAAGAGAGAGGGGAAAAAATGATTATATTTACAGCAGACGTAGAGATGATAGGGATCAATCCCCTGAGTTGAGGAGGAGAGAGGATCGTCATAATTTGGCCGATCGAAACCAGCAGTGTACTGCAGAAGACACGAATCCATTTCGTACTGGGAATGGATATGAACAGGAGGTATCGATACCTAAGAAACGTGAGAGTCTTTATCCTGATTTATCCTGGTACACAGAATGCAGTAAACATGACTAGGAAATAGGTCAAGCTCCAGTACACAGATGGGCTCACAGAGATAATAGACCCTATGTAGATATTGAAATTTATTGGAGACATCGTAATATCCAAAGGGCCCGAGCATTGGTAGATACAGGAGCGGAGGCCACTCTTATTCATGGAAAATCAAAGAAGTTTAAAGGTCAGCCTTTTACAATTACCGGATTAGGTGGAAAGGAAACTCCCGCAGTTCAAACCTTACTTGAAATGAGAATAGGTAGAATCCCTAGAAAAGAATACTCTGTACTAGTGGTGCCACTCTTAGAATTCATAATTGGAATTGATATTTTGAAAGGAATGACTTTGCATTTAGATGATGGATGTTACCAATTTGGAACTACGCATTATATATCGTCCAGGCCTATACGTGTTGGTCGTTTACGAATGCCCCCCATAAAAGTTCCTCAGGCTACAAAAGTGGTTTGTCAGAAGCAGTATCGTATTCCAGGTGGTCATGAGGAGATTAGTACCACTATTCAGGAGTTGGTGGATGCAGGTGTTATAGCCCCAGTTACTTCTGCTTGGAATAATCCTGTTTGGCCTGTACGTAAGAGTGATAATTCTTGGCGTATGACTGTTGATTATCGAGAATTGAACAAACACACACCCTCTTTGACCGTTGCAGTACCGGATGTCATTACTCTACTTGAAAGAATCCAAAAACATCCAGGTACATGGTATGCGTCCATTGATATTGCTAATGCTTTCTTTTCGATTCCGATTGCCCCTGAGTGTCAGGAACAGTTCAGTTTTACGTGAAATGGGCGTCAGATGACGTTTAGAAGTCTTCCTCAGGGCTATGTGCATAGCCCTACGATATGTCACCGGCTGGTGGCAGAGCATTTGGCTGAGATACCGGTTCATCCGCAAGTTCAGATGTGTCATTATATTGATGATGTTTTGATCCAAGGCGAAACACAAGAGGAAGTTCAGACCCAATTGGACAGAGTCATTGGGTGCCTGCGTGAGAAAGGTTGGGAAATCAATCCGGATAAACTACAAGGCCCGTCCCAGGCTGTAAAATTTTTGGGTATTAATTGGCATGAAGGGCACCGTGAAGTGATCCCTCAGGTTAAACAGAAAATTCTTGATTTTGCAGTTCCAAGGAATAGGAAAGAAGCCCAAAGCTTCATTGGTTTATTTGGTTTTTGGCGTCAGCATATTCCTCATTTGAGTCAAATATTGGCCCCCTTGTACCGTGTCACTCGTAAAAAGAATGCATTTGATTGGGATAAACCACAGCAAGATGCGTTCAACCTAGCAAAAGAGGCAATTCAACATGCTTTGGATTTATGGCCCGTACGTGATGGTGAGGTAGATTTGAATGTGTCTGTACAGGGCCTTTATGCGAATTGGAGTTTGTGGCAGAAGCAAGGCAGGAGTAGAGTGCCGTTGGGTTTCTGGACCAAAAAGTTACCTGATGCTGGTGAGCGTTATACACCTTTTGAGAAACAGTTACTTGCATGTTATTGGGCTCTGGTGGATACCGAGCAACTGACTTTGGGTCATGATATAGTTTTGCGACCTGAAATTCCTATCATGCAGTGGGTTATGAGTTCGCCGAAAACTCACCGAATTGGACATGCTCAAGAGGCGAGTGTGATTAAATGGAAATGGTATATACAAGACAGGGCACGTGTGGGACAAAAAGGAGTTGCATCTTTACATGAGCAGGTGGCGCGAGCGCCATCGACTGAGACTGAGAGTGTATGTTCCGTACCTTTAGTACAGGAGTCTCCTGTCAAGTGGGGTAGACCTTTTGATGATTTGTCCGCGGAGGACAGGAACCATGTCTGGTTTACGGATGGTTCAGCAAGGTTCATAGGGACGAAACGGCACTGGAAAGCGGTGTCCTATAATCCGATCACGCAAAAACTGCTGAGCACAACTGGTGAAGGTAAGAGCAGTCAATTTGCTGAACTGTATGCTGTTTATCAAGTCCTGAAACAAGAATTACCTGGCACATGTCATATTTTCACCGACTCTTGGTCTACTGCCAATGGACTGGCAGTTTGGTTACCGACTTGGCATTCCCATAATTGGGAATTGCATTCAAAACAGTTGTGGGGAAAAGAATTATGGCAGGAGATTTGGGAGATGCTCCCACAGAGTACTGTTACAATCTTCCATGTGGATGCTCACACCCCTATAGATTCTCTTGACAAATTTTTTCATAACATTGCAGATGAGAAATCTAAAATTGCTGAGGCAGTGGTGGACAGGCAAGATTCTGATATTGCGGGATTGGCGAAATGGGCCCACCAGAAGGCAGGACATTTTGGAGAGAAAGCCACTAGCAGGTGGGCTGCTGATCGAGGAATTTATATTCCCCTAGATTTGATCAAGAATGTTATTTTACATTGTCCCATTTGTCAACACATCAGACAGCGCAAAGTACCCCAAATTGTTAAAGGTCATTTACATCGCGGGAAACTGCCTGCTCAAATTTGGCAAATTGATTACATCGGTCCACTTCCCATGAGTAGGAATTGTCAATATGTTTGCACTATTGTTGATACATACAGTGGCCTGTTGGTAGCCCTTCCCTGTAAGCAAGCTACCCAATTGAATACCATTAAAACATTGGAATTGATTATCATGTATTATGGTGTGCCATTCCAAATTCAATCTGATAATGCATCCCATTTTCGTGGAAGATTGGTACAGGAATTCTGTGTGGAAAACAATATTGACTGGGTGTTTCATGTCCCATACTATCCACAGGCCTCGGGTCTTGTGGAGAGATTGAATGGTCTACTGAAGGGGCAGCTGCGTAAATTAACTGATGACAAATATAAGAATTGGCGAGACTTTTTGTCCCAAGCGCTATTAATTTTGAATAATCGTCCTTTTCTAAATGCTGAATCTCCACTTATGCGTTTGTTCCCTCCGAATGTTAATGCTCAGCCAAATGAAATCAGAGAGACTGTGATGTACTGGGAGATTACTCCCGGAGCTTTGGCTCCATGTAGAGCGACCCCAGGGTCGGCAGGTTTAGACTTGCATGCCATGGATGACACCGTTATAAAAGGTAAAGATCGGGTCATCATCGCGACTGGTGTTGGTGTTCATATACCACCCGGGAATTTTGGATTAATCGCCCCTAGATCGGGACTGGCTGTAAAAGGCATTCAGGTACTTGGAGGGGTCATTGACAGTGATTATCAGGGAGAGATTAAGGTGCTCCTGCTGAATAGCAGTGAGGCTGACTTGCTGATCCATCGAACTGACCGAGTGGCTCAATTACTCATAATGCCTGTCTTCAGTGGTGGGATGGTAAAAGGCACTGCCCCAACTTTGCTAACTGTACGAGGCCAGAAAGGTTTTGGCTCCACAGATAACCCTGGGGCCAGGGTTTGGGTGCAGTCACCTAAGACTCCCCCTGAACAGGCAGAGGTTATCGCCACCGGTCATGATAACACCATTTTAGTTATGAGACCAGGGAAAGATAGCTGGGAAGCGGTCCCGGCTGACAAATGTTACTTACGAGAATGATTAATGCCTGTATTTGATTCTCTTTCAGATCATTCTTTGGATTGTTGCTGCAGGATGTGTCGTCGCCGGACTATTTTCGGGTTGGTTCGACGAGAGAGGAGGAATCCCGTCAACCCCGGATGAGCTACGCACCCGAGTGTCGCGTTCCCTCGCTGCGTGGGATTCGTCATCGAACTTTTGGACCCTATTGGTGAAAAGGGTGACCGATGCCCCTCACTTTTGTTTGACGCCGATGAGATCTGTACACGACATCTTAGCGACCTGTCTGGTTGCTGTCCCTGCTTCGCTGGAAACCTTAACTAATATTTTCAACATTTCAAAGGCTCGCCCCAATGTTCTTCTGGGCGATTTTGCCACCCATGCGTATTGCCCCTTATGTACTGAACTACCAGACCAGATACCCCCCGTCCAGTCCCAAATAGTTACCTATAATATCACACAAGGAGATATGTGTTTTTTCCTTACGTGTAATCCTAGTGCAATTTCTGAATGTCTGCGTCTGAAACTGAAAGGTGCTACTTCCTTCACCCTTCATGAGCGAACTTTGTGCTTTCAAAGGACACCGAAAACATGTGCTTCGGTCCAGAACAATATGACTTGCAAGAGTTTGGTAGTTACCCCTAGTCATTATCACACGATGTTGCTACCTGCCGGATGGCTTTTCTCATGTGGTAATACTTCCTGGCCATATGTCCCCGCAAATATTTCTGGTGGCCCCTGTGCCATTACGAGACTCAGCTTACTGATGTTCTCGTCACATCCGAATGCCAATTCTCGTGTGATTCGAGATACAGTGATGTTACAGGAGGATTGTGACTCATCTTTGCATTTATATTCCAAGTCTGAATACCTTAGCCTGGCTATTTCAATTATTGGTGTTCCTGCTTTGGCGGTTTATAATGCTAAATCTATTGAGAAAATGGCCTGCTGGATGGTAAAATCCATTAATCATACTTCTACAGTCCTGTCTGACATGCTGTTAGACGCCCAGGGTGAACGGAGAGCCATCTTGCAAAATCGAGCGGCCATTGATTATCTTTTGCTTAAACATGGACACGACTGTTCCGATTTTGAGGGTCTTTGTTGTTTTAACTTGTCTGATCATACACAATCTATTCGCGCTCACATTGACAGGCTACATGACTTGACGGAGGAAGTTAGAAAACACATTGACCAGGGCTGGTTTGACTGGCTCTTTAATTGGTTACCTGACTTGTATCTGTTACGTCGAATATTAGGAGGTATTCTAATTACCATTGCTGTTTTGATTTCTATTTGTTGCTTTATTCAGTGTATTCCTTCACTACTTCAATTTTGCACATTTGGTACTAGACATAGATCAGTTAGCTTTGTTTCATATTATTCTTCCACAGATGTTAGTTCTGTTTAATGAATGTATAATAGACTGAAGTCAAGGGTGAAATGTACTGTTCGATTTTCCCGGCCCTATTGTGTTGATGGGTGATTAGGGTGACTTCAGTCTCTTTACCATTCAAGCCTAAGGGTTAGAGTAGTGAATGAAGTCTATTTACTAGGCACTTCGACATGATCCTGTGTTATTCCCCATAGATTAGGGCTTGCACACATATCCTAGGGGATAGATTCGTTAGTATTAGGGATAACCTGCCCTGTAGTGAGGGTATTTCATGGAGCCGTGCTGAATTCAGGCCTGGTAGGCCTCAAACGGGAGAGACTCCATCTTTCTTTCTGCTCCGGCAGCTTGAGATGCTTCTAGGTTAAAGGGGATGTTTTAGTTATGAGGTGTTATTCGCTTGGAGAGAACCGGTTCAGACCGGCCCTTATCGAAGGATTGTATTTTTCTTCATGCCGAAGACGCTACATCAGGCCGGCCGGCTGGGAAAGTGTCCTTGGCACGGGGAGGTACAAGAATTTGGTGGGCGGCAGGTTACGGGCCGGAATTTTCCATGAGGAAATGCACCTCTATATTAGTAAAAGTCTGAGGCAGTTACGAGGCACTTACTTCAGTCCGTAGGCGGCATCTAGCCGTTAGCAGTAAAGCTACTACTTATTCCAGGGAAGACAGATGACAAACTTGAAGGCGGAGAAAAACCGAGAGACAGATACTCTTCTAGCAGAATTGCCAGAGAGGAGAGAGTAGCCGATGAGGAAGAGGTCCCAGTGACTCGGAGAAGGGAGCTACGGAGGTGTGATCTCCAGACGAGCCGAGGCACAGACGAGAAGGGAACCTAGATGACCATTGAGTGCAGGCTACACACGACTAAGGTGATGTCGACCCCTTTCTTATTAGAGTGTACAACCTAATCTTTCACTTTTCTTTGCAGGTTATGTGTTACACAGTAATGTTGTGTGATTGCGTATATAATAAATAATAAAGTATCCAGTTTGTAGTGAATCAACATGTGCTGCGTGTTCTTGTACAAGAGGGTAGCCTATTCTTCTAGTCAGCTGTGACTTGACATGAACAGATGTTAACCCTGATCAGGTAAGTGGTAGCTGAATAAGGGAGAGAGGAACCCCTCGAACCAGAGAACAGGTTGTGCTCAAACTGGCAGTTCTTGTGTGATCTGGTAAATAGTAAAACTGATTCCCCTGCTGTATGTTATGGTAATCATAGGATGAACTTGTGCTGAGGCTGCCGTCTGGGTAGGAAGTCCTGGGTCCGTCTGGGACCGCGAGACTGAGGCTGCCGTCTGGGTAGGAAGTCCTGGGTCCGTCTGGGACCGCGAGGCTGAGGCTGCCGTCTGGGTAGGAAGCCCTGGGTCCGTCTGGGACCGCGAGGCTGAGGCTGCCGTCTGGGTAGGAAGTCCTGGGTCCATCTGGGACCGCGAGGCTGAGGCTGCCGTCTGGGTAGGAAGTCCTGGGTCCGTCTGGGACCGTGAGGCTGAGGCTGCCGTCTGGGTAGGAAGTCCTGGGTCCGTCTGAGACCGCGAGGCTGAGGCTGCCGTCTGGGTAGGAAGTCCTGGGTCCGTCTGGGACCGCGAGGCTGAGGCTGCCGTCTGGGTAGGAAGTCCTGGGTCCGTCTGGGACCGCGAGGCTGAGGCTGCCGTCTGGGTAGGAAGTCCTGGGTCCGTCTGGGATCGCGAGGCCGCCACTTATATTATAAGAGGTCTAGATATATATATATAGATATATATATATATATATTAGGAATTCCCTGTCCTTAGGTGGTATATATATATATCGGTGGTTACTTGTTGTGAATAGGCCCTAGGGAGAGGGTAACGTTCTGGCTGGGTTAGAGAGGCTCTGATGAGCGGGTTCTATCTGATCCGAAAACCCAAGCAGAACAAGTGCATTGGCATGGAGTAGAGTGATGCAGAGTAAAGTGGCGTAGAGTGCTGTGGCATAAAGTAGAGCGGTGCGAAGTAGAGTATAGTGGCAAAGAGTGCAGGGCCATGACTGTAACCGATGGTAAGCTATGGGCAGGTTGTAAGCCCACTGGATGGACACAACATGTCTCGCTGAGACAGCACTTGCGCTATCTACGCGAAGCCTGAAAATGAGCTGCAGCATAATAAATATGTGCTTTTGTTTACTGTCATCAGCATGACCAGTGGCAGTAAATAGATGTTATTTGGAGTGCCGCAGAGCTACATAGGTTTTAAGATGTTTTTGTTAGACAGCCAGGTAAACATCAGAGATTGTTATTTAATTGGCTGTTGATTGCTTAGTGTCATTCTGTTGATGAGCTGCCAGCTAACTAACAGTGTGTGGGTGTTGGCACTGAAACAATAGATGCTGCTGCAGGATTGAGTGACATCAGCAGAGTTAAGTGTGTGTCTATTCATTGCAACAGCAGGTACTGTTGCAGGATACAGATTAATTAGGCACACTGTGTATGAGGCCAAAATCGAGAAAATCATTGAATGCTACTGACTAGTACTCATGAGCACTAGCAGAGGGGAAACATCGTTTACAATGCATGCGATACATCGGATGCCATTACAACGCGGTCTTTACAACTACCGCCTTGTTACATCCCAAACCATTACAACACAAGTCGTTATAATGACTTGCTGTCGGGGGCAGAAGGTGTTGGATTCAAAATCCAACACATTCCCTACTGTTGCACAGACTGGAGTTGGAATAGTAAATTATACTATTCCAAAATCCAGCACCCCTCCTACAGCAAGTCATTGTAACGACTTGCGTTGTAATGGTATGCGATGTAACAACGTGGTCGTTGTAATGACCGCGTTGTAATGGCATGCGATGTATTGCATGCATTGTAACGTGGCATATTCCTGGCAGAGCCACAAATGGGTTTAAGCACTGCGAAATGAAGTGTTACCACAGACTTGAGGTCCTTCTGCAGAGCTACTTCTATATGTAAGGTGTGTAGGCCAGAGGTACACTGGTGCAATTGTGCATGGGTCTTTGTACTTCAACTACAGTGTGATACATGATCATTGATGTGTGTGTGTGTGTGAATCTAAGCACTGGAGTAGCAGTGCTGATGAACACTGTTAGTCTGATTTCATCCTATAACTAAGTTTTCTTCCATTTATTGTCTAACATGCTGTGCCCAGTGACTGGGGTGGGCACCATGGGCGCGTGGATGGCTTCAGATTGCTAAAGTACACGATGTACCGCTGTGTGTTAAACATGCACCACATCCAGCAGCTACCATTGTATTGATTTGTTTACTTTTTAGATAGCAAACATTAAACCATACTAAGATTTCCAAGAGTTTCACATAAAAAGTGATAGGCTATACCGGTAACCAGGGAGGCGTATACAGGCCATGAAGTCAGAAATTACGTTCAGCATCAACATATGCAGGGAGGAGAAATCAATGTATGTCTTAAAACGTGGGCAAGTTTCTAGATAAAGCACATTACCGGATAGAATAAATTCCATTATTTATAAGGATCAACAGATGTTTCTGCTATCCCAGGGTCCTTTGTGCTTCATTTACGTTTCAAGCACACTTCACAATTGGGCTGTTTCCAAGAGCCAGAACAACATCTCTGTTCGAACATCAGATGTGCACATTTTTATATGCCCTGTTTAAAGAAAAAACTTGGATAGATTCGAACACATTTGAGAACTGTTGTTGCCCTTCCCTTCCATTGAAGTGTGTGTGAGCAGTGGGGCAAGACGCCCACTCCCGTGCGAATCTGTACTTTCAACAACAGATCAAAGTCGACATGGCTGTGAAGGAAGGATTATACACCATGTGCTGCTTGAACAGCCGAAGTAGGGGCACACGTCAGACACTGGTGTTTGGGAACAAGGGTTGGAGGCCTTAAGGGGGCTTCTGTGGTGTAGACATTTTGATATTGAACTTTTTGTGGGTGGGGGCATGCCAATTGTGTTTGGCCTCTGTAGTGCAGTCAGCAGCATTTGACAAAGCACTTCAGCATATCTAGACAGATTGTAAGCGCTATAAAAATGCAATTAAAATAAAATACAGGATACTTATGTAGCTCCTAAAAGAAAGACAAAGCCATAATCTTTGATGTAAAACAGGATAAAGAAATACCTACCTATTAGCTGAACTGCGCAACCAGGAAACGTAAGCTTGTGAGGAATCCTGACTTCCATATGGGACCAAATTTTGTGATCCAATGAAATTACCTTGCTCCACTGCGCCTCTATTTCCTTTACTATCAGATGTAAGACCGCCTTGAAATACATCAGTTCAGGATATGCGCTGTAAAAAGAACTCCCCTGACTACAATGTTTCCTCCGTCTATATTGCAAACATACACATATCTAGTCTAGAGTGTACATAGCAACTGAATTGTCTTTCAGTTCGCTCAAGGCGTTGTATTAGGGCGGAAGCAGAGGAGAATTTGCGGTGATGTTCAATACAGGCTCAGTCAGTCTGACATACACAGCACTTTAGAAACCTACACAGGGGTTTACAAGCAGCCAACTCTTTATGCACAGCTGCTGGGGAGAGCTGCTGCCCACTCTCTTCTGGAGATGGGCATTTTCAAAGTTAATAGTGAATTAAACTGCAACAAGAGGCGACACCTTGACCCTAAGTCACCCACACCTCTCTGGGCCTAACTGCTGTGACCACCCCATAGAGCATCCAGCTTAGCTCACGTACCATCTCCCACCCTGGCTGGCTCCTTCTGTCCTAGTTCAAGAGTAGTCCTTGGGGCAAGGGCATTTACGATTGCCCCTCCACCTCTTGTACGCTAGCAGCACAGAGGCTACCATGAGCGAGCCATAAACAAGCAGGAGACACTGGTCCAGCCTTGGGCAGCAGCTTGAATTGGCATCTCTTCTGTACAGGGAGCCAATGGAGTTTCCTGGGGTGGGATGTGATGTGAGTTCGTCGGGGAAGGCCGAGGATGAATCTGACATCCTGTATGGTCTGAAGTGTCTGTAGAAAGTGTGCAGCGATTCCTACGTAGAGGACATTGCCATAGTCCAGTCAGCTGGTGAGGGCTTATGTAACGGTGCATCTCGTGTGTAGGGGTAGCCACTTGAAGATCTTACATAGTATGCGCAGATTGAAGAAGCAGGTGGAGAAGACGGCGTTGATCTGTGATTTAATGGTGTGCTCGTTGTCAATGATGATTTCGAGGTTTCAGGCTTGGTTGGAGGGAGTGGGTGCGGGTCCTAGGTCTGACGGCCACAGGAGTTGTTCCATGTGTTGCTGCTGTTGCCAAAGATCAGTACTTCCATCTTGCCTGTCTTCAGCTGCAGGCAGTTGTTCTTCATTCAGTCGGCGGTGTTTGTCATGACTCAGTGGAAGTTGGTTCTGGTGGTGGTGGGCTCATCAGTGAGTGAGAGGATGAGCAGCTGGGTGTTGTCTGCGTAGAAAATTAAGTTGTGAACGTGGGATCTGACGATGTTGGCTAGCGGGGTCTTATATGCGTTAAAGAGCATGGGGCTGAGAGATGAGCCCTGGGGGACACCGCAGGTGATCTCCTTGGGTTCAGAGGTAAAAGATGGGAGGTGGATCCTCTTGGTTCTTCCTGTGAGGAAGCAGGGGATCCATCTGAGCGCATCCCCTTGAATGCAGATGTGGTGGAGTCGTTTGATCAGTGTGTGGTGGGGTACAGGGTAGAAGGCTGCAGAGAGGTCGGGAAGGATCAAAGTTGCTGTTTTTTTGCGATTCTACTTCAAGATTAGTGCAAGGCTATTTAGCACTCTGGGCAAAATAGCATTTTGAGGTTGGCGCGCTCCCAGTATCCGTCCCCTTTCCTCCATTATCCTCAGTTTTGGCAAAGCAGTGTGTGATAAACCACAATTGTGTTTGCAGCGCATTTACACAGCATCTGTGAATGCCTGTGTTCACATGCTTTGGAACATTAAAGCCAGATCTATTAGCTTTGTCAAGACCTGCTATATATATTTATTTTTTTATACGAGGGTGTGATAGCTGTGCAGAGATGCTCAGCTATATGCACCCTTTTTTTTCACTTTGTGCGCGCTTCTTTTTCCTTTTTAGGTCTCGCCTGAGACAGCGCTTTAACGCTGTTCTGGCGAGACTTATATTAGGCACTTTTGGAAGTGGAAACGAGTGCATTTCAGGCCGCCAACTACAGTGCATGTGCTCCGGGCGCGCGCACCATTTGGCAGCCTGAAAGCATTCGTTTTCTTTCACTTTCGCGGCTGCACGGCCGCCCGCGAAAAGTGCTCACCATTTGCCAGCCTGCATTGCCTCTCTCCCCTACCCCCTCCCTTATCCTCTCTTTTATCACACTCTGTAGTGTTCCAAAGAATGTAAACAGGACCCCGCTTCCCGGAGCCTAATTGAAGTCATGCCGATTTTTAGAGCACTACTTCAAATAGCTGTTAGCAAAATATGTTAAAGCATGGCTTGCCGCAGTTACGGACCTCTTCATTCCCAAACTTAACTCCAACCTCTCCCTCTCTTACACTCGCTAACTCCCACACAGCTCAACATTACAACGTTGCCTGGTGATGGACTTATTTTCCATGGTTAATGTCCCCGAGCCCATGCTGGGTGAGCCTCTGAGCTCAATATTTCAACATTCTCTGATGATGGATTTCCTTTCCAATGTTAATGTCTCCGAGCCCATGATGTGCGAGTCTCGCAACTCCACATTTCAACGTTCACCGAGCAGGCCCTTATCTCCCCACCCTGCCAGTCTGTGGCTGCACCCTGAAGCCCCGCGCCACAGAGTGATCCCCGAACGCGGATATTAATCATGCTAACGACCCCCTCTTTAATCTGAAAGGCGACCCGTCCCAGCCTCCACCTTCTATGTTTCTTCCCTCAGCCACTTCTGAGTTGCGCTCCTTGTTCGCTAATTACATTTCTTTCTTTGCTGATGACTTCTAATAGGCTCGGACGGGAATAATTATGCGGAGACATTTCATGGCCTGCCGGATCAGGAATTCCCAGTGAGTTAGTGACAGGCCTTTCAGTCGCCGGCAGCCTTCCCCCGGCACCGAACAAGGCCCGAGCAGCGGCCCCGGGGGAGCCCAGCCTGCTCCCACTGTCACTCACACCCCGGCCTCCTCCTCTGCAGCACCCCCACCCCTCCACTCCCCTTCGCTCCTCTTCTCTTCACACCCACCCACCCACTCACTCCCCTCCTCTGAATTCCGCTGCCACCCCCTCCTTCACGCAGCCGATTCTACCCCTTCCCGCCCCCTTCTCGCTGCTGGCAGTCGCTGCGGGGGACCTCCAGCCCTCCACACAGAATGAGCTTCTCTTGAAGGGCAGCTATCGACGCCCCTTGATCTCTGATCCCCAAACAAGTTACTTTTTTTTTTATTTTTACAACCGCAGTAGTTTGGTCTGGCCTGTTTTGACTGTATCCCCACTGTCTTTCACATTAGGTCGCCTCCGCATTTTATCCTTCCTGGCCCACCACTGACCGCACACCCACCAGGTTAGCCCCGCCCTTTCGTCCATGTGTGGTCTCGCGCGGCACTCTTTCATGTTAATGAAAGTTTTATCACACTCGGTGTGCGTCTCAAGGGAGGCCAACGATTGTTTACATTGTCATGTAAGCCCCTTTCATGTGAACCTGTAGCACTCCGAGTAGGGACAGTATCGGGGGCCAGGTTCCTGCCCAGACCAGCCCTCTCATCGGAGCAAGCTCATCCCCTGCAGCCCCACCCCCAGTGAAAACATCGGGTGTCTGCTCTATGTGAACACGTAGAATATAATAATTTCCTAGTGGTAAAGCAATAGAGTCCTCTCCTGAAGTGTGGCATTTGCTATCCAGGTACTTTAGATAGTAGTACCGTAGGAGTTTGATAACCACTCATTTCCCTGACCTGGTCCAGGTGCTGCAGTGGTATTGGTAGCTGGTTAATGGCCAGACTAACAGTGGCAGAAACGGGGAGAGGCCTTTATATTGACATGGAGAGAAAGGGAGAAAATTGAGGTAGGCAGACATAAACAAGCATTTGCAATGCAATAGGTCTCGCATTTATACGAGTTTGAGCTATTGGCATTGTAAATGACAGTGCCTTTTATTTATGTTTTAAAAAAAAAAAAATTAAATAAAAAGCATTGTCATTTACAATGCCAATAGCTCAAACTCGTATAAATGCGAGACCTATTGCATTGCAAATGCTTGTTTTAATATTTCAATTTACTGTTCTAAATGGGTGACCGCCATGTTAGAACCGTAAATTAAAAGTGGCTGTAGTGCATCACAACGCACTTTCACTCTTTTGTCACACTGCACATGTGTGCATTTATCATGATGCAAGTGGATGCCAAATGGGATCCTGTCTGCAATATTTAAAGAAAATCTCCCATTTTGGGCCAGAAAATTCACTTCGCTATTCACCCATGCACTCGCCACAGGGACATTGCTGGATGTGTGGAACGGATCTATGATAAATCCGATATGTAACGCTGGTGATTGAATCCAAGCCACAAAACGACCGTCTAATAGCTCTGCTGGATATTGAGGTCAAATACTTTGCCTCATCTTGGTGGCTGACCGAACAGCATGGTCCGATACAAATAACATTGTGCCCCCTAATCAAACAGGGTTCTTGAAAGGAACTGGTACCCTAACAAACATCTTGGCTCTAGCACTCATCGTGGATAAACAGAAAAAGAAAAAAACTCTACTTCACCTATGTTTCGACTTTGAATTGACTTTTTATTGTGTAGATCGAGCCAAACTGTGGATAAAGCTCGCAAACTGCGGCTTACCATCGCCCCCGCTGAGAGGAATCTAAATGCTTTACACAAACACCTGGACCAGGATAAAAATAGTTAACAGGTCCCGCCTGTCCAGGAAAACTCTGACTAATTAGGACCTCAAACAAGGGTGTGTGCCTGCACCGGATCATTTCAATCTTTCTATCAGATCTGACGGTGGTACTTGACTCGACAAATAGCCATTCTTCACGCCTGGGTCCCTTCAATTTCAACCACCTTCTGCATGCAGACAACGTACGTCTTCCGCTGCAGTTCCAACAAGCATTGGCATAGCCAATAGGTCTCGCCTTTGGGACCTTATAAGTGTTTAGCCATGCAACAGTTTCATAACTAAATACTTATAAGGTCCCAAAAGCGAGACCTATTGGCTATGCCAAGCGGCCGTGCCGCCGCGAAAGTGATCGCGATCAAACATCAAAGCGGCTGCAAAAGTGAAAGTATTTGCGGTCAAGCGCGGGGCGCACGCCCGCACACATGCACTGTAGCTCTAGGCTGGCTGGGTAGCACTTTTTGGAGCCCTCTTAATAAGTCTCGCCAGACCAGCGCATGCGCTGGGTCAGGCGAGACCTAAAAACGTTGGCCTACAGCCATTGATAGATGCATTATCTAAGTAAGCTAGTGAAGACACAGTGGAAATTAATAGAAACAAGACCAAAGTCATGTCCATCACAGGGCGCACAAGGAGAAGAGCGATGTGGTTGCTGAACAAGTAACCTCTTGACAAAGTGGACACATACAAATACCTGGGTGGCTTGATAGATGACAAAGGTTCCTTCTTCAAAACAAATAGAGGACACTGTTCCAAGGGCTGGATGCAAATAGTCATCCATATGCCGTCAAAAATAGGAGAAAAGGGGACAGAGGTTCTAGGCGGGGTGGTCCCATCAATCAAAGGAAAGAACATATCTTGCCTCTTGTTGCCCTCACACGCCCCTAGTGGTGTCATGCTTCATCATCGGGCAATTGCTCGTCTTTGGGACCGGCGCTTCAGTTTTTGCCAGCCGGTACAACACTCGTGGCAGCGGGACGGTGGCTTTTAAATACTTATGCGTGTCGGTGTCTGGGCAAACCTTCCTTCCGGGGCGTTCCATAGTACTAATGGAAAAAGCACATGCTTGCAAGCTGGCCCGCAATGCGCATGCGTAAACGGGGAAGACTGCATGCACATTTTGTGTTACCCTCATATAGGACCCACACACCCTCATGCACCATCCGGCATGTCTCAAAAGATCTCCCATAAAGCGACCCTTCGGGGGACCCGTTGGGTATTGTAGCGCCGGTCCCAACGAGGAGCAATTGCCCGATGATGAAGCATGACCCCTCTAGGGGTGTGTGAGGGCAACAAGAGGCAAGATATGTTCTTTCCCTTGATTGATGGGACCACCTCGCCTAGAACCCCTGTCCCTTTTTCTCCTATTTTTGAAGGCATATGGATGACTATTTTGCATCCAGTCCTTGGAACAGTGTCCTCTATTTGTTTTGATGTGATCCTGGGGAGCATGGACACTGGACCATTAATGGCTCCCAGGTCCCCCTTCTCCTTTTGATAGAGAAAGGTTCCTTCTTACCACAAAGGCAGTTACAAATGAAAACAGGTAACGCGTTTATTGCAGCTTTCTACACCCTTTCAAATAACCTGAAAGCCCCCAGCCACTCCTACCCATCATGGCATTAAAACTCCTTTCAACAATTACTTAGAGTAGTGAGGGGCTTCTAGGCTGTGATTCGGCCTCCCTGGACTCTTTACTTATCAAGGCCTAGAAACGAGTCTTTAACACGCTGAAGTATGCGTCTCCGGCACAGATCCGCCTAGAGTGTGGCCTCGTATGGCAAGCATTTGAGAGGTAGAGTGCCTTCATAAGGCGCCACTACATTTTATGCTATTTTGCTCTCTATATTCTGCTTTTAAGTAATGGTTTCTCCGACCCATATAAAGTGGGAGATCTTTTAATAATCATCCGGAGGCTTACTTTTCATTCAGCGCCTTGAGTCTCCGGCCATGTGTTAGTCAATTTTACATTTTATCACACAAGCATTGAAAATGAGAAGAGAATATGCAGTGTAATTTGAGTCATGTTAGTATTTTAATATCGAAGTATACCTGGTGATAGCTTCTTTTATGATGACTTTTATGAAAATTTCTTTTTTTCATTGGTCATGACTTTTTATTCTCTGTATCTTGTAACGGGAGAGTATAGTAATTCTGTGATTGCGGTGTTGTAGCTTTTATTGCCATAAGATGCTTTGAACCTGATGCCATTGTTACTTTGTGCTTTTATGGTCGATTGACTGAATAAAGTTGTTTGATTGACTGACTGAAGCGCTGCTACAGGCTGAGGCTCTCCGGTGAAACCTCATCTCTACATTAACTAGCCTCCTTGCCTCATACTTCAAGTCCTTTCTGGAAAAGTTCCATTGCAACACTGCAAGTGAATGCTCTGTGGGACCAGTCACTGCCCTACGTGATCTTTAAAAGGGTTATAAATAAGCATGTGAAGGAAAAATCCTTGATCGCGGACAAATTAATTCTGACAAAACAGATCTCACAGGTGGATGCTAGTGAATGACTATAAGCAGCTCAAACCAGTCACATAGTTCAGTCAAGCATACTCCGCTTTCAAGAAGCAGAAGTTTTTGACCTTCCGGCAGTGCCGTCTTAACGCATGGGCACGCTGGACAGTTTCCCGGGGGTCCCATAGGCATAGGGGTCCCATGCAGACCAGAATTTAACATGAATTTTCCGTTAAACATTTTTGTTCCTGTGAGTGGTTGTGTAGGCAGGGACCAGTGGACTGCTTTACCCGGGCACCTTTAATGCTGTTAAGACGGCCCTGCCCTCTGGCTTGGGGTCTTTCCATCCTTGGTAGTGTGACCATGATGGCAAGCGAAAGACGGCAGTGCTTGTCGTTTGTGGGGTTCATCGAGAGAGGACCTTCTCCACCTCTGTCCAGATCTAACCAATCTCAGAAGAAGCCTACACAGAATAGCACTTAGGGTCAGAGGGATTAGAATTTTCAGACAGGCCATTATTGCTTGCCTAAGCATCGATGACCCCATATTGAACTGGAGATTCGTCAAATTTGTAGTTGGTTAATAGTCTCTTACCTCTCTAGGGTCCGAACTCATAACCAATCTACCATTTTTAAGCCTTAAAACTAATTTGCTGACCCCACAAGCCTAGAACACAGTTTGCACAGCTTACTGAGGAACTTTTATAATTATAATGTTAGTTTTATTATACTTTTCTGGTGCGGTTTGGTTTTATCTTACCAATGCAAATGATTTGAAATTGATGCATGTAAGCACATTGGCGGCCTTCATGGAATGGGTTTTCTTCAGTAAGAAACCCATTCCAGAATTGCTGGCCACGCATCTTGAAATGTGGGTTCACATGTCAGTTACAAAAATCACTGACAAAGCTAATAGCTCTACATTTTCAAGCCGAAGCCTATTGGCTTTGCCTGCTTGTTTCAATTTGGCTACAAAGTATTGGAATATCCGGCATATATTTTCACAGGATTCCTCAAACTTCAATATCTGATGGAAACCCTTGTATCGCATACTGAGACAACCGGTGCCAGCCCACAGTATTACGAACAGGGCAAGCTCTGGGGGGTGCGACCACACCGGGCGCTGATTTGGGGTGGGGGCGTCGTGTTTGAAGTATATTATGGGGTTAAAAGCACCTGCTGCAACGTTCCTGACCTTCAGCAATTTTCAGGCAACAATAAAAAGTCAAGATAACACCAATCCGGGAGAGAAACCTGAGGTTGTCTAGTGGAAGTTTTGGCTCATGGTAAGGTAAGCGCAGTGGGTTAACGTGCCTGCTGCAAAGAACTTGTACCATGCAGATCACAGTTCATATAATGTACACAGGTCAGCCGGGTACTGCTTTTGTCAGACTTCCTTTGCTTCTTGCAGTGTATATGTTATAATACTAACATAGACCAGTGGGCTATTAACTGTCATCAAAGTGCTGCATGCAAACTGCAAGGTATAGATTAGAGCATTATGATTTTTTCCCCAGTCTTTCATTATCCTAATGTTGGAAAAAGGGTTCGTATGACTAGAAATCAATGCTGATTATTAAAGGGAACTCCCAACCCTGGTGTTGCGTTTTCAGTTCTGAGTTTGTGCTTTTCGAGATCCAGCACTCTTAAACTATCCTGCCGACAAGTATGGATGACATGTGACTCTTACACCTTGTAGTCCTCTGTCTCGTGTAACATTTCCTATACACTGATTTACATACATAAGATTGATTGTCTCTGTGTAATGTGCGTGCGGTGTAAAGTGCTCTACGCTGGTATGAGTGGCGCTATAACACTAATTAAATGCAACAGAGCGAGAGAGTGGTTGTGGAGACCTGAGGGGCGCTGTTAAAGTGTGATCGTGAGGGAATCAGTGGCGGGGGTGGTCATTGGGGGGCGGGGGGGGGGGGGGCAACATGGATTGTCGCACCCGGCGCCACCAGCGCTAAAGCCGGCCCTGACTACGAAGCCATACCGCAGCCAGGTTGACTGCTCGCTGTACAAATGGAAACAGCACCTGAAAATAGCGATTTGTCATGGGAAGTCTGGGGCTGGAAGAGGCGTGTTCTCGCGACATTTAATCCGACGATAACCAACCATTAGTGTGCATGTAAACCGGTGGTTAGGCAAATAATTCAGCAGCAGGTGCGTTAAACCTTGAACTATGAAACTGATCCCCTGCAATGCAAGTCAACCCTGCATTTCTGCAGCAGGCGCCTTACCCCTCTGAGACATTCTGGTGCAGTAACTAACTCAGACCCAGAGGCACGGTTGCGCAAGATCACAGATATTGGCATAGTAGGCGGTGTGACGTAGCGGCTCGCGGCGGCCGCACCCTGTGCGGTCCAGATGGGCAGCTCCCTCCGCCCTGAGTCAATGTTTTCCTTCTGGGAGCGGGTTCAGGTGACTGTGTCCGCCTCTTGCAGCACCCGTCACGCCGCACACTGCGAGGGATGCGGCAGGCGCTGGGAGTGGAGGCGCTGGGAGCAGTGAAGGTCAGTTTGGAACAGATTGGGTGGCTTCTGTGGGTATTTGATTGCTGTCTCGTCTCCGGGTGCCCGTCGCTGCCAACTTGTTCCACGTGCTCTTTGAAAAATGCAGCCGGACCGGTCTTTAAACCAGCAGTGCTCAAACGTCTGGCAACAGTAGTTTCGACTTACCTTGTACAATGATGAACTTCCAGGCTCCAACACCTCAACTGATTTTTTCTGCAACTTGTCTGCTTTGCGGTTGGTTCTGGCTGTTGTCTGACATTCCAGCTGTTAAATGCGCAAGCGACGGAGATCCGGTTGGAGTCTGCGGGTCAAGGGTGCCAATCCTGATATAATAGCGCGCTGGATTGGTGTAGTTGCTGTTGCACAGCGCTGCTTGTACCGTGCCGTGCTATATGTGTATAACCCCCATAGTTCTGCGTAGAGCCGGCCTAGAGCATGGATGAGCTGTGCCGACGCCCAGGGCGCCAATATTCCAAGGGGCGCACCAGAGAGCTAGCTGCCTGACTTACTGTTATGCAAACAGCATCTCTTCCATCCCACTTGGCCTCAATGGGGTCGCGTTAAAGGCTTATTAATCAGCCTTTAACGTAATTGTTAGCCCCCCCCCCCCCATCAACCAGCTGCCCTCCTACCATCTTCACACCTCCTGCCCTCACACCACGAGGACACCCGCCCCCACAACAAACACCAACTTCTCTTTCTGCCCAGGGCGCTGTCCCTGTCAATCCGATTTAGGGGCGACCCAGGCTGGAACCAGGGTCCTTTCCAAGTAAGGTAACTCAGTGAGCTAACATGCAGGTGTGCGTGCATGTGTTTTGTGTGCGGGTGTAAGCCACCGGCATCCGCACCTCTTTAGTACCAGCGAATATTTGTAAATAAATTGCAGAACACAGGGAAGACAGCAAATTTAGTTGGTTAGTTTGCGTGCTGTTTTCATCAGTGTGTAACCGGCAGACACATGTTCGAATCTGAGCAAAACAGCTCGGTTGGTTGACTTGACATTTGCAGTTATCTCTTTGTTAGTCTGTAGTTTCTATTTGTGCTTGCTTTGCCTCTTGTCTCTTGCTCTACCGTGGGTTTCATTTCCGTTCTCTGTGCGGTCCGCTGTGCCTCGCTTCTGCAGTTTGTGGTTTGTTTGCTCACCTCTTCTGTGCACTCGAACTCTTGTGGGTCTGTTATTTGCGCGCCTTTTCCATTTGTGCGCCATTCGTCATGTATCTCTTGTTTATAATTAAAATAACTCGTTTCTTAAGTAGCAGTTGGTAGCACTGGTTTTCTCGGTTCCATAGCGCTGTAACTCACGGGTGTTGGGACCAGAGATGCTCTAAGCGCCCTCGGGGAGATGAAAGACTCAAATGGCTAACCAGTGTTTACAGCACTGCAGCTCAGACACGAAGCCGAGCAAAGTGCGTCACATACCCAGAACTCTACGTCAGCTGCGCCTACCATCTGAGCTACCTTAATTTAATTGTGGCCGGCAGGCCGTGCCAGGCGCTTGAACCCACTGAGCTGTGTTACTGAAACTGTAAACCCCCAGGCGGATTGCGGAAATGGGTAGATTAACTCATTTAGCAATCTTAACATTTGTAACCGAAGCCAAAGGATGTTGTTGCTCAAGAGCACGCGGTGCGGCTAACGTGGAAACGTCGAAGGATGTAGCCGGGTCGCATTAGGATCAGACCGGGTGGTTTGCAGGTTACTCACTGGCCTCTGCCATGAGCGTTCCCCGCCTTACCTCCTCCTTCACTCAGTTGGAGTATGTCCATCGCATTCCAAGAGTCACCACCAAATGAGAAGCCTTGCCCTCCCAAACTTTTGCTAGTATACCAGGGAGAGACAGGACTGAGTGACAACAGAGGAGGACCAACGTGTAAAATTCTTCACTATCTTGGATACTGGGTACGCCAATTGTTCTCCTGCTAATTGGTAGCCCAAAAGCATTACCCTGGGGTTTCCCTCAATCATGTGGACATATCGCCCCCGAGGAAGGCCACTTCCACAACCTGCATAGCTGCCAGCCAGTGCTGGAGGGCAGGATACGTTACCCGGTACCGATACTCGCATCCATGGTACCTGTTTCGTCGAACTCAAGGACGGGCTACTAAGTGAGCAACCAGGCTCCGCCCACTCCTGCCTGGCAGAGCCCTTGCGGGAGGAGGTGAGGGTTGACAAGCCTACCTTCCTTCCTCTTTCACTCCGTTGGAGTACGCCCATCGTATTCCATCAGTCACCACCCAAAGTGAAGCCTTGCCCTCCCAAAATTCTGCTATTATACCAGGGAGAGACAGGACAGAGTGACCACAGAGGAGAACCACGTGTAAAATGCTTCTCTATTTGAATACTGGGAAAGCCAAATTGTTCTCCTGCAGATTGTAGCCCAAAGTGTTACCCTGGTGCTTCCCTTAATCATATGGACCATGGCCCTGTTGGAAGGCCACCTGCATAGCTGCCAGCCAGTGCTGGAGGGGGGAGAAGTTACCCGGTACTGATGCTCGCATCAAGGTACCTGTTTCGTCTAACTCAAGGGCGTGCTACTAAGTGAGCAACCAGGCTCCGCCCTAGAACCCCGAGGCCAAACCCAAGCCCCTCCAAGTTCTGCTGCCTCACCTGCCTGTTAACACGAATCCCAGGGCAGACCACCGGCCTATAATCCATGCTTGGCCATGCCGAGCTAAAATACCTCTGAACAGCCTGACAACAAGCTAACCACCAGCATTGAGTTCTGAATGTTTCTGACGCTGCCAAGAAACATGCGCATAACTAAAGCAACTGGCACCATGCCATAAAAGTAACAATTCAACTTTCTATGAAACAAACGTGCCCTTGTGGCGATCCGAGTAGTGCTCCCGCCAAGCCGGCAGCCCTACTCAGGCAACCCGCACCCTCTTGGCACTGACACACCCCCGCCCCAGCTGCCCTCGAGTGCCTGGTCGTGTGTAGCCACAACCTAGGTTTCATCACTGCGTCATACCGGGGTATGATGACCCATCTAACTCGACTGCTGAGTGCCTATTGCACCATCGCAAGTATGCCTTTGCCTGCTATGAGTCTGGCTGTAAAGTTGGAAGGCATTGACCCCCCAGCCCAGGGTGAAGATGTCAGCATTACAGTACCTGGTGCTATAGACGGTCCCTGACCCTGATGGGACAGAAAGCAAATCCCTTGCTCCTGTTGAGCACGAACCCAAAACCAATTGCTCACCATGGTTTAATACCTTCCTGCTGCTAATCATTCCTAGCTGAATGTTGACAAATCCATGTTCTGTAATGGCACTACTTCGCAGCCTGCACCATTCTGCCAGTGCCGAAAAGACCTTTGGCATGCTTCCTGGCCTCATCAATCTTGCCCTGTTCTAGCAGCGCCCGCTTCAGCCGTGGAGCAAACAACTCGCCGGTACCCCCAAACTGGCCCTGATGCGAGACAAACCGGGCCAAGGCACAACAGTGGGTGTACTAACTAATAGCAGGTCTAACAGCGTCAACAGGCATCCTCAGCTTACAATAGGCGTGATGGAGTGAGGGTATCCAGTGAGAATCAAGATGACAACTTCCCATCTGACCGACCGTGGTGGGAACCACTCCTGTATATTCTAGTACACATGGTCCCAGTTCACCTGTCACTGCCTGATGCACGTGACCTAGGTACATGGTCCCCAGCATGGCGGCATGCCATTGAGACCACCATCCAGTCCCCGATAAGTACCACTATCTGCCTATGCTACAATCTTGCCTGTTCCTTCCTGCCCAGATATACCACGCGATGGTTGCTCTCCTCCGTCACTTGGCCCGACCACACCTAGCAGAACAAACACAGCGAGAGGAAGCAGCCTGTGACCTACCCCAAGACTCTACGAAATCCTCCTACCAAATGACGTGGGAGCTCGCGGACCCCTATTGCTCCAGGAATTGGAGGGGGGGGAAGGGGCCGTCCTATCTGGAGATGTGTGTAGTGGAGGACCGCGGCCTAGAGTACCTATTGTAGGGTGCAACGATCGCCTGATGTGTCTGATACGAATAACCGTAGTAACAACTCAATCAGCAAAGGGCTAGTTGCCCCCCCCCGTCTTACAACCGTGCGTGACAAGCGGGGGGGTTAAAGGAAGGCTAACCCCGGTCAAACACAAAGCACCACCACGTGGCTGTGCCCAAAAAACCACCAACCCGCATCAAACCGACCCGATGGAAAGACAACCAGCGCCTAAAGCTCTACCCCCGCGGATGACCCTGCACATATATGAAACGCACGCCCCCACGCATAGTCTGAGATAGGCCGCAAGATGACAGAAAACATCAACACCATATCTAATGTCGCTTTGACCGCCGACTGCGAGGAGACACGCATGCGGCAGCCCGGAGGACACCACACCTCAAATCGTTCCAAGACCGCGAAACATAGCCAGACAGGAGCATGTTGCACCCGCTCCCCATGCTCAATATAAGGGAAATCGGGAACACAAATTAATGACTAGTGTAGCCAACCGAGTCGGTAGCTGTGCTGAACACCCAAGGCCTCCCCCAGGGCAAATCCGGTCCTCACCCCGGAAGCGTGCATTGCAGGCCGAGGCAACTTGTGCGTGCTTGCACCCCGTGACCACACCCGAGTGATGCACCCGGAGTCCCCTCTTGTGTCGCTGCAACCATAAAACATCATGTAAACCTGTCCCTGGTGACACCCTGAGTACCTGCACCCGGGTCCCCCTGTGCTTGAGGAAGCTATTCTGTGCCTAGGTGACGCCCCTCTCGACTGGTGATTTGCTGTTTCTGTCATTGCATGCCGATATAAGATCCAGCAAGACATCCCCGGCACGTCAGGGGTGTAGGCTTAGTCACTGGTAGTTAGTTGCCTAAGAAATCAGCAGCAACTGGGCTAGTGAATAAAGTTGCAACGTTAGCTTAGAGCGCTGACTGTTGCTTAAGATGCAGGCCCCTGCCTAATATTGCTGCACATACCAAACATGATACCCCTAGCCATACATATGAGACTGTAAATCCTAATCAGTCACTTAGAAGTTGCATCTCTATTACAACAGTCTACCAAACTACACTTTATCACTGCATAGTCCCGACCGCAGGAGAAACCGCGCTGAGACCAGACAAAAGCCAAGCTCCTGGACTGTTTTCGCTATTCACCAGTTTTTAATTTGTAAATGAATGTGTGCCTGTGCACGGGCCGCTGCTCAGAAACCCGCGTCCAGCGCTAGCACGTTTCCACAGCCCAGGCTGCTTAGACTGATTAAAATTATCCATAACTGGTGCACGCATCCACGCACACAAAGCTGCTGGATATATGGATGAAATGCGCTCATGGCGAGCCCCGGCACCTGGACTGCAAGGCACGCGGACAGGAGGGGCGCCCAAGCCAGGCGAGGTCCCCCCCTCAACCGGATAGAACTGGAGGTGCCGGGGGTAAAACCCGGGACCGGCCTAGGTGTTGGTGGCGCCTTGTGCAACCATGTTTGTTGGCACCCCCAACGCCACCTTCACCACGCATTCTCTCACTAGCCCCCTTTAACAGTGACCACGTCTCCCTAACCACACTCAGCTGCATTGAATTAGTATATAGCGACACTCCTACCCTTGTAGAGTGTCCGAACACTTTGCATCGCACACACATTACGCAGAGCCAATAATTCATATGCGTGTGAATCGGTGTATCACAAATGTTACCTAAGCCAAAGGACTCAAGGTGTATGAGTCTCATGTCATCCCTACTGGTAGGCAATATAGTTAAAGGATGTTTAGTGCAGAAAATCACATGCTCAGAGTCGCGTTCTGGCCCAATTACCTGTTTTGCCACAATAATCAATGTTCTAATAATGTATGCTTTGCAAATAACCAAAGGATGCCTCTTTTGAAAACAGTGACCTGCTGACCTATTTACATCATACGCACTCTGTAATCTACTTGGCACACGTTCTATGCAGCAGGCAAATTAACCCTCTGCACGAACTTCACCGAAGTCAACCTCAACTATACAAATCCTGCTCGCTCTCCAGGAAGAAAGAATCACACGCCTTGTCCTGATATTTATGTGAGGCCTGGAATCGCCGCGGGGGTGAACGGAGCATCCGGTGCTTCAAGAAGCGAAATAAACTTCCAAACCCGGCACCCCCCAAGACAAGCACTTGGTGCGCTGGGCCCCGGTGCACCGCCCTACCTAACAGCAGGCCAATTGCTTATTCACTTAATCTCCACAGCCGTTTTGGCCCCGATGCTCCTAATGCCAGCCATCTCTGTATTACAATAATTGTCCTGTTCTTGCTAACACTCCTAGAAATTGCAGTGGCCATAATCCAGGCTTACGTCTTCGTCCTTCTATTAAGCCTCTATTTACAAGAAAACGTCTAATGGCACACCAAGCACACGCCTATCATATAGTAGACCCCAGCCCTTGACCCCTCACAGGAGCCAATGCAGCCCTTCTCCTAACCTCCGGCTTAGCAATATGGTTTCACTTGGACCAATAACCTTAATAACACAGGGAATTATACTATTAACCATACTCCAGTGCAGACGAGACATCATTCGAGAGGGCACATTTCAGGGGCACCACGCCCTCCTGTACAAAAAAGGGGCTTCGATACGGAATAATCTTGTATATTACATCAGAGGTCTTCTTTTTCTTATGGGTTTTTTGAGCATTTACAACTCTAGCCTTGTATAGGCTGAGGAACAAAAAGTCCTCCACTACTAGCCGGCCCCATACAATGTGACTCACCCCAGCGTAAGTGGTAGGCATGGATTGTCTGAATACGAACCAAAAGTGGAGTGCGAGTGGAGCCCCACGCTAACCCAGCAGAGCCCTGCCTCGGGGGCCGCCCCCCCCCCCCCCGGGTGGTGACCCGCGTTCAGGTCGTTATCCACTACCACCCCCGCGCGGGAGGGCCCTGGCACCCGGATGTGTGGGACCGCCAGCGCTGCTCACGGCCCGCCACCCAGAGACCACGCTCCACGTGCGCAACAGGCCGCCCCACCTCAAAACAATATGCCTAAATAACTAATTTCAGGAGATTCACATAAGGATTGTGACAACATCCACACGCTATCGCGTTCCAAACAATTACAATTATAAGGGCGGCCCTGTGTCATTCTCCGCCTGCCGTGTGCAAACCAATTTGTAGAGCCCCCGAATATGTAGGACACATGCATATTCCACCTTAAGATATAGGGACGATGTCAATATGGCACACTTCTACAAGACTAGTGAACGCTCTTGTTCATAAACACTACCTACGATGGACATCGGAGTCCATCACATGAGCTTGCAACAGCCGTGCACACTACCCGGATCTAAAACAGACCAGCAAGAAAAGCAGTCTGCTGGACAGCCCGGTGCGGATCGTTAAGGATAATGACACCCCAGAGATGAACTAAAGAACACAGGGCGGATAGAGGCCTACTCATTGACTGCCGCAGTCCTGCCCCTTCTCTCCTATAGTCCTCCGAACGCTTCTTCCACTCTCAAACTTGACCCCCGGTCACTTCCATAAAAGTGCAAGGCCCAGGAGCCCTTCTGGCGCCATCTCAGTAAGATCCCGGCTCACGCGGTTACTCACAGGCATGTTTGCGCAGACACAGCCGCTGCTAGCAACGGCGTCAGGGCAGCGCGGGTTATTCCCAATGGTGCCACTGCTAACTACGCAAGGGGCCTACAACAAAAGCACTCGAACCTGCACCGATGTAGCACCCGCGCTCAATGGGCCTACACTCACACTCCCCCTCCAGCGCTCAGAGCCCTTGACAATCCTGCGCCATCGCCGCATCTTGGCGTGGGGGGGGGGGGGGGGGGGGGGAGGGCCACCTTTTTTAAAATGGGCGCACCCATTTGCAACCTTAATCAATGTTCAAATAATGTACGCTTGCGGTGTATCTGCAGTTCTATACGAACGTGTGTAGCTCACTGTTGAGTATTAGGACTAATATAAATTGCGAGTAACAAAAAGAGGCCTCCTTTGCAAATAGTAACCAGCTGACCTATTTACATCATACGCACTCTGTTATATACTTGGCACACGTTCTTTGCAGTAGGCGTATTAACCCTCTGCCCGAACTTCACAGAAGTCAAACCCCCCAACTATCCAAAATCCTGCTCGCTCTCCAGGAAGATAATTAATCACACCAGTAATCTTGACAATTATGTGAGGCTTGCTAATTGCCGCGGAAAGAAAGAAACGCAGCATCCGGTGCTTCAAAAGGAATACTAACTTACAAACTCGGAGCCCCCAAGAAGCCAGGACTCGCTGCGATGCCTTAAATCTGGCCCTGCCGGGGCCTTCCACACGCAATCGAAGAGCTCTACCAACTGAGCTACCCCCATTCGCATTATGACCCGAGCAGCGCGAGACAAATTCATTTGTAGGGGGTGCTACACTAGTCGCAACAGACTCACCGATGTGCTAACACTGGTCCCCGCACCGAAGTCGGCAGGCCAAGCTGAAGTGCCACATCCACTCGTGCAACCCGGTGCCACAGCGCAGCGCCGGAGTACGTCATCCAGGCGCTTGGCGCGATACAATTCACACTAACCTCGCTGTCCCCAACGCAGACGGCGGCGAGGGACTCGGACGACCGGCAAGGCAAACGAGCGGACAAGAGGGCGAGGAGGGGGCGGGGACCGAATATGTACCCCCCCCCTTGGCTCCTCCCCGCCGGAAGCAGCTACCTGACTGGGGTCTCCCTAGGTCAAGCCCAGGGACACGACCTCCCACCCCTGTGCCTTCCTGTGGCACTAAGGCGGCCGCCCTCAAGGGGCGGGCCGCTGCGCAACCCCCCCCCGGGCAGCCTTACAGAGCGTTCCCCTCCGAGCTATCTGCATATCTGGGAGCTCCCTGTGTGAGGCCAGCCCAGACAAACGTCAGGGCCTGGTAGTGTTCTCTTAGTGCCGCGCAGGGCACCTTTCTGTGCGTTGGGTGATTGTTGGTCTGTACCAGGCCCGGTTCTAGCAGGGGGGCCGAGTGGGCCAGGCCCACCCAAACAGGAGGCTGGCCCACCCAAACATGAGCCTTGGCCCTCGCAGTGAGGACTTGAAGGCCAGTAGAAAATGGGCAGTATAATTTAAAACATTCCTCCGAACGTTGTTTTTCTTCCAATTCTGGGAGATCCGTGATTGGGCTTTGGCTCTTTCTCACAGCCATCCCCAATCACCCAACTCCTTTTAGAGAGGTGGTTTGTGGTGCAAGTACAATAGGGGCATGGAGAAGGGGACACATTCTTTATTTGGCACTGAGTAACTTTTGCCTAACACCCTGCTGCCTGGATTATTTCAGCATGTAAGAAAATGAATGAATGAATGAAATTGAATTTATATAGCGCATGGCTACCCTGAGGCCTCCCAGCGCTGTAGAACGGACAAGGCAGGTCAGCAAAGTCGGTTAGAGCGATGTTTTGAAGAGGTGAGTTTTTAGGAGTTTACAGAAGGCCACCAGATTTTTTTCCTTCCGTAAAGTGTCAGGAAGCGTGTGCCAGAGTTTTGTGGCATTAAACGAGAAGGAGGGTCCACCCCATCTTGATTTCCGTATTAGCTTTGGAGTGGCCAAGAAGGAGGAGCTGGACCGAAGATTTCTAGAGGGTTGATAAGAAGTGACAAGGGAATGAGTAATGACCGGGCCAGTTTTCCACATGTCTCTATGGGCCAGGCACATAGTTTTGAACTGTATCCTGGCTGAAACTGGGAGCCAATGGAGGTTCCTGAGGGCTGGCTTGGCAGATTGCCATCGGGGCACTTGGAGAAGTTGACGGGCAGCACAATTCTGAATTGTTTGCAATTTGTGGATAGTGAATTGGGGAGCTCCCAAGTATAGAGCATTCCCGTAATCAAGGCGGGAAAGTATGAGGGCCTGTACCATTATCCTTCTTGCCTGAAAGGGCAATAGGGGAATGATTTTTCGTAGCATTCTCATAAGGCTATAACAAGTGGCTGAGAGCTTAGTGGCCTGATGGTTAAAGTCAAGGGAACTATCCAGCCACACGCCAAGGCTCTTGATCTGTGCCTTAGGAACTGGGGCCGGGCCAAGACAAACTGGCCATGAAGGAGTAAATATAGAGGGAGTGGACAAATGAGGGTTGCCCAGGAACATAATCTCGGTTTTGTCCCCGTTGAGCTTAAGGCACGAGAGTTCCATCCACTCGGCTACTGCCTCTAGGCAGGGACCTAGGGTGCTAGACGACCCCTCAGGATTGTTTAATGACACTACTAGCTGAGTGTCCTCTGCATAGGTGAAGATCTTAAGGCCGAATGGGTGGACAATCTCCGCCAGGGGACTCGGGTAGATATTGAATAGCGTAGGACTCAGAGCAGAGCCCGGAGGAACCCCACAGCTCAGAGGCAACCGGGTGGAAACCACTTCTCCTTCAAAGATTTGGAAGAAGCGATTGCTGAGGAAGGAGTGGAACCAGGTTAGTGCCGTGCCTGTCACTCCCACGTTTTTAAGACGATGGGACAGGATGTTATGGTTGACAGTATCAAAAGCAGCACTGAGGTCCAAAAGGACGATTGCCGCTGTGCCTCCCTGGTCCAGTAACCTCCTAGCCTCCTCTGTTACTGCTAATAAAGCAGTCTCTGTCCCAAGCTGGGGACGAAAACCTGTTTGAGAGTCATGTAGCAGATTATTGGATTCCAAATAATCAACAAGTGTGGAGTTAATGTGTTTCTCAATCAGCTTGCTCAGCCAGGGAAGAAGGGAGATTGGACGATAGTTGGCCAGATTAGATTGGTCTAGGTTAGGTTTCTTCAGTAGGGCCCTGACCATTGCACATTTCCATGTGGGGGGTACCATACCAGTGATGATGGAAGAGTTCAAAATATCAAGGATTACTGGGCGAATGGGGTTGATGACTAGGGTAAGAGATTGCGGTGGGGCAGGATCAGAAGGAGAGCCTGATGTTACCCTGGAAGTGATCAGATCCAGTGATTCCACATCCAAGAGGGGAAATCGCTCTAACGAGCATTGAGAGTTGGAATGAGGGCCTCTTGTTCTGGTTGCCATGGGTTTTGTCAGTGTGGTTGGAAAGGACAAGTAAATCTTTTGGATTTTTTGGTGAAAAAAGGCTGCCAATTTATTGCAGCGAATAAGTGCTCCATCAGTTGTGGGAAGTTTCTGAGGTAAGGTGGTGAGTGATTTGGCTATACGAAAAATCTCTTTGGGAGAATTAGCAGCAATGCCTATTTTCTCCGCAAAGAATGCAATTTGGGCACGTTTGATTTCTAATTTGTAAAGCCTGATTCCCTCTCTGTAGACAAGTTTACTAGCCTCTGAGAAGTTGTGTCTCCATCTTCTTTCTAATCTTCTGCATGACTGTTTTAAATCCCTCAATTTGGGAGAGAACCATGGGGCTGTTTTCAGTCTGCTTTTCCTATGAGTGGGTTGTTTAGGGAGTACTAAGCCAAGGGAGCTTTGGATCCAAGTGTTGAAGTTCTCGCTAGCCAAATTAAGGTTGGAATTACTAAGTGGTCTAGTGTCTTCGAGAACTATGGTTCATTTGTTAGACACAAGTCTAGACCATTTCCTTTCCAGGGTCGGCACTGCTCTCTGGGTAAGGGGTGTAATAGAAGTCTCCCAGCAAAGAGGAATCAGAAAGTGATCCGTCCAGGGAAGTGGGGTAGGGGTACCTACGACAAGATTGTCCAGGTTACTGAACACATGGTCAAGAAGATGACCTTTGTCATGTGTAGGGGCAAATCCTTTCTGTCTGAGTTGGAATGCTTGAAGGCTCAGCAATAGCTCATTGGTTACGTGATTGGAGAGGTCATCTAGATGGATATTGAGATCTCCAAGCACTGTGAAGTTAGCTGGAGCCAATGCTAGGTTGGCGACTGACGTCGAGAGATTAGAGCAGAATTGCCCTAGGGGTCCCGGGGGGCGATAGAGCAGTAAACCAGAGAAGGTGCTCGTTGATGATAACTCCAGAGAGAAGGCCATGCTTTCACAGTCAGGTAACGCATTCATAATGGTTCGACAGTTGAAGGTGTCTTTGGATATAATGGCTAAGCCCCCACCTCTGCCGGTCTTGCGGTCAGCTCTGAGTATTGAATAGCCCTGGGGAAGGGTTTGGATAATAGCAGGATCAGCTTCAATCTGAAGCCATGTCTCAGTCAAGAAAAGGGCGTCTGGCTTGAGCTCCTCTATTAATAATGCTAATTCAACCGAGTGTTTCGGGAAAGATCTGCAATTTAAAAGATACATCCTGAATGGGATATTGGCCTGAGGCGCATGAATATTGTGAGGTTGGAATCGAAAATTACAGTGAGGGCAATGGGAAGGCCTATCGGCAATGTTCAATGAGTGAAGGCAATTGTGGTTGGTATCCCTTCTCAGCGCATGCAGAGATTGGGAGTTGTAGGTTATGCTGTTTCTGGGGGGATTAGCAGGGATTGTGGCCCCTAGGCCCGACCAGGCGCGGACGGGCTTGCCTTAGGCGTGCCTTCGGCACGCCTGCGGCGTGCCCGCTGCGCGCGTCCGCTGGGCGTCATCGCCATTCAGTGCTGAAGTAGAGGAACCACAAGAAAAGCTAGAGCGTCACCCAGCAAAGATGGCCGCCCGAGAATGTCCCTACCAGATAGTAGTGAGGGTGAGTAGATTCCCTCAGCTCGGTATTCTCCCTCCACTCAATCAGCACAGGAGTTGCTGCGGTGGACCGGGGAGTCGTCGAGCACAGAAGAAACAGTTTCTAATACAGTAAGTCAATTTTTAAAACAATTCGTGCAATTTAAAATGAGCAGCAAAGCACTAGCGCAGCATCATAGGCCGAGCTAACCTCTGCCTCTCTATCCGCTGCGCGTCTGCGCCATTCCATGCTGAAGTAGAGGAACCACAAGAAAAGGTAGAGCGTCACCCAGCAAAGATGGCCGCCCGAGAATGTCCCTACCAGGAAGTAGTGAGGGTGAGTAGATTCCCTCAGCTCGGTATTCTCCCTCCACTCAAACAGCACAGGAGTTGCTGCGGTGGACCAGGGAGTCGTCGAGCACAGAAGAAACAGTTTCTAATACAGTAAGTCAATTTTTAAAACAATTCGTGCAATTTAAAATGAGCAGCAAAGCACTAGCGCAGCATCACAGGCCGAGCTAACCTCTGGCTCGTTATCCGCCAATTTGTTTATTTTGATTCACCTTTCCTGACCCCCTCCAGCTGCTTATAAGATCAGGCTGTGAGACAAAGTTTGACTAACAGAGTAGGTAAGATAATGTGTTACTATTTGCTTTTATTTTTAAAATCTGCACAGGCCCAGCAAGGCATATACTTAGTGTATGCTTCATTTACATTGTTTTTATCATTATCATGGCCTGGGATGCAAGACAGCAATAAAAATCTACAGATAACTGGTGATTAATGATCCTGCCGGAGAGCAATCCTCTGCCTGATGGTAGTTTTGAAAAGCAGATAAGCTGTATTTTATGTGGAAAGCTCAGTGGGTTACTGCTTGTCACAGAGATTTTTGTGTTACTTGCAGTTCAGAATTTACAATCCTAACATAGGACAGTGACCTATGAACTGTCATCAAAGTGCTTCATACAAACATGAATGGTATAGTTAGAACTTTACTTTTTTTGTGTTACTACATAGTTAGAACTTTCATTATTTTAATGTTGCAAAGAAGAGTTTGGGCCGATATACATTATTATTAGTAAAGCCAACCCCCAACCACTGGGGTATGTTTTACATCCTGAGTTTGTACTTCCGCAGCCTAAAACCTCTTAAAATATACTGCCCACCCGTATGGATGACGTGATTCCTACACCTTGTAATCCTCATTGGCTTAAGTGACATTCCCCGTAGACTGATTTACATACTTGTATGATTCATTGTCTCTGTACAATGTGTGCATGGTGTAAATTATTGTTACACCCTACACTGATATGAGTAGCGCTATACAACAAATGAAATGCATACGAGAGAAGGGCGACAGAGAGATGAAGGACACTGTTGGAGGGTGGTAGTAATGGTATCTGCGGAGAAAGAGGTCATTGGGGAGGTGACAAAAAAGACTTTTGCACTGGTGCTAAAGCCGGCCCAGTCATGGCCTTTCGGTTTTATTTAATTAGCAGTCAGGTCATTAGGGCAACTGTGGAACATATTTTAAAGTGCATGCTAATTATAATTACTGCTATATTCAAAGTTTTGGGTTTGAAGGTGATTTTACTAATATTTTTTACGGGAATAACGAAAGTGGAGCTGGATGGTGGATGATATGGGGCTGGGGCCCAAGGTCAGCTGTAAGATAAGGTGCACAGGAGAGGGGTGGTAGAAAAGTGGATAATCGGGCTTGGCCTGTTGGAATTTGAGGGTTTGCACTTAGGTCCAGACATTGCTCTTACTTTCAAATAACTCTCCACATTCTCTGTATACACACAGAAGTGTTCCTTTGTGTCATGGTGACTATTTGCAAGTAGATATGATGTGATCTAGGGCTTGTAGGCTACCACAAGAAGCGACAAATTAGTCCCGTAGTGGCCCACCCAAATGCACCCTTCGCCCACCCAAATAAAAATTCCTGGAGCTGGGCCTGGTCTGTACCATCCTTTGCTGCCCTGTGATCTAAGTAGAATCTGTCAGAATTACTGCTACCGTGCAAGGTGCTAGAGTTTACAAGAAGCAGCCTCGTGTGTGGGTGGTGATGATAAACATCTGTCTGTGTTGGGTAGGTGAGTCTGCCGCCCCACCCCCATGTCCGCCCAGGCCGCACCCATGCCCTCGTCGGTGGTGGCACTCCCTCTCCAGCTAGCCTCGCAGTCTCTCGGCTTCATTAATCCTCCGGTAAGGCTCTCCGCTTTATTTGTTTGCGGGTCTCTAGGCTGTGTGTTCCCGTTTCTGATTCATGTAGGTAATCGTATTTATGTAGCGCTTACTACCCCTGAAGAGGCGTCGAAGCGCTTTTTTCTGATGTATGTCTGATCCGTGTTTATCATGTCTGCTGTCTCATGCATTTCATCACTGTGTGCCGCGTGTCTCTTTATCTGTGAGTCTATGTGTGACTTCTGTTTATATCTGCTGTCTGTCGCCTTACTCACCTACGATCTGATTCAGGTCCCAGCGGCCATACGGTCTTTGCAGTCTTCAGTCTATACGGTAATTGTGTTCGTGTCCAGCCTCTTTCTGGGCCGTCAATCTGCAACCTTTGATTTTTTGCCTACAATCGTCTGTCTTTGATCTTTGTCGCTGTCCCTCTGTCTGTCTCGAGTATGTCTCTGATCTTTGTCTCTATTTCCTGTCTCCACACCCCGCATTTGTGCCTTTATCTCTACAGTCACTTAACACGGTCTGTCTCCGCAGTCTCTGGTCCCCTTATCACCGCAGACTCCGTCTCTGATCAGTGGCTGCGGTCTCTGATCTTTGCCTCTTCCGTCGCCTGTCTCAGATATACCTCTCAGTCTACGCAGCGTCTCACTGTCCCAGCGGTCTCTGGTCCACGTCTCTGCTGTCACACCCCTTCTGCCTTCTTTTTTTTGTGTCGGTCCCTCAGTTTTCGGTCCGTCTCTGCTGTCTCGGATCCCTGTCGGTGCAGTTGTCTTTTTCTTACCGAAGCCTCTATTTTTACTGGCTCTGATCCGTGTCTCACCACCACTGGGGTTTCAGATCTGCGTCTCACCTGTCTCTAAAGTATTTCTCCGTCTGCTGTCTCATTCTCTGATCCACGTCTCCGTAGCCTCGTCTGTTTCTGACCCGTGCTTCTGCGCCCGCAGTCTCGGGGCTCTGTCCTCGGGTCCTGGTCTCTGAGCCTGGCTTCTCCGATTCTTGTCGTCGCCTACCTCTGTCCCATCTCTCTGCAGTCTCTGGTCACTAGCTCGGTACCTCACGCTTCGGATCTGTGTACATAGATGGGGTACCTGCACTTGTTCAGCTGGGATGGGAGAGTACCTGCGCTTCTCAGCAGGGGGGACAATACTTTTAATGCGAGAGTACTGTCAGTTCTCCTGAGCATACTGGTACCCGGGGGAGGAGTGACAGCGCTGCTCCATTTCCTTATTATGCACTTATAGTCATCGAAATGCCCCAGCAGCCGCCTGCATCTTAACACGGCGTCTGTCTCTAGCTTCTGGTGGAGACATTGCAATCTCCTGTCTCGGACATTTGTGTTTGCAGTCTCTGATTCCATGTCGCTTCAGTCACATATGTTTATCTGTGCGCAGTCGCTGGTTCTTCTTCGAACGGTCTCAGGGGAGTTCCCGCTGTCTTAGCGCCCTCGTCCGCTGCTCTGTGGCAGAGGAGCTCGGCCCAAACTTTGGGGCAGATTTACAAGAACTGGCGCATCCCTGCATATTAGCAGAGCTGCGCCAGTTAATTTGCGTGACGGAAAAATAGCCTTACGCCACCATGGATGCGCCACATTTACAATGCAAAAACCAAAGGAAATGATGGACGGAGTGTTGAACATTGCAAGCACTCACCCCCAGTCAACTGATCTGGGTTTAATCCATCACCGTTCTTTAGCCCACTCTGCCACCCCAGTTCAGACATGGCCGTATGCAAATCAGTCTGACCCTGTGCCTCATGGGAACAGTCCAGCCCGAACTGCCAAGCCATGTCTTCCCTGGACCGGAAACAAGCTTCCTAGGACCGGTTTCTGGCATTTCAGCCGTCTTCAGCCAGGCTTGCTTGAATCCAGTGGCAAAGTGAGCAAGGGACTCACGTCTGAGCATACCCTGCCAATGCGGCACACCGTAGCGCAAGGATAGACAGATATGTGATGCATCTTGTGAGTGTAAGGGCAACGCATTGCTGGAGTCGTGTCGCAAGTATGACGCAACTCCAGCAATGCTCAGGGGGGGCCTATACTTGCTGTGTTGCTTCACTCCTTACGCCTGCTTCAAGCAGGCGCAAGGTTTTGACGCAGTGGTGTCGTAAAAGTGAATCCGTGAACTCTTGTAGAATTCACTGCGTCACTTTTACGAGGCTTCCTTGCGACGGAACGCACACCCTACATACATCATACCTGACGCAGGTATAATGTAGCGCAGAGCTTTACAACGTGACGCATTTCCCTAGATGCGCCACGTTGTAAATATGTCGCATCGTGGCGCATTGTGTACAATGCCGCTGTGTCATAGAAGTAACGCAACGGCGGCGTAAAGTCGGCGTAAGGGGCTTGTAAATCTGCCCCATACTCTGTAAACCTGGAGGGGGCAAAGCGGGGGTTCATTTATGGCAACGGGTTCAAGTTCAAGGCTTGCCTTGCCAGTAATAAGATTGGGTCCAGGAGTGGCCCGTCTGTGGGGAGGGGATTGGCTAGGGTTCCCCTGGTTGCTGCTGCGGGGGTTGCGATGCTGTGGCCGGTGGTGAGTCCTGGAAGGTTTGATCCTGGTGTTCTCTAGACATACGGTTCTTTTCTTCAAGCGCTGACTGCAGGGCGGGCTGAGTGGATCCCTTAAGGCAGGGCCATCTTAAGGAATTAAGGGGGCCCTTGGCCAAACGTATTTTGGGGGCCCCTGTTCGGAACAGCTTTGAATTTATGACCCAGTTTCAGCTATTTCATGCCCTCCTTCCCAGATGACTGATAATGCACAGGCTCACTGGTCCATATTCTAAATGTGTTTACATCTAATATTTGTAACACAGCAGCAGCTCATTAATATTACTGCACATACTCTCTGTGACATATGAATATGTGAGGTCCTTTTTTGATCTTAAAGAACCTTTTTTTATTGCTGTTGCATGAAAAATAAGCGCCACATTTCTCTGCAAAATGTGTGTAATAGACTCTCACAGGTCACCCACTTTAAAAACATATGAAAGGAAAAGGGTATTTGAAACAATCTGTTTAAGAATGATTCAAGGTCATCATGGCAAGACTCTGCAGAACAGAGCTGGCTCTATCAGCCCCCCCCCCCACCTCCCTGAATTGCTGGGACCCTGGGCCAGAGCCCACTTTGCCCACGCCTTAATATGTCTCTGCCGTAAGGCCGTGTGTAGTAGGGTTTTTTCCCCGGATATCAGGATTCCAGGCCTTCTTGAGGTTGCTAAGGATGTCACCCAAGATTACAGGGAGTGACCCCATTTAAGATTGGCGAACAGGTGCAGAGGGCTTCCGGCGCCATGACTTTCGCCCCTTTTTGAACTTTGATTATGAGACTGTTGAGACTGGCTATCCTTGTATCAATCCCAGAAGTAAAGACTGCCAGTGTGTTTATTTAACTTGATTTGAGTGTCCATTTCGTGGGTTGATAGTTTAGGGTTTTCACTGTTAGTTGCAATGTTCTTAGCAAGGTTGCCCATCCATCTGTAGAGTGGTTTTGCTTGTTAGTTTGGCTAATATGTGCAGGACCGTGCACCTCTTCTGGGGGGCGAGGGTTAAGTACTTCTCCTGGTCACTGCCATACCTGGCTATCATAGCTTCCCATTCACCCTTGGTGAGCAAGGACAGGTTTTGTGAGGGTTTTACTTCCAAAATATCCAGATTGATTGGACTATCTGAGAGAGCACTACTAGCATGCCCTGGTGGGTTGCATTCTTGAGGTCGGCCTGATTGCCTGCTGCTTCTGTGCTGTTGTTTAGCTGGAGGCCTGCTTCATTACAGGAGATTGACCCAGATCCATCGGTGAGAGATGTGGGGGTAGAGGACATGAGCTCAGTCGGTGCTCTTTCCTTGGCCTCCATTGCTTTAAATAAAAGGGAGAAGTCACCACTGCCCTTGCTATCACGTGGGTTTGGTGGACCGTCAGTAATGTCCGCACCTGGGTCTAAGCCTGAGTGCTCTGGTGCAGTAAAGATGAAAACAGGTTGAGTTACCACACTCTGTTTACAGAATTTTGCAGTGCTTGAAGACGTTCTTTCCTGGTTCGGAAGGGCTAGGTTGAAAGCTGCTGCGCCCTTCTTGTAGTTGACTTTTGTGTTGGCGAGCATGTCGAGGTTGTCCTTAGCTATGAAGCTGCATGTAGGTTGTAGGATCGGCCTGTCAGGAATGACTTGGGAGAGACCGCATGAAGCAACTTGGTTAATGATGTATATGTAGTAATCCGGCACACGTAAGGAAATTAGGTATCACAGTTGTATAGCAATAATGTAGTCTTCAAGAGTAGTGTCTTCAATCTTGATCTTAACAAGTTGTTTATTGTAATCTTCACAATAGCCTTAAGAATAGCTGTAGCCAACACCTTCACGACTTCATTATGGCTCCATATCATAGATATTCCAGGTAGACACTTTTTATTGGAGTGCTAAAAACCATCACTCCATCTAGAGCGGTAAATGCTGAATATAGCAATATGTAAATCACATAAATAGCTGACATTACTGACCCTATTTGGGGTTTCATAGACAGATCACTGACAATTATGACACCTAGGCTTTTTTGACAGTCCTTTAGGGGTTGAAGCCACGCCCATTGCACAAGGCCAGTAATGAAGGTTCAAGATCAATTTTCATTGTTCGGGATCAGAGTATCAGTTTTCTCGGTGTTGCGCTTCAGGTTATTCCTGCCTCAGATAAAATGCATAAAAGCCCCAAAGTTTTCCTGAGAAGCAGAAGATCCATCAGGTTTGAGTAATAGTTGAGAATCATCTGCATATTTGTATATTGTGCAGTTTATTTCCATAAGTTCTACTATTGGATAAATGGGGTCAGGGAAGATCCCTGTAGTATCCCACACAAATCCAGAGCCTTATAAGGGCTCAAGCGAACAGATTGAGTAAGACCATTCAAACAACACTAAACCCACTCAAAGGCAAGGCCACCTGTGGCGGCAGCCTCAGTGCCAACACAGGACGAGTGGGGCAAGATGGTAGGGCAGCGCCGGCAGACACCCGCAGCAAATGCATCAATGTCAAGTTACCTACAAGCGCTATGCGCATAAAGATTGAATTAAGTAGTATTTACAGAACATAGACAAAGGTGTGGTCCCAACGTGCCCAGTGTACCTGACCTATGCCTGCTGATCTGTTCTGTACTCTCCCTGTCCTGCACGTCTCATTACCTCTCTCTACCCATCTACCCTGCTTTCTCATTTATTTAGATTATGTTGTCTCTCCTCTATGTTCTCGAGTAACAAACTCCCTCTTGCATTAAGGCAATGCTCCGAATTCTTGGTTTTTCGGAAAAAACTCAAAACATTTTTATTCTAGTAAATTCCATCTTCTCAGTACTAAATACTTAGTGTGTTGAGACCCATGATCTCTCCCGTCTCCTGCAACCGCCAACCTTTTCCCCTTTTTCTTCTTCTGTGCGCAGAGATACTCTTACACAAGAGTCGATTCTAGCGCGGTATAAACTTATAAATAAATAAATAAATAAATAAAATAAATAACCTTACCTATCCCTTCCTGGTGACCTTGCGAATGAGCTCACTCACTTTTCCACAAATAGAAGTTCCCCTATGTAACTTCGTGAGCTCCTCCTCAGCTCTCCTTCATTGTAACACTGTATGTTCCAACCCTGGTACATGATTATCCTTGTTCCCCTATAGCACCCTTGACACGTGTTGCCTGTGTATTTAGCTGCATTCCCAAAATGATTATATGTTTCTTTTAGTTTTCCCTCCTCGTGCATCTGCCCTTTCATGACATGTGCCGCGCTCTGCCCCACATTGACGCATTATATGAAGAACTATCAAAATAAATAAATTGCAATAAAATGCAACCACTCTCATCAAATACCCACTGCAGTCAGATGAAGTTTTGTCATATTTCTGCGGACACAGCCTTGGTCTAATGCAATACTTTAGAAGCCGAGGTCTTCAAACTGGGGGGGTGGGGGAGGCTTACATGATCTCAGGGGGGCTCCAGGCTCTGGCCAAGAGAACCATAATGCTGTGTTTTAAGTGTTAAAAACATGAGCGGCAGTAAGCCACTTTGTAATGGGCCGCCACTAACATCTTTTGTCATTTATGTTCTGGATGGGTGTATGTGTAAAAGACGTACCAGAACTTAACTGCCATGTTTAAATATGTTTAGATATATTTAAACATTACCAATTTAGCAGAATGATTGTGAAAAAAATTGAGGGGGATGATGATTTTTTCTTTTTTCTACAGGGGGGGGCTGCTAAATTAAGAAGTTTGAAGACCACTGCTTTAGCGTGTCATGGCGGGTAAAGGTTAGATAGTCCACACATTGGGCAGGTGGGCACGGCACTGATCATGATACTGTCTGTGGTAAGTGAGGTGTCCAGGTTCTTAGATCCAGGCAGATATATGATAAGGAAGCAAGCCACTGGACCCCGGCTCCCACACTTAGCAACTGTAGCTCAAAGAGGTAAACATGTATTTTGTGGTGACTCTTCTGTCAGGTGTCACTCATGGCAGCTTCCCGGGAAACCCTGTGTTAATATAATTGGACCTGGATTTGACCTTGTTTTATAGTTTGAGAGATGAGTTTAAGCTATGTTCTTTGTAAGCATCTGTGATAACCAATCCTGCTCATTTGTGACCCTAAACCTGTGAATTCTTTCTCTGTAGGCTTACATATACTCCCAGGCTAGAGAAGTGTCTGTGAGAGGAACTAAGTCAACTTCCTAAGTCCCCAACTGTCTCCATTTGAGGATGTGGCAGCTGCTCTCCAATCAAACTCAGGAAGTGTGGAAAACTATTCACCCTGTACCAGTGTTCATGGTCCGTCCACACTGCTGCGCACCCTTCCAAACTCCCTAAGCTGACTGTCACAGAGGTCGGAAGGTGGTGCTTTGTAAGGGGACATTCTTGGAGAAGTTCTCTGGATTCATCTTGAGTGTTTGTGCTCCTATCTTGAAAAACAAACCGTGTTTTGGAATTTCTTGTCCATATCTATCTGGGCGTCAAGAGACCTTGGAATTTAACTGCCTAGACGAAAATCATGAGCCAGGCAGACATACCTCAGAAAGAAAATGGCGGGGTGTCACGCCCTCGGCCGGCCATAGCTAATAATACCGACAGCGAGTCTCTGCTGGATCTGAGTTACCTGACAGAAGATGAGCAGCGCACCATCGTCAAGGTACTGAGCAGGGATACCCAGCTCAGGCAGAAGGATGAGGGGCGCGTGCGGTAAGAATAAGACCTTACTTTTTAAGAGGACCTAGTCACTTGGACAGTATGTGCATGCATTAAAAAAAATCACAAACAAGCAAATGAATAAAATAGAGTCCCAAGGCAAAGTTGTCAAGAATGAGGATGAAAAAGCTGGGGAAATTTAACAGATGGAGGAAAAGAGATAGAAAACAGGGCAGAGAAGCAGGGTTTGGGAAACAAGTATCAAAGCGATGAACAGAACCAGGTAAGAGGTAGGATATTAAGAAGTAGGAGTGTTGTGAGTTGTGAATCCTTCTCTGCTCACATTGTGCCTTATGAATAGGCTTTCCTGTTTTCAGTTTCTATTTTTGGTGAATTCTGGTGGTGTTTTTTAAGTGTTTTCCAGTGATTTCAAAACCTCAAAAAAACTGTGCTTTTCAGTGGTTACTCATTTTCGCGCCATAAAAAACAACTGAAACGGTGTTTTACCGGTGATTATGGAACGCTTTGCGTTTAATATTGCTTGCTTTCTTCATTGATGCATGGTATATAGACAGTGTACGTACAGTGTAGATAAGGTCCAAATACATTTTTACAACTCGAAGGTTAAGTCAGCACTTTCAGAAATTTGCCTGAAAAGGGTGGCTCTGTGCAAGGCACACCTCTTGAACTGCGGGGTACAGAGAGAACGTTTTGGAAATGAGAGATTTCTGGGGGTGTTGGGCGTTGTAGGCAAGGCAGGCAGTTCTCATAGTTCATTTAGAATCAATGTGTTGTCATTTGAAGAAAGTGAGAGCTTGGTGAAATGTTCATGGTTTTGGGCACTCCTCACAAATCATGTAGCATGATGGCACGGCTCTGATTAAAGCTAGGCTGGTTTTCACTGCTGTTTTTTTTCCACTCTGAGATTTATATAGTGCTAACTTGACCTGAAGGTATTGAAGCGCTTCACATGAGCACCTGTTGCGTTATACAAGGGCACATTCATTTTTGTTAGGGACGGGTAGATTACATGATTTGCCCAGAATCACAGGATGTTGAGCGTCATTGCCGAGACTCTGACCACCGTTCGCCAGATTTGAGGTCCACCGCCCTAATCATTAGACTACATCCTCTCCTGCTGTTATGTTCAAGGTTTATGGAAGCGCTACGATAATTATCGCCGGCTAGCGTGGATTTTTATTGCTGAGATAGCGTGCTATTAGCAACGCTTATCTCAAAAGCAATAAAAAATCCTAGCGCTAATTGTCAAACGTGAGATTATCGCTGGAAACCCAGCGATAATCCCACGAAGTTTGGCGATAGCTTGCTGATAGGGCCTCACATACTTAGCCATGATATCCACCTTACATAGGATATCATGGCTAAGTCAGTTTCAAAGCAGGCGTAAGGAAATTAGCGATAACAGAGGTTATCGCTACATATCTTGTCGCCATGCTGCTTTGCGTGAGGCTTGATAATGGGAGAAATGTCCTTAGTGACATTTCTCCCGTTATCCTGGGGAGGAACGCCCACTTTGCATCTCATTAGAGATGCAAAGATGGGCGTTAGGAATTCAGGCGCTAAGGCAAGGTTTCACGCGATAGCGTGACCTTGCTAATATAGCGATAAAATTATCGCCGCTTTTCGGCCGAAACCGGCCACAAAAGCGGCGATAATTTTATATCGCCACCTTGTAGATATGCCCCTTATTTTGGGGCATATTATCAAGACAGGTGATAAAATTATCGCCGCTTTAGCGGCATAAAACTGCTGCTAAAACTGCGATAATGGGCTTGATAATATGCTCTATGGAATTCCAATTGAAGCCCATGTTAGATGTGAAGGACGTCTAACCTGAGCTTCAATTGGAATTCCATAGAGCATATTATCAAACCCATTATCGCCGTTCTAGCGGCAGTTTTCTGCCGCTAAAGCGGCGATAATTTTATCGCCTGTCTTGATAATATACCTCTTATTTATTGTCTTATAGATCGCAAACTCCACCCAATGCTGTTTCAGAGCACTCTACAGAGGAAAGGTGTCAGAGCACAAGGCAAAAGTCAACAATGTGTTTTGATTGGTTTATAAAAGAACACATTGTTTACTGTATAACATTGGTTTATAGATACAGAGGTTTACAGTACATGGAATGCATACATTTTTCCCGATGGTTAAATGCATATTTAGTGGAAGATAACGTGGTTTCCAAACAAACAGTTTCATCGTTATTGTTTTAGTCTGCACGTTTTAGTTCATTCTGTATGCTCTGTCTCTAGTTTTAAGCACTTTTTGGTCCAGTCCCGATGTGAGAATCTATCAGTGCTCATGGCTGAAATGAGTAGGTCGAGCTTTATAGCACATCACACCTCCTGCCTGTCCTTTGGGACTCGAGCCAGCTTCTTCTTCACTAGAGAGAGAGGGCGCATCCCCTGTCAGAGGGATCAGGCAGGCTGTAACCCCATTTCCAAGAGCCTCGGAGAAATTGTGTCACAGGTTTTCTACGCTGGAAAGACGACCCCGCACACGCCCAAGCTCTCTTTTCGGCGGGGCCTCCCTGTTTTGTCGGCAAAAATGGTTTTCTTTCGTTTACCTCATACAGATAACCAACTTGTCTTCCGTAGCGACCTTAACTTGGTAATTGTGTTCAATGCATTGCAATGCAAAAGTGAGTTGGAACCCTCAGTCAAATTTTAAATGATACAGTAGAAGCTCTGCAAAATAAGAGTCGAACTTTGAAAACAATTTTCGTCCCTTGTCACGTATCAATCCTGATATATTTCTATGTGCCTCTTATAAATCCACGTGATGGGCACAGGAAATGCATTTACATCTTTCGATAGGACCTGTACAGTGAGGAGAGGTCAGCATTTCCTTAAGCTTTACACCTAGGAAGTCTTTCTGTCGCCAAGCTAATTTTATTTAAACAATGAACACACTGTCACACTTTCATGTGGCTGCAATCTGCACTTGTTGTGATATTCATTATCCTAAGGAACAAGGTCGGCCGTTTGAACTTGAGCACTTGAGGAAAAGCTGTGAATAGGTTAGTCTGCGCCCTGCTGCTACGTATACACTGCCCGATGCCACGCATTCCTCCAGGGGCATCCATTGCTAATCCCTTTCAAGCGTGTATTCCGAACACCTCGCGGCTGTTGGTGGCATGCCCCCATTGTCATTCCCCGTCCCCCTACACTTCCCCAGTGTGTTACCAAACAAAGGCCAGGGCCCTCCCCTTTCACGGAACTGCGTGGCTACGAGCAGTGCGCCCCGAGCTCTCGTTGTGAGTGTGCTACAAGCAGACACGCATTTGTTACCAGTGGCATAAAGGCCCACGTCACGACTCACGCGCCGTAGTTCCGGCAAGGGAACCCCCGGTCCCTGACTGCCGTTCGGACAGAGAAAGGCAGGAACCATCGAGGCCTCGGTGCCACTGCTCCTGCTGCATTAGTGATCGCCACGCCCCTGCTTATTATGTGCACTTGCTGTCAATGTAGCTACTGAATCAGAAAGTGGGATATTTTAAATTTCTTTCAGTCCTTTACTCCACTGTCAGAAACATGCATTTAAATCTGCTGCTACTTGTAAAACCTCAGCCACAAGCTTAATTTACTAGACTGCCCCTTCTTGAAGGGTTCACTTCCAGACGCTCCATCCAGCAGCAACTAGTTCTGTTCAGTATTGAACAAGGAAGTGTCCTGTTCCGCTCGAGGCTGGCAGGCTACAGCAGTATACTTGAAACAGGCCAAAACTGCAAGCAACGAACACTGTTTCTGCGCTCAGCCCCGCCCCCAGGGGCTCTGAGAAGGGGGCGAAAGAAGAACAAAGCCTCGTTATGTAAATGGTCTTTTTAAAGACCAGTGAAGTACTCGGGTGCGGCCGCGGCCGCAGTCAGACAGACGGCAGACCACAACAGCTGCTCTCCCCCGTCAACTATGAAAATCAGTGACACTCGGTTTAAACCGGGTCAGCTGATTTTCATTCGGTAGTGTAGTGTCAGTCAGATTCGGTTTAAACCGAAATCCGGACAGCCTACTTATGAACCAGCTTGTATTGAGAAGGTGTACCTGGTTGTAATTCATTCTGATCAATAAAGGGACCCATGTCCTGTGATCACAATGTCCTCTTCCGATATATTGCAGAAGACAGGAATGTAAATTAATACCCAATATAGACTATAGCTTTCTTTCAAATAGAATGAATTGCCAAACACATAGTTTGCAAAAGAGACCAAACACACCATAGCACACGTTTCTAGGTACTACAAAGCACAGTGGTCTGGAACAGATTAATAGAAGGTGAAAAGAAGCACATGGCTCATTGCATAGTGTGAGTAGGACATGTGGCCATGTTACAGCACTTCTACTCAAAGGTAACATGACTGTTTATGCATTAGCTATTGTAAAGAGCAGCACTGAATGGAGGATTCTGGAAAAGCATGAAAGACTGTGGAAAGTTCTAGTCTTGATTATGCTTTCTATCACCTGGAGAGGTAGAATGAAAATTGTTTCATGGGAATAAAAGAGACATTGCACAAAATGGGGGCCTCATGTCTCAACATAAAATCGGATATAAAAGCAATGTATGATGAAGGTTCCTCCCACTGGAGAGCAACTCAAAGATCACTTTCATGGCTACATATTAAAAAAACCTCCTCCTTACTAGATCATTACATCTGTGAAATTAAGGAAAGATAACTTTTACAGAGATACAAATCATTCTTTTCAAATGTACATGCAAATAGGGGTGCTGTCTTTCTCCAGGTTCACCTGGCATGTCTTTTTCTTCTGTGTCTGTTGGGCCCTCCATCCTTAGGGTGGTCTTTCCCCAGACATTTGACCTTTTACCTCCTGTTTTGCTGATTCTCTTTTTTTTGGCCATAAGACTTTGAACACTTTACCACTGCTAACCAGTGCTAAAGTGCATATGCTTCTTCCCTAAACATGTTTGTGATTGGTGTTTACCTGATTGATATGTTTAATTTAAGTATAAGCCCCTTGTAAAGTGGTACCCCGTTACGACCTGTAAGTTAAATGCTACTAGTAGGCTTCAGCATTGATTGTGCCGCCCACTGAAGTAGCCTTTCAAACCTGTCTCAGGCCTGCCACTGCAATGCCTGTGTGTGCAGTTTACTGCCACTTCAACTTTGCATTTTAAAACTACTTGCCAAGCCTTAAACTCCCATTTTATTGCATTTGAATCACCACTAAGGTAGACCCTAAGTATCCCTAAGGGCAGGATGCTATGTAAGTAAAAGGTAGGACAAGTACTTTTATTCTTTACATGTACCGGTAGTGACAAACAGGCTATTTCGTGTTTCTCTCCTGTGAGGCATACCCCTCCCATAGGTTAGCATTGGGAATTCCCTTATACCTTTTTAAGTGGTAATTCCTGATCAGAGAGAAGTAGCTTTTTGATGTTTCATATGTTTGGAATGGTATTGATAAGTCCTACTTACTGGTGAGGTTTCAATTTAACTTTACTATTTTAGAAATGCCACTTTTAGAAAATGAACATTTCTCTGCACTTACTGTTCTATGTGCCTGACAGCCTGTCTCTAATACACATCTTCCCTCTAGACAGCCACAACACAGATCACTCATCTGCATTCTGAAGGGACTTCCTGGGCTCACCCTCCACTTGAATAGGTAGCGTGCTGCCCACACACAAGGTACTAATAACCCCTTACTGACAGCCTGACAGACATGACTGGGTTGAAAGGCATCCTTGTGTACTTCAGAGAACTCCTTTGAAGTCACCCCTACATCAAAGGCACTTTTGAGAATAAGCACTGGTTGTGTGACCCCCTAAAAACAGACACATTTGGACCAGTATCCAGATATTGCTGGATATACATCTGCACATTGCCAGAAGGACTGCTGTGCTGCCAGGAGGGACTGCCACTTGGCTAACTGCTCTGCCGTGTTGGCCTGAAGCTTGTTGAGCTGCAGGAGGGACTGCCACTGTGTTAGCTGCCTTGCTGTGCTGGCCTACTACCTGCTACCTCTGCATTGTGACTTTGAGTGTTCTCCAAGGGCTTGTTGGCTTGCCCCCTGTTCTCCGAAGTCTCAAAGCCATCAAAGAGTTTGCTTTCAGACTTTTAATTATTCTGCCTCAAGAGCTGCTCCCTGAGCACTAGTGCGTCCCCATCATTCCGCTCTGCATCAGGAAGAACTTTGCCTCAAAGAAACAAGAGCCACACTCTACTGGCTTACAGCGATCTCTTTATGCTGCATGTACCCAGCGACACACGCTGACTAAAAGCACTACCGTGGGCTCGAGCCAACGCTGCAGAGTTGAGGAATTCTGTCCAATGTGGACGCCGTATTCCCATAACAACCAATTGTCCCCAGAATCGACGTGTCTGCCGAGGCCATGCAATGCGCCACAGAGGAGACCAGTGGCACATAGCCGAGCCTGCCATGACTGCCTGAGAGCAGCCTGGCCCGACACCATACTGCTTTCCCCACAGGTGGGTCCCCAGTGTCTTTAGGAGTGCTCCTGCACCAAGAGGTAGTGTGTCCGTTCAGCGCCGCATGTTGGCCCAATAACTTGTGTACTCAGGTCCCAAGAGACCTGTGGCTAATTCTTGGTTTGGGGGTACCTGGAAGCCTGTCTGGAACAAGACGCATACCTATAGATCCCTTGCCGGAATCCCTGTTCTTGCCCCCGGTCCAGCATAACTGCAACAAGCATTGATCAGAATCCCGGCCCATGCAGGTAAGAGCAGTTGGGCCGGGTGGGGGGATTTCGACAGACGACGACGAGGAAAATATAAATAAATAATTACTTTCCCTTGTCGTCGTCTGTCGAAATCCCCCCCCACCCGGCCCCACTGCCTCACCGCTCTTACCTGCACAGGCTGCAGCTGTTGATCACGAGTGCTCAGCCGGCACTCTCCATGGAATACTACCGTAATTACTGCAAGAGGCATGACCGTATATCTGTCAGCATTGTGATTTTACATGCATACTTGACAACGCTATAACTTGAAAAGTCTAAAGAGTATTTTTATCATTTTGGTCTTATGTTGATCCTAATGCAAGCAGCTATTTTTATAAACCCGTGTGGAGTGTTTTTGTGGTGCGTACATTGCGTTACTGTGTGGGTGTGTTGCACAAATCCTTTACACATTGCCTCTTTAGATAAGCCTGGCTGCTCTGCCCTGGGCTACCAGAGGGTGAGCACAGGTTATCTCAGTTGTGTATCTAGCTTACCCTGACTAGAGTGGTTGATTCTGCCTGGCTAGAGTATATACTTTAGCCAACCAGAAAACCCAATTTCTAACAGGGTTCCCACGTTGTCTTGATTTCCCTGGCATATAGAAGAACTTCTAATGGTTTGCAGGTTCACATTGGTCTCACAACATTTTTGGTCTATAGATGCTTTACAGCCACTCGTCATATCTGTATTTGTTGGTCTCCAGGTTCTTCACATTTCCTACACTCTGTCCTTGTTTGTTGTTTTCTGGATTATTTGTCTCAAGTATTTTTTTGTTTCATTTTTTGGTTTAAAAGATATTTCCTACATCCACATTGAACTTTACATAAAATATAATGGGGTGACCTAGTATCCCTCAGAACTTGGTCATCTAGAAATTATACTACAGTTGATTCTGTCGGGTGAAAAAAATGTCTTTACAATTTCATCACGCTCCCTTATTCCAATAAGGATTCCAAGTGGTACACCACACCACTTCTACTGGCTGTCCATCTTGCGTCCTGAAGAAGACCCGCTGTGACTTTGTCGCAATCACGCACTCTCCTGGGTCAAAACGTTGACGTACCCCGACAATCCATATCCTGCATTCTCCATCCCAATCAAACTAATGGAATCCATAGGAGGCTTATTGGAATTTATATGTCTAGGGAAGGATGGCCATTGATCTCAACATTTTGTATACTGTTTTGTATAGCACTGTACATATTATCTTCACTCAAAACACCTTGTCACTTTTAGATCACTTATTCACTTATAAGTCACCCTTTCGCCTTTTTCAACTATGAATATTTTTTATGACAGCCATACAATTTTGTAAATGAAACCGTAAAAATAAAAAATAAAAAAGGTTACAATATACCTACTTTGATTGACTTCATCCATGTGTGTTTCCATTTTATTTCTGTACACCGATTGATCACATTGAACTTTAGGCACGTCATTACCAGTTTTCTCCTCATTCTTTATCTAGTCATTTGCTGCAGAGCCACCATCTATAATCCTTTCCCCCTGTCAGGTCTTCTTTATCTAGCCTGTAACTGATCATCCATCTACCCAAAAGTTTTCTGTTTTTTTTGTGAGCAACCCCTACTCTCATACACCATTTTCTTAACTTCCATGCACTTGTAATTGCCCTCCGATCATTGATGTTTCGTTGGGGTCTGTTGGTTCCCATATTCCCTGGCAATGTCTGTTTTTGCCGCCATAAGTCCAAGGGTGCAGAACAGAAATTTGCCCCCTGGTAAGTCAGTGCCTTTCGGAATCCCCAGCATTGCGAATTGGGGTATCACTGGAATGTTGCTAGCTACTATTGTTGGAAATTTGGTTACCACCTCCTCCCAGTATGCCTACATTCCCATATGGTTTCTAGCAGGGTGCCTTCCTCTGTGTTGTATTTATTGTATGTGGCTGTCTGAACCAGTTCCATTCTATGTAGCCTGATTCTGTTAATCTGTTAATAGTTTTACGCCGAACTAGTCTGTCTTTCTTAATTAGAGCAGCCTCCCAGTCTACGTCTTCTGGTTGGCTGTGTTCTTCACCCAGGCCTTTTGGTTATGATTTATGCAATGAAACAGATACTTTTTGAACTATTCAAACAGTACCTTATTTTTAATGGGGCTGCCTGTGGTGTATCAGCCCAGTCTATGGAGTCCACCAGCAGGGCATGTCGGAGCTGGGTGAATTTATTATACATTGGAGACTGTGACAGTTTGCATTCCTCTTGTAGTTTGCAAATGTTTAACACTGTTTTTATCCACTGTGTTCCTCACCTTCGATGTCCCTATTGAGTCCCCTTCTTGGAAACCTTTTAATGTATGTGTTTCCTTCAGAAGGTTACTGGCTCTCAATGGAACCTTCCAGTTGATCCTTCATATCCAACGTATATGGAGTGATGTTCTTTCCTTGTTCTTCAGCACTTTTTGTGTTGCCACGGGTGCAGTTTGCCTCCCGCCCTCTCCATTTAGGTAATGTAGATAGGTGGTGCTCCCTAGCACCAATCTATGTAGTTGTTTTCCTCGGTGGTCTATTGGGGTGCATTCCGAATAGTTTAATGCTTGAAAGTGGGAAGCCCAGTAACAAGCTCCCATGTCCAGTCGTTTGATCCCCCATTGTACGCCGAGCTATAGGGTGATTTTAGTGCAAATCCTGGTGTGCCACGCTCCCATAGCAGTAATCATAAGTCTTTTCCTAGTTATTAAGAAAAGAATACCAGTATTGTGAACAGAGTACTTTGTAGTATATAGGGAAGTTCTGGCAGGGTTATCATTTTGAAAATTGCTTCTCACCCCAGTAGGGTCAGCGGTTAGGAGCACCATTGCCATACATTGGATCGAAACTCCGAGAAATAGCTCAACATTTTGCTTCAAAAATAATGTTCTGCTTGGTGCTATTGTAATCTGCATAATTCAGCCCATCTATTGTTATATGCAGGTATTGCTCCTCTGTGCTCCATTCTTTTATTTAAAAAACGATGGACCCTTCCCAATTACTTATGAACGCCGAATAGCTTCCAGAAACTTCGAACAGGGGCAGTACCACTCATATCGTCATCTGACACAAAGAGGAGGACAGCACCAGCCTAGTGTGATATCTTTTCTTCCTTGCCTTTTCAAATGAGAAGTAAGATATCTGGGGTCGAAGATCTGACTAGGAATGCCATGGGCTCCAAACATAGGGTGAAGTGGAGTGGTGAGAGTAACAGGTAACAGTGACAAGAGTACCTCGCTAACCCTAACTGCTGTTGTCAGGTTCTTATACAAAAGGGCTGCTTTTTTACAAAAGTTGGGGCCAAAATCGGGGCACTTCAGCAGCAGACAGTGGCGGCTGGTATTAAGGGGCGTAAGGGGCATTGCCCTCCCAGCTTCGGAATGCAGAAAAGGGAGAAAATAATTAACATCACATGGAGCATTTTGCCAGCTTTAAATCATGGCATGCTCACTGCTTCATGCTCCACTTGACCACTTCTACCCTAAGAAAGTAACATTTTAATATCGTTTTTAGAGGTCGGACCCTCGGATGAGAGTCCTCTCCTGCGCATGTGCTGAACTGGGCGAGGATAATTCCTCGCCCTCGAGGCACAAGCGAGGAGAGTCACATTATCCTGAGGGGAGTGGCTGCACCAAGCAGCAGTGAATGGGCTTCAAATGGGGCGCTTCTGACGTGGCCCTGGGCGCGGTCAGCAGAGCCTCATACACTTTAAGGGAAAGGGGTGGGGCTGGCCGACAGCAACACAGTATAGTGGGTGGGAACGATTAGCAATGCTTTCGTCTTTGCACTGTTAGGCGACTTTTTCATTGGATAATGGAAGCTGCTGGGAGCGTGGGTTACTGAGTTCAGTTCAGCTCTTCCGGGATTTATCACGTTTTGGCTATCTGTTTATTATGGCGCGCAACGCAACAAACGGACACCATCAAGCTGCTCCAGTCGATATAAATTAACCCACAGGGCTACAGGCACCAGTTGCAGCAGTTTGTAAAAGATTTGCCGCGCCTGCAGCCACGGTAAAGGAGCGCACAGCACGAGGCAAAGGAATTTAAAGAAACGCTGCCGGTAAGATTGATAAAGTGAAACGTTTTGTTTTAAGGGTCTCACTCTCTTCCAGTTGACACTGAGTCGACAAGAGGGGCTGATGGGCACTGCGAGGGAAAGCCTCTTGTTAGGGTTGGAATGATTTCTCCACGTCACCACTTCTCACACCGCATATATAATTTCAGTTGCTCACATACTTAAAAGGAGCCGCAAACCAACCACCACAGCCCAGTGTGCCAAAACATCTACAGTATGGTTTGCTGCCGAAATATGCAAGCCATGACATATTCGTTAAGCATAGGAGCGGCCTTCGCCCTAAGTCGCCTTGATTTTATGTAATTGTGTTTCGTTTCTCAGAAATTTAAGCAGGGCTTCCCAGGCATTAATCCAAATTAAAAGCAGGGAGCCTCCGCTGCACTCTACATGGTGACACTCAGATCTCGGCGCTCGCGGCCCCCGGCCCTTTTCAACACCCCGCTTGTTACTTCAGGGAAACATGTTTGTAAAAACAAAAACAACAGGAAAAGCAGAGATGCATCCGTTACCGAGCGGCATTGGATTTGGGGGGTTTAGAGGATGCTGGTCAATAAGTAATCTTTTAAAAGCTAATGCAGCCTCGAAACAAAGCAAAGCCTTTCCTTATTGAACTTTCAAGCCTTAATCCCCTCTAAGACATTTAAACCTCACTTCTTCCTATCCTCTTTTAATTGTCTAAAACTGTTAAATACTTTGCGGGCTCCCTGCACCAATTAGAAGCTGTGCTTTGCAGCCCGCGCATTTTTCAATTGAACTCTGTTCCACAACTATTTGTTTTCATTTAGTGGCTACAGCCGGAGCCGGGCTCGTTTTAGCATTTCCTGTTTATTCCACACACTGCCCACATAACTGACGCTACCACGTGCACTGTAATGATAAATAATACTCTTTGCAGCAGTCGGACGTGCTGTTGATAGATGCCAAGGTGTGTGGTGGGTCTGTATGAAATGATGAAAATAAAACCTGTACAGACAAAGTTTGAATCCTTGATCTGTGAGCATGAGCATTCTGCTGGTATGGCTGACTCCCACTTGTATTCTCCCCACGTTGACAAGCTCATTATCATTGTCGGGTCAGATTACAGTATCTATTATGCAAACGTCTACGCATAGTGTACTTTGTATCATGTGCTGCTCTGTGCATTGTTAATTTCTACCAACCGTTCCCACTGTCTGCTGTAGGTGTTTGTGGGGTCTGTCATCCTCTTGCACCCTTTTCCACGAGGCGCATTCATATAGGTACAGTATGTTTTGTCATTTTTAACTTTAGCTCTGAACTACCCACCCTCCCCCACAGTTGAAATCAGGATGAATTCAGTGCTTTGGTGAATTGCTACTGCTAAGTATGTAGTGTGTTTCTTGTCACAATTTGTCACATGCTTTTTTCAAACTTTCTCGGGGGTGGAGGGAGAGAACCCCCTTTATGTTGCTGGGCTCGCTCATTTATGACATAACACTCCTCTCAAACTTTTACGCCCTACCACTTTGATATGTCACCAGCCGCCACTGGCAGCAGATTTAAGTTGAACCAGTCTTTAGTCAAATGCCTTTCTGCTCTGCCACTTATTCATTCGTCGTTTTATTTAGCCTGGATGACAGACAAGGCATGAATCCTTGTTTGTGGATGAGGGATGCTAGGACCGCTAGCTGCCTGGATGCAAGTATATTCTCAATAATTTGGGCATTTACATTAAGCAAAGATATTGGGCAATATGGGGTACTTCCTCTTTATGTTTGCCCTCTTTGTGTATCACTGTGATTATTGCTTGCTTGGAAAACTGGAGCAATCCCCCTGTTACTGGCTTTTTTAAACATATGAAGCTTTAAACATATGTATGGCTAGTTGTGAGGAGAGCATTTAAAACAATTCCACTAGGAGCCCATTTACTCTGGAGAACTTGCCACTGCAATTGCTTGATAACCTCTGTCACTTCCTCTAGTTCATCTTACCATCTTCATCTAGAACAGGTGTGTTTAGACATGGGGTACTCACAAACTTTCTCTTGGGGGCCAAATTTACAGTGTGGTTTGTGGCCGAGGGCCGCACCTTGGGGGCGGGGCCATTGGGGGAGGGGGCGGGGGCGGGGGCGGGGCTAGAGCAACAAAAAAAAACTGTGACCATGAGGTGGAACTCTGTTTGTCTCCTTCTCCCTCCGTCTCCCTCCCTCTTGTCTCCCTCCCTCTCTCTCTCCCTCCCTCTCACTCACTCTGTCTCCCTCCCTCTTTCTCCCTCCCTCTTGTCTGTCTCCATCTCCCTCTGTCTCCCTCCCTCTGTCTCACTCCCTCTTTCTCCCTCCCTCTTGTATGTCTCCGTCTCCCTCTCTGTCTCCCTCCCTCTCTGTCTCCCTCCCTCTCTGTCTCCCTCCCTCTTGTCTCCCTCCCTCTTGTCTCCCTCTCCCTCCCTCCGTCTCCCTCCCTCTGTCTCCCTCCCACCCTCTCCCTCTGTCTCCCTACCTCTGTCTCCCTCCCTCTGTCTGTCTCCCTCTCCCTCCGTCTCCCTCCCTCCCTCCCTCCCTCTTGTCTCCCTCCCTCTCTCTCTCTGTCTTCCTCCCTCCCTCTCACTCACTGTTTGTCGCCCTCTCTCTGTCTCCCTCCCTCTCTCTCCTTCCCTCTCCCTGTCTCCCTCCCTCTATCTCTCTCTCTCTCCCTCTGTCTCACTCACTGTGTTTGTCTCCCTCCCTTTCTGTCTCCCTCCCTCTGTCTCCCTTCCTCCCCCTCTCTGTCTCCCTCCCTCCCTCTATCTCTCTCTCTCTCTCCCATGTCAAGGTGGCGCCTTGGATACATGTAGGTTTGCACTGTTTTACAGTATGTCTGGAGATGCGCTCATAGAAGAAAGGGGGAATAGGGTCACAGCAAGTATAATAAACTCAAGACACCAACATAAATTGAGATAGTCATGACAGAAAGAGCCAGGCCTGCTCTATGTGAGCTGACTTGTAGCCCCATCTCTTTTTTACACAGTCTTCTTCCTCCTGTCTTGGCGACCCCTACTCCTCTTTTGGCCACATGTACCCACATCCTCCCTAACGCTCTTTTCCCCATCGTTGCCCTCTTTTCTCTGCTATTCACTTTCTCACCACTTAATTACCATTCTTCCTGAATCCTCCCCCTCAATGAGCCTACCCCATCAGCAGCAAAAAGCATCCGGTCCGGGCCTACACCAACCCTCATAGTTCTTCCTCACCCCACCCTTCCTGATTTCCCCCCTCATTACCCCTCCCCGTCCTCGTTTCATCCAACATATCCTCCATTCATTTTCTACCTTTTTGTTTGATGTCCGGAGACTGTGTGGAATATCAACATGGGCGTCTGAGGGCACAGTTCCTATTCTGAGAGAGGAGGAGACCAACGTGAGCAACAAATTGAGGGTCCCCCTGAACTCAAAGGTGCGCTTTCATGGGAGACTAAACTGAGCTTATTTCAATTCTCAACTTTTTTAGCTGTTCTCGAGTGTACTGTAGCACCACAGTTCCAGTTTAATTGAGAAAACAGCACTTTAACCATGGAAGTGTTGGTCCTTGCTTCTCTGGATCACACACAGCCGCCGCACCCAAGTACTTCACAGGTCTTTTAAAGACCATTCACTTGTTAATGAGGCTTTGTTCTATTTCACCTCTTCTTAGCACCCTGCATCTCCACTCAATCAGAGTGGAGATGCAGGGGCGCTAAGAAGAGGTGAAATAGAACAAAGCCTCATTAACAAGTGAATGGTTTTTAAAAGAATCGCCCGGCCCCCATAGCTCCACACTTCAACCTCCGATATAAAAAAACACAGAGGTATGTTGCCTGCAAGGTCCGCGGGACGCCAAGAAAGGCTTGCCGGGCCGCTGGCGGCCTGCGGGCTGTACTATGAGTACCCATGGTTTAGACCCTCAAGGAAGCGGCCATTTCCCCTTCTCCTTTGGTCTAACAGCCTTATATAAGTAGCTGTAATATTCTGAAATGCTTGTGGAATTTTTAGGTCCGTAGTGGCCCTTTCTCCACTTCTGTTGATTAGTTCTCCCACACTTCTGGGTTCCTCTTCTGTGTGGCTAAGCCAGGTCAGTGAGGGCCGTGCCTTGTGACCTACCTCATAGAGACTGCTTTGTGCACTTAGGTAATACGCTTTTCTAGCACTGTGAACCTTGTATTTGTATTCCTTGCAGAGAATTTCGAGTTGCCAGAGTCTTGACCAGTTGGCCATTGGACTCAACTTTTCTAGCTGAAGTGTTTTTTCTTCCAATGAGGCTATTTTCATCTCTCTACCATTCTTTTCATGGGTATCTGGTTTTGCACTCTGTCCCTGAGGACAGTCCTATAATTCCCCCCACAGTATCGCTGGGGATTGCACTACTTCTATGTTTTTCTTAAAGTATTTTGTAATGTCGTCCCAGATGTCGGCCATATTTCTGGATCTCTCAAATCTCAAGCGTCCTGCTTCCATTCTTTATCGTTATCACAAGGGGGAGTGATCTGAAAGGCTTCTTGCTAGGTGTTGTATTTCCCAAATTGGGGGGATCTATAGTGTTGGTATAAAAGAATAGTTGAGTCTGAAAAGCATTTTGTGTGCTCCTGAGTAATACCAATATTGCCTTTCAGTGCTATGTTTCATACTCCTTTCTTTTGTAAGTCAGGCCTAGAGCCCCAGTGAATTGTAGCAATGGTGTAATCTGTTGAGGGAGCTGCTCTTGAGGTCCGGGGTCTGTCTGTTTTAGAGAACATTACATCTTTGAAGGTATCCATGTCTATAATCTCGGCAAGACAAATTCGCTGAAAAATAGGCTGCACCAATCCCAAGAGCCCTAAAGAGTATCCGTTCAGGTCTGTTCACTTTTGAATCTGAAAAGGGGTAATTATTTGGCTAGGTCTGCTTGTGTGGGTCAAGGATATGAACATCCCCCTGTCCATAAATATGCACTCTCTACCTAACAAAGGTGTTTCTTGTTCTGACCTGAATTGTTTCAATCTGATCTGTGTTTTTTTTTGTTTCTCCTTTTATTTTTTTCTCATTTGTTCACTACTTGTCTTTTGAAGTTGGAGTCTTTTTGGGTGTTGTTAAGCTTTTCCTTTCAGCCAGCCAATCCCATGCTGATTACAGTCCACTGAAAAACAAAGCTTTGGAGTTGTATATTAGTTTGAGTCCAGCCAGAAATAGATTATTTGCATCACTATCATTTTCTTTTTTACTTCTTCAAATGACTGTCAATGGTTTTGCCCTAGTTTGATTGCATCTGGGAAGAAAATAGTTCTTGCTGCTTCTTATTTGATTTCTTCCTTATCTTAAGCAGTTTTCAATAACATTTACCTGTCCTGACAATTAAAAAACCTGGAGATGATAGGGCGATGGGGGTTGTGCTCCAAGAAGGAGCTTTTGTATCAGTACCCTGTGGGCCCTTTCAATGACAAGGCCCTTTACTTCAGCAAGTCCCTGGTAGGTTGTTGGTCTGCAGGATTTTCATTGATCCATCAGCAGGTTGCTGTTGGTGGTCAACAGGTTTTTCATTGAGTCTGGCCTTGTTTGTTGGACACCAAATTCTTCTCTATTATTTTACTAGCTCCTTTGTCAGTTGAATTCAAGATTCCTCTGATTCTATTTAGCATGCCCTTGTTTGTTGTTCTCCAGGATTTTCCAGTGGCGTGGAATTCCCATAGTCTGATGCCCAGATATTGAAGGAAAAGAAGTGTTCATTTTGTCCACTGGATAAGTAGACTTGACTCACCTGCATCGGCTACCAATTAATGTACAGTGTTACATTATAGTTAAGACAAAGAGGACTCTTCTGCTGCTAAATCAAGATGCACATTAAAACTCATCAGAGTTTTCAATTTGTGTGTGTGCCTCATCAAAGTTACATCTTTTACAGTTGGGGCCAGTATTGTAAGGCAATACATAAGTGTAAGCTCTGCTTGCAGTGCTCACCATGATTCAAAAATAAAAACATGTACATGCTTACGAAATATTAAAATTTGAGGGTATTGTTAATTCTCACAAAATTCTCCTTGCATATATGCGGCTTTATAAAGTGCTTACAATGAAAAAGGGATAATCGTCCAATTGATTTCTCAATGTGGAAAATACTTTTCCCTGTGGGGAAACCGGCTTCCCTACACTCCCAAAATATGGGAGGTGTTCCACTCCCGCTCTCTTCCTAACAAGGGATTTACTCTAAAATTTACCTGAAGTAAATGTCTGACCATTTCCGGGTGGTAAGAGTTGATAGAAGTTTGAGAATGGCCCCGAAATGATGTGGTTTTGGGCGCTGACAGAGTGCTGGGCCATCAGCTTTGTGAATCGGGCTCTCGTTGTTTTGCTCTAAAGCTACATTTACTTCACTGTGATTGATATATACGTATAAATCCCAGCATTGATGTAAATATTGTCTGGGTCTGGCAGCTGCCACTGTAGTCTATTTAGTCTCTAGCCTATCTCTTTGCTCTTGTGCTGTTGTTACTCCCTAGTGACATGTTTCTTGTTATCTGGTCGTTGAGATATCCCTGCCTTACTCTGTGTGGATGTTGTTGAGCTCTGGCAGTTGTGGTGTCCCTGTGTGCTCTTTCCACAACTTCCTGTCTCCGTGGCCTCTTCTTGGTCTAGGCAAAGGGATGAGGCTGAAAGGTGGTCCACACGAATGAAGACTGAGGCAATGGGGTGGAAAGAGGGCAGGACAGCAAAAGGCTGAGCTCGGCAAAGCCCTAGGAGTCAGAATACGGATCAAAAGCCACATGTGTGCTGGACTGACACCCCCAGATCTAACAAGGCCCAACCACCACTGCTAAGCTCCCCTTATTTTACTAATGTCAGGCACTGGGATTTCGTCAATCTATTGCCTTCAGCTAATGGGAATGATGGCAAGACATTCCCACAGGTCTACAACTGTGCACAGGTATGGGTTTTTCACTTTCAGGAATTCAAAGTGTTTCCAGAAATACACCTGCTAACCTGCAACACGTGTGTAATCTCTGATACATTTGTGCTTTACATGTTTGCATGTATAAACCCACCTCTATGTTTGTTCATGTGAAAATCTACAATTGCAGTTGCTAATTTTATCTTTATTCCCCACCTTTTCCAGGAGTGCTTCTGTCCCACCCTGGAAAATATTTTACACTTGCCTTGTCAGGCGTGACGTTGATCAGTACCCATAAACATGTACGTTTGGGGATTTGCACAAACTCGAACCAAATTCTAGATCTCGAACACCCACTTCCTGTGGCTGACTCTGACTCACATGAACATCTTATCTGATTAAATCCTTTTACAAGTGCAAAAACACCTTTGTGCATGTTAGACTTACAGGTGAGAAGAATCAGGCGCATAGCATTCCTTCCAGAGTTCATCTAGTTGTAAAATATAATTATCCACCCATGTATACAGCACTTGGTATGCATTCACAATTTTGGTAAACAAGGGAACTGAGCACAATTCAGTAAAGTGGTTTGCTCTACACTGCACTGCACTGTGTGGTCAAGTGGAGAAGGTCTCGCAGATATTCATTTGGCAATCTAGGCACCAGATTGTAAGTATAATTTACAGTGACATTATGTAAGGCCAACTGCATGCCTTACAATAAATATGCTAAACAATTCTCATAACAACTCTTCTGAAACCAAGTTAGGAAAGACAGCTCGGGCATAACTAACACACTGATGTACTAATATGTACTGAATGAATTCTGCTATATTCAGAGTTCTTGCTTAATGACTGCACTGTCCAGTTTAGAGCCCTACCTTGTTCATAAGCTGGCCTTAATAGAAGCGATGCAAATAAACAGGGCCTCTGAATACACAGAGAAAGCAAATAATAATTGAAGGTGTGACATGTATAGAGCTCTGTGTATTCATAGACTGGAAAAATCACAGAGTTGACATTGTTAAAGACCAAACCAAGCATTATAGGAGTGGGTATTCTAAAGGCTCTCCTATAATGACAACACTACCACTACCAACATTTGTTGCCGCACTATTTGGGACCGAATCGATAAGAACAGATTTTTCTAAAATCCACACATCTAATCTTTTAATATTTTCCTATTTGTTGGTTTCACTGTTCTTCACCTTTCCGAAACATATTCTTGTTTCTGGGGTCTCCATGTTCACCCACCCTCTCTCTGTTTGTGGAGCCTTGAGGGCCCTTTAACATGCCCGTGTTTGTGTGGTCTCCAAGTTTGCTTTACTTGTCTTCATTTGTGGGACTTCTGTACTCCTCGAATGACGTCCCTTTTTCATGTCTCCATGTCCACCATTGATTTTTTAGTATACCCTCGTTTGTCAGTTCTCCAGGTTCTCACCTGTGCCACTGGCCTGTATGTTTTTTTGTAGTTTTTTTTAATGTTTCTGTGACGTTTGTGACGTTTCCATGTGCTCTGTTGTTTCATTGAAATGTTCATACTTGTGTTGTATTCATGTTCTACAGGTTCTTATTTTTCTCCATGGCTTCATTTTCCTGTCTATTATTATTAGCCTCCATGCTCTCCGGGTTTCCCAAACTCGTCCTATTTGTAAGATTTTCAGGAAGAAGCTTTGGTCTTTATTTGATTTATGTGCATCTGGTAACACCATATTTAGCCATACATTCCATAGCCTGTCCTCCATTAATTCTTAAACCATGCCTGTGCTGGTTGTTCCTCCCTGTAGTCAGCATGCTGAAGTATCCTCTGGCTACACCTCTTTCTGGTTGACGGTCACTCTGGTCAATCCACCCGTGGGGCTAGCCTCCGTAATCTGGCATATGTGATATGAGATCAAATCTGTTCATGTGTTTCTGTTTGAGGGTCACATGTCTGCCACAATTTGAATGGTGTATTCATGTTTCCCTTAGCTTGTACTGTTGTGGGGTTCCATGTCCTCCCAAGTTCTTTTCCTTTCCCTTGTTGGATAGTTTCCATGTCCTTCATAGTTTCCTCGTATTTCCTTATGTTAGGTTCTCGTAAGATCCTTGGCATTTATTTGTTGAATTTTCAGGGTTCCAATAGGCTTTTTCCTATTGGCCCATAAGAATGAAAGGGAATTGCATGCACAATTTTGGAGTAACCAATAGGTACTCTCAAATTGCGCATGCAATTTCAAGGGTGCAAAAGGACACCCTGTTGCACCCTTGAAATATGCATGTGTGCACATGTGGTGCACATACATGCCCTGAATTGGGCATTTTTCTAAAGATTTGCAATTTAGCACCAACTTGAAGTTGGTGGTAAATGGCGATTCCTTAAAGCAGGGTCTCGATTTAAAAAGCACTTCCTGCATTGCTTTTAGATGCATTCGAAAAATAGGTAATCGCAAAAATTGGGATTCCCTATTTTGCAATTGCCTTTTGGGGTGGACATCCCAAAAGACTTTTTCCCATTTGCAAATGGGAAAACGCTTGATACATCTGGCAAAAGATCTCTCAATCTGTGCTTATTCTTTTGAAAACGGAAAAGTAAATTTATGACACACACACTACTCAATACTATGCAGTAATTTACAAATATACATAAGACTGACGGAGATACCTTGTGAGGACATTGCAAACTCACCTCTGGCCACCTAACGGGGTCCAGACCAACAAACCACATGTCAGAATATCATAATTTTAGGAGACAATGCAGTAACCAATAATAATCATAGGGAAATGCACTTATTAATGTTATTAGCGCTCATATCTTTTTATCATTAAAAACCGTCATCATTCCGTTTTTTAAAAATAGCACATGCGCCAGCCTGGTGAGTGCTTAAATTGAAAAGAAACCCTGGGGTAATCATGCTTTTGTAGACTCATCATACTTAAGGCCAATACTTTCCTTAACAGTTCCTTCGGACCTTGTGGGGAGCTGTGGTGCCTCTACAGCTCCCCTGCACTTTTTTTCTTCATTGGTGGTGGGCCAGTCTTCATGGGGCCACCACAAGGGAAAAACAGCGCAAAATGAATAAGCCCCACAGGGCATTATGGGATGCTTCTCGGGGATCAGTGAATATTTTATGAGCGACTCTCCCACTGCCTTGGGGAGAGCCGCTGCCTTTGTCTGTCTTTGATTTCTTTTGTGCAGCATTGTGCAATCATTTTGGTTTTTTAGTGGTGCTCAGTCTCACCCGGGCACCCTGTTGTTGATGTTGGGGGGCAGCCCAGGGAGCTACCCCTGCCTCCCCTGCCAATTCCCCGCACGGACAACACTCCTCTGTGATGCCATGGAGGCCAACAGGTTTCCTCGGCCTTGCCTACTCCAGTGAGCAAGGCGCCCGGTGTGTGGTGGCCTCCCGTTCCCCCCAGACACGGACAAGGGGGGCGGGGCTGGTCAGTCATGTCTGGCGGGTGAGGGGGCTCGGCAGCGCTTCTCCCACCTGTACTCCATAACTGGTCCCAGGGATGGGGTCTTGTGCCCGGTCCTCACTCTCTTGGCACTTGGGGAAGCATGACAGCACTTCCCCGTCTTCTCTGGCAGTCTTGGGCCCTGAGTTGGGGTCCTGGGCCCCCAGATAGATGAACCGGCCTGAGGGTTGGGGTCCTCGGGTCCATTAGATTCCAGGGAGGGTGTTTCACACACACCCCCTCCCAGTCTGAAACTCTGCATTCCTTCTGGCAACGACTCCCACACCCTAGCCCACCCCGGGGTTTTATTTAATGCTCTGACAGCAGAGGTCCATGCATTCTGGCCTTGCTGGGTGGGTCAAAGGTCAAATCCTTTTCAGGATCATATCTCGGGCCCTGTTGGGCGTTTTACTCAGTTCTGGTCTTGTTTTGCTCCTGGTGGCGAGCCCTAGCTTCCTGGTGCACTTTATTTAGGGCTCCTGGACACAAAGGCAATAAACCTTGCAGGAAGCTGGTTTCGCTGCCTCCCTGCACCAGCCTTTCTCCTTGTTTTCCTCTGGGCCTCTCTCCTTCTTGTGTAGAATCCTAGTCTTTTCCTCAACTAGTTCTCAGGGGGTGTAAGGGAACCAGCTTCTCTGGTGCTGGGGAGAGCCCCACAGATCCTGGGGTCTGTTGAAGTCCATGTCCTTAGTCCAGATAGCCATCAGAAGGTTCTTCCTTCCAATTGTCCTTGACGCTGCCTCCAGTGTCCCACTAAAAATCACAACCAAGTAGAGACCTCTCCCCCTGCGCAAGAACTTTTAAGTGGGGGTGGGAGGTTCTAGCAAGGATGTACCTCTGGCCTATTCTGGGGGGGCCACATCACCTCTCCGCCCAGTCCCAAACTTCTTGCTCAGCTTGCTGGGACATTTCAAAATGGCACCACCCGGGAGTCACATGCCACATCTGCTCTGGGGGCCTCATCTCCACCTCTCGCTGACATCACTGCCAGGGCCTTTCCCAGCAAATCTTCAAAGAAAGCCCTCTCCTGGGTTGGCTACAGAGGTCTCTGATTCCTTCTTTATTAGGTCTCGCCTGAGCCAGCGCATGCGCTGCTCTTGCGAGACATTTAATAAGCGGGGTTTTGAAAGTGCTACCCCATGCTTTTGATGGCCTAGCGCTTGCGTTCAGCTTTCCCGTCCGAGGCGCCATCTGGATCGCGATCAGTTTCACTTTCGCACGCACACACTCCCGTTCCACCTGAGCGCGCGGCCACTCCTGTTCGCGGCCGCACGTCTTGTTTAAACAACAGCGGCAAGGGTAGGCTGCATTCTCGCCTCAGGTTACTTGTCTAGTTTGCTACCACACTCCATGAGAGCATGTGTTTTACAACGGTCTTCCTCTTGTGTTTCTCTAACCACTCCCCCTCCATGTTGATCTGTCTCATCTGCGTGCTTCTCTCCAAGCACCCCCAGCTCTACCATCTTTAATATCACTAAAGTGTTCTCTTCCACTTATGCTTTCCCTGACCCGCCGTTTTTGTGCTGCTTTTCCCTCCCCCATCCGCTCCTCCAATGACCCCATACCCCATTCCATTTGTTTTTTAATTGGCGCTTTTGCTCTAATAGAATATAATTTTTTTTATTCATTGATCCAAGCAGCATCTGCCATCTTGGATTAGGAACTAATAAATAAAATCAAATGAAGCCAGTGTCATTCGTCTGGACCGCGCATGTATTCTGATGCACATGTCCCAAAAGCGAGACCTATTAACGTTACCATTCTTGACAGATTTTCTTAATTATTTAGATGCGCTTTTAACAATTAAGGAATTTATGTATGTTTGTTTAAATGTATAATGATATTTGTAATACTGCATACCTCCGAGTAGGTTTGTTGTAACCTTTTACAAGTTTCTTGCGGTTTCAGCTGAAACTGATTCAGAAGGTTCTCAGGCACAAGATAGTGAATCTGAAGGAGTTTCTGGGTCAAGCAAAGTTTTGGCTACATTTTTATGCCTTTACCGGAATTATGAAATCAGAGCGTTTTAAAGAAAAGAAAATAATGCTTGATTTAAATGCGTTTTGGTTAGGATAACCAGGCTTCAATTGACACAAGTAGACCGAAGTTAACATGCACGGACATTCATTTTAGAGTGACAGAAAGAAATGTGCTATTTAAAATTATACGAAGGAGCTTTCTACATAGATGTTTCTCTGTAGTACCTGTCCATTCCTGAATTAACAAAATAGAATTTGTTTCATGGTACTGTTTGTCGATCTAAAATGTATGGTTTTATGTTCCTAGAGTAAGCCATGTGCCGAATGTTCGTGTATTTGCAACAAATTCAAGGGTCTTTGTCAGGGCATTTTTAATAAAAACGGAAAATAATGCTCCATTTAAATTTAATTTGGTTAGCGTAACTAGGCTTCAGTTCACAAGACGAGGCTGAAGTCCGCCTGTAGTGACATTTGTTTTACAGTGACTGAAAGAAATGGCTTTTTAAAATTATATGAATGATCTTCCTACCACAAGTTTCTTTCTCTTTCGGAAAATAAGCGAAACAGAATTCAATTAATGGTATTGATTATTTGTGGAGCTGAAATGTATTCATTTTGGTTCCTTGAGAAGGAAGCCTTGTGCAGAAAGGTCCTGTATTTGCAACAATTCAAGGCTCTATACCCGAGTCTACTCCATATAGCTGTACTGTCTATTGCTTTAATTTGTTTAAAAAATGTGTTATTTCCTTCATTTCCTATCTGCACCAGATTATAAATATGCACAAACATAGGTGTTGCTTAATGTGTCTTTTTTAAAGCATCATAATTTCGTTTTTTACTACTGGTTGTGTTCGTAACTTGATCAGTACAGCTCATGATGTCAGATCTCACCATGTCGAGAGTGTAATTTTCACTGTTTGGAACCTATAATATGTGCCCTTTTTGGAAGACGTACTAAATCTATTTTGCCTTTCTAACTGAGCAGTCTCTATGTCATTATGCCTGCTGATTTCTACTTATACTTTTTGCTTACTTTCATGAAGACAGACTCCACATGTCTGTTTATCCTTCGACTTTTCTTGCTTTCCGACATGTGCGGACTCTGCACTAGTCTGTCTTTGACTTGATACATAAACTCTTTGAGCATATTCCATGTTAGTCCTCTTTCTGAGTTAATTTTGGTCTCTGGCTAGTTACTTGCTTTGGAAGTTTCCTTATGTTGATTCCTATTGCATTTTCAATATATGATGCCTTATTAAAATTAATTTCACTAACTACTTTTTGGCTTCTGTAATTCTTCATAAATTCTGAATAAGCCTTTATGGTTATGACTTTGAGACTCACATGGCCCTGATCACGTTAAGAGGTAACACAATTTTGTAGGATTAATGTAGGCAATGTTCTAATTAATTTGCATAAATATTTAGCTTGCATAATTAACTTACAAAATTGGTGAAAATGTTTGACATGAAAATTGTCAGACATTTGAGAATCCTGGAATTGTTTGGATTAATGCCGGTGTACCTGTTGGTGTTGTAAGGAGCTAAAAAACATGAGCATTAATAGGACCATGACTAAAGAGTTGTCTTACTTGGAGTGTGTTATCTTGTGACATTTGATTTGGAGTAAAATCGATTCGATTCAAAAAGCTTTATTCGCTTCATATTAAACAACCATAAAAGAACATTTAAAAATCATTGTTAAAAACCATTACAGGTCGTCAAATTGATGAATTATGACTGTTAATACAACTTTAAAACAACATACTTTTCCTTGCATGAATTGATCTCAGAATGTATGTCGCAACATAAAGACAAATATCAGGTTATCGCATTGTAAACAGTAAACTCATAGCAGCATTTGCAGTTAAAGTGCAATATTTTTTAAACAAAGGTTTAAGGAAAGCAATGCGGAGGTTCAGAAACAAATCACATATAAGGAGAAAGTGCAGAGTACTTTGTTTAGTACGTCCATCACATGGGCAGGGGGAAACGGAATACTTTTTTACACAGGGAAATGCTACCAAGTGATGAACGATGCCTAATCTCATTCTTGTAAGGACAAATCGATGTGATGATCTAGTTACCTGGCCCAAATATGCTTGGAAACCCTCAGTCTCTGAGAATGAGTAATAGAACTGGCAAGTTGTTAATTGCCCACTAATTTTTTGTCGTACAAACTTTCTCTCCCTCAGAAATGTTTCAGTTCAGTTTTAGACATTTCTATTACTTCATTGGGGTTTTCCAGAATGTTTATTTTAAATAGATCCTTGAAAGTTTTCTACTATATAATTGAGCCAAGGGATCTTTAAACAGTTATCTAGTTGGAGACAGTCTTTGATAATTTTTCTGTTGAACGCGGTCTCTTCTTTCAGCCATATAGATCTCCAGATCAATAATGGTCTTAGCCCAATTAGGTCCGTCAGATAGTTAGTCCCCACTTCGCTATGTATTAGATCAGAGAACGCTGAAGTGGATAAACAGAGCAACTTTTTAAGAAACATATTTTCCTCTGTTTGCAAATCACCATGGTAATGATGACCCCAAACCCCCGCACCATAGAGTGTGATTGAGGTACATCTTGATTGATAAATATGCATCATATCTTTAATGCGATGGTCCCCTATTTTAGCGGCAAACCTGAAAATCCCATGTACACCTTTTGCCATTTTAGACCTAACATTCATCATTTCTTGTGACCATTTACCGTTACTAGAAAAGGTTATCCCTAGATAACAGAACTTATCTACTGTTTGTATTCTCTGTCCGTCTACAAAAAAGGATTTGGTTCTCACGGGCCGTGGGCCACAGACCATAGCATATGTTTTAGTCTTGTTAATCTGCAACTTTCTACCCTTAATAAAATCAACAAACTTATCTATTAACCTCTGTAGGCCTATAGGTGTTCTCGATAAAAGTACAGCATCATCTGCATAAAGCAGGCCCGGCACATCTTGTCCTTCCGCCTGGGGTGCATCAGACTTTACACGTTTAAGTGCTGCATCCACTTCATTAATAAAAAGTGTAAAAAGCAGTGGAGCAAGGACGCAGCCCTGCCGGATGCCTAATTTAACCTTGTATTTGGGAGTACACTCGCCCCTTTGACCATACCGTACTGATTATGATGTTACTAATTTTTCACAAAGCCTAGCCAAAAAGAAAACAATAGGCTCTGGGGCACCAAGATCTAATAAAATCGGCCATAACATGGCATGATCCACTAAATCAAATGCGCTGCTTAGGTCAGCGAAACATAGGAAAAGGGACCCGTGCTTGGCGCGTGTATATTTTCCAATTACTAGATCCAGGTTAATACACTGTTCAAGGGTCCCCCGTCCTTTCCTGAAACCATGTTGGGATTGAGTTAAAATCTCATTTTCCTCCACCCACTCTTCTAGCCTGACAAGTAGGACCCTACTCATAATTATGATGGACGAATCTAGGAGAGAGATCGGCCGATAAATTTTTGCTTCAGATCTATCCCCTTTCTTAAATATGGGGATAATTATAGATTCGCCCCATGTGGAAGGAGCTCCTTCAATTACAGCGGCATTAAAAGATCTATGTAATATGGGGCCCCAGAGAGCAGGTATTGCTTTATAAACATCTATTGGGACACCATCCGGGCCCGGGGCTTTCCCTCCCTTACTGCTATTATTCCTTGTTCTACCTCTACTAGTGTAATATTAAGAGGTAAAATCGGCCAGGAACTTGAATCCCCAGAATCCATTATGGTTACATTTCCTGGATTGAAGATGCTAGAGAAATACACAACCCATGCCTCACTGCTGACATGAGATGTCATTTCGGGGACCACCTCATTTTTTAGAAAGGGTGAGTTAACTGTTTCCCAGAATAGCTGGCTGTTAGAGGTATCCACAGCCATTGTTAGTTTATCCCAAGCCTCCTCTTGAAGCTCTCTCTTTCTCTTTTTTAGATGTAATTTATAAGCCAGTCTTATATTCTTAACAAGCACCAAATCCCTACTCCTGCTAGACAGTGCTTGTTTGAGCTGATTCAAAGAGTGAGTACAGGCATGGTTAAACCATCCTCTATTCTGTTTAGATTTCTTATTAGATGTTGTAGTCATAATGCTATTAATAATTCCATTAATTTTTCAGAAATTCGTTAAAATCAAGAATGGTTCAACATTATCATCCAAATTCTCAAAGATCTCAGTGTAACATTCAGTGACAATATTTTTTATTACCTTGTCCGGGTTGACCCCTTTCCATTTTATTCTAGTACCATTTGGTCTACACGGGGCTATATTGCCAATCATAGTTTGTATTACCGGGCATCTATTGCCCCATACAGCTAATGTCATAGTAATACAATTATGATCACTTAATAATAGATCTTCTATCCACGGGCTGGTACAGAATGAGACAATATTTGCAGAGACCAATACATGATCTATAATGGTGTTTGCGTTTCTACCTGTAAAAGTTGGGATCAAATTTCCAGAGCCATCTCTTGCACACTGCATTATGTCCAGATCAAATTTGGTCAGAAGTATGTTTAATATTTCTTCATATGAGTTATGTGGGAAATGCACACAATCGTCTCCTATGTCATTCCTAAACCCACAGACCTTAGTCGCAGATAGAGGACATATTTGCGTATTAAAATCACCCACCCAAATTATATCAAAATTAACACCTTTTTCATTACCCAATTTATCAATTGCGTTCTCCAATTCTATAACTACCTTGCATCGTGTACAATCAAACAAATCAAATTATTATAAAAATTAATTAACAGGACTTCCCGTCCATTTTTTTGGTGTAGCCAGAGTACCTGTGAGTGACATCCAACATTTAAAGACTTTTGAACTTCTATAGGCAGGTTATTGGACATAAGTATTAACAGCCCCCCCTTTGCTCTACCGGCTGTAGAACTCAGAGCGGGTAAATTAAAAGAAGCAAACCCATCAAAATTAACATATTCTAGACACCAAGTTTCCTGGAGACATATAATATCATGTTTGCTAAGAAAATCCATCCATCCTAACATCTCTCTTTTCTTAGTCAATCCGGCTATATTCCACTACTCAATCCATAAACTATAGGGCTCTCTATGGTTTCAGCTACCTGGGTCATTGGGTACTGGACAGCCCCGGTCACATTAGTCGTAGAGATCACAACCTGGGGAGAAAAATCTTCTTCAATGGGTTCGCTCATATTACCATCCAAACACTACCCCTGCTCTTTACTCAGATTCCTACCTTTCAAAATACTTTTATCCCCCTGTAGGTTTAGCTCCTGTCTGAATGGTACTTGTCCTACTAATCCCTCAACCCCTGGTTGGTTAGTGCTCCTAAGACCCGCCATTCATTTAGCATGGCGGGCAGGGCTATGTCAATCGTTCTCCTCTAGGTTACTGAGTGGTTGAAATCTGTTATGGGTTGGAAGGGCAAAATATAGTGAAGGGGGCAGTGTCCAGTTATCTCTACGGTATACCAGATCTGTAGCCATAGGTGTATATTGTTTTAAATGGCTGTAAAAAAAAACAAGTGGAAGAGGTAAAATGCTACCTTCATTATCAGTCAGAACGGAACCTCTTTCCAGGGTAATCCTGGCATAATATGGGTTTTTTAAATTAACAATAACACAGTCACCCTTCTTTGATTTCCTTAAGGGACCGATCCAATTGACTCTTCTTGTCGTAAGGATCTGATCCGCATGGTTAACAGGATAGCCACAGTTACGGTTTAACCAATCCACCACTTTGTTTTTAAGGGATGCATGTGTTTCTATTGTGCTCGGTCTAAGAGGGGGAATATTCACCAATACTGCCACATACGGGCACCAATCCGGGGGTAAATTAATGGATCTAACCCTTTTTTCCACCTCTGAGTCTTTCTCTATCTGGTTTGTAGATACCTGTGTAGTCCCCGTATTCCTAATACCTTGGTTACCTGCCTCACAGGGATAGCTATTCCCCAGTAATTCCTTCCTTTGTCCTGGAGGGGCTGTGTTAGCTACTGTGTTTAATACTCTGGAATTAGGGCTGATCAGTTCTCCAGTTCTTCCACTCCTAGGGATATCTGATACAACCCCTGAAACAGGTGTTGCTCCTGTACCTTGTGGTCCTTCCTGCTGCCCAATTATATTCTTTTTAGCCATATTTTCGAATTTGTTAAGTGCCCCATTAAGTCTAGCTACTTCGCTATTGAGTTGATCTATTTTATCATGCAGTGGTTTGAGGTGTGATTCTAATGTGTGGGATAGGGCTGCTATGATCTTATTAACCTGTAAATCGCACAAAGTTCCCAAGCTAGATGTATGCTCCACTATAGGGTTAGGGGCTAAAGCCTTTATTCCTTTATTGGCAATCCCCTGTTTTTGCTGAGGTCTTCTACAGCTCCTTTTCCTTTTAGGGAGAGGTGATCCATTGGCTATCGGTAGACTATGGATTTCTCTAAGGTCCGGGGAATCTGGGGCAGGGTCTGGGCATAGGGAGTTCAAATGGGAAACAATGTGTAGATCTTTAGTTATGTTAGACTCTACATTAGACTCCACTTGTGAATCGATCACGCTAGTAAAGCAAGATGCATTACCTAGTCTTAGTGAGAGACGCCGTTCCGCCTTGTCTATCTCAACACTAATGGCGCTAACCGCCTTAACAAGATAGCAATCAATAGTGGAGCCTGGGGTCTCGACTATATTGTTCCTTCCTTTTTGTAATTTACGTTTCGACATGTTATTAATTTCGTGTTTAAAAAATACCCCTATATATAAAAAGAATGAGATACAAACAAACAAATAAAATCAATGCCTAATTGAATATCCTAAACTCTTAGGCAACTTTAAGAAAGAATAAAAGTAAAAAGCTTATTGATCATCTAAATTTCAGGGATAACAGTTACTAATATTAAAGTACTACAGTACCACTAGACATGTCCAAAGGAACCGGTTATAAAAAACTTTGGCAAATCAAAGCATACCACTTGTTCACGGATTCCTTATCAGTCTATAATTATAGAACCAAGGGGGTTGGCCCAGCCCAGCCTCGCACAGTCTGTTATTCTTTTCTAAATCTTGGATCACCCCTTACTCAGTCTCAAAGTCTCATGACCCTTCTTCCGCTTTAAATCTCAAGGTCTGTTTTTTTGTCTCACAGCTTCAGTTCGCCAATCTCTTAAAGTCGTCAACTACGCTCCCAGCACCGCTTCATATTGAGATCCCGCCCAGGTTTACTGCCCAGGAACCGCGGTTAATTTTCGAGTTAGCAAACGGAGGCAAGGTAGGTGGCGCACAGGCGTCAAGGAGATTGCCTCTTCCCTCAACGGCTGAAGCGCTTTCCCGCTCTCTGCCTTGGACGTTGCTCGTTACCTCAGGGCTTGTGGCCTTGACTCCGCCCCTGCGCACCCTCAGTCCTCTTCAGTGGCAGGCTCGACTGCTCACTGATGCCCTTGTCGGTCTTTCGCATGGGGGTCTGGTAAGATGGTGCGGCTCAGCGCGCGCTCGATCACCTGCTCCGACCGGTTTGTTACCGTGTCTCTCACTGGGCGCCGCTTCTCTTTCTCAAGGGCTGTGGCTCCGCGTGCTTCGGTTGCTCGTCTAGTCAGCCGTAGGCCTTAGCTCCGCCCTGGTCTCATCGTCCACGCACCTGTGCGTGGCTGCTCTCCGCTCCGTGCCCTTCTGAGAGAGGTACGTTTTTCGTCTGTGCGTCGGTGCTCGGCAGGCCTGACCTCCCACTCGGGACTCTCTCCTCGTGGGTCTTCGAACGCGAACAAAGTGGGGCTCACAAGCTGAATGGAGGACGCGCGCCCAGCTTCTTCCTCACTGCACGGCACCACTCCTCCTCATCATCCCCGTACTAAATCTATTTTGCCTTTCTAACTGAGCAGTCTCTTTGTCATTATGCCTGCTGATTTCTACTTATACTTTTTGCTTACTTTCATGAAGACAGACTCCACATGTCTGTTTATCCTTCGACTTTTCTTGCTTTCTGACCTGTGCGGACTCTGCGCTAGTCTGTCTTTGACTTGATACATAAACTATTTGAGCATATTCCATGTTAGTCCTCTTGCTGAGTTAATTTTGGTCTCTGGCTAGTTACTTGCTTTGGAAGTTTCCTTATGTTGATTCCTATTGCATTTTCAATATATGATGCCTTATTAAAATGAATTTCACTAACTACTTTTTGGCTTCTGTAATTCTTCATAAATTCTGAATAAGCCTTTATGGTTATGACTTTGAGACTCACATGGCCCTGATCACGTTAAGAGGTAACAAAATTTTGTAGGAGTAATGTAGGCAATGTTCTAAATAATTTGCATAAATATTTAGCTTGCATAATTAACTTAAAAAATTGGTGAAAATGTTTGACACGAAAATTGTCAGACATTTGAGAATCCTGGAATTGTTTGGATTAATGCTGGTGTACCTGTTGGTGTTGTAAGGAGCTAAAAAACATGAGCATTAATAGGACCATGATTAAAGAGTTGTCTTACTTGGAGTGTGTTATCTTGTGACATTTGATTTGGAGTTAAATCATTTGTTTTGTAGGATTGCCACATGGGGAGTATTATTTTGAGCATGTATTGAAAACTACATTGCATTATAATGTGTTGCAGAACTAGCTAAAGCTATTTAAATTGTCCTTTTGACAGAGAGACATTAGGATTTTATATGGTCTGTGTACAAAGGCTTTTGGATGTATGTCTAAGGGTTACAGATTTATGGAAATCTAAGATCTGAAGATTAAATAAAATTGTCTGCGGAAACAAAAAATGTGTGGCGTCACACCAGGTTACAGGTTAATGTCATATGAAATCCTTACTAGTCTAGCTGTGTATGAGAATGAATCCTGGTTAGGTATGTTCATTCTGTGCAACAGTATAGACTCCAGGCAGTTGTCTGAAGATGCCTCTACAAGAAGGTGCAAGAATGCAACAAACAGCCTAAAACTTGCCTTTTGCTATAGAAGGGAAACATCCAAAGAGCAAAACTTTGTTTCGCCTTAATCTTTGAAAATCCTTGCCCTAGCTGGTGTCCAAACGTATTACACAGCTACATATGCCTGAAGAAACAACTGAGAGAACCTGTTGGTAATGCATTTTTGTAGGTATAGTCCCCATAAAGTGGCTTTGTGTGAGATGGCGACAAAACAAAAAAAAATGTTATTTGGAAAATTTCCACATAACATTAGGAAAGGGCATTTTTTCCTCATGTGTCCCATTACCACTGAAACAAGCACTGGCATAGCCAATAGATCTCGCTTTTGGGACCTTATAAGTGTTTTCCCATGCCTCAGTTGATGTTGCTGCACCAAGGATATTGTGCTGCATAACTAAATACTTATAAGGTCCCAAAAGCGAGACCTATTGGCTATGCATTGCTTGTTTTTAGTGGGCTTGGGCAGGCCCATCTCAGGCACAGTGTGACAGTTGGTTGATTGATGCATAGCATCCTGCCCCACACCCTACCTCCTGTTGTGCTGAGGAAAGCACAATTTAACTGCTCACTTTGTGTGGGAAGGCCTTGTTCCTGCTGCTGGAAAGAAATTTTATTAACTTAGCACAGCAGGGTGACAAAAGGCCTGGGCTCTGATCCTGAGACATGACATACCTGGATTACCCATAAGATAAGATATGTTTGTGGACCTTGCAGAATTGATTTTCTCATACCATACAGGTTACATCCAAAATAGGTATCTCTCTGGTGTGGTGTCTGTAGGCCAAGGGGAAGCTGCATTCTAAGGCAGCCCTCCCCATAGGTGTACAATGCTGTGTCATTACAGATAGACAGTAAACCAGACTGACTTTTTTTTTATAAGTGTACACTAACATTACGAGGCCTACCTCAGGTCAATACCCAGTCCCCTCTGCGCCAGGCTACCTGTATGTAGTTACCGGGCTGCATACGACCAAAGTCGCCCACACGCAGCCTGTGTGCCCACGTGTAACCCGCCAAGTACCTCTTGCCCTTGCTGCATCTCAGTGGCCTTATCTTAAAATGCAGACACTGGCAGTTAACACGTTCAGTCCACTTACCATGAATGTACTGTGGGTAAATCACCGGGTGGGAGGCTCACCCACATTAGAAAGGTCAAAATTCAGCTGGTCAAAAAGCAAAAGATCCAGGCAGAACCGATTTCTTAACAGCAATCAACATTTAAGATCCCACGGGTAAACCACAGATGTCATCAATAAGAGGGAGACCTTTCCTCAGTGCATCGTTAAAGCAAAGAGCAACTATTATTGTCATTAATTTATTTTAAGTTCTTTGTACTTCTAGAGCCATTTGTACAGTCACATACTGCTTTCAGACTCGGGGTGCTCTTTGTAGATTTGTTTGACAATGTATTTGGTTGTGTTTTGTATTGCTTAGAGGTGTGTTACACTGGATAGATTAGTGAATTGGTAAGAAATAAATTGTTATGGGCAGTAGGCGGTTTCATAGTGTTATGGATCTACGTCGAGCTCTACATTTATTTACTGTGTGTGTGCGCAGAAAAGCATTGCCTTTTTGCCATTTTGGGGTGGTGTACAGTTGTCTGTTGCTTGGCTCTGGGTGACTGGTATGTTTTGAGGAATCTTTGCCCATTATGAGGAATTGATACAATGCTATGTGAATGTGGGTGTTAGATCGGACTAAGACAAGTTAAAGTAAAAATTGTCAAATTAATCCGGTACACAGCCTCTTGCTGCTAGAGTAATATTACCTGGTCTGGTTGACCCATTGAATAATAAAATCCAGTCACGTTTTCAAGGTACCCCCAAATAAATATGTATGAGAAAGGTTTGTCAAATAGTGAGTGTCAATGGAGAATATTTTAACATCATTCAAGGAAGCCAAAGTGAAAAGCCTGTTGAAGTGACGAAAGAAGACCTCTATGCAGAGACCTTTTAAGGCATGGACAAAGTGGGTTCTGGCCCAGGGCCCCATTTTTTCAAGGGGGCCCCTGATAGAGCCACTTCTGTTCTTCAGAGTCTTGCCCTGATGACCTTGAATAATTCTTTTTTTTTTTTTTTAGCTTTATTTAGTTTTGAAAAACATAACAATATGAAAATATCGGCTGTGCAGACAGTTAATAGCAAGTACGGAGATACAACATTACACTCCCCCCTCGTATACAAAAAGCAGCACATTATCAAGGCATCGGACCATAGAAAGACCCCAATCAAGAGCCCACCATTCTCATCCGCCTGTGCCCATTAAAGGAAAAGGACGCAGTCAGGACCCACCAAGCATGTTCAGCGGTCACCCCCATCTCCGGCCCACATCCCCCAATTCAGCCCACACCGAGAGAATACAGCCCCCCAACACCCAACAGGGAGGAAGACCAGAACTACCCTACTCCCGTAGGCACTATTCCGGAACTGGATCGCGGTGGGGAAGAGCTCGGGAGGGTAGCGATATAGGTCTTGTAGGGGCCCCAGATATCTTTGGGACGCGCCACTGCAGGGAGGAGACTGGCGTAGATCTCGCTATTTGTGCTGCAATAAGCCATAGACGTGAGCCACGTCCCGGCCGTGGGGGCCGTTCTACCGCCCCAATGTTTTGCCACCTCCCGCTTGGCGAGTAGCAGGCCCAGGGAGGCAAGCCTGCGAACATTCTTAGGGAAATTTACTGTGTAGCCCAATAAAGCTACCTCCGGAGTGGGAACCAGCGTGAGCCCCAACATAACGCCAAGGATCTCATGTATCTGCGTCCAGTATGATTGCAGTCTGGGGCATGTCCAGGACAGGTGTGCAAAGTCAGCATGTGGTGCAGCGCATTTCCAGCATGTGTGTGGGCGCGCGGGGTCAATGGCGTGGAGCCTATCAGGGGTCATGTAGCAGCGGCGAAGAAATTTATAATGGAGGAGCTTATGTCGACTATTGAGTGATATCGCGTTAGTGACTTTGCAACAAGCGGTCCATTGTTCATCTGTAATCGGCCTACCCAAGTCTGCCTCCCAAGCCGCTCTCAATCGGCCATCCTCACATGGAACCAGTGCTGCACATGCCTTATAAAGCTTAGAAACCATATGGGCACCAGTGTCTTTGTCAATGAGGAGAGTTAGGGGCTCGAAGGATGCAGGCTCGAGAGGGAATCCTGCAATGTCCGAACGAGCCGCACAATAAAGCCGGTGCAGGACAAATTTGTCCATGAACGTGGCCTCACTGAAGCGCTCCTCCTCCGAGACAGAAAATATGTGGCCCCCAGGGTAGAGGTCTCCGATCTTAGTGAGATGAAACTTAGTCAAAGTATGCTGCACCAGTGCCTCCCCCGTGCCAGACAGCAACCCGGGGTTGGGAAGTGGAAGAGAAGAGGAGTAGAGGAGAGGCTGGGCTAGATAGCGAGTAAGGCGATGCCACGCCCAGCTGGTGGTGGACACCGTTTGAATATCTACTGGGTCCCGGGCAACCCCCTTGGGCAACACAGCCGCCAAACGGCCCGGGAGAACGAAATCCGCTTCGGGACGAAGGAACGGAATACGCGCATCAGGGTGGTACCAGGCATAGGCGGGCGCACACTGAGCAACCAGATAGTATAAATACAGATCCGGTACTCCGAGGCCGCCCCTGTCATGGGGGAGCGTGAGAGTCTTCCAACCGATCCGGGGGTGCTTCCCGCCCCATACCAGCCTGATAAGCTGGGATCGCAGCATGGAGAAAAAGGCCCGGGTGAGAGGGACAGGGATATTATTGAAGAGGTATAAAAATCTAGGGAGAACTATCATTTTTATGATTGCAATTCTGGCCGACATGGACAGCGGGAGCCTCAACCATCCCTCCACCTGTGCCTCCAGCCTGTCCAAAGCGCGGCCATGGTTGAGGCGGATGAGTTCGTCCGTGTTTAGATGGATCTGTATGCCCAGGTACCGAACCGAGTCAGAGCACCACTCCAACGGGAACTCGCACTGCCATGGGGAGGTGCTGCTGGTTAATGGGAAAATTACGGACTTGTGCCAGTTGATGCCCAGTCCGGAGTGTGCGCCGAAACGAAGGATCTCCCGTATCAGGGGGGCTAGGTTGACCTGCGGTTCTCTTACATACAGTATAGTGTCATCTGCGTAGAGGGAAGCAAGCAAGGGACCCGTCCGGAACTGGAGACCCCTGTGGAGATGGCGCTCTTGGAAATGCCGGATCAAGGGGTCCATGGCCAAAATGAACAGTAGCGGTGAGAGTGGACAGCCCTGCCGCGTACCACGCGTTAGAGAGAAAGGACAAGACAGCGTGCCATTGATACGCAATCGGGCCGTGGGGCGGCTATACAAAAGCCGCGTGGTAGCAAGGAAGTTCTCCGGCATGCCCATACGTTGCATGACGGAAAGGAAGAAAGGCCATTCTAGGGTGTCGAAGGCCTTCTCGGTATCCAGGAGGACCGCCGCAGCAGGCGTGGCCGGATTAATTCTATGCGAAACCGTGAAAAGCGTCCGCAGATTTAAAGACGTAGAGCGGCGCGGGACGAAGCCCGATTGGACGGGCGAAATGATGAATTCCATCAATTGAGAGAGCCTGTTGGCCACTATCTTTGCCAGGATCTTGTAATCAAAGTTTAAAAGGGAGAGGGGCCGATACGAGCTACACAACGTCGGGTCCTTGTTTGGTTTTGGAAGCAGAACTATTACCGCTTTGCTGAGGGTCGCCGGAAGGGAGCCACGCTCCAGCGCCTCCGCATACACCTCTATCAGCTGTGGTGCCAGCAGATCAGAAAAGGCCTTATAAAAATCCCTGGAGAAGCCATCGAGGCCGGGGGCACCTTGAATAATTCTTAACCAGATTATTTTAAATACCTTTTTCCTTTAATTTACTTGTAATGTGGGTTATGTGTGAGAGCCTACTACAGTTTGCAGAGAAATGTTTTGTTTGTGATTCATGCAACACCCATTAACAAAGTTTCTTTTAGATCAAAACAGGACCTCACAAATGTGAAATGGAAGAGTGTAACAAAGATTATTTGCAGTAATATTAGTGAGCTGCTGTGTTACAATATTGAAAATATTCCTATACCTGAATATTAGATGTAAACGCATTTAGAATGTGGAGGAGTGTGCCTGTGCACTGTCAATGACATGGCCAAAAAGGGCATGAAAGAGCTGAAACTGGATCATAAATTCAAAACTGTTCCGAACAGGGACCTCCAAAACCCTTAAGATGTCCCTGCCTCTATGCTGAAAGAAACAAAGGAAATGAATGGGGTAGCAAAAGGTTATAAGAATTCACAATGGCCTTATATACAGGGCTCCTGTGTTGAATTCAGTTCGCTCATTTGCTGGGCCTTTAATATGTTCAGTTATTGCTCTTACTTTCAGGTTCTTCCGTTTTTCTGGGACTCTTGGCCTCGTTTGCAACTTCCCCTGGAATTACAGAAGCTTGTTTTTTGTTTCCAAGGTGTTCATGTACTTTGGCCATCTTGTCATTTTTTGGATATCTTCGTTTTCCTTTTTTCTGTCCTTAACTGCAGGGACTTGTGACCGTGTACTTATGTACGATGTCTCGCAACTTCCAGGCATCTGTCCAAATTTCTAGTTTCTCCCATTTCTGCAGGCTTCATTGGCTAGTTAACAACTTTACCAGGTCCTGTTTGTGTTGTCCTTGTTTGCTGGGTCTCCAGCTTCTCCAGAGATATTTTCTCTTTTGCTGGAGCAACCGGTTCTCCAGAAATGTTTACACAAGAACAAGGTCTGTGAGCAAAAGTGTGGGACTTTGGTAACCGCCTGATGTCAGCACATGAAAGTGACCACACACATACAAACTATGAAATGGACAATCCGAATGTGAAATTCCAATAGACCTGATTTCAGTCTTTGTCCTGGCACACCTATTCTCATAGAGTTGCCTTGAACTCACAACTGTCCTAGTCGAGCGTACCTCCTTGGGAGTGCCTGGTTTCTTTTCTATTGTTAACGTTGGATATCTGGGAATTGTGTCCTCGTTTACAGTGTCTCCAGGGTTCTTGCTCCTATAGCAATAAGCTTCTAGGTTCTCCAAAGTCCAAAGTTGTTGACCTATTTTGTGGACTCTTCAAAATATAAACGAGGTCTTGGCCTAAGCTGCAAGTTCTCAAAGGTTCTTGTCCCCGTTTTCAGTGCCTCTATGGTTCTTGTCCTTATTGTCAGGGTTTATTTAACGTACAGAGTTCTTGATCTGCAGTTTTAAAGAGACCTTGTCCTCTCTGGGAGGGGCTCAGGGTTCTCATGTGGGTTTGCTGAATCTCCAAGTTCCCAGAGGTTGTTCAGTGTTCTTATCTTTGCTCCCCTGAGACAGTTACCGCTGTCCCAGTGGTTTTCACATGGTACATACACTCGCATGGGCGCATGGGTCATGGACACAAGTGATTTCTTGTGCAACAGGCCTTTTGTAAACAGTCATTTATAAAGTTCTTAGAATAAATTGTAAGAAAAAAGAAATGCCTAAATAATTAAATCGATCTCTGCACAATTACATAGTTTATTTAATCTGGATCAGACTCTTTGACACTGTCTGGGGTGGTCCAATAGCTGAGAAAGTGGCACTGCATGGCTTTTATGAGGAGTGTAATGGCAAGAAGTGCTTTGTGGAGCGTTCTGGTTTTGGGTCCAAATTGGGTTTCGAAGTGCAGGGCTTCACATACTGTAGCCTAATAGCCCGGAAATGTGATTGATGTCATTGGGCGGGCGAATATTGTGTTTACTAATTGTAGGTCTCCTGTAACAAAGGAAATTCCTAGGGTTTGTTTTCCCTGCCCTCTAGATACATGCTATTTACACATGTGAGCCAGTGTTCTGTTAAGATAGTGACACTGAGAAGGAAAGCACACAATTAATGCAGACACGCGACTTAAAAATGCAAGCTTGGATGTACGGTTAATTAAACAACAGTAGGTCACCAGCATAACACAGACTACAATATCATCAGAAGCTAGCTCACTGGTCAAAAAACAATGTGCATTATTGAAAATAATATTTTACTCATGCTAAAGGACATATAATTTATAAATTGCTGTGAAAACGTGAAGACAACATATCTGGGAGACAGTTGAGGAAATGATGTGCTTCACGACAATGCAAAACATAATTAATTAGTAAAAAAAATAACCACATTCAAAGTTCAGACTTTGGCCCTCATTACAGGACTGGTGGTAATGCCAGAAGATTGTATACGGATACTCAGGGTCTGCTTTGTCCCTTGGTGGAATATTCGATTCTGTAGGTCAGAATGGGGGGTAACATAGCAATACCACAGGTCTTTTCCTTTTTATCTGATTTATTTGTATCTTTTGCCCCTCTCCGATTTCACTAGGCTCTTCCTGGGGAAAGTCGCTAGGTTTTTGCAGTTTTTGCACACCTGTTGTAATCATCCAACCCATTGTTATGGTTACAGGATCACCCCTGGCACCGTAAACATAGGCATATATTAACGTTTAAGCAGCGAAAAACATAGTCTAAATGTTAGTGAACCTATTATTTTCGGCATTATTGGGGAAAAAACTCTACAGAAGAAGGGCCCTACATGAAAACGGTATTACCCGCTAACACTTGTCTTTCAAATTAGTTTTTTATGAAGGAGCCATAATTGGATCTTGTTCCAAAATAATTGAAATCCTCTGGAAAATCTCTTCCCAAAATTCTTCGACTATGGAGCATTGTAACAAGGGCCGTAACATACATGGGGGAGGGGTGGCAGTGGCAGAGGGAGCATTATTCCACGCTTCCTGCTTTTTCAGGGCCCGTGCTCATGCAGCAAAATCTTTTTATAGATTTTAAAACAATCCTGAATGATGAGACCGCTAATGGCTAAACCAGTAGATGACACCAGATGGTGAAGCTGGTTTGTTTTCTGTTACCTTGAGGACACTTGTTTGTTATCCTAAAACACAGGTGCTTGTGACATTTGGAACCCCACAAAGTTTTTGACCCACTAACCGCAAAAATCTTCAGCTATACCTGCATGTAAACAACAAGTGTGAGATTAGCATTTGTTGATTTAGTTCTCTTGCAGGCCCAAGTGTTTAAAAGATTACACTTGGACATTTTCAAAGTTAACCAACATATTCTAAAAGCCATTCCTTGTTGGGCGAGGACAGTTCCGTGAGAAAAATGTATCTAGCTTTTTCCCTGACTGTTAATGTTAAAACAGGGTAAATGGAACAGTACAAACAAAATAGCCAAGAAGTTATTTGTAAACCTAATGAAAATACCTGTATAAACAAAAAATTTTTTTAAACTCACCACACAATATAAAACCACAAACCTCACTCTACTGCTTTGCAAAAACTATAACAATGTAAGAGACTCAGTCATGTGACTTTGAAGTAACTAGGCCAGAAATGTAGATTTAAGGGCACGAGGATGCAAAACATACCAATGTTTTCTTTTTCATAAAAATTATTACAGGCACAGCTATCTATGGATGTTATTATTTTTATGAAAAAGAAAAGAGTGTTGAGTTGAATAGAGAAGAAACAGGAATTTCGGACAACTTCTTTAGAATTAGTGCTTTATTATTTGTTTGGGGTGCACCGCTATGTTTATATGTTTGTCTGCTATGCAGAAGACTCAATATCAGCAGGTGCTTTATAGAGTGAACACCAAATGTATGACTAAATATAAGTGTTGGATGTGCGATTTGTAAGAGCTGCTGCTGTGTTAAATTGTTGATATCAATGTTTTCTGTGTCTCGCCTCCCCACAGGAAGCTGCGTCAGACGGTTTCCGATCCCACCCAGCTGAAGTTTCTGACCGGGGACTGGTTTTGTGAAGTCCGCGCCAAGCGACATCGTGGGAAGAAGTTTGGTTCCGACATTGTTCAAGCGTCCATTCGCAGGAAGAAGAAACCCAAAGGTGAGGAGGAAAACAAGATGCTGTATTCCCTCTAGCCTTGGTCCTCATACCTCCTCACTCTTTCCATGCGTGCCTCTTCCATCTCAAAATCCTCGTTGTCATGTCTCTGCCTGTAACTTATTTATCACCTGTGTAAGGCAGGGTCAGATTGGGAGGTCGGGAATTTGGGCACTGGGCGATGGGCTGGTATCTGAAGCACATCTGTGAGACGGTATTTTTTTCCCTCAGTGCCTGGTCTGTAAACCTACCTGCCAGAAACACCTTATAGAAACTAAAGCTGCCTTACACCTAGAAAGGTGTGTATTACGCACAGCCTGGCCGACACATTCTCATGCATAGAAGGACAATGGGCAAGCCTGATCGACAGGGCCGGACTGGCTGTACCGGGCACCGGGTGTTTTCCTGGTAGGTCGGAAGGGTGAGGGCCAGTTTTGTTACTGGGGCCGGCTTTGCAGCAGTGCGGCAATATCGCCCCCTGTAACAAAAGCGGCAGCAGTGCTAAAGCGGCAGAAGTGCTGCTTCTCACTAGCACCCCCCAAGGAGGCCGGTCAAGCGAAATTGCCAGAGCTGGTTTGTGTTCCCAGTCCTGCCCTGCTGGTCTAGTACGCCATGTGAACACTTTGCAGCCTCCAAACTGATCTTGCGCTTGGGGCGTGAGGGTGTGTGGGTGACAGGTGATGAGGTGGAATAAAGCAGTTCTGTGAGGCTGGTGACATAGGTGGTCTGCTAACGTTATTGGACATTCAGCAGAGCCTTTGGGCATCTAAGCTCGTCTTGTATAACTTGTGCTGTTGAGGATCGAGTTTCCTGTTGTCCCTTTCTTTTGTATTAAGCAATCGTGTATCTCTGATTTCTGTTCCACCTTAAAGTAAAGTGTCCTGTATAGCCTAATAAAATCCAGACCACTTATGTGTGTTTTAATGTCCTTTATTTATTTATTCGGCATAATTCTCCACAAATAACATCTTTGCAGGTTATTATTTTCTAATGATTCTTAGAAGTTTTTCATTTTGTTAGCTAATATATTTCACCCCATGTGATGCCTGTAAGACTAGGCCTTTTTCAAGACTAAAAGCATCAACATAAGCTTTGTTAGAATTAAATATTATTTGAATACCCAATTTTTCACCTTTGCAAAGAAAAAGAATGAATTGGATCCAGTTGTGTAACGAAACTTGAGGGGGCCCCCCTGCAAAGCACATGGAGGGGGGCCCCCATCCCCCGGCGGCGCGGCCCGCCATCTACCACTTTGCCCTACCACCCAGAAATCTAGCATATTTTGTTTTGAAACCTCCAACATTTAAATGAAATGCCTCTATATTGTCTTTCTCTATGTTCTAATGAGAAAGTGGGAAACACTCTTAACATACAAGCTATGCCATTTGTAACAATACTGTCAAAAGCTGATTATCTAACTGAGGCAGCAATCTGAACAATGCCAAGGAGTGATCCTATTGTCTCAGGAACTGCCTATGGCTGAAGAACAAAGAACAACTATGAAGGGTCTGAAATAGAATTGACAATACCTTGAAACTTTGAAAGACCAACACAAACCTGCGATTCCATAAAAACTCGACTAACAATATACATGAGAAGTACACAAGCTATAACTCAGTATCCCGCGAAAGTCAAAAGAAATAGACTGGTGAATTATCTGCATGCCACACACTAGCGACTGTCAAGGGTTGTGCATGATAATAACGTGAACTGAGGAAGCAATTTCAATCATAATGTCTTTATTAGTAAGCACTGAAAAACAGGCAGGCAAACACGGCAGAGGAAGAAAACTGTTTGGATGCTTCAGAACATTGATGCAGATGTTTGTCTGTTTTAATTTATCATTTCTGTAGTGTAAACAATGCTAAATACAAGATTTAAGGTACACGTATTACAGACAAGTGCAAGCAACATCATAAATAACACTGCATGTAGAATAAAAACAAACCATATCAGCAAGTACCTAATGACTATCTATACAAACTGTAGTTGGTAAAGCAAAAGGAAAAAGTGCAAATACTTTCAAAGTGCAAAATAAAGCAATCACCAGTCCAGCAATATACAAAAATCAAGCATGTTTTGTAAAACAATCCAACTTTCTTCTTGCATCAAGGTGAAAATACTTTCAAAGTGCATGGTAAAAACAAGTCCAGCAGCTTCCCTCACAAGGACTGACCTGAACCACCAGACTGGGCCTTACTTCATAACAAACAGAGGCCTCAGACCTCAGTGTGTCAACACTGGCGGTATTTACAATTTACTAAGAGTATAGACACGCCTGCTAAATTACAGATTCACCATTGCCTCCTAATGGCTCTATCGTCACGTGTGACACCACCAGCCAGGCCTGGATTTTAAGCCAACAGCGCCTTGCATTCTGGGAGTTGTGCTGTGACCATCTAAGTACTGGGTTAAACATTACAGCATGCAAAGTGTTGTTGGATAAAAGCTACGAATGGACACAACATGGTGCCAATAACACTTGGCAGCTATGTTTTATACTAACACACGGGGATGTTTAATTTTCTCAACACAAGCTGCAGAAGTCTGGCGTCAAATAGCAAACAGGTTGTGCGGAGAACCCAGAAACGTGCTGTGTTTAGCCCCCGTGTATGGACCTGAGGTGTCATTCTCTAAGAGACCCAGTGGTTAAAGCCCACAGTTGTCTCTAATGCATTTTAGTGCCAAGCAGTGGTTGAAGTGGCGGAAAAAACAGTAGGGGAACTGTGGGAGGAGAATCAGAGGGCGGGAATAACCAATGGATTGGGTCAGTGGGTGGTGTGAGAGGTGTTGCAGAAAGAGCAAAATATCCCAATTTTTAGTATTCGTTTCCCATTTCAGTAACCGATTGCAGCTTATTACATTATTTAATTTAAACAATAGATACACGTTTATTTAAGGTTAAATATGTGTTATTGACATTAAAATACATTCACAAAGTGGGATACGTTTCCAATCACAGAATGTCCAAAATATCCTCAAAATGGTATCGCAAGACATTTGTCTCCCAGCCATGGAGTTTCTGTCATCAGCACTTCTCCTCCCTTTTTCCACAAGAGCAGTTCAAACATGAATGGCAAAATATCCTAGTTTGCAAATGTTTTCCACATTACTATGGCTTTGTCATATTTGCCACATAATACATCATCTGCTGCATAATCTGACGATTTTAACTAATAAATTGTTTATAGCTCAAACACATCAAAAGTTACTAAAATATGCTGTGAAGTGCAGGGCCCTTTGCAAAGGTTGACTGGTCACCTTTCTCATTGCTGCAGTTGTATGTTCCACTAGTACTAATAAGGAAAAATCTTTGCAGAGACTGTTAGCATGTGTAAATATTTCAAAATAATAAAGTATCAGAAAATTTACAGTACCACTAATACCAGTGTAGGGTGTCAGAGCACTTTACATCACACATATTACACAGAGACAATCATTCATATGTGTGTAAATCACTGTGTAGGAAATGTTACATAAGACAAAGGACTACAAGGTGTAGGAGTCACATGACAACCATACTAGTAGGCAGCATAGTTTAATAGTGATTGGTCTCCAGAAACACAAACTCAGAATTAAACACATAATACCATGGTTGGGGGTTCTCTTTAATAATCAGAATTGATTTCTACCCAAATTAACCCTTTTTTGCAACATTAGGATAATCGAAGACTGGGGAAAAAAACATAATGCTCTAATTTATACCTTGTAGTTTGCATGCAGCTCTTACATGACAGTTAATAGCTCACTGTTCTATGTTAGGATTTTAACTTATTAACTGCAAGTAACAATAGGGTCTCTCTGACAAAAGCAGTAACCCACTGACCTATTCACATTATGTGCACTTAGTGATCTGCATGGCACACGTTCTTAGCAGCATGCACATTACACCTCTGCCCTTCCTTTTCATGAGTCAAACCTTCCACTAGACAAAACACCATCTCTCTCTACTAAGAACATTAATCACTGGAGTTATCAAGACATTTTTATTGTTGCCCAAAAATGTTGGAGGCCAGGAAGGAGGCAGCAAGTGCTTTTAAAACCATATTATACTTACAATCACGACGCCCCCACCTGAAGTTAGTGCCCGGTGCGGTCGCACTGCCCTAGAGCCACCCTGCTCAAGGGTCCTGTGACCTCAGTGACAGAGTCACTGCCACTCTATGGTGTGCTGCTTCATAGGTCTGTCCCCAAAACTGGAGGTGAACTTCATGGATAGTGGTGGACAGGCCTTCAAGGTTAAACCACACTTGCCACCGCTAGGGTCCACCTGCTGGTGCTAAGACACCAGGGCTTTTAAGATCTTGCGGCTCTTTCCAAGGTGTAGCACAGGAATGTACTCCCTCAGGAGAGTGGTCTGGAAGCCTGGTCATTAAGGCTGAACATGGTTCACCAGTTCCACTTCAGCAGCTCTGACCATAGCGCCACATCCTCTCCCCCACTGAACACCATACTGCCCCACTTAGAGAAACTTGCACTGCACTGACCCTCTATAAACACCTGGATGTGACTCAATTCTAATTACGCACTAGACAAGAGCAATATGCTGCCTAAAAAAATTAACAACATCCTAGAAAAAGCAAACACTCATAGGGAATGCAAGATTAAGTAAAGCATGTGAAATGTAAGCAGGAACAACATGGTTACCTTTTTCCTTTTACACTCATTATTCTGAAATTAGTGAGTGCTTTTGCATGAAAAGGTAAAGCCATGACTACAGGGCCCGGAAGGGACCCGTTTCAGTGCCCATTGCTTATATCCTTTCAAAACATAGGCAGTATGGTTTAAAAAGATGTGGGGGCATATCAACAAGAGACATAACGCCGCTTTTCCAGCACACAGCGCCAGAAAAGTGGCGATTATTTTAACTCATTATCATCAAAGCGCCGCTAACGTGCATTAGCGCATGTTAGCAGCCGTTACATTAACGCCTCGGCCTGCATCGCTAATGAGATGCGAAGTAGGCCTTGCTTCCCATAAACAACAGGGAAAAACTCGCTAACCAGACATCGCAGTATTTGCAAGCCGGCCCCGGACAAGCGAAGCGATAATAAAAGCCACGCTAACCGTGGTTATCGCTGGTATCTAACGTCTCCTTTTTTTCCGACTTAGCTATCTGTATAATGGGAGGTGGATCGCAAGGTTAAGTCCACATCTCCCTATTATCTACATTTTCATTAGCGCAGTTCCCTTATCGTGGGATTTCGCACGCTAATGCTCGTTCTCACTGTCTATCACCAGATTTCACATCGCCTGTTAGCAAACGTTGCTAATACGCCGCTAACACGGCGTTGTGATCTGGCGATAGACGGCGATAATGACAAACGCGCTAAACGTGTTTAGCGATACTTATCGCGTGTTGTTGATATGCCCCCACATTCGTAAACACACAGTCCCTGTACACATTTTGTTTTCCAATTCACCCATCAAGCAGGTATTTCAGACCTCCAGGCAAGGTGCACTTTCCCACACAGGGAAAACAATGTTGTTCAAAGAGAGAGGAGAAAACGAAAGTATCACTTTACTGGCAAACACTGTAAAGTGGCGCTAATGTGTTTAGGTGTAAATAAATCAATCTGGCCACCTTGCAACCACTCTGTCTTGCTTTAATTAGTTATTTATTTTTCACATTTGGAATGTTTTATTTCTCTCCACCTGAGGCTAGGGCCTGCTTTAGGGCGGTGCGACCGGTGCCACCGCACCGGGTGCTGACTTCACATGGGGGCGCTTGTTTGCTTAAAAGCACCTGCTGCTGCGTTCCTGGCCTCAAGCAATTTTCAGTCAACAATTAAAATGTCAAGAAAACTCCAGTGATTAATGTTCTTCCAGGCAAGATCGGAGTTGTTTGTCTTAGTAGAAGTTTTGACTCGTGGAAGTTTTGAAGGTAGCGCAGAGGGTTAATATGCCTGCTGCAAATAACATGTACTATGCAGATAACAAAGTGACTGTAATGTCAACAGGTCAGTGGGTTACTGCTTTTGTCAGAGACTTCCTTTTATTGGTTTCAGTTTACAGTTAGCTATTAACTGTCATCAAAGAACTGCGTGCAGACTTCAAGGTATAAATTAGAGCTATAGATATTTTCCTCAGACTTTCATTATTGAAATGTTACAAAAAGGGTTCATTTTGGGTACAAACAGTTCTTGCTGTTAAAGAGAGCCCCAATCCATTGTGTTACATTTTAAATTCAGAGTTTGTGCTTCTCCAGACCAAGTACTCTGCAACATTTACTATACACTGATTTACAGACCTAAGATTGATTGTCTCTGTGTAATGCGTGTGTTATCTAAAATGCTTTGACACCCTTCACTTTTATGAGTGACGCTATAAAATTAATTGAATGCATCTGAGAGAGAGGTTATGGAGACTGTTAAAGGGTGGTAGTGAGGGTATCCGTGACTGAGGTGGTCGTTGGGGGCACCAAAAAACATTGTCGCACTGGGCGCCACCAGTGCTAAAGCCGGCCCTGCCTGAGGCTGCACTTGTGTCAGAAAAAGACAACGTTTCCAGCAAAAATGTTTTTCTTTTTTTGGATCCATTTCACAGGGGAGCAAATAAACGAAAGGAGGAAAGAGAGGGTAATACCCGTTTCTTTAAGTCTCGGTTTTCACTAACTGAGGAGCGAGACCGAAAGAGAGGGAAGACTTGGAGGCTTAGAGGCCGTCACCGTGGCGTGCGCGCACAGTTTAATTTATGGGGACTTGGGGAGGCCGTGCGCGCAGGAGCACCATTTTATTTGCGAAGACTGAAGAGGCTTGCTTGCAGGCGCAGCCGTCTCCCTCCGCTGAGAGTGAGGGGGCCCCTGGAGCTTGGGGGCTGCGGGGGCCTGTGTTACACCCCTGATTGGATCTGTGCTCTTTAAGGAAAGGATTGGGTTCACCTAACTCTCATTTAGGAGTCATGCTCTAAAGAAAGTTGATAAAGAAACAAGAAAGAAACATACTAGTTTAGGAGACTGTGGAAAGTGGATTCTTTATATGATATACAAAAATGAGGTATATCGTGCAAAGAGTCCCGGGGTTCCCTAATGAGTGTGCAGGAGCTTGCTCTAGCAATCCCAAGGTGCTCTTCTAGGGGGTAGTGTTGTCGAGCAGCCTTAGATTTATCAGAGAGGAGTGTTAGACATCTGCAAATACACACAATAGTCCATAAATGATGGACTCAACTTAATAAGAAGATCCACACCAATTTATAAAAATAACATGTATCTTTATATATATTTAGGCACCAGAATCAATTCGATCGGGTAAGTACTTTTTTCAAGCGAAATATTTCTGTGTTTAAAAAGTCGACAGTGCATTTTTCAAAAGCTGCAATGTTATCCTATGGGAGGAAAAACAAGTAGGACATTCAGGTACACTCCAGCAACTTACAAGACTAATCTCCTGGACCTGAGGTGAGTACAGGGCAATGTCCAAGGCAGCACCAGCAGGTCACCACCAGCAGCACTTGGGTAGCTGGCTGCAGGTGTGCAATACAGCGTTGGGTGTAGTGTGTTAGTCTACGAGGGTCGGTCTTCATGGAAAGAGGCTGCAGGTTTTGACTGGGAGGCCAGTCGGGTTGAACTGACGTGAGGGTTCAAGTCTTGCGATGGTAAGGGATGTGGGGACACCGGTGGTCCACTTCTCCTCGTGCCAGGGCAGCCGGGTGCAAAGGGTCTTTGTCCAGTAGCGGTTGCAGGGGCCTGCAGACAGAGGCTGCAGGCAACGTCAGGGAGTTCACTGTGGACTCTGTCTTTTGAAGGCTTGGGGACCACACTGACCATTGGCCCACTTCGACTTAGACTGGGGGGCCTGGGTGTAGTGGTGCTTGGCGGTGTCGGGTTTTGGCAGGTCCAGAGTCCTCATGGTTCTTCTTGAGGTGCCTGCAGGATGCAGGGGAGCAGTTACGCTTCTCCGTAGGAGTTCTTGAGTCTTTATTCAAGGCAGGCTATCCTCCCAGGTTTTTGGAGGCACGACAGCTGCAGGACTAGACGTCTTTAGCACAGGTTTGATCGGGAACAGCGGATAGGCTGGCAAAGCTGGTGCCCAGTCAGTTGCTCTTCTTCAGTTTTCTGCATTCGCAGCTCTTTAGTGTCCTTTTTCTTTGTAGGTCATCGAGATCTGATTTTCTGGCGCCATGGCCTCCTTAAATACTGAATTTAGGGGTGTTAGGGGAGTGTAGGATAGTAGCCGATGAGCTACCTACCCCTTGGGTCACTACACCCCCATATGACCACTTCCTGCGGGAAGTGGACATAATCCTGTCCCGGAGTTCCTAAGTTTGCCACCACCAAAGGTCTAACACTGAAACGTTGCTTCCACTTCAGGTAGCACACCTTAGGGGTGGTACTGGGCTGAGAGTGGACACGCCTATCTGACCAGCTTATTTTCCCACCTGCCCAGGTGCCAAAGGGCTTTGGACAAAGGGGGTCAGCTTCCTCTCCTGAGAGAGATGCCAGATTCTCATACAAAAGGCGATGGGCTCTTTGAAGCTCCCCTTGTCTTAGAATGCTAATCTTCATGTCATCCTTTGCAGGGGTGTAAGCACCCTATGCCCAAACAGGCTTGATTTCTGGCCTCCTGGGAGCAAAGGCCCTCATCCTTCGGGGTCAGAAAATTGTCTCTGGTGGCAGGCTAGCATAAACAAGTCTTTCAGCATGCCAGTAGCTGGTAGGTTTTCAGGGAACACCTCTAAGGTGCTCTCTGTGTGCATTTATCAATAAATCCAACACTGACATCAATGTGGGTTTAATAATATGAGATGTTTGATACCAAACATCCCTATTTATAGTGAACCCATCATGTAGCTGGGGAACTTGTTTTCCCCAGTGTCCGGCACATGTATTTAAAATGGCTCCCCTGATCACTTCTACTGGCAGCTATAGAGCTGAGCAGCACAGGGGTATATCAGTCCATGCAGCTATGTCCTCACATGTGGTATAGTGCACCCGGCCTTAGGGTCATAAGGCCTTCTATAGTTGTGACTTACCTATACTGCATGCAGTGGTTGGGGACATGGCACCCAGGGATATGTGCCATGTTGTGTTTTCTCTTTTGTCTGCACCAAGACATGCAGCCTGCAGTGGGTGTCTGTATGTGTTTTGTGAGGGGTCCTTTAGGGTGGCACAATTCGTGCTGCAGTCCTTAAGGACCCTCTTTAGCATCCTTGCCCTAGGTACCAGGGGTACCACTTACTAGTGACTTACAGAGAGTGCCAAAGCACAATCGCACAATTTTGGGTATGAGATTTGGCACTGGGGACCTGGTTAGCAGATACCTAGTGCACTTCAAGTCGAAATCACATCAAAACTAGACAAAGAGTTGGGGTGACCATGTCAGAAAGGGACACTTTCCTATAGAGACCCTTAGTCCCTCAGAAGCAATGTGTTCTTTTTGATTTATTAAGCTTGTACTGAAGACGGTAAAGTGAAAATAGGGAAGGGCAGTGGTCACATTTTTATTAAGTGAACAGATTTAATATTCAAGACTGATCCAAAAGAGAATTCCTTACACTACAATTTAGTTACATGCCCTGGCACAAATTGGTGGGTTAACAAAGTATTTTACCTTCTCAAATCAATTATGATACATATATCAAGTCCTATGTAGCGTCTTTTTGGTATTTCACAATCTGTGAAAAAAATATGATGAAGTAAATATGAGTCTCTGGAAAAGTGAGAAACGTGCACAGTCTGTATGGCCAGTGAATTTATGTGTTTTAGAGCCTGGGCTCTGTATAATATTTAAGAGTGGCAGCGCTGTACAATCACACCACTAAATAGAGTCAATAAAGCTTGAAAGTCAAGACCGACTACCATTGCTATAATGGTGCAGTCGGAAAAGTGTATCTGTACTCATGGCACCCAAGGGAGACCTATTACTGCTGCCGTTGTTTAAAAAGTGTGTTTTTACTTGATTGCTTAAGAGTCATTTAGACAAAACCCTTGGGGCAGTGTGTTTGTGCAAGTACGTCCTTTTCCGGGTATATTAGCATCGACACGATTTCATGAAAAAGTATTTGTTAAAACATTTAGACGTGGACGAGTAACTAAGCGCCATATCGGCAGGTTTTTCAGGTCTATTATTATCAACTCGAGGGCATGAAAAATTGTTTGTTACACATTAAGATTATACGACTGATTAAGAGCCATAATGGCGGGATTGGCTCGTCGGGCATGTACAATACCTAGGAGCACATATTAGGCAAAAGACGTATAGCCAAGTTGCGGTTGGTAATGATCTTGTTCAATGGCAAAAGCCTGAATCAGAGACATTTCTACACATATCTGACCTACCTTAAGATTCTTGCGAAAAGCACCCGTAGTCTTTGCAGTCCCAACGTGATAAATTCTGCAGTACGTCAGGTCGTTCGTCAAATTTGTTTTTGGTCATTCATGTTGGATGCTATATTTAAATGGTGAAGACGCTCTGGTCCTACTTTAATGGCTATGCCTCTTGCATTGTCCGGGCTTACTATGGTTGTGCCAATTTTTTATCTTATTTCAAGGTAGAGCATGGTATGTCAGGGTGCAATCGTCATCTCTTTATTATGGAGTGAGTATTATTGCTAATTTTGAAAAAGATAAGAATAAAAATAAAATAAAAAATAATAATAAATGAAAACATAAAGTATAACCTTTTTGTGTAATGCATTGGTTCGACAAGGTGACAACCATGTCGGTCTACTTTTGGTATTGTGCAGGGTCAGTCCGTTTATTCTTTAGAGATATTATGGTATGGCATATTTAAACAAGTGTATAACTCATTAGAGATATTAAGGCATTGGGTTTAGAAGCGAAGACACATTTTGTTGGGGTTTACACCACGCTGGACAGGGTGCCTAAAAATACAATTAGTATGCATATAATGAGCATACACAAAGGTTTTTCAAATTTGATACAGAAACAAAGAAAATAGTATTGTTCAATATGTCTCTTGTTTCTTTTTCCGCTGTGCTGTCTTTAGACAAGATATAGATGCCAGGAACCCAGTCAGGATATTCTCTCTATATTTTACACATTTTTCTACATCAGCCAATGTGTAATTCAGCATCTTTGTTAAGGCCTTTTTTCACTGTCACATTTCAGGATTAACTCACTTCTCTGTTTGCATAGGGAAATTTCCTAGTTACCTCCCCTCGGATTTCTGGGCAGCTTTTCCACCCCATAGAAGGTGAAAGTTCTTTGATGAAAGTTCTTTGATCACTGTGTTTAACCAATGGTAGTTTGTGATTTGATTTTTAATTGTTGCGGTAGTGTTCCTGTATTCGATGTTTGATAAGCCTTATTGTGCTGCCAAGACAATTTTTCCCTCAGGGACAGATTATATTATAAACTACGTATATGCTCTCTCAGTTTATCCAATCTTGTATTTGAAATTTGAGATTGTTGATTCTACCTTTGACAGTTTTGTTCAGCCCTAGTTTGCAAATAGAACAGTTCCTGCATGTACAGGAACTCAGAGGGTTTTCCAGAAAGTTAGCATTTTTTCTCAGTAAAATGAGGGACATAGCTTTTGTTTTAAATTCAGTGCTCTTTTAAAACTGATTTGAGGGAAGGGATTGATCCCCTCATGTAGTTGTGTCTGGTGAGTTAGAAGTGACCAGTGTTTTCTCAGAGTTTTACTTATATGGTGATGGCCGTTATTATAGTCCCTGATGAAGCGTGTTTGTGGTTCTGTCTTAGTTGGGTCCCGTTAGAGGTTGTTTCTGTCAAAATGGCTTGTGTTGCACATAGTATCATGCAGATATTTCTCGTCATATCCTTGTTCTTTCAGACAACTGGTGAGTTCTACTGCTTTTTATCTATGAACCTCATCTGCGCCTCAGTTACTTCTGGTTTTTTGATATTTCCATTTGGGTATGTTGTCAACTATGGTTTTTAGATGACAGCTTGTGGAGTGTAAGATGGAATGTGCGGCTCTTAACTTTCTATACATATGGCTGTGTAGTTTTTTTTTGTTTGTATAAATAATTAAGACAAAAAATTGTATTCCTCCTTTAGAGGTGGAGGAGGTCATTGAGCTACCCCATTTGTTATCTGATAGTTGGGAAATGTATTCTTGAAGGGTGTTGTGTGGGCCTTGCCAGATCAGCAAAATATCATCTATATATCGTACCCACAGAATTATGTTGTTGGTAAACCGCTCATATTTGACATTCCCAGTCCAATATTTGTCAACTTCCCCATGAGGATACAGGCTTATGGGGGAGACAAGTTGGTCCCATTGTTGTCCTCTGTTGTTGTAGAGAGGTAGAGCTATTAAAGGTAAAGAAATTGTTTTGGAAACAGGAGGCACGCATCTCAAAGATCATCTGGTTTCTATCCAGAAGAAATCTACTGACCTTGTGGAGAGCACTTTTGTTCTCTGCTTCCATGCTCTCAGAGTGTTTTATTGAAGTATAGAGGTTCGCCACATTGATTGTGGCCAAAATATAGTTTGGTTGCCAATCAATGTTGTCCAATGTATGTAACATATCTTTTATGTCTTCAATGTAGGAAGGAAGACTCTTCATAAATGGTTGCAGTTCATCTTCTATATATTAACCCAGCCGAGAGCAGATAGAATTTATGCCTGAGATAATCGGCCATGCCTTTGGGGAGGAATACCGGCATGTATTTTTGGTAGCACATATAGGGTGGGCATTTCCTGAAGTATAATCAGACATTTGTTGCACCATTTGCCTAAAAGATCTGAGAGATTTGTTTGTACTTTAGAGGTATGGTTCTTGGGTAGTTTTTGTAGCAGGTGACATCCTCCCATTGTCAATAGACCTCCTTCAAGTAGTCTTCAGTATGTAGGATTACAATGTTTACCCCTTTGTCAGCTTCTTTAATGATAAAATCCATAATAGCATTCAGGTCCCTGATTGCCAGTTTTTGGCTTAGGGTGATATTAAATTGTAAATATCTGGCTTCACTTTTGTATTTATGGTAGTCACGTTCCAGATCCTCCAACACAGCAGTATGGAAGTAGTCAATTGTATTCCCGGGAGGTAGGGCGGGTGTGCAATTCGATTTTGGAGAAAAAAAAATTGTTAGCTTTAGTGTGTGACATATCATGTCAAGCTCAGCCACAATTCCCATCATGTCAGATCCTGTCTCTATAGTGTTTGTTTCTGGCAAGTTGATTAATAGTTCTATGTCTTCCAAGTTCTATACTGTTAGGTCGCTTGTGATAGGTTGTCTTGAGCTTATCTTGCGTATACTAGGTTTATCTGAGAAGAACACTTTAAATTTCAGTTGTCTAGTAAATTTGAGCAGTTGGCCAAAAAATATAGGCTTTTTTCCAGAACTTCCTGTTGGGAAATGGTCAGGTCTTGTTGAGACAAGTTTTTAACTAGTTGATTGGTGTTTCTTTGTTTTTGAATTGTTCTTTTTTTCCTTGCTCTCGTTTGTACTCCTGGCGTCGAATGTGTCTCTGGTCTGATATTTGGTGGTCATATTCTTGTATCTTGGGCATTCGAATTCCCTAGCCTGTGTCTTCTAACTTCCTCGTAAAAATCTACTGCTGTCTAGTCAGGGATCGGTGCTGGATCACCTCCTAGGGATTCTATGTCTGATGTGAGCAATGTTTCTCAGGTGCTTGGGAAATTGTGTTGTATACCTGTTGATTTTATGTTGTGACACTTCTTGGCAAAAATATGTACTCTACCCATTTGATAATCTTCTAGGTCTCTGCTGCATTTTCTATTTTATTATTTCCTCATATTCGTCGATGACTTTATTCAGTATTTCAAAATTCTTGTTGTGGTGGCACCCGAGTTTGCCTCTAATGTGTCCACTTCCTCCTTGTATTTTCATACTCTTGTGCAATGTCAATTAGTTGTCTGATCATATTATTTGATGTGGTCCGCAAGTTATCCTTCCTTCTTATTATTTTGTCTTGAGAGGTAGGAATACTAGGATTCTTATATCCCTTGGTATGCGTTCTGCTTCCAGATACTTTTTTAGGGAGACTGCCTCCCACCACTTTGATGATTTGTTTTTGGTAGCATGTTCAAGTGTTTGGAAAATACTTTTATCAGAAGTTGGATTTCGTCGGTTTTGTCTAGTTGTGCCAGTGAGTGTTTGCTTTTAGTCGGTCATTTCTCAGATGACATTGATTTGTGGTTTCCATCATTGATTTATAGGCTGTGGGGGATGTGTGGGAGGGTGATGTGCATAACACTGGTCTCTTAGGTTTCAAGCAGCCCACATTGGTTTAATGGCTAAGGCCATGGGGCTTATGGCTGGTGAGTCCTTTTACAAAAAGCAATGGATCCCAACATGTTTGTGGAGAAGGCATCGACCTGCTCTACGGAGGATTTAAAGGTGTGAAGGGGTATGCTGTTCTCTACAAACAGGCAGTACTTTTTGCTTGAATGCTTCCATTCCAAGGTCGCCTTGCCTGGCCTAATAAATTACAATTTGTCCTTGCGTCGCTCATTAATCACTTTGGATGGTGCAAGCCCAACACCTCATAAATATGCCCCTTTATTTCTAGTATACAAATAATAAAGTCAACTTTAATTAAAGTATGGGCACATTCTATGTTTGGTTTACACTATTATTTCTCCAAATTTGCTTTACCTTTGTAATAAAATTATCTAACATCTGAAGTTAATATCGCATACATAAATAGGCTCGATGTGAATTAAATTGTCTTTAAAGGTTATAGAAATTGTGCCAGAACCCAAATTTTGAGGGTTCTGGAATTGCCTACCTTTAGGCACTCATATAGATTCCTTGGCATAACAAATATGAACCACAAAAGAATGAGATAGAATCGATAAAGATAATTCAGGAAAACATGTATCTATTGTTTCAGATTGCATAGACAGATCAGAAACACATTTAAGATTGGATGTAATGATAGGTTTGTTAATGCAAGTAACTACACACTTTGGCACAGATCAAACATTTAACAATAACGATTCAGCCTACAAAGAGCTTGGGAATGATACAAATTCAGTTTATTAATCATACAAACCAAGCAAGACAGTTCGCTTCAGGTCTGTCCTCAGATAGCTCAGTCCAAGTTCAAACTGTAGCATGGCATGCCACAGTAGGAGTCAAATAACCCCTCACACTGAAAGGTTATTCCCCGCACACCCTTGCCAGCCGGCAGAGCACAGGATTAGAGGTCACGGATTGAATTTAAAGTCCAGTTTATCAAAGTCTCTCATCAAAATAAAGAGAAATGGATATAGAGAAATTATAATAGGGAATCGAGAATCAAACTGACAGCATGCCAGACAGGAAGATAAAAATGACAGCCAGCTCCTGTCTCCTCCTTGATGGGACATTTATCCTCCAAATGTTCCAAGTTTACACCCCTTAACATCTCAATTCCATCAGTCCATGGGGTTTTCATTAGTCACTCACGGTGGGCTGTTGTGGGGTGAACAGTAAATCATACAATTCCGGATGAGTTAAGTAATCCTTTTTTGCAAATCTCATTAAAATTCATTTACTCCATTTAGTTAGCATTTCGTCACTTCCACGGAAGTAGGAGGTAAGTATTTGTCCATAGTCAGTTTGTTCCCAGGCGCATTTCCCTGGGTTTGCATCATTATTTGCTACAGTTCTATTGAATATTCTTCTAGTGAGAGGTGAATTCATTGTTAACCACAACAGAAGTGAAACTTTGCAGAAAGTTCTCATAGGGCTTGGGTGGCTGCCTCACACGATTTTACATTGGCGTAGAGAAAAAGAAGACTCAGAGGCCTTCATGAAAAAAAGGTGAATCGCTATTGCGTTCATTTTCATTAAAAATCATACATTTGCAAGTTCATTTAATCTTCTTCATTAATTCAGTTATGACTATTTTCACGAATTACATGTCAGTATTAAGCAGGACTAAAATATTTCTGCCCCGTCTTTATTTGGCACATTATCATGCAAACATAATTTTAACGTGACACTTTTCAGTGCATGTATTCTTTTTCATATGTGTTTCAAAGACTCATAATCATTCTATGTCAGTTTTCTTAGCAGAGACATTTCCGACAGTTTCTTTAGTACAACTATGCATATATTGCGTTCTTTATAATGCACATTTGATTATTATTCACAAAACTCTATATTCATTTCATTTTCATCTTTTCTCGCATCACACAAATGCATAAGCATGAAATTCTCGCTTTTCTCTTTTTGTTTACATTTTCGCAGCATCATTTGTCTGAAACTCTGCATGCTTTTACGATGCCGTATGCAAACTCATGTTCTCGACAAGTAGGTTATTATGCCTTATCCAGTAAAACGTGTTGTAAATGATTTTTCCAGGTAGGAATTGTTAAAGATAGATGCCAGAGAACACCCACGCTCTATCACAGGTGACTCGACTACCTGTAGCGGGCAAGTCCCTCGTGTACTTTGTCTGACGTGTTAATATTACTAATGCAATTGTTTGGATGCATTGGCATTAGAAGGATGGAAGACTACATTGCGCCCTCACCCTATAAAATGCCAGCCAGGATCAATCAGTGCCTCTCTTTTAGAGATTATTTGGGCACTCTCTGGAATTCCATAGCATGTCGGTGACAACTTGGAAATTGGTGGAAAATGTGTTGTCGTTTTTTGAAAATTCCTTAAAAAAATGATCACTGGTAATACACCGGTTAAAATACACAACTCAAAATATAATGCATCGCCGATTGAACAAGATTTCAATGTGGAACTGCACATAAGGAAGTAGCTAAAAAATGCAGTGATCACACATTAGCTCATATTCAAATAATGTAATCCAGCACCAGTTCCGTTTTCTCAACAAAAGACAATGCCCCGTTCAGCTCCTTCCTGTGAATTATTTGGTTTGTGAACTGAAGCTACATTCTGCTTCTGCTGATTTGTTCACAGGAAGATTTATCTTCTGTAGTTCATTTGCCTCTCCCCTGCTCGTGGCCGGATCTCATATATGTTGCATACATAGTGTTAAGAACTCCAAAATACAATCTTTGATTTTTTTAAAAACATTTCTGAATAGGATTGTATTACTTCTTGACCTCCTTGCTTTCAAATTTTTCTCTAAATGTGTATTAACTTCGGTTATTGATTAAATCTTTAAATATTAACATTAAACAGCCACGTTGCAATGTTTTTATAGAATTCTAAAAAGGCAAAAAAACATTGTGTTCACTCGTTTAACATTAGAAGCGTTACCTGCGGAAGTACAATGTTTTTCATAAATAAACAGTTTAGCAAATGAGGACCCTTCTAGACCAGGCGACTACCATTGGTCTTACGCATCCCATCTGGACAGGTACATTAACATACTGCGCCATCACTACATCCGCCCTCCAGCTTTCTGTCCTCAGGGAGCGGCTGCGCCAGGTGCACACTGCACAGGTGAGTTCACTTTCAGTCCTGGCTACACTTCGCTGCTCGCGCTCTCCAGCACTCAGTGAAACATTGAACTGGTTTTTCCAGTATGGCGTTAATCGACCGCAAGGACATGTTTCATAGCACCCACACCCAGACCTGCCTGGTGCGTGGGGTGCCAACCGACAGAGCTTTGGCGTTCTTGCATTCTGCATGACGTTGACCGACTAGTTCCAGACTCTCTTGTTGTCGATTTTCTGTCAAAATATCGACCACAGAAATTCAACCTGCAACACTATTAACTGCAAAATGTGGACTAGCACAACATTGTTAAGAAAAACTTAATCAAGGGGCAGATGTATCATCTTTGCAGTTTGCGAGTCCTTGATAGCGAATTTTAGCGATTCGCTATTAAGGACTCGCAAAATGCAATGTATGTAGATTTCTCAATAATAATTGCGATTCCTACATATTCCTTTATTGCAAATCGCAAATTTCAATTCGCAATTAAGGAATACCTTCCCATTCATTCCTATGGGCCTAGAGGCCCATAGGAATGAATGGGAAGACATTCGCAATTTGCGAGTACCCAATAGGTACTCGCAAATTGCAAAAAGGACACCCTGTTACTCCCCTGAAATATGCATGTGTGCACATGTGGCGCACATACATGCCCTAAGGGCATGTATGTGCGCCACATGGCACTTTGAAATATGCAAAAAAGTGAATTTTTCAAGGAAATCGCAAATTACAACCAACTTGAAGTTGGTGGTAATTTGCGATTTCTTAAGGCAAAATCGCACAACTTGGATGCTTCCAGAATTGCATTTAAGGAATCGCAATTTGTGATTCCTTAAATGCATTCGCAAAATAGGGAATCGCAGATTTTGCAATTCCCGTTTTTGCATGGGCCTTTTGGGGTGATACATCCCAAAAGGCTTTTTCCCGTTCGCAAACGGACGGATTCTGAGAATCGGCCCGTTTGCGAACAGGAAAAAGGCTTCATACATCTGGCCCCAAATGTATAAAGACCTTTTATTCTAAATCTACTTGCTCTGTATTAGGAAGGCGATATCTTGCAGTTGATGTTTTGCATGTAGCTATTTTGTAGTCCCCGTTTTTGCAGGGGATTTTAGTGTTTACCATGGGTTTGCGTTAAGGCCTCTGATTGGTTTTAAGTAATAGTTGTGACCTCAATATTGTAAATGAAAGGATTGCTTTAAGAACCAGTTAATGCTGCTTCATTTTTTTCTACCATGATGGATCAAAACATAAGCAGGCCTATCATCGGCTACATATTTTGACTTTTTGGGGCATATTTAAAAGAAACTAGGGGAGCGTGGTGTTACCTCAAAATTGTTGGAGCAGCGCTCCGACAGTTTCAAAATGTAGGGATGTGCCATATTCACAAGAATGCAGCGCACCCCTGCATTATCCCTAGCGATGGTGCTAAAAATGCTGCCTAGTGCAAACGCAGGCACCTTCGCGCCACCATTTTAAGGTGCATGCGCTGCAGGAGCAGTTGTTTATGAGCAGAAAGGGACACTTTCCTGCAGATATACAATCTTTACAGCTGATTTGCTCTATCTATGTGTGCTGCAAGACACGTGGAAATATCAAAATACGAGGGGAAATAAAACATTTCTCCTCGTATCGCCTTCTTAAGCCCAGGTATTCCCTGGCGGTACTTTTGGCGCTGACCCATACCTTTTAAATATGGGGCAGAGTCAAAAAGCAATGGGTCTTGCGGTGGTACGCCCACTGCAGCACCCCTTGCACGCCCCTTTCACTCTGGGTGCTGCTTGAATAGAAGCATTATTTACAGGGCGGCGTTAAGCCACGTTAAGTGGCTTAACGCCGCCTTGTAAATAAGCCGAAGGAGTTTACGCCACCAGAACGTCAGACAAAGTGACGTGCTGGTGGCGTTAACTCCTTGTAAATAGGCCCCTTTGTATGTTATCACTCACTTTTCCCAACACCCTGACTTTATCGTCAAAATCCCTATCAATTGTTATCATTGATACCTTCCTTAAACGCAGGAGGGTTCAACTGGTTGCAGGAAGGGGCTTGGAGTATGTGAGTACTTCAGGTAAACTTATTTTGGGGCCAGAGACTTACACCACAGGGATCTTTTGTGGTTGAAAAGCGGAATGCATGATACGTTCTATTTCTAACCACCCAGCTGACTATCCTGTAGTGCTAGAAATTAAAACAGTTTAGACTGGGATACCGTGGAATCATAGGTGGTGGTGTCATGAAAAGTGGAGCAAGTGACCTTCACCTGATACTTTTTTTTTTATATACTCTGCCATCAAGGAAATAGTCAAGAAAGAAAAATACAACAGTAAATCTGTTCTGGGTAACTTGATTGGTCACAGACAGACTGCATTTCAAGGTAGCTGAGGGGTTAAAGCAGTGCTTCATGTGAGCTGAACATTATGAGAAGCCTATAAGGGGGTGGTGATTTAAGAAGAGTAACTAAGGACTTTAATAAGAGGTGTGGCATATGTAGTTAAGAGCGTATCCTTATATATGTGGCTTAGAATTAGTTGCACCCTAAGGGCAGCAGAGGGTTTTGTGAAAGCTGGAAAGGCTAATGTACAATTCTAACTCTTGTCTTACAATATTTGGGGAAAGTTCAGCTTCACCAAAATAGCACATGAGGCTTGTTTGGTATTTTAACTCCCGCCCTAAAATATTTTGGGATACGTTGAAAATTATTTTAAGAAAGGGTTGAAATGTGGTAATAAAGCATTGCCAGCAACTGCTGCAGCGGGTCATTTCTGAAGGCAAAAACCTAAGAATACCTACAATCTCATTGTCCTCCTACTCTTCTTCTAATCCTCCTCCTCTTCCTGGATCTTATGCTCCTACTCATTGCCACCTTCTGGTGGCTTAACCACCCTCTTGGTTCACCTCCTTCTGGTTCTCTAGTCATCAAGGCCGAAGGACCTCGACTGATGTCTCCTCAGCTCATAATCCTGGATCCTGCATCCACTAAAAAAATGGCATACCAGTGGCAGACAGGGAGTGTCTTATTGGTCACGCCAACATCAGGCAAGTTCCTCCAGACCTAATTAAGCTGCCAGAATTGTGATGGCAGTAAAACAAGTTGGCCTCTATAATATAAGATTAAGGGGCACATTTACAAGAAAGTGGCGAAGCGTGTCGTTAAGCCAAGAAGGCTAACGACACGCTCAATCCCTTAAACGCAGGGATGCACCATATTTACAAGAATATGGTGCAGCCCTGCGTTCCCCCTGCGCTGGCACTAAATTTAGCTGCCTAGCACCAATGCAGGCACCCTTGCACCATAGTGGAAGAGTGCCTGTGGTGAGGGGAAGATTGTTTATATGCAGGAAGGACCCCCTTCCTGCACATAAACAATCTTGAAATGCTGTTTTATAACTTCTATGTGTGCTGCTTAATGAGGCACACATAGAAGTTGAAAAACAGCATTTATTTAAAAGGGGGACCTTCCTGTACATAAACAATCATTGGCATTTTGCTGTTTCTATGTGTGCTGACCAAGGCAGCACACATGGAAAAAGCAAAAACGAGGAGATATAAAGCATTTCTCCTTGTTTCGCCTGTGATAGGACTGGATTCTTGCCTACCTGGTTATCTCCAAGAATCCTCTCAGGTCGGCAGGATCTTTTTATCTGCTAAATAGTGTGGAGGGGAGAAACTCAATTCTTAAAACATAATCATCACCATCTGATATCATTTAGGAAGGACCACTGACTCCGAATCTAAAATGTGTAAGATTTTATTACAATCAAAAATAACTGCGCATACAGACACCTCAGCACAAGGTGTAGAAGATAAATGGGCACTAAAATAAATGCAAGTCTACGTAGAATTCTCATAGACTCAAGACAAAAAGAATAACCAACTCTAATAACATAAGAAAAGCAACAGTTAAGCCAATGTCTACATTAGGAATCATTAGCCTAAAAGAAAATCGGTTAGTCTATCCCTACTCTAGCTCTAAGGTGACAGCCCTACTTTAACGTTTCCCTCCCAGGCAAGAGAATAAAAAGGTGTCAGAAGTGAAGACTTCCTTAGAAGTGCATTCACTTAGTCAGAGCTCGTTCTAAGATGCTCCTTCTAGCTTCCCATCTAAACCTCAACTGCTCAACCCTCGGGGCACTGTCCCTAATACAAAACCCCAAAAACATAGAACACGCCCTTCGGCACACCTCTTCAGCCAGGTCTTCTTCCAGTATTTTTCCATCGAGTCTTGTCTCTCATCCAACAACGGTTAGCTTGACCTTGGGTCCCAGGCACCTTCTCCGCTGAAAGTATCATCCTCAAATTCCAATGTACTCCCCTGTTGGCTTCTCGTACCATCCTAACTCCTAAAACAAAGACCTAGTCTCTCTAACGAGCTAAATGTCCTTGCACCTGCAACAGAAACATGGGAACGAAAAAAACATTTCACTTCTCTAAGATTTCCCATCTCCCTGCAACCCAAAGCCTTTACCAAGGGAAATCATTCTCGGCCTACAACGTTAGCTAACATAAGAAATGAACAGGCCTTTCTCTTTAAACGTATATGCGATCAGGCCTTTACATCATTAAACACATTACTAAATCCCACGTTAAGCGTTAATTCATTATTCTCTTAAACGTAAATAAGCAACTGCACGTGTAACTTTAACGTGGCACACGTTTAACTAACACATTGCATTACATCAAATCAACATTATGCATTTTCTAAAATACATGTGCAATGATTTACGACATTATTCTTCATGAAAAGCATGGTTATATTTCTAATCACCCCTATGTTAAACGATACTGATAATACATTTCTAATACACACTTAAGCTACATCGATTAATATGCAGGTGCTGACTAACGGTGAATATGATGCACCCCTACAAACTTCAGAATATCGTGACGCTCTATCACCTGTTTAAGACCAGGTTTTCCCTGGTCTTAATTTTGGCGCTGACTCCTATTTACCCTACTCTTGTAAATAGGGGGCAGCGTCAAAATCAATGGGTGTTGTGGCGGAACGCCCACCACAACACCCATTGCCCATCTCTTCCATGCTAAGTGTAGCATGGAAGGGGGCCTTATTTACAAATCAGCGTTAAGCCACGGTAAGTGTCTTAACGCTGCCTTGTAAATAAGAGGAAACTCCTATCGCCATCACACCGTCAATAAAAGTGACATTGTGGTGGCGATAGGGGCTTGTAAATATGCCCCTAAATGTGCTGTGATGTTTTTAATGATGTGCTGGGTGGCAATGTCTGATTAAAGCCGTGTGATCACCCATGATCGCTATAAGTGAAAAGCAGTGATTTACAAAACGTTTTAAAAGTTTAAAAACATTTTACAGCAAAAAGTAGTGATTAATGAAAATCTTGCAAAAATCATAACTCCAGTTCCCTTCATCTGATTATTTGTTCTTTTGGTGTCTATTTAAAAATGAAAATATATAGAATAAAATAGTATATACCGTGACTTTATAATAATTATTTTCCCACTTGGGGAATGCAATGTTTAACAAATCCTTCACTTATTGTGTAATAGGATTTGGATGTTACGATTTTATCTCCAAGATACATGGAGATGTCCACTTTGCAGACAATTTAGGGATGGTTGCACCATTTACCCAGCTTGGATACTATTTGGGTAATATGCGCAAGTATCATTATGATTTACTGGATTTTGGCATACTCTCACGTGTGCAACTGTTAAACACCTGTATCCTATTTTGTTTTGCAAGGTAGCAGTTATCATGGTATCAAATATATATGTTACATCATATATGCGACGGTTTGCACACTATGCTGCAGCAAGTGTATACTCCAATATGGCAGACACGTTTTTGCAGCAATGAGCGCAGCCTGTCACTCAGTCTGCTTTTGATGTCGATGTTGTTTTGTATATACGCATTACAGTACAAGCATTAATTTATGTGAGCAAGGCCGCTTGACGGCAAAAACGCGTTGTGGATTTATGAAGCAATAAATCTTCTTGTATCTTCAGATTTGGTGTTTACTTGGTGTTTACTGAGAGCGTGTATTATTCTGACTTTCTCCTGTGATATATCTATATATATATATATATATGAACCAAATGCTCTCTCCACAGTAGATAGAAAGCACGACACAGCTCCGGAGTGCAGAAAGCGGCTTTATTGAATTTCTTGCACGCAGTGACACAGGTCCATGAAACGCTTTTGGCAGACGCGTTTCAGCCTTGATTGGCTTTCTTCAGTGCCGGTTCCATGGGCTTCTCATTGTCCTTGGGGGTCAAACAAAGATGTTATGAAGACCACTCCCAGTCAGGTAATTACTTGCCCCTCCTCCATCTCAAGGGTGTATCAAACATCTCGCGTTTATCTTGCCAAGCACACATATAATTAGTTAGGAGCTAGTGGCAGGAAATCGCCCCGTTTACTCCTTCCGGTTGCTTCCGCACTCGACAACGGGTGCTTGGTCACGCGAGGGCAGGTTCACATATAAATTGCAGCTTCAATTCCCAAAGGATGGACCAGCACTCACGATAGAGGTTAAATCCTCATGTAGGATTTATTTGCACAATGCAAACAAACGCGTTTTGGCAGTGCACCTTTGTCAATGTCATATATATATATATTGAAATAAATTAGTATATTCTAACACTGTATTATTTCCCATGGGGGTTTCATTAGAGGGTGTTGCCGAGTTGCAATACCTGTGAGTGGCCACGGTTGGTGGTGGACTTACTCCAGCTCAGAGCTGGAATACATTTACAAGTAATTTGGTTCCTTCTGGTGGTAGTAACTGTGTAAGTGGAGTTTGTGGATGGATGCATGTCCCTCTCTTAGCTCCCCCTTATTCATCCTTAAACCGCTTTTGTAATCCCCATTTTTTGGCCACATCCCCTGTTCTACCACAATTACTACTAAAATGAATACCTATGTGTGTGGAACGCTCTGCAGTTGGGCAGATATCTCCTCACAAAGAAGACAGGAGAGGCAGACAAGAACCCATCTGCATGTAGGTTTGTGAATAGTATTTTGTGTTACGTTTGTAGTACTACATTAGTGCTACTAATATACAACAAAATGCAGCTTGTGAATAGGTCCCTGTATTTTCTCCTTGCTAATATCTTCTTTACATTCACAGAATGCATTTCTTAATTCCATCAGCCAAGAACCCAAATAGTTTTTTCTGGTTTAAAGCCGACAGGAATTATCAAGTAACGATGGCACCTCTTTTGAAGGTCTCACCTAGGCAGCGCTTCGGCTGTCTCTTTGAGACCTGTTGTATTCAGAATATGGGTTTTAAGCTCTGCCCATGTTCCACCAATGTTTTTAATTCGCTCCTTTGGCTGTCTTTTGGAGTGCTTTTTTGTCTTTGACTAATTTTTTTACTAGTCCCTCTTTTTCTACTGTTGTAACCTCCCATAAGGACTGCCCCAGTTACATGTAACAATACTCTGTAGTTTCATTTACAGTTTCTCAGTACTCTTTTGTTAATGATTTCATCGTCATAGCTGCTGTTCTAGGCTCCACAGCTACACACTTCCCTAACCGCACTTTCCCAACACATTGGTCCTGTAACTAAAGTGATGTTTTTCATTTGTTTATGTTCCTTAGCATGCACTGCTTAGTAAGAGTGCTGCATTAAAAGATTATTAGTTTTTATTTGCAGCGTACCATGCCGTGATTTCACTTTAACAATGGCGGCTGCACGTCTTTCTTTCTGCGCGGCTTGCATAGCCACGTTGGAAAACATAAAGTGTTAACTTTTGGACACAACCCATGCTGTGCTTTCACTTTAAGAATGGCAGCCACACGCGTTTCTTTCTTCAGGGCTCGTAGTCAAGTTGGAAAACAAAGTGTTTATTTTTGGAGGTGCGCCATGCCCCTCTTTACCTTTAACAATGCCGCCCCTTCTACTGGTATGCTGTCCTCCCGGCACTCTCCTCCCATTGGCCGGTGCCTTCCCCTTTACTTTTTGACTTTAGTGCCCCCACAGCTCAGTGCTGTAGTAGTCCTTCCTATGCCACTGGCCACACTTCCTCTGCTTTATGTGGTGTCCCCAATTTATGAGAGAATCTTTAACACTTCTCTTGTTCAGCCAACCAGGCGCAATCTCACTTCTTTGAAGAAGCCGATTTATTCTCTTGTGTGAGTTGTGTTTTTGTAAAAAATATACCCCAGAAGCACGCCACAACTACGCATCTCGAGAACATTTTTGTAGTAAGTGTTCTAACCACCTTCTCAGTTGTGCTTTTGTGGCACTGGCATTTCAGTAAAACAGCCACTCGGTTAAATAACTAGAATTTGCAATGTAATAGCTCTCGCATCAGTGAAAGTTTGAGCTATTGGCCTTGCAAACGTTAATGTTTGTTAGATTTTTTTAAAATTAAAAACAAAACAACAATGGTGCATTTTTAATACGCAAGCTAACAAAAATATCACTTCCAATACAACCAAAGGGAAACTTATGCTCAGCTGCAATCTTTCTCTTTATAATTGCATTAGGAGTGCAGCACTATATGTGGCTAATAGAGGTCCCTTTACAACTCCTCAGGGACACCTAGTAACAGCGTGTGATACTGCACCCTATCCATGCTACGTAGATTTTCTTTTATCACTTATGTTACTGCTAGGATACTTTTAGATAAAAAAAAAATCGAACAAACATTGTTGTTTGCAATGCCAATAGCTCAAACTTTTACTAATGCAAGATCTGTTGCATTGCAAATGTTTGTTTTGCTTGCTATTTAGCTCTCACCTGCAGACAGCTTGTACTTGTCTGTTGTCAAAGCCCTTTAGAGATAATACCAATACTTACAGTGGACTGTGAGCCAGTCCATTGCTTACCTGTTGTTGGCCTTCTTATTAATACAATTTGCTTGCTTCTTATTCTATAGCTTTTCTTCCTCTTTTCTTTAAACATATGCTTATTGTCATTTTTGTAATAAACATACAGACTTTAAGACATTACCTCCATAAGGCCGTCTAAGCAACATACAGTAGGCATGCAAATCAAAATCATGTCAGGACAAGCGATTTAGTGTCAGATACATACCCCCCGGGTCACCCCCAGGAGAATCCAGAATCGCACAACCCACACCTCTCAACAACAGTTCCCTCGTCCCGGCACTCCCTGGTTCATGTCCACTAATCCGGCTTATGCAGAGCCTTTGTAATTGCACCTGACTGCTGTGTCCCATCTGGTCCATAAGAAATTGGGGAAGGAGGGAGGGAAAGGGAAAACTCAAAAACAAACGTAAATAAAAAAAATCCTAACTGTTTCAGGTTGTGTGTAGCCTGCTAGTACTGAAAAGTTTCAGGGGAGGTGGGCCAGGAAGTCTAGCATGGCTTATCTTCCTCTTATTGTGTTTGTCGCTACCCTGAAGAATAGCTTCTTTGCAATGTTTTCAAATGGATGACTTCTATCCTTCCACTGCTTACACTCAGGGATCTACTTCTTTCTTTTTTTCCAGCACTTCTTGGGAACTCATGTCCCCTTCTTGTTCTCTACATCGTGTGCTGCCCTTCTCCTTAATCACCCTCCCTCACCCTCTCTGTGTTGCTCATCCATTGTGTTCCCCCATCCCTCCCTTTCTGACTTTTTTCTGTTTTTAGGTCTCGCCTGGCGGTAAGACGGCGCAGACATGCGCTGTCTCGCTGGCGAGATTTAATAATTTGAAGAGATTTCTCTAGTGGGCTTTAAGCCCCGCCCCTCTTTTCCATTGGCTGGCGTCACCGTTTATGCTAAACGGTGGCCAGCCATTGGAAAAGAGTGTCTAGTGACGTACACTTTTCTCTTTTAGAGCCGTCCCAGTTGGACTGGCTGTCCCGACTTACTGCTGGCGTAAAAGTTTTTTTAATCTTTATGGGGCCAAACACATGGCCCGATAAAGATAAGAAACCAGTCAGGCGAGCCAGTCCAACTAGGCCTGCTCTAAAGGAGAAAAAAAAGCAGACGGCGTTGTTGGCGTTGCTTGTTTAAAAATCGTGCTGTTTCACTTCCGTCCTTATGCTCCCCCTCGTCTTTAATAGTTCTTAGTATTTCTCCTTCTTGTTTGCTCTCTCTCACGTTTTCTCGTTTTTTCACTCTACTTAAGATGCTCTCCACATTTATTCCTTCTTGTAGTTCTCTTTTTGCATTCTTTCCCACCTGTCTCCTCTCCTCTCTCTCTCTATCCTTCTTGTATCCCTCCCCATTCTTCCCCGCGTCCATCTTGTTCCTTTTTCCCAGCCCCTCCACATCACCCCTTCTCTCCCGCACAGACATCCTCACCTGCTGCTGCCCCGCCCCTCACAGATACACACAGCGACGACGCGACAGCGGAGCGGACCGTACCTGCCGCAGGACGTCCCGGATGTTGTCAGAGTTCACATTACTGCGGGCCCGTCGGACTGCGTTGCATCAGATGCCACCATCCTCCTCGTCCAACCCTTGCCCCAGAGGCCGGGCCAGGTGCTCACTGACAGGGACCCAGCAGCTCAGGCTTCCATCCTTGGCTCGGCGGGACATATCGCCTCGTCTCTTCCCGTTGGAGCCCAGCCCTCCTCAGGCTCACACCTCATAGCGGCTCCGCTCTGGCGCCAAGCCCCGGTGCTCTGGAGGGCAAAGAGCCAGCCCTTTGCAAGGGACCCTTTCTGCGGCAGAACGCCTCATTTTCTGGGGTGCCAAGTCATCTCAATGTGTTCCAGCGGGGTTTTTTAGACGAAATCCATTTGTAACCAAGAATTAATGAATGCACGAATAAAGAAAGACGTTTATTTAGAAGTGGATCGCGTCTAGGCGCTACCTGGGACCGCAGAATCAGATGGGTTTGTTTCAGTGCGGATCTCTCACTCTGCCCGCTCTATGGGGTCTTCCCCACACACCGCACCCGGCAGAGCTTGGAACATGCAAGTGGGAGGGGTTATGGCTGCATGGGGGACCGGGGACAGGCTCAAGTAAACAGAGGCGACATCGAGGGTGGGAGGGAAAATGTGAATTAGGGAGGTGAGTGCAGAAACCCCCGGCAGGCACCAGAAGGGAGCAGGGTAGGGGGCTGTGGAGGCAGGTGTCAGTGGTAGGCAGAGGTGGGGTGTTCCAGAAGAGTACGATCTCAGCAACCCTAGATAGATAGAGGTGAGGAGGGCTCTGGAGAGAGTGCTGAAGGGGAGAACGTGTATTTCCGCAGGCAGAGTGAGGGGCAGTGGGTTTTGGAGAGCTCAGCGGAGGAGAAAGAGAAAGCGAGTGAATGCCTACGGGATTATGAGAAGCGCCAAAAGGCGCCCCGTGGGTCAGTGGGTGCTATATAAATGCCATCAGCCAATCAAGGATTTCTCTCATGAGACAAGGAGTGGCTCCATTCGGGTTGATAGAGCGTGGGGGACAAGGAGTGGCCCCAGCATGGTCTAGAATGAATTTAGGGTACCAGCCGCGTTTGAGAGTCTAGTCGGGTACAATGAAGAATTTTAGCAGGGTGTAGTGGGAAGGTGAGAGGAACGAGGCGAGACTCCAGCTGTCGGGTACCGGCAGGTCTAGAAATAGAGAGGGGCAAGGGACTTTGGGACTCGTGAGATCCCCAAAGAGTGAGGGGGGAGCTGGGCCTCTGCTGGGGCGAGTAGCAGCCACAGAAGGCTAATTGTCGTTTTGGTGTAAAGGGCAAGGAGGCACCAGGAAGGCCGAATGTGATGAATGCGGGCAAGGAGCCTCCTGCCCACAAGAAGGGCGCGGGATGAGCCGAGTGATGGGCACGGAGGGTCTGCAACACACGGTAGAGAGAGAGAGAGAGGCACGGGAGGTTCCACCTTGCCAGCCCCCTCTAGTCAGTCATTCACACTTGTAACCAGTGCAGGCTCCAGCGTCGCACTGAAAATGCAATAGGCCTCGCCTTTTATTAAGTTAAAGCCATTTGCTTTGCTATATAATACCATTAGCAAAGCAAATGGCTTTAACTTAATAAAAGGCGAGGCCTATTGCATTTTCAATGCTTGTTTATTCTATAATTTTGGTGTATGTTCCTCCTTCTCCAGGTTCCTCATTGCTCGCCTGCCCCTCCCTGAAACCCTTGATAGACTGTGATGCAGCCAACACTGCAGATTGGTTTTGAGAGGAGTAGTGTTATAGAGCTGCACGCCTCTGCTGAAAATAAACTAACCTTATAAACCTGGTCTGTGTCTGAAAGCTCAAGAAACAGAAGTCAAATTCCGTTACTGTAAGTCGGAGGTTGTGGGGGTGTTAAGAGAGAGTGGTACACCCAGGGACCAAATGCATACCTCTGCAGCCACTACAATGCAGGAAGGGGGCCACCCTTCTGGTGCCCCCATTCAACCTCAGGACTCTGAATATCTACAACATAGGCGAGTCTCAGGGGCCCCTTAACACATTCTGCAGTGGGGCTCATCATTTTGTGTTACACCAGTAGCTGAACCCCCGCCCGTGCTCAGACATATCTACTACTATTTATCTTGCAGATATATATTTATTGCACTGTTATCCAGTGGCAGCCCATAATGGGCAACAGGGGTGGGGAAGGCATATACACACGCACACTCTTTCACACTCCCATACACATACTCATATCTGGCCCATACACACACACCCATTCACAGCAGGCACACACACACACATTCATACATATATACACACACACACACACACACACACACACATATGTAAGCATCCAATATAAAAAAAAATGTATTGGGCCACTGTGGTGATCTTGATCTCTGGTGGCCGGAGGGAAGCCTCTGTTATGTCCTGGTGGTTTTGGGTAAGGAAGGTACAGAAGGAAGATCCTGCCGCCTCATCTTATTGGCTGACTTAGTCAAAGGTCACCAATGAGAGGTGGACTTTCCTTAGCTCGCCACCGAGTAGGATAGGGTCAGTGAGAATTTCTGACACCGCTTCACTTCAACACTAGGCTCTGGCCACGTCATGGCTGAATGCAAAAGCACCCAGGTTGAAGTCTATCAATGAAGTTCCCCCTTGTCTTGAGGGGAGGGTCGCAGAAGTCCTTGCTAGGCTGAAGAGGCCACGCTCTTCGTGCTGTGAAATCTTCAGAGCTGCATATTTTGGTCCAGATGCCTGCACATTTAGCCTTACTAGCAGGGCCGGACTGGCCATAGCTGGCAACGGGCATTTCCCCGGTGGACAGCCAGGGTGGGGGCCGGTTTTGGGCCCCTTGGGGGCCGTTTTTGTTACAGTACCATTTTTGCAGCATAGCTGCAATATCGGCCCCTGTAACAAAATTGGCTGAAACCGGCCCTGCTTGTAAGGCTTTTTGGTTCCCAGTCCGGCCCTGCTTACATTCCTGCACATGAAGAGTGTCTGTCAGTCTGACCTTTGCTCAGCATGACAGAAACTATTCTTCCAATGGAAAAAAGTGGCGGGGCAGGGACCCACACCCCTTAATGACAGGACGGGGCTACACATATCATATTCGCTTGCTGTCCGTTGACAGCGCCAGTGCACTGGGGAGCTGCGGATGGAAACTGTGGTTTGTAGCCGGCCATAAATGACTGCACCTGTGCCCTTTGATTACAAAGAGGGCACCCTTTTTTCTCCAAACTTAATGTAAACATGGGGCTTATTTATTGCTTTGACCTGTCCTGTAAGAAGGAAATGCAAATAAAGGATCGGATATGTTTGTTTTTATTTGCCCTAATTGTGTAAAGTAAGATAACCTTGAAAATTGTTTACATAGATATAAGTTTTTCAATTTAGATTCACATAGGAAAAAATAGAATCCTGTCATCTGTTAGCATTACATTGTACTAAGTTCAACATACATTCCATCCAATTGCCCTGATTCGCAAAGGGAATCTTACAATTTTGTGTTTGTTTACTATTGTTTTGGTATTCACAAACTAGTGCTCGTACATGATCAAGATAGCACACGAAAATACATGGTACACCCACCCTGGCTGGACACCAACACTCTAACACGCACAAAAACATATGTTTTGCTCCTCATTTTTGCTTGAAAGTAGCAATAGTTCAGCTGTAAAAATCTCCCAATCTCATCTAAATTAATGCATAGTTCGACAAAGTGGGTTCCTGCAGAAGACACCTATTGCAACTGGTCGAGATCATGGACTGATCACATTTTTCTAAACCAAACCAACCCTTTTTTTGCAATGCGTGTAGCTGTGGATTTTTGGCCTGGGCTCCACCACCATATAGGGAAACCTATCAATTCCTGAAAATTGGGCACCCAGAGAAGTACAAGGTGGTGCCACTTGAATGGATCCCACAAAGGTTTTCTACCCATAAGGCCTTGCAAACCTCAAATGTTGACTAAAACCGCAAACTTTCTCAATTTTTCTGTGAATTTCTCCATATTTCTGTGATTTTCTGTGAATTTCTTGTTACACTTTTTTCCACACTTGTGCTCGAAAAATGCTACCCTACTTGTATTTGTGGGCCTAGCGCCTGTGACGGTAACAAATCAAACCATGGCCAATCCGAGTCCTTCAGTATCTTTGATGGAAACTTCCAGAATCTCCAGGGATTCAAAAAATTCCTAAACATTCAGCGTCCCCACACTTTTCCTGATAAAAAACACTACCCAATTTCGAAGCTGGTACTGGAGGCTGCGATATAAATAAATCAAATCAGAGACAATGGGAGTCCTTGCAAAAGTGTCAAGTGAGCTTTTCGCACCACTGTCTAGATTGGGGGCACACTTTAAATCTGTCTCCTAGAGGCTGAAAGACTGTGATGTCCCCTTTGAAGTTGGGGCATGGCCCAATGCTGGGGGGACGCACCGCCCCTTCCGTTTCTAATCCCTGGTGTGTAGTGGGCTTTTCATCCACATTTCAATTTCAGTCATGATGTATATCTAACGAAAATGGTTTTATTTTCATCCCTTTTTTATTGTTTACCTTTGTTTTGCCTAAGGTAAAAAGTTCAACTTACATGGCTAACATATATGTCTGTATACCACTGTTAGGAGGGAAGGTCCCCTGCATAGTGTTGGACGTGCACGCCTGCTGTGAGTGTCCCAGCTACATCAATATCTGGATCCCTAATGATTGGTCATGGGCCAACACAGATCATGCCTGTGCTCTATGATCTAGGCCTGTTTCACAAACATGCAGTCTGTTTAGACTGGGACAAGGGCACCAAGCACTACCCTTGTGAAGGTAGGGGGCTACTGCCCTTACCTGTAGTTAAGTGACAAGAGTACATTGGTGGCAGCATACCCTTTCTTGTGTTCAGTAGAATCAGTAATGTGGACATGCTTTCTTACCAGTGTCACAGACGTGGGGCATTCTGCTCCACTTGTGTAGAGTTCACTGGCTATATACTTAATTCACCCTTGGCCTGCATCGGTTTTGTGCAGCAAATTATACTTGTGTGTACTTACTGGTTTGCGTCTGGGGGCCTGTGGCTGGTACATAACACGGAGGCCTGTGAAGTGAAGGGTCTGCAGAGGCTAGATCTATGAGGACTGCAACCCTCAGACAGGAGATATGTATTGCTAACATTTCTGCAGGCTGTGGTGGGACACACACACACTGAAGGGAGAGGAGCAGACATCCCCTGAGCACATCAAGGGCCACATTCATTGCAGTGCGAATTACTGGTCATTGAGGCCTTAGTTCATTGTCAGAGAGATGGTGGAAGTAATAAGACCAGCACTACCAGGAAATCGGGTGGAGAGAAAGGATTAGTCTCTCAAAATGTTCTGGTGCATATTTCAGTGGAGGCTGACAGCTAGGTGTGATCCACGGTTATTCCCTTAGCTTGTGTTGTGGGTGACTCAGAATTGGAGCCACGCCTGCTGTGGCAGACTGTCCCGTTGCAGGACTGTCACCCAGAATCCAAGAATTCTTGCCCTGTGCCTGGAGCATCAGCCTTCTGCCTGCCTGCCAAGACCAATGTGCTGTGTGTGGAGAAGGAGGAGTCTACAGGGAACGAGGCCCAGCGGGGATCCTGACAAGTGGAACCTTGGAAGCTTAATGTGAGGTGCTAGGTCCAGTCAAGACCGGTGTTGTGAGAAAAACATCTGCTCTCTTGCCAAAGTCGTCAACCTCCAGCGAGGCTGCTGTGAAGCCGCAGACCGTCGCTATGTAGCACTGACCTCGTTGGGAAAGTCGCCCATATCTGTGAGCTGGAAATGCCAAGAGGTGGCTACTGAGAGTGTTGGGGCCATCGTCTGAAGACCTGATTGAGACTGTTGCATTCATCGGTTTTCCCCATATGCTAGGAGGGGACTACGAAGAGCGTTGGGGGTCATCACTGTGTTGGAGATTACCGGATGAACCGTGAATAACTAGCTGCTGCACTTGGAAGCCGTCACTGCCTGCAACCACCTCCACGCACTTATCCTGCCTACTGCAGGACAGGCGCAGTGTGAGTTGCTCAGTGTTGAGCACAGGTAGAGAGGAACCTCATTTTCCGCACTCCTCTGAAGACCGTGGTAGGGGTAAAGTGAAAGCAGGACTGCAGGCTTGTGTGAGATTTGTTGGAGCTCAGAAGTTTACCTCCCGAAAAGCGAAGACACTTTCAAGGCAAACACCAGACTTTGGTGCGCATTAATAGTGTTTGCAACACTTGAGATCCTCTTGAATTCGCCGGGAATGCAGAATTTAAAGTGGAAGAGGAGGCCGGGGGGGAAAGGACCTGCAGGGTTGAAGTAGGCCCTGGCGAGCACTAGAGCGCTGGCCTTGAAAAACGGTTTGAATTATTTTGTCTGCTGTATATTGTGTGTGTATTGCAGGAAACAGTGGTCCCTGAGAGCAAAAAAATGGTAGAACAAAAAATGAATATGGTCAAAATTGATACTATATTATAGTATCAATTTTGACTATATTCATTTTTTGTTCTACCATTTTTTTGCTCTCAGGGACCACTGTTTCCTGCAATACGTAACTACCCACGGTCCCTGTCTAATTCCTTTGGGTGCCCTTGTCCCCCTTTCTACACGTATATTGTGTGTGTAGTAAATGCTGCTTTTTACACTAAAGATCAGCATTTGACTGGACAGTCATCTTGGTGGGGTCACTGGGGAGTATTATGAGGTATGAGCCCTTGCATATCTTGCACTTTCCTTCCGCCCCTGAAGAATTTTGGACTGACACTGAGAGGGAAATTTACTAAGATTTTACACCATGACGCAAATCCGAGCAAAATCTTTTTTCTGATTTACTTTCTAGCGCTGAAAAGAATGTGAAAGTAACGCAAAGCAGCGCATAGCACTGCTTTGAATTACATAGCGCAAAGGGGGCGTGCCATAAATGGAGCATGGGTGTTCCCATTCAACCACCCAAGGTTTCGGACGCTGAACCTATTTACTAAATAAAGTAGACAGGGTTTAGCGTCAGAAAACTGGGCTCTTTTGAAGTAGCTGCAACAAAGGAGAAATGCTTTCATTTCTGTTTCCTTTTCCGGATTTTGTACTGGAATGATACCCTCCCAGTACAAACCTATGCTAGACTAACAAAGACACCCTTGCACTATAGTGTAAAGGTGTGTCCGTGGCGCACGGCAGTTGATTTCAGCGCCTGTGCTAGGGAAATGGGAGGAGAGTGCCATATTTCTGTAAATATGGCTCTCTCCTCCTATCTCCTTTTCATGCAGCGCAGTGCAGCATTTGCGGCTGCTGCACTGCATGAATAAGCGGTAAACCTGCCCCTGAGAGTCTAGTGCTCATGCGGCCAACTTCTCAGGATCTATAAGGTCGGCCTAGGAACAATCTGATTTAAAGGTCACCACCCCCATGGTTGGGCCCAGTAGCTCCTGCTTGCCCCGTGGTCCTCTGGAAGGCGCCCCGACAAACACCAATTTCCCTATGTTGTTAAATTTGACCTTATGGGATATAGCACTACATCTTTGTTCTTATGTTGGAACATGCAAATAAAAAACTAAACAAGGAGAGTAGAAAGCAGAGAATGAAAATATAAAGAAATCGTATGACCCAGCATTGTAGGTTTCAGGGTAAGGGGTCGCCCATGAGATCAGCGCACCTGTTTCAGAGTTCTATAGAGTTTTGCATGTAATCAGCAGGTCACTGGGTAGAGTCCTTGTGGGGCACGTCACCTGCGGAAATCTGTGTGGACTTCACATTACAGATTCTAAACAGAGTTAGACAACTGAGCCCAGATACTGGAGACATCTTTGGGAATACTGACGGCCAGTGGCGGCTGGTGACATTTGACAGTGGTGAGGCATAACATTATTGTCGTACCGCACTGCAACAAGCGAGCGCAGCGAGCGAGCCCCGAACAACCTACGCAGGGTTTGGGGGGATTTTCCCGAAACACATTTTTTTTTTAAAGAGTGGACGAACGGTGCATTTTCAAGCAAATTTGAGGAAGCAGGAAGGTTAATAAAGCAATTAGTGCTGGGCCTAATAAACCTAGATCGGTCACTGCACCTCCCCTCACTTCACACGGGTTTGCTCTTGTACCTTCACCCAGCTCCACAGAGACCCATGCTCACTCACAGGTGTATACACACCTCTCTGCTGGGGATTGCCACGTAGACAGACAAATACACAACTAACAAGCAGACACATCTCAGTCTTGAAACTGTAAAGCAGAGACACCCAAACGAATCTTATAATAGGAATTATAATGCAGACAAATAGTCAGACACTCGGCCTCCTCCCCCCTTCCATCTCGCTCCTGACTACTGCCTCTCTTCTTGGTTAGTGTACCCCCTTTCTCTGCCTCTTATTTCCCCTCTCACACCTGCCCTTGCAATGCTTGTGCCACCTGCCTTCCCTATGCCTGCTTCAACAGGGGCAGTGCCAGCTCTCTGCCATCCCTTGACCTCCCGCTTCCTTCGTACCTCTGAACACGAACCTCACAATACAAATAGTGCTTGTACTTATAGCACGTGAAACATAAGCACATTTCACAAACAGGGCCGTATTTACAGCACTCTGGTATACGGCTCAGGGTAGCACATGCTGCAAACTGAGCTTATGAAACCATAAGAGGAGGAAAGCCATTACTGTTTTCTTTGTTAAAGCGTGTTAGGGATAGAAGGGGCAGCGCTATGCGTTTGAAAGTAGCCAACAAGTACTTTTCACCTTTTCACCCGTATTTGGGGGGGGGGGGAGAAGGGGTGGTTTTTAACCCCATCTTCTACTTGAGCGCCACCCATACCCAAATCTCCCCAGGGCCAGTGCAGGCTTCAGCAGAAAGCAGTTCTCTTGTGCAGCGCCGAGCGTGGAAGGCCAGCGGAAGAAAGCGGGGCCTCAGCATTTTTCTGAAAGAAAAGTGAACATCTCCTGGAGCGGTGGATGTGAGGGGAGGCCTGTTTTGATTTCTCCTCTTGTGAGAGTCCCTGCGTTTTCACCTTTGGAAGATGCCGGAGTATAATTAAGTACAGCTCTGCATTTGTGATTCTCCCATTCAGGCGACAGGAACGGCTCATTAAAAAAAGGCAACAGCCGCAGCCCCAGGCATTGCTGCCATCTAAAGTTTAGTGGCAGATACAACGTCATTACCGGCTTGATGGGACATGAAGAAAAGCTAATAATTATCCCCAGTTCGAGGCAGATAACAGTGTGTGGATGGGGTCACTTAGGCACGCTGAATAAAAGCAGAAAAGGGGTGGGTATTTGGTGCGGATGACCGTGTGCAGGGGTTTCGCCATGCCATCGCGGGCACCGCAGCTGGCATGCTCGAGGGAGGGTGGTGAATACAAATAAATTAATAAAAAGTTACCTACCTTGCCGCCAGTACCGCGGCGCGGCACGCCGCCTCCGATTCTGCTTCTGGCCGGTGTAATGGCGCAGCCAGTCCCGCATGTTCTGAATGCTGGAGGAAAAGGAAGCAGCCAGCAGGCAGCCTCTCTCCCCTACCCAAGCCAATCACAACACTGCAATGGCAGCGTTGTGATTGGTGAGGCGCAGCGGAGAGCGCCCCAGCCGGGTTATTTTCTCTATGTAGGCTGCATGCAACAGCCTACATAGAGAAAAAGGGGGAGTGCGTATGACTGAGTTGGTCGGTCGTTGGGCCGACCAACACCGTCAGTACCCACAACAGTGGGCAAGCCACTCGCCACCCCCTGCCCTTCAGAAGGACCGCCCACCCACAACCAGGCACTCCAGGCACTACTGCTTTCTTGCAGTGCGAGAAGGCAGAAACATAAAATTGTAGTTTTACCTTTTTATGTTTCTGCTTTCTTGCACTGTGAGAAAGCAGTGTGCCGACACCCCCACGCCCCTGTGGAGGAGCCGCCACTGCTGAAGGCCACATAGCCTGTAGTCCTAGTGAGGAAGCTCAGCGGGCTAATGCATCAAGTACAGAGACTTGTGTTTAATTTGTAGTTTACAGGTTCCAGTTGTAGAGAAAGGGGGGCGGTGTGTACGTCTGTCCTTCTCCCTCACAGGTTCCAAGCATAGTACTATAGCACTGTTTTAGTAATGCACAGGCAATGTGAACTTCATTTTTGGGGAGTCCTAGGGTTAAAAATACTAAACTTAAAATCAAAGAAATTGCGACATTGTTTAATAAATTTACCAATGTTGCTTCAAAGTCCAGCACAGCCCGACCTCACTGTGCACCATTCACATCCTGCCCGTCGAAGGCATGGCCAGACTGGGAACCGAAACTGGCCCTGGCAAACTGCTCGGCCAGCCACCCTAGGGTGAGGAGGGGTTTTCTGCCGAGCTGTTTGAAACGGCCGATTTTGGACGATTTTGTTACCGGCCCCCGGGGCCTAAAACCGGCCCCTGCCCTGGCAACCTGCCAGGGAAACGCCCTGTGCCCGCTATGGCCAGTCCGGCCCTGGTCGAAGGGTTCAGTGTTGGCCTTGTCTATGAGACCATTTTCCTTAAATCTGCCATTGGACAGGAAGCAGCACGGTCTCGTAGGTAGACTTGTGAAGTAGTCTTGTTTTCTATATTGTGCATGCCTGTGCACATTTAAGCACATGCCAGTCTGCGCTCAAGTCTGGTGTGCAGGAGAAGCCAAAGAAGTCCCAACACAAAGGTGAGTTAAGGACAGTCACTGAGGAGCATTGACGTACACTGACCTGGCGGTGCGGCTTTACATACTAACGCATGGTTGGCATTGGCCTTGGATGCTTTACATACTGAAATATTGCGAATACTGCATACTGAGTGGACAGTACTTTAAAATAATTGAGCATTGCGCATAATGTTTTGTGGATTTTTTCTTACATACTGTGGACATTCTTGCCTGGCTGTGTTGCCTTATGTAGTGGGGCACTATGCATACTACATGGGATTAGTGCCTTATATCCTGGGGTCTATTTAAACGGACCTATAGTGGTTTCCAAGCTGATACAGTATGAAACTGGCCTGACTGAGGCGCTGTGTCAAGTTTTCTTTCACGATTTCCTATAAAATCTGTTTTTTATCCTATATATTTCCTACATTCTGATGTAAAATACGTTGTTTGGCCACATTTTTTAAAAAAGGTTTCTCAGTCGTGTTGCTTCAAAAGTACTACTGGCTGTAAAAGTGTAGTTACAGCTCACTACATAGAAGAAAAGCATTTTCTAAGAACTGGACTGATAGTCCAAAAATGAGAAGTTAATGAAAACTAAACTAACTGGTGGCCATCATCTTACTTGAAACCCTCCAGGTCATTCAACTTATACATGCAGCCACTTGGTGCTTCACTCACAGACAACAGCATCAATATTCACCTACATACGGATGATGTACAACCATACTCTGCTTCCGACATCCAACACCTTAAACACTGCTTGCACATCATCCAGGCCTCAAAGTCCAGCACCTACCTGAATCTCAGCTCAGCCAAGTCAGATTACCTTTTTTGCCAAGAGCAATAAACAAAATACAATACAAACCAGGCGCAATGTCATGAACATTGACAACGTTGAACCCCAACTTTCATTGAGTGCCCCATCAGTTGTATTCCCCTTGGACACCAATCTCACTGTCAAGGAGCACATTGCCAATTAAAAAAAAAAAACAATGGCATGGTGCCAGCTCTCTCATTTTTATTCTTGGTTTGTATAACATAGGCCACATCAATGCATGACATGGTACAACTTGTTACAGCAATACTGAGCAGGAGAGACAGTGCAATTAAACACAGACATGTAGTGTTGTGTGTCCATGCAAGGGGATCAGAAGTTTAAGGGTCTGTGCTGCTCTTTGTGCTTGCCAAGGGTAGCTTGCTGAACATCGTCACCATGATATAACTGGAATGAAATGACGGGGTCAAAGTGAGGGGCTGGCGGAACGACTGTGTTGACCGGTTGTAGTGGACTATGTGTAGAGAGTAGTGGGGCAGGCGTGTGGGTGTGTTGGAGTGCACCAAGTACGTGAGGATGAATAAAGGAATACTGTGAGGAGAGGTCTACATGGGCAACTATGATAGGAGTGCTGCATACGGCATATGTGGGAGATGCACGGCATGTTCACGGGGTAGGTCATCATTTCCCATCTCCTGCTGGAAGTGGGTAAGCAAGACTGACCACTGGGTTGATATAGCGTAGGGCCTATTTTTCCACTGCGCCCCACTTGTACATTCCTCCATGCCAAGCCTCCACTGCGGGGGCTGTGGAGAGACGCCAGTGAAGCGTAAGTGTGCGTTTGGCTAGTAGAAGTGCCAGAGTCGCAAAGCGGACGCGCACTTTCTGCTGTTTGTGGCGCTTGAATACACAGAGGGAGCATGCTTCCCATGTGTGAATGTCTGGCAGTTCTGTGACCTCGTACAGGGTGGTATGGACCGAGTGCCAATAGCTTTGTAGGGTTTGGCAGATACAGAACATGTGTATGAGGTCTGCATCTGGGGTCTGACTGGGAGGGAATTCGAACTGCGTCTCAGGGAAGAAACGGTGTAGCTGAGCCGGGGTTAGGTGGGCCCTGTGAAGAATGAATAATTATATATTTTTAAAGCAGGAGTTGTAGGAGACTTTCTCGGGGAACTCGAGTGCATGGTCCTTTTACTTGTCGTGGAGTACTCTCCCAAATATGTCCTCCCACTTTAGGCGCAGTGCTGCGAGGAGGGTGCGCATCAGTTCTCGGATGGCATTAATGAGCCAGGTGATATGATGGTGGCCGTCTCCCATAGAACTATCTGTAGGACAGGGTGTGCCGGGGGTCCTCCCCACCCACCCCACGATGAGGTCCCAAAGGGTGCGACATGTGCGACTGAGCTGCCTGTGTATGAGCAACTTTTCGGCCGGGAGGTTACCCGTTGTAAGTATCGAATGCTCTGTTCAGATCTTTAGGTCCCTGGTGGTGAAGTATCCTGTGTCTTGAGGGAGACCAACAAGGGTTGTTTCGGGGTATATAGTGTGGTCCCCCGACAGAGGCAGCATATCCTTGCTATGCATGCCCTTGTTGCTCGCAGGGGCCAGGGGAAGGTAGGTAAGGCCATTGGTAATAGTAAGCTCCGGAATATGGAGTTCGACAAGGGTCCAAGCTCAGAGCTGGTTTCGTCTAGGTGGCGTCCAGCCATCAAGCGGGACAACCATTTGAGCTGTGTTGCTAGGAAGTATGCCTCAAAAGAGGGGGCACCCAGGCCTCTCCAATCTACTGTCAGGGAGCTGTAGTTTGACATGGGCCACCTGTACGAGTTTGGCTCCCTAGATGAGTGTGCATAGGAGTGAGTCCAGTTCCTTAAAGAAGAAGCGGGTGGGACTATCAGAAGGTTCGCAAAGTGATTATGCTGATCTGGGCAGAGCAGGTATACGGCTGACCCTAAGTGGTGTGAGGTTGGCTGTGATGTCCCAGACATACAGAAGCAGGTTATCTGCGTATAGGGACACAGCATGTGTCCTGCCCGTAAATGGGATGTCCCACTCCCGGCCCTCCTCCCATAACTGCATGTCCAAGAGTTCCACCACAAGTGCAAATAGTAAGGGGGAAATTGGGAATTCCTGTCTCATGCCATGGCCAACTGGGAAGGAGGCTGAGACGAGGCTCCCGAGGCGGACCTGGGAAGTTGGGCCGGAGGATAGCAGTTTGGTGTAGGCTACGAATTTGGGCCCGATACCCATGCTGGTGAGCACTGTGAAAAATTAGTGCCATGTGAGAGTATCAAAAGTCTTTTCCAGGTCTAAAATAAGGCAGGCCACCTGTGGTAATCGCCTGGCCCTGTATGTGGAATAGGCCGTGGATATTCTGTGAGGTGCTACGGCCCAGAACAATGCCATTCTGGTCTGTATGCACCAATTCTGGTAGGATCTGGGAATATCTGTTGGCTAGGATTTTGCTCAGTATTTTGTAATCAGCTCAGAGGATGGCTATGGTCCTGTAAGATTTCAGCTGCCTAGTGTCTCTGTCCAGCTTAGGGAGGGAGATAAGGAGTGACTCTTGGAGCATGTGTGGGAGTTCTCCAGTGCCAGTGTCGCTTTGTACATCTCTGCAAGGCACCAGGAGCGACCGGAAGGTGTTATTGTATTCCAAAGGCAGACCCTCTAGTTCTTGGCAAGGTCACGGATTGCCTGCGCTTCGTCAGTTGAAGTGATCACCGCATCTAGGGTCGCTCTTGTGGAGGCAGAGATATGCGGAAGGGGAATACCTTTTAGAAATATGTTGGAATGGTCTGCCATTGTTGCTGGGGGTGCCCTGTAGACAGAGGAGCAGTAATCTTGAAAGGCCTGCACTATTTCGGCTTGCGTGCGCACAGTGTTGCATGCCAGGTCGACCACTTCATTGAGGGGACGTATCACTAACTCTTGCCAGATTAACCAAGCCAGGAGCCTGCTGGACTTGTCGCCCTCTCTATGAACTTTGGCCACATGGGCATTGAATTCGTAGCACCTTAGATTTTCTAGGAGGGCAGCATAAGAGGTTTTTGATTCCGTGAGGCGCTGGGTGAGCACAGGCTGAGCCTGCTGCTTTTCTCAGGCCAGCTAGGCATTGCTCGTCTGCCCCTAATTCCCTTTCAAGGGTTCTGCAGACTCCTGCTATTTGCTAGAAACCGGTTCCCCGCATGCATTGCTACTTTAAAAGCATCCACCTCTATCGCTCTAGTGGAGGCTGTCTTGTGGTTGTCAGAAAAGTAGTGTCAGATATGATCCCTCTTCTCTACCCGGAACACTGGGTCTTCTAAACAATCTCGTGGTAGCTTCCACATGGGGGTCGGGGAAGCGGGGTCGCCCAGTTGAGATCCATGATGTGAGCATCATGGTCGGAAACTATTCGCCCCAAGTAATCTGAGTGTTAATCTAGGACTACAAACAGGGTAGAGCATAGGAAGCAGTCAAGTTGTATGTGCAAACAGTGTGGTATGGAGTGAAAGGAATAGAGCTGGGATCTGGGGATTTGGGAATGCCAGGCATCTGTGAGGGACCAGTTTCATGCCTAGTTCCGTAAGCAGTCCACTTGTGTGTGTGGGGCAACAGGGCAAAGGGAGGGTGAGACCTATCTAGTGCCAAGTCAAGCATAAAATTGTAATCTCCGCCTAAGACCCATGGTAGTGCAGTTTTATGAGCAAGTAGTGTGGAAAGGATGTCCCAGAAGGCAGCTTGTTCGGCATTTGGGGCATAGATGCTCCTGAGAAATAAGAGCCAGCCGTCAAGACAGCCCTTGTGGAGGACGTAGCAACCTTCTCTGTCAACGTCTACGCTGGTGTCCTGGAAGGGAAAGCCCGAGTGCACCCATAACAGGGCACCCCGTGCATATGCTGAATAAGTGGTGGCACAAATGAGGCATCTCCAGCGTCTGTGCAATTGGTCCAACTCACTCGTCATGACATGAGTTTCTTGCAGGAAAATTATTTGCGCTTGCTGCCGTTTAATATCGGAGTTGACCACGTTTCGCTTACGGGCAGAGCGCATAACACGAAAGTTCAAGATGAAGAAACAAATGTCAGTGGATGGTGCCAACGTCAGTGTTGCACTGTCTCATTGCCCAGCCCAAGCCTAAAGAACCATCAGAGGTCTGCCCACCAGGGCGAAGCAAAATTGAGTGTGTGGGTAGATGGGAATAACTGGGGAATCCTGAAATAACAATGCTGGGGGCCTACCACAACTGGTGGTTTCCCCAACCAAGACATGTTTGGTGTTACCTAGTGTATCGTGCGGTTGGGACTTAGTCTTGGGATGGAGTGGTACTGCTGTGTTGCCCTCAAGTTGTCCAATGGTGAAGTGCGCTGGTGTTGGTGGGGGGGTTGCAGTGAGCTTTGCAACCCCTGCCAGGGCATTGCGCAGGATAAGTGCCAGGGTGGCTACCTCACATGGAGAGAAAGGGGTGTGAGGCGCATCAGGGGGGCTCAAGTAGGGTGGGTAGGTGAATTGAAATCCCTGCAGGAGCGCATGTGGGACCAGGCTTCTTGGTATAAGGTTCAGATAAGATTGTCTGCCGTTTGTAGTGTCACCAGTAGGGGAGTCTGCGATCCAGTGTGAGAATCTTCAGATTGCAGAATGTCATCCTATGAGGAGATGTCTGGGCCCCTCTCATCATCTGTGGCTGTGATAGTAGGGCCCAAGTTAGCCACAGCCTGTAGAGCATGCTGGCAATCTGCAATTATCTGCACCAGGTTAGGTGAGTTGGTCGAGGGCCTACGGGCCTGCAGCCTTGAGTGATGTTTACCCCCTCGACTACTGTTCGGCTTAGGGAGTCTCAGTGCTGGTTTGACTCGATCCACTGCCGGAGTTTCTTGATGCTGGTTGGCCCAGTCCCAGGAGTCTTTAGGGTCAGTGAAGAAAAGAGTAGCGCCATCAGATATTGTCAGAGTTGACACTGGACTTCTCGAGTGTAGGGAGGGTATCCTGGTGGGGTACAATTGGCTGGGACTTGATGCACCCATTCCAAAGAATAGAAGGGAGTGAGGTCTGATGTTGGGGTTAAGGTTTTAGACCAAGTCTCTAGATAGGGGAGAAGCACCATCCCCTCCGGAAGCCCAGAACGCAGGTCTTGCTCCTGTGGGAGCGTCCCTCTAGGTCATCCGCCCTGCTCTCGAGATGCCGGACACTGTTCTGCAGGTCCTGGATCGCTGATTGGTTATCTGTCGGGAGAGATTGTTGGGCGGCTAGGGTTTTCTCGCCTTCGGAGACCTTGTCCACAAGCTTGCGATGGTTGTCATGTAAAAAGCTAGGTTCTGTGGTCAGGGATACGAATCTAGATTCCATGGTAACTCGCGAGTGCTCTATTGCCACTAGCACCTTGTCAAGTTTATCAGATGTAAAGAGGGATGACGTGTCTTGATGGCAGTGCGGTGTCTAGAACCATAGTAGGTGGGTTTGTGGGAGGCAGAGGTGGTGGATGACAGTCTGCCTATGGTCTGTGGGGGTTCAAGGTTTGGAATGATGGCGCTTGGAGAAATCTCTAGGTGGCCCACGCCACAGGAGGTTAAGGGAAAATGTTGGTGTTGATGCTGATGCTGGTGCAGAAGGGCTATGTCTGCATGTGTTGGGTGGGGAGTAGCCAGGAGTTAGCAGGAGTAGACTTCAGATGTTTGTTAGGGTTCCGTTGCATGGCAAGTGCGTTATGGTTACCTCAGTGTAGGTGCTGATGGGTAGAGGTAAGATGCAGGGAGTTCGGGCACCGGGTGCCGAGTCCAGGGCTGCTGTGTGGCGTTGCTAATTGGGATGTAAGGGCACAGGGGTCGTCAGCAAGATAGTTCTGGAGCAGTTATTGAGGTTTAAGTGGTTTGTTAAGTCGCAGCGCGCGCCTCAGCTACAGCGCCTGTGCAGTTGGTAATGGGTGTAACGATGAGGCGATCTACCTGCGTCCCTCCGAGTGCAGCTGTAGCTTCCCATACGCCCCGATCGTGGCTCTGATGCGGGGGGTCAAGGAAGGGGTGAAAGGAGAAGGCGCGGGGGTGATGCCCGCACCTCAGTGTAGGCGCCGATGAGAAGCCGCCAGGAGTCAACTGGATTGTAGGCCCTTCAAGGGATTGTAGGCCCTTCAAGGCTGTTATTTTACACCTTGGTCATCTGATCGGGTGCAGGAGCCGGTGGAGTTTGGGGCCATCAGGGACCCCCGGGTGACAGTGGTGATGTCCGGAAGGGGAGGCACCGGATGAGGTCTCAGGACGATCAGGAGAGGAGCTGAAAGGTGGAGATGAGGGCCCTCCCAGGCCCCCCAAGCATCAGCCGCGCCTCCCGCATGCCTAGATTATGGCGCCGAATTGGGGATGTGCAGAGAATAAACAGTTGCGGTCCGTTGTCCTTGCCCCTCACACAGGTCCTGTTGGCTCGGCAGCGTCTGTGGTCAGTGCACCTGATCAGATCTACTGCATCTATACTTCATCTTTCAAAAAAGAAGTGAAATCTCTTTTCATGGCTAAATGCACCTGAGCCTGGATTACTGATAATATACGATTCAAAGGATCTTCGATATGGAACTTTAGAATGCCTACTGCCCACCCAGATATCCCAGATAGTTCCACTACATGATGCGTATTGTTCTGGGACCGTTTTGTTATGTACCATTTATCTATGTACCGAAGTGATTATCTCTATACTATCATTGACCTGCATTGAACCTCATGCTATTTTCATGCTATTTACATGTACCAGGTAACTAAGACACTTCCTTGTATAGCGCTCTGATACCCGCATGGGTCTTGTTCGTGTTGTATAAAACTCTCAAAATAAATAAATAGATGCTCCCCATCATCAGCAATTTTCCCTGTGTTGATGCCAATCTACAGGGGATTTGTGGTTGCTGGGGGCCGCATTTCGTCACTGGCCCCCACATGGACATCTGGAGGGGGAGCCGAGCAATGCCTATGTCCCGTAAGGGACAGCTGGTGGGGTCCCAACGCTCCCCTCGGCCCCTCACCAGTGGCAGCACCTTCCTAGGCCTCAATTATGGTGCCGACCGGGGAAACTGCAGGAAGCAGGCTGGTGGGTGCCGCTGCCTAATATCGCTGCCTCCCCCGGCAGGGGACATACTGTACCTGTGGCGGGGGCGTCTGCGTAAGTGGTGCAGCCTCGCACTTTACTCCATATGTGGGCCAGTGCATGCTCCTCTGCCTGGTGCTATGGAGTTCAGCTGGTGGCAGTGTAGAGCTCTCCACCTTAGTGACAGCACCGACATGGGGGAAGCCAGCAGCGGTCAGGCCCGGTTTATTTTAATTTTATTTTGTAGAGTTTTATAAAGCGCAAACTAGACCCGAGAAATTGGGTATCGGAGCACTTTACATGAGCATCAGTTTCAATACAGATAGACACATTCATTTTTGTTGGGCACGGGGAGATTAAGTGATTTGCCCAGAATCACAGGATGTTGAGCGTCGTTGCCGAGACTCGAACCCGGTTCCCCAGCTTCGAGGTCAACCGCCCTAGCCGTAAGGCTACATCCTCTCCCCGGTTATTGCTGGGATCTAACCATGCAGCTGAGGTGAGGCTCCGAGTTGCCCTCTGCAGCTGCAGTGGAGTTGTGTTCCGCCACGAGGCGGATGGTTGCAGTCATGGAATGGTTGCTAGTTCCCAACCCTTCACATGGCCCTCCAAGGGCTCTTCTGGGTGCCTTCAACAGTCCGGGATTCTCTTGCTCCCGGGAGTCCCCGGAACGGATTTAGGGGCCTGGCAGGCGTGATGTAGGGTGCAAACTGGGTAAAGGCTCTCATCAGGGATATCCCCCGCTGAGACACCGGCCGGATGATAGAAGGGCTGATGGACAGAGCGTTAGAGGATCGCGTCCGCCAGTTTGGTTGGCTCAAACCATGCCCCGTGGTACCAGCTCTCTGATCTAAAGAAAGAGAAGCCATTTCTTCCAGCAAACGACTTCACAACTGCTTTTCAAACTCTCCTACTCCCACATGTGGATAGTGGTAATTCCCTTCTCCATAGCCTTTCTTACTTAACATTGGTACCCCATAGGGACATCCTACATGCCATAGCACGTAGTCTCATCCAGGGCCTGAAGAAATATGATCACATTACTCCCATTCTGATGGAACTCAATAGGCTACTCTTCCTGGCCCGCACCATTTCCAAAACAGCTGCATCATTTACAAAGCTATTCCAGCAAGCTCACCATCTCTGGTGGATCTCGGCTCAAGTGCAACCTGGACACCATTAGAATGCAGACTAAGAAGGGTAAAAGAAGAAAAAACAAGACTGCTGGCTTTTCCCATCCTACATATGGCTGGGTCTAAACTGGGGTGGCATGGTGAGCAAAAGAACGATGGATTTAACCCAGATCTTTTGACTGGAGGAGAATGTTTGCATTGTCAGCATTCCGTCCATCATTTGTTTTTCCCATCTATGCATCCAGGATATGGAACAAAATCCTCATCTCCACTAGCACGCCTCAACGCAGCTCCAACAAATGGAATAGTTGAAGACTCACCTAAATAGGTAGAGCTTAGGCCCTCGGAGTAAAGGACAGATTTTCTTGAATTCTGTTTGGGCCCTCCTGGAATCCTATACCACTGTGTGTATATATATATATCTCGCTGCATACCTGTATCTGCTTATGTAACTTCTGCAGCCCTGCACGCCTGGAACTCCCTGTAAATCTCTACCGTGGTGTATGTAACTTCCACGGCTCTATATGAATGTGTCTGAAAGTAATTTCCTGAAACCCTTTTCTTTTTTTTAAGTTCAAGAATAGGTTTATTGAGAACATTATTAAGGTAATAATAACAATACTTCGTACAAGTAATCATTCACCATTACATAAATGCAAGGGAGAAAAATAGGTAAATAATGACAATGGAGTGCAATGAACGTGAGTAATAGAGGGAGCAAAATAAGTAATATGAATACGATCAAAATACATTAAACCCTTTTCTAATATGTATCAACTCCCTATAGCCCTGCACAACTAACTGGCTATGTCCACAAATGGTTTTCTGACAACACAGTTATTGTGTTCTGCTCTGTGCTCTTGCAGGTGAGCGGGAGAAAGGTCCGTGGCCTGCAGAGGTATCCGCGCCTGCAGATGAATCGGTGGACCAGCCACCGGACAAACTGGAGCCCAGGTAAGGAGTTAGCTGGATAAGATAGATTTGGAGCCTGCTTCAAATATGTGTGTGTAATTTTCAGGTTTGACTCCTGGCATGGCCCACTTAAATAATCTCACTTCTTATGTAGATACATGGATTCGCGTTAAATTTAGAAAAATAATATCACTGGTTCTGAAAGTGACAAGGAGCAATTCATGTAGGGGGTTGGAGGCGCATGTGTGTGTGAGTGTGGGTAGAGTCACGTGGTCAATCTTGGATGTTTAACTCTGTTTAGACTAGATAGGCCAGAAGGTCTCCTTTGTCCCTGCTTGTGACAGAGAAATCAAATCCAGGCCCTTGGAATCCAGTCACGCTTTGATTTTTTTTTTTTGTTCACATGTAACCCAAAGAATTCTATGGGGTTGTGCCCTGCTTGTCTCATTCTCCTTTCGCATTGACCAATCTATGCGATTGAGAAAGTCCCATGCCAGTTCTGAACAATGGCTAATAGCGGGCCCTGGCTTTTTATCCTTTTGTGTTTTGTCTGCTCGGACTTGATCAATTCTTGTTTCCTATTGTTAGTACAAGTGAAAACTCATTAGGGCTTATTTATGAGCCCCTTGTGACACTTTTAAGCTGCCGTTGCACCACTTTGTGATGCAGCGGTGACATAAATAATGTGCCACGTTGCGCCATATTTACAAAGTGACGCATCTCGGCAGATGCGTAACTTTGTAAATTCCTGCGCCACATTATACCTGCGTCAGGTATAATGTATGCAGGATGGCCGTTCCCCTGCAAGAAAGCCTCATAGAAGTGGCGCAGTGAAATCTATCAGATTTCACTGAGCAACCTCTAGGCCCCACTGTGTCAAAACCTTACCCCCGTCCGATCGCAGGCATAAGGGTGACGCAGTGCAATAGTTATAGGCCTCCCCCATGCATTGCTGGAGTTGCGTCATGCTTACAACACAACTCCAGCAATGCGTGAGTTTTGCGCCTACAGATATGTCAGGATTCCTGACGCATCTGTCAATCCTTGCGACATGGAGCGCCATACAGTAGATACGGCGCATCCATGGTGTTACAAGGAGGGCGCAGTGAAAAGTGTTGCATCGCTGTTTTGTCGCAGCGATGCAACACTTTTCATAAATGAGGCCTACTGTTATGATAGTGTATTGGTGTAAGTTTGTGCGCAGGCAACGTTCATGCCAAGTGAACACATTTCAGTTGCGATGCCTTTATCCACCCCTGGCACTTTGGCCAAGCGCACGTTTGCATTTCTGAGCTAAAAAACACAAACCTGCAAGTTTCAAGTGCAACTTCTTGTTGTCTAAAACACCTCGGAAGCCTGAGGATATCAGGAATGTCGAGAGCCAACTTGGCAGCTGTGAGGTATGTATGCACGTGACACAGTTATTGGTGGGACCAGTACCTCGTCACAGGGGCTCCATCGAGGCCAAGTGTCTTCCCCAGGTCCCTGAATCATGAATAAACCTCAAATGTGTTTATTTTATCCAGCGACGATCAGCCATTTCTGGGAACACACCCATCCTACCTTGAAGTTGTACAACGGGGAACAAGCCCTAAAAATAGACTGAATTATTAATCCTATTCAGTAGCCAATGATTATGATATCATATTGTCACAGGAAGTAATGCCTCAGCCGTATGCACCATTCCCTTGATTGGGAATAAGTTTATTTTCCACCAAAAGCCGAGGTTCAAATTTAGATATTTATTGTATATGCATGTAAATTTATCTGTAACATCCAAATATCTGTTCAAATAGATACCACACGTTCCTATCAATTTCTTGAACTGTGAACCTTAGGAGCACTGCATGAGCCTACATAAAAAAAAGAAATGAATGCGCTTATACATATTCAGTGATACATGCTATGCAATAAACCCTGCAGTAAAGAATGTAATGATTGCTTCAACATGCTTTGTTCTCTTAGAATATCATGGTTAATCTATGGATTCAATCAGAACAATTTAATTGATGATGCATCATGTCGTATCTATGCACAAAGGAGACTGCTCCAAAGGGCTGGAGTGCAGTTCCTGAATATGTTCTTTGTCTACCGGTGCTCAAAAAGCCACCTCTTGATTGTGTGACAAGTACAGTAACACAAGAAATATATTGCATATTATCAAACGTTGACATTTGATAAAAAGCGTTTAATTTTTCGAAAGTAGATTAAATATTATAACGTTTCATGTATCTTTGCCCTATTATGAGTCAGTGTTATAGCAGCAACAATGGTTCAGGGAATAATTTTAAACAAAAAAAATATTCCTAGCACAAGACATACAACTAAAATAGGAAAATGAATAGAGGAAAAAATTACAGAAGATAAAATAAAGTACCCACAACAGTTATCGGAAAGACGTTTGTCATTGAAAAATATTCATAGAACACAAAAAATATTACAGTATTCAACTGGTGCTCACAGAGTTACACAAGACATACAGAAATGAAAGATATAGATTCAAGTGTAAACAAAAGACAATGGCAGAGGAAAAAGTAACATAAAAACACGTCAGTCAAATTACAGGAACGCAACACAATATATGCTTCCTCTTAATTTGCCAAAGGAAGTCGTCGACAATGTTTTGACCTTGTTAATTCATTAGGTCATCATCAGGACAAATACTAAATATTGGGAGCGACCATCAATTTAAGTTTGTAAACACTCAAATGGATCTAGAGAGAATCTCAGGGACAACCCATTATTCGTGCTGCCAGTTAACGCAAAAGTCCGGATTAGCTTGCCACCCAAAGGTCCTAATAGTGCTTTTTTCTAATCCTCCTCCAGGCTAAAATCAACTTCCGATTTGGTACTGGCAGTATTGCTAGCTCCTCTCGCACGCATCTCCAACAAGCATTTGCAATGCAATAGGTCTCACATTTTCAAAGGTTTGACCTATTGGTATTGTAAATGACAATGCCTTTTATTATTGCAGGTTTTTAATTTACAATGCCAAAAGCGCAAAATAAGTCAAATTCGAGACCTATTTCATAGCAAATGCTTGGCCAAACAGTTTATTAAATTAAATTAAAAAATGGAAAGTGTGGAGGAGCAATGCTGGTGGCATAAACAGTTAAGAGCATGTCCGCAACGGATTGGGGTAAGGGGCGTTTAAAAAACAGAGATGGGCGGCGAGGGATGAGGGAAGCAAGTGGACTTGGAATAAGAAACTAGCACGGAGAGCACAGTTTGTGGGCGAGTGCAAAGAACACACAGTGGAGTGGTGGAGAGAGCTAAAAAAAAGATGCACTCACATTGGAGTGTTTAAAGAAAAAATTATTTCCCTGCATGTAAGCAGTGGAAGGTCATAAGTAATCAGATCAAAACATGGCAGAAACGGAATGCTCCAGAGACAGGACAAACTAAGAATGCAGAGGACAGCCATTGAAAAACAATCCAATACGAACTAGACAAGAAAGTCCTCTAATTAAGAGCAAGGGCTGGCACACAGCCCTCTGCATGTGTATATTTTAATATATTTGAAATAAATGGTCTTTAACAACATACAGCTAAAGCTGTCTGTGGCAAGACCTAACAAGCATTTACAATGCAACGGTCTCGGCATTGTTAAAGTTAGAGCTATTGGCATTGCTCATGACATTATTTTTGTTTATGTTTTTGTTTTTAAAACATTTAAAGAAACGGCATTGTTATTTACAATGTCAAAAGCTTAATCACTCTCAAATGCGAGACCTATTGCATTTGCAGAGCCAACCACAGAGCCACTCACACAGAGCAACCCACACACTGCCCCCCGGCAGCATGCTTTGAGCCACAAGAAACATCCCTCGCGCGGCCTGCGCCACCCGCTCCCCCCAAAAAACATAAACCAGCGGGGGAGCACGCCTTACAGGGGGCTGTTAGAGACAACACTCACAAACCAGATGTCACACAGCAGGAAGAAGAAACAAACCAGATGTCACACAGCAGGAAGAAGAAACTGACGCCACCGTGCCACACCCCAGTTCCCACGCAGGTTTGTACTTCACGTCAGAGCTCTCGCGTCATGTGAAGGTGACGTAGCCCTTCACCACCCTGGTTACAATTTGTGAAATACAACAACACACAGTGAAAATGTACTCTTAGGCGCCATAGGTAGATGTTTCTGGACAGAACCACAGAGGTCTGCTAATGGCCGGGAGGATGAGAGGCAGAGGCGCCACTACTGCGATTCAAACCAGCTCGGGCTTGGTGTACCTACACGTTCGTTGCTCGGCGACGACACATTAGATATATATGGCTTTTTCCCCTTGACTTTACGAACAGCACTCGCAACCCTAGTACACCTATCCAATCATCACTCTTCTGCCCGACCCCTAGCTACCTCCTCCCCCCCCCCCAACACACACACACACTCACAAAACAGTACTGGTACACTCACGAAATAAAACACCAGTCTCCGGCCGTATTACACTACACTTCCCTTGTAGTAAAAAAACACCACAGCACAGCGCTGCAGACCACTTCAAATAGAGCAGCGCTACATAACTTTGTGTACTGTACATATTCCCTGAATACTGGATTTACCCATAGAACTGCACCACGCGGCATGGAAAGGAAAGCCATGCCACAGGGTATCACAAGACAGTGCGTACACACAGGCACGTACTGCACAGCCAGGGGCGTACCACAAGCCCCTGCAGCGGCGGAAGGGTGGGGTGCCTCCAGGGGCCCCCCTTTCAGCCCAAGATGAATGAATATCTGTCAGTTATGGGAGACTCGGTGGCCCCTCGTCACATTCTGCAGGGGGCATCATTTTATACTACTCGACTGTGCGTAGCACTGCGCTGATGACAGTAGGAACCACAACGTGTCACGGAAACCTCAACTCTTTGAAACGTCACCCTCGAATGCGCTGCGATGCCACACAAATGGCCGATAGTGCGCTATTTGTGCCAAATAAGAATAGTGCCTTCTGCACTCAGCCGACTGTGCTAAAAGGCCTCGTAGTGCAACTCCAAATTGCTCAAGTGTTTTTTCTGATCTGGAGCCAGCCTCATACATACCACGTGAATTCAAAAAAATGAACACACACAGATATAACCAAAAATCACACTTACACTGCGTAAAATGTCCATTCTGTTAAGTCTAAAATGTGCGAATTAGCAGAGCGTAGCAAGGGGGCACGCGTCTTTTTTTTTTACATGCAAGCAAAATAAAACAGAACAATCAAGGTTAAGCATGCCCTATAGACCTAGGTGCCACTGCGCCTGCTGCAGATAGATACGCCCCTGTAAAGTAGGCATCCCCGCTTTACTTTCTCGATCCCGCCGGAATTCAATGGTGGTGAAACCGACCTGCCTGAGGTCACACGGAAGGTTAGGGGAAATGTTTTATAGTTATAACAGATGATGCTAGCATGGCACGTCGTCTGGAAATGGGAACATATCATTGACTTACCTCTGGAAAGCGGTTGCTCCCCCGCCTGGCGGTGTTACTCCCGGGGTCTTTCACCGGCACCCCTCGTCCTGGCGGGGGGAGAGTGGTGAGCAGGGAGAGGAGGCAGAGGCCAAGCAGAGCCTTTCCGCCGACCAGAGACATGTCCTGTGAGCAGACAGACGGCCCCGGGGAGGGTCCTGCTGGTAACCGGAGCGAGGGAAGCAATCCGACCTGCAGACACAACTTGCAAGTCAGTAGAAGGGGGTCCAAGTATGGAGGTTTCTATCTACCTCACTGCCCCGCAAACCTGTATCTTCTTGGTGAGGGAACGGAATTTCATATACAACTGCGTTTATTTGTACTTTCAGCTTACTCGCTGTAGTACTGGCAGGTCCATTGGAGGCGAGAGAAGGAGCAGTGGCTAATTTTTGTTCGAAGGTTAGTGGGTTAATGGTTATCGTAATCAAATAAAAAACAAATAACTACTAGTGCTCTAGAAAGCAAGATATGTATTTAAAGAGTCTGTTATCTTTGAACTTTTTAAAAACCACAACGCTGGGACTTGAGAGGGAGGAAAAGTAAACGAAGCCTCATCCACTGAAAGAACAGAGCTTGTCAAAATATTTCCAGATGGAACAGACAGATTGCAGATGGCTAATCTTTGTCAGAATCAAACTACTGCGCGTAAGTAGCTCGGTTCTGCATTCGTGTCGGATCCAATTTAGTTGTAATCTCTCTAGTCTATGCAGGGAATGTATTTTTAACAGTGTGTGTCATTTTCTTTCATTTAACAAATGTGTTTTCCAGTTGTGTTTGGAATTAGCAGGTATTTGTCAGTCCGGTTGCATTGCGTGCTGCAGTTTGAGAAAACACGCGCTCTTTGAGGCAGCAGAGAAACTAGAGCTGCTCAAAAATCAAATCTCACTTCGTGATCACAGCTTTGGCTTCAAGTCACTCTGAACTTTTCGCTCGGAATCTAAAGAGTTGAAGTGTCAAAAACCCAGTCCGTCGTCACTCCCTGATTCAGCTTGTTAGTTCTGCCCAAGAGACTGCAGCTTTTACCAAGCAGATCCTCGAGCACAGAGAAGCTTATCGTCTCCGGGCAGATTTGACATGCCTGAGGCCGGGAGAATCAAGGGGGAGTGGGGGGGGGGGTGCAATAGACTTTTAACAGATGCACGTCTTCATAAAGTGAACACGGGAGCCGACAGCAAGGGGAGAGGACAAGCACACCACTGCCTTTCTCCGAGGCGAAGCAGAAATGCCTCGGAGAAAAGCAGCGGCGCTTTCGGATTAGGGTGCGTGTTCTCCTCTTGCCATTGGCTGGAGGAGATAATCAGAAAAGTAGCAAAAAACACGCCCCCGAATCCGAAAAGGACGGGGCCTGTTCGGAGAGACAAACCTCTTCTCCAATGGCTGGCCAGCATTCAAGAGGCCTGCCAATGGAGAAGAGGGGAGAAGAGGGGCGGGTTCAAGCCCCTCTTCTCCAAAACATTAAATCTCTGGACTTCCGGTTCTGCCTTCGGCAGACCGGATGGTCCCGAGACCTAAAAAGGAGAACACAGAAGACCAGATACAGAAATGGAAAAATTACAAGGCTCATGAAAAGCGTCTATCTGCACACATACATATCTGTAATTCATGTAGTATGCATTTATTAGAGTATGAACACGATACACCAATGGAGTAAGTGATATACATCCCTCAATGTACAAAACGTAAACAGGAGTGCATGGATACAAAGGCCTCCCACATATTTAAGACACATATACTGTCTACGTACGTAAGCCGTGTGCCCTTCCTACACCTCTCGTGGCCCCCCCTGCCCCACCTGTGCAGCACAGAGGTCACAGCCACATCCTGTATCTGTAAAGCCCGGATGAACTCACAAAGATACAAAAGTGTTTTAAATGTTTAATGTTTCCTTTGATACCTTGTCTCCATCTGCAAAGATGAAAAGACACTATGCGCCTCGCAACTTCCTCACCAGAGAACAAATGTTAACTCTGATTTAAACAGCGCTTCAAAAGGTGCACTTTCATGTTGATATTTGACACTTATGCAAATATTTGTTTATTTGATCGTTGCTTGATTATTATTTTTAAAATGCAATAAAGAAGTGAAATACAAAAAAACAGCATCCCACGAAAACATGGAGGCTGTGTTACAGAGAGGGTTCGCCAGTGTCCGACTGGCCTGCAGGGCAATCCGGCAGTGCCCGAAGGGCCGGTTTAACAGGTCAGTTTGTGGGCCGGTTTATGACCGGTTTGACCGGTTTGTACTGTTGGTTTCTCTATTAAATCAAATATTGCCTTCAGCAAGCTCAAATCCATGCAGTTTTCCACTGCTTGCAAAACACTTATGCGGCGTGCTCTTACAAGTTCAAAATTGCCATAATTTGCACACATGGACCTCTTTTTCAGCTTTAAAATTCACTAAGAGTCCATCTTGATTTTGGTGCTCGGGCATATTTTCTGTCCCAGTTCCACCCTGATTTAGAGTCGTGATACCTGCAAATATTACATGGCACTAGCAGCATACAGTATACACTGGTTCAACCATTGTCAATCAGCAAGAACATCACACTAGTATTTACCAGAATAAACAGTACTGGTACTGTTAGGCGCTACCTTTATCTTCCTGTACAGTCCGCGTGGTTTTTGTATTTCATGAATTCTAAAGGATTATGGCCAGTACGGGGATCGAACCCGCAACCTTGGCGTTATTAGCACCACGCTCTAACCAACTGAGCTAACCGGCCACCATACTCAACTGTCCAAATATGTGGGATATGTACACAATATGCACTGTGGATATCCACGACACTCATGTATTGAGCTCGTATTTTATTTATAGGTCGACGTTCGTTAGCTTTAAGGCGTCATTGTTTATCGACACAGGGCAAATGCCTCAGCAGACATGCAAGATGGGACATTCCTAGCTCATCACAGTTTCTCGCACAACACATTGAGGCGCTCAGACACTCCTGGGCCGACTCAGAACTTGCACATATAAGGAAGCAATCACCAAGGAACAGGTACATTATTTCAAGAACTGCACTCAATGCGCCTGATTAACAAGAACTACACGATGAATTACACGAGTGAAGGATGGCGTAAACCCTGGATTCACTCTACTGCCCCCCGCATGCAGCTCCCACCTCCCCCCACAAATAATGGACTGGTCTCAGCCCAGCAGCACCGCGCATGCGCAATCATGTTTCAGAGAGTTATTTCCTGTTCCGCAGACTCTTCCTAGACCGCAGCACAATCTCTACAAGGCACCGCTGTACTCACTGTCCTTAACCCTTCACTGCCTGTATCTTTTTTCTATTGTCCTTTCTTGACTCTTCTCCGCAGCCAATACTTTCATAAACCTTGATCACTTGTTGCACGATTTTCTCTGACGCCTCGAGTACACACATAATACTTAACAAACCCCTTTACGTCATTGTTTCCCGAGCCTTCTTATTCCAAGTTGTTTGCCTTTTTGCATTTGAGGAATACTAGTCTCGGTGAACTGTGCACAGTAGTATTTCATGTTCTGTTTCCTGAACGTCCCCTTTAGGTCATTGTTTCCCGAGCCTTCTTTTACTGAGTTGTTTGACTTTCTTAATATATCTTTCGAGCGAAATATGTGTCCGTGGATTGTGCAGATTTGACATGCCTGAGGCTGGGAGAATCAACGGTGGAGTGGGAGGGGGTGCAATAGACTTAACAGATGCACGTCTTCATAAAGCGAACACGGGAGCCGACAGCAAGGGGAGAGGACAAGCACACCACTGCCTTTCTCCGAGGCGAAGCAGAAATGCCTCGGAGAAGGGCAGCGGCGCTTTCGGATTCGGGGGCGTGTTCTCCTCTTGCCATTGGCTGGAGGAGATAATCAGAAAAGGGGAGAAGAGGGGCGGGTTCAAGCCCCTCTTCTCCAAAACATTAAATCTCCGGACTTCCGGTTCTGCCTTCGGTAGACCGGATGGTCCCGAGACCTAAAAAGGAGTTTGGGAATCAATTGAGGGCTAAAGACATAGGCAGAGAGCAGGTGGGAAGAGAAGAGGCCTTGGAGAAAGAGGGAGGAGGGAATGTGGCTGAAGGACCAGATCCGCGTGCAGGGGGAAGAGAGCTTAGAATGTGAAGATCAGAGTGCACATAGGGAACCAAGTGAGAGTACAATATGGGGTCAAAGGAGGAAAGAGGGGGATAGAGAGTGGTGTACTTGGACTAGAAGACACCTGGAGAGGAAGGCAGAAGGATGATAAGAGGGCTCATGAGGAAGGTGGTGGGAGCAGCACATGAGCACCAGAGGCCACATGGGGTGGGCGAGAGAGTAGGGTACGTGGAGAAGAGGAGACACAGAAGAAAGGGACCATAGGCTGTGAGGAGCCAAGGGCATTTGGGGACAAATAAGAACGATAGGAATACATGTCTCATCCTTAATGCCCCTATGACAATAGAAAGACCATAGCAGAACAGAAAGTACATACCAGATGTGCGATGTTCCTCTATTATCTGTCTGAGTGCATGGACTGTATCTCCCACAAGCTATTCGGAACACATGCTTCTTTTCCTTTTCTTGATTGCTCCTTTCATCCTCGCTAGATTTATTGTACCGACATTCCCAAGATCCCTCTGATTGGAGACTTGGGTCGGGGACATGAAGGGTGATCCAGACTGGAGCTGCATTATTATGCATTCTGGGAATTGTAGTCCTGGTTCACCTCTACTGAAGCAATTGGTACCAATAAAGTGGTTTCTAGTAGGAAAAAACAAGCTATGATGTGTCCAAAGTCAATGGGTTATCTGATAAACATATGCAGAAAGGCCTTGCATGTTTTGAGCTCAGGTGGACCTAGAGAACACAACCCTTACTCAATTGAAAGTGACACTCATACATTTGGAGTTCAGTTTGAGCTCTCACTCAAGAAGGCTAGATGTCATTCTTGCAGGGAAGTACTCGAGCATGAGCTCTGCTGTGTGCAGAGTGAATCCCCGGAGCCCCAGAGATTTCTGGAAGCAGCAACACTTTTTTAGTTGAGTCTGATAGCAACACATGTTGGTACACTTGGATCTACTGGAGTTCGTATGCAGATTGGGTAGAAGGACTATAAGTAAAATATGAATCTAATGCAAGCTGAAAATTATTTGAGCCCATATTTTTGTGGAATGCGAAGGAACCATAATGTACTGTAGGTCTAAAAATCGCCAAAACAAATTGATCTCTGACAAAACATTCAATTTGTAATTTTAAAAAAACACAAACAAATTAGGCCTCATTATGGGTGAAAACGTGCAGTGGCATCAAGACGACACAGTGAGCATTCAGTGACTGGGTGGTGGGGGAGGTCTGAGCTCCTCCGGTCCCGGGTTGCGAAGGTGCAAACAGTAAGTGGTGTAGGTAGCCTTACCCAGCGCCATATGAAATGCACGAGGGATGGAGGTAACGGGGTAGTGGAGGGGACAGCAGAGCTGTTCACCCCAGTGGGGCTGAGGCCGAAACCATCCACCACCATTTTAAGACTTAGCGCACTGTAGGTTGAATGGATCAGAGGCTTTGATCTACTCGTTACACATAGCTCTGCCGTGACCACTTAAGAAAATGCAAGTAAAGACAATGCAAGTATAGTGAAACCAGCGAGCAGTTGAGACCCCCTAATTCAGTGCCACTCAGATAAATAATGGTGGTGGAAGAAACACAGGAGCGTGGGTCATGAGAGCTAGTCCCTCGCTGAAGTCGCTGAAGTGAAAGCAGCTCGTGGTATGTATTAATTAAATAAGTTAAATAAAACTGCAAAACACAAGAGGCGCGGCCGCGAGACACGCTCTGTGGTGGGGGAGGGGCGAGCAAGACAGAGAGGCGGAGCGAGGCAGGCACGCGTGGGAGAGCGAGAGGAAAGCCAGATGGCGCCTCTGCTCGTGCCTGTGCACGTAACCGCAAGCAGTATGCCACACAAAAAGCTGTGGTAGGCTTTTTAAAGTCCACTAACTAAATGTCTCGCCAGAGCAGTGCATGCGCTGGCTCAGGCAAGACCTAAAAAGGAATCATTTGAATTAGGTCAGCTTTTTAGGGGTGTGTGAAGTTTGCATAATTATGTGACATTTTGGGAAAATGTGAGAAATTGGGTTGTTGGTTGACTGGGGTGTGAGCCCTGATCAAGCATCAGCCACAATTCCTTGTAGCAGAACCACAAAAAGTCACTCAATTAGCCTTTGCTTAACCCTGGGCAGTTTGGCAGAAAAAGCAGTTTGACTTAACGGTAATGTGTAAAGTATTTATGCAGCACACAAACAGTAATAAAGTGAAAACAAAACACAAGACCAATTTAGTAAAATAGAATACATTTTAATACATTATTTGAAACCAAAATGCCCAAAATCCAATCAGTAGATTCGGAGTCATGAGTTTTTAAAGTTTTTAGTAAAAACTAGCACCATAAAAGATCAAAGTAGCAACCGCGAGACTGGGTCAAAGTCACAAAATAAGGCAGACCGCAATAGAGCATGGTTTGGATACCAAAAGTGGATTGAGCCCGGTCAGTGCTTACCTTCGGACTTAGAAGAAATTCTGAGAAAAAGTGTCTGAGAAACTACATTTCTGCAGGGCAAGGCTGCAGGAGGTGTCAGAGGAGGTGACGTTGGATGGCCTTGGGTTAAATCTGCAGTGAAGATTGCTATGTTTGAATTTAGTCGCCAAAATGTACGTCGAAGATATCCAGCAGGACAAGGCAGAGGGCTGTAGGCGAAGATAGTTCCAAAAGGTTGGATACCCCTTTAGTGGAGGACAGCTGAAAAGATATCTCATCTGAAACCCTTCCTTCCCCTCATTCAAACGTGAACTAAAATCTCTACTCCTCAACAGCTACCTCCACAGGCACACAAACTGTTCTACGTTCACCCCTTTGATGGTCACATTACTTGCTCAATTGCTCAATTGCAGCATTGTGACTTGCTCATTCGCTTTTATTACATTTTTTGCCTTTCTCCTCCATATACCCTGTGTTTGAATATAGCCATTTAGTGCTGTCCTGTCTTGTGACTTTTACCATTAAGAGTTCCTTTTGTACCTTTTATAAACGTATTTATGTATTCGCATAACCTGTAAAGAGCTCTGATACCCTCAGGTCGAGCAAGCGCTATATGAAACTCAAATAAATAAATACAAATAAAAGGATTTGCTGCTGTGGAGAAGATGTAGCGGGACAAGTCACAAAGTCAATCCAATCGGTGATGCACCTCAGACAGATAGACGAGCAGGTTGGTCCCAGTCTCCTCTGGTTCTCAGAACAGTTTTTGTCTAATATTGTTTTAAGTCCCTGTTTTGGGATTTTGCCATCTGGGCATCTTTAGCACCACAACCAAGGGTCCAGGACTGGTGTGACACCTCTTGGAGGTTCAGGAATTGCTCAGGGTGGGTTCAGGTGAGGGTTCAAGATGGTGGAAGCCTTTTGTGTCTTTGTGACTCTGTACAGGAGGCCAGCAAACTATACCTTGGGGTCACTGTAATAGTCCTGGGTTCAGGTGAAGATGCAGGACTCAACAGCAGGGCTGGCCTCTAAGCATTCAAGGCAAGCTCTAGACACCAAGGCAGTCCTTCATGGTACAGCAGCAGGTCACAGCAGCTGGCAGTCCTCTGAGAGTCCTTCCACAGGTCCAGTAGCAAACTGAAAAGTGGTTCTGAAGGTCCTATTTTTATACCCTGGTACCTGTCTTCTGGAATGTGGGAGAACCTTCTGGAAAGGTTCTTTGAAGTGCACGGAATTTCCATACTCCCCTGCCTTGGCTCCAAGATGGCTGCAGTGACAATCTGGGGTCGTTAGGCCCTTTGTGTGAAGGCTATTCAGTTGCAAGTGAGGCTGTCCTCAGCTCCATCCTGCCAGCAGATGACCCATTGAGGCACATCTAATACCTCTATTTCTGACTGTCTTGGAGGAATTCACAAAGTCTAACTGTCAACTACACCTAGCCATGTGACCCAGGACAGGTTGCGACACAAAAGGCAAGAACATGCCAACTTTCTAAAAGTAGCATTTTCATAATTGTAACGAAAATTCCGACTTTGCCATTAAGGAGGGTTTATCATTACAATTTCATAGATAACACACATGACATAGCTACATGCTCCCATCTAAGAATTACAACTTATTAAATGTAATAAGGGATCCCCAATGCTATCCTATGGGAGGGGTAGGCCCAGCAGTAGTGAAAAATGAATGTAGGTGTTCTTCATTACCAGGACATGTAAAAATTAAAAGTACATGTCCACATTTTCAATTACACAGCACCCTGCCCTATGGGCTACCTAGGACCTCCATTAGGGCTCCTTATATGTAATAAAAGGGGAGTTTAAAGCTTGACAAGGGGCTTTTAAATGCCAGCTCAACGTGGCAGTTTAAAACTGCATTCAGGCTGCATGGGCAGGCCTGGGACATGTTTAAAAGGTGCGGGTGGCACACAATTACTGCTGTAGGCCTTCTGGTTAATTCAAGTATTCTATCCATCATCTTGTTGTTTTTTCATTTGACGCCCCTACTGCCCCAGGCATGCCCAGATGTGGGTCCTGGGCTCACTGTGCCACTGGTATTAAGCTATACCTGGCTGAAGAGCCCTAACTAGGTTGTTTGTTTTCTGGTTCAGGGAGGGCATCATCTGGCAGTCCAGTCTGGACTGTTCCCATGAATGGTAGGGTCAATACTGACTGCGTATGAGTGGGTCCAAACTGAGGTGACATGGTGTGCAAAAAACGATGGATTCAGTTGCGGCCTAAGCAATTGCCAGTGGCTGAGATTAATTAAAGCACTCCATCGATAACCTTGTTGTTTTGCAGGCCTATTGGTAGCATTTAATTTACAGTCCCTTGGTATATCGTATTCCACTTTATAAAGGACTTATAAGTAAATTAAGTATGCCACTCAGTTGTAAGCCAGTCAAACCATGTTTAGGGGAGTGAGCACACTTGCACTTTAGCACTTGTTAGCAGACGAACAGCAGCCACTTGCGTTTCTGTTTGTTCACATTGTTCCCTTGCTCCTGTGTTAGGAATTTTTGCTGAACAGTGGACTTATTACACATCCTGGCCTAATGGCGAAATTTTAGGCGTTTTGTGTAATGAGCATAACAAGAAATGGCGGAAATTACAGGAGAATATGTCAACTAATTAAAATTTCACCTGGGCCTTCTTTTACCTGACGCAAAGTGATTGCATTTCAGAATAAAGAGGAGGTAATGGCTGGACTGTCATTTCCTAGACTGCAGTGTAGGTGATTGCTTCCAGAGCAGGATGGGCTGCCATGACCCAGCATACTCTTGTGGCCCCATTCTAGTCATGACCTCCTGTAGTCTGGCGGGATGGTTTGAATATTTTTGCAAGGACTGGTTTTGGTTTTCAGTCCACCCTGTAAGGCAAGCTTGACCAATATATTTAAAAGGGTGTGTTATTAACGAGCAAAGGGTATTTTTAAGTTTTGAGAGGGTTGATTCAAAGTCATCATGTTATTGCTCCGATAAGTGGCAATTTATATTCAGTTGCTGCCACGTAAGTGTTTCCACTTTAGCCTGCAGATTTGCTAATACTTCTAACATCTTTCCAAGTTCTTTCAAGAGAGTTGAAGCCCAGGTAAAAGGGCGTTCTTTATTCTTATTCAGCTAAGGGGCAAAGCAATCCATGGTGCAGTGACGCCAGGGCTGTGTGGCCAGGGGGCCTCTCTGAACCCTGATTTTTACAGTATTTTACTACCCAACAGCTGTGTAGTCGGCCCATTATTTTGATTGCACTAATTCCCTCTGCACTATGGGCCTAATTATGATGATGGTGGACGAGCGCCCGACCGACATCATAGCGGAATGGAACTGCCCAGCCATAGGTCGGCGGTTCCACCCGCTGTATTTGGAAACATCCATTTTACAATTGAAGATGGTGTGGCGGGCGGAAAAGGCCCGCAGCAAAAGCTAAAATTAAAAAATGTATGTTTTTAAACATCCTTGCACTGTGTGGCAGACACCATGCAGTGCCTGCCACACGATGCAGGGATGCTTAGTGAGGCACCATAGGTGCCCCCTTGACCACTTAGCGGAGGGCCAGGGGGCAAGGGGACCCTGCTAGTGGCCCCCAAAGTCACTTTCCACCTGTCCTTTCATGGCGGGTGGACTGCCATGAAAAGGCAGGTTGCAAAGTGACATCATAATCCCGACGGCAAAGCTGCCCTGACGGGCTCTGTGAGCTCGTCGGAAGCGGAGCGGAATCCCCTGCCAGTTCCAACAGTATTATAATAGCATAGATGTCGAGCAGAAAGCCTCCGACTAGCTGTCGGATGGCTTTCCACTGACATTGTAATTGGGCCCTATGTGTCCTGCACCTAGATTTCTCCTCTTCTTTCTCAATGCAGAGACCTTTGCCTCAGATACACAGATAATTACTAGGATTTGTCCCCCAGGTCGCTATAATCTAGCCCCACTAATCCAGCACCTATGGATACATGTATGAGAGTGTGTCTGGATGGGTCACTATACATCATTCAAGTGACATGTTGCACGGGCAAATGCATGGCTATGAGGGTGTGGTATGTGTGGGCAAGGCTGCATAAGTTTGAGGGAGTCTGAGTGGGTGTCCATTGCATATGTGGTTTTAATCAAGAATGTATGAGTGAACATGCATGTGTGAGACAGTCTTAGTGCTGCATTGGTAAAAATTCTCACATCCTTCTCCACTGCAGGGCCTCTGACAAGGTTGTTCCTGAACCCGAGCTGCCACAGTCTACCAAACCACAGGTAAGCGTTTTGTTCACACCCATGCTTTAAGACAGTTCTTATTGCCGAAAAAGGGAGGACTAAAAAGGCAATAAACCAACTCAGTGAATTGAAAGAAAGCTTAGGTTCTAAATGACAGCTAGCTACCGGCCCTTTCTAGTATACACGCTATCTTAGATTCAGGAAATCTAGGGGACAGTAAGCCTGACCACCCCCAAGTGAGCTATCTACATTGTATTGGGAGTACTGGTGACAGTCAGTGTGTTTCTTTCCTCTATACAAGCTGTCTACAAATAAAAGAGATCCAGGGTCCGGTCAGACTGTCTCCCAGGAATTATGTCACACAAGCATGGGACATACAGCCCCCAACCAGACTGTCCCATACAGGCATTTTATCATACAGATACAGGAACCCAGGCCCACATGAGCGTGACCGGCCAGTTTTGCTTCCATACAGACACAGGAAACCCAGGTCCATGCAAGCTTGGCCCTCACATGCATGCTAGCTATAGTACAGGGAGTCCCAGGCCCAGTGAAACTGACCACCCCAGATGCGTTTCTGTATAGATACTGATAATCCAGAGCCTGTTCCTCCCAGGCATAGAGGACTGATATAGGGAATCCATGGCCACACATGTCTGTCTCAGGTACAGATACATCAAATCTAAAGCCAGAACTAGAATTGGCATTGACACATTTTTATATTGTTATTCATATTGTAGCGTAACATTGTAAATTCACTGTCTCCACTTTTGTTTTATGGATTCTCATGTTGCTTCTCTCCTAGGAAGTCACCATTTCTATGCCTCTAGTCAATGGTGAGAAGAAAGGTAAATCAAATGCTGGACTGGGGTTCATTCCTCATTATCCTCCAACCTCTCTCATTCACTCATGATTCTCCATCGCAAATCTCACAATATGTTGACCTGTTGACTGATTCTTCTCAGCTCTTTTATTGTCTCTCATTGTTAAGACCATTTGTAAATTTTTATATATTATGCATTTTCTGCAATATTAGTGTTATCATGAGGCTCCTGCCCACAGATCTTGGGAGCGCATTCTCTGTCACTTTTCAAATCTTGCTGTTAAAGGTAGTGTATCTTTACACTTCTCAATACCACCTTTGGGTGGTGGTAATTTGTATCTAGAAGATTAATGAAAGTAAGCTGGATTTCTTAAAATATTGTCATGTATTTATCCTCTATCTGTGGGTAAACCTCAGATCTTTCTAATAGATGCTATACAAGACTGGACTGGAGTTTTTAACATAGCTCCTAGGGAGCAGGATCTGTGGCTGATATTCAGTGTGTTAACATAGGAAACATGTACATGCAATATGTTTGAATGGAACACGGTTACACTGTCGGAAGTAATAGTTAAAATATAGCAAGTGTGTGGCTCCCCTGGACCTAGAAATGAATTCCTTGATTATTAAAAGAAATAGACTTGTGTACAAAGTAGAGATTTCAAGCTCCCTTTGAACCGGTACTTAATTTTCAGAAGGGAGTGGACTCCAGTAGACATATTTGTAATTGATGTTTGATCAAACTATTTGAATAATATTGTTACTCACTGGTTTACAGAAGGTTGATTGTGACCACAATAAAATGCATTTCTAACTACTTCCGAATCCCATACTGAGGTCAGCACAGTCTTTCTTCCTTCCATTGGAGGGAAATGTTTATGATTGAATGGTCCTATTTCTTTTAGTTTCTTTACAATATAAGCTTTCTGAAGTAGGCCGAAGAACAATTTGTAAGAATGCTGAAGGAAAATAATTATGTTTTATAATTTCAACTAATGAACCGTGGACGACATAGGGGCTTAAGCTACTGTCTTTCTTCACAAAGAACAGCAATGCCAACTGCGGAACCTAAAAACCAAAAACAGTTTGTGAAGGCTGGCAGAAATTCTTGAAAAAGTTGAGCATTGACTCACATAAGGTAATAGAATCGACGACCGAATATGGATGTTTCATTGGGTAAAAAGATTTAGGACTTGATTACAAGTTTGGTGGATGGGATACTCTGTCAAAAACGTGATGGATATCCCGCCCGCTCTATTACCAGTTCCATACGATATAATGGAATTGTAATACAGCGGATGGGATACCTGTCACGTTTGAGAGGGTGTAACCCTGTCTGCTAAACCCGTAATCAGGCACAGTAATCCCAATACTTAGCAGATCTTAAAGATTGCTGTACTTGCAGCCGGCTCCACCATCCGTAACCTCTGACCCTGGTGTCCATTCACCACAGAGCCTACAGGGCATAGTATAATGGCTATCACCTGTCACTGATTTTTCCATGCCAGGCATGACCATGGAAAATGTAGAATGGCGCCGACAGAGAGAAAACCTCACACATGTGGAGTATTTTTATTTGTTTTGAGAAAATTAACTTGTTTTAGGAGATCCTTTTCTCTAAACCAAAATGTTTTCAGAATAAGTGTGTCAAACATCGCTCCCACTAGACAATCCTGCAGTGCTGTGACAATAGCCATTGTGGCTCCCTTCACATCATAGATATCTCTGCCAGGCAGGCAGAGATCTGTAAATTGGACTGAGAGTCCAGTACCAGGGGAGTGGAGTCCATGGCCTCCACCCCCTTGGAGAACTGTCTACCAGGGTCTGAATGGCCCTCTTTAGTTTAGATAATGAACCCAGCGATCTCTTTTGTAGAACTTTAGACTCTTAATCTCAGGGTCAAAGCCCATGTTGAGATCACTAAAAGAACATCTACAGTAGTAATCAGGTCCCAAGTAGTTACTCTATTCAAACAGGAAATGTTAAAGATGATTCACAATATGTATAGTGGAAAAGCATGTGGTAAAGATGATTAAAAACCTTTAAAGAGATTTTTTACTTAATATTTAATTAGACTAGCAAATCTCATTTTAAAAAGTGATAAAATATCACTATCCAATGACAAAGGAACAATTGTAAGCTTTTTAATGCCAGGAAAAAACAGCAGGCCGTCATTCATGCCATCCGATAACTCTACAGAATATAGATTATTACGATAATTGCTAAATTATTGGCAAACAGAATCAACAAAATAGCAGATTCATTAATCCATAAAATCAAAGTGGTTTTCTTTCTGGTAGTCAGTTGTATGCTAATACTAGGTTTTTAATTGTGGAGTAGATCTTTTTACTTATAAGAAAAACTTAGCTGTAACTATGCTTCACGATGCGGATAAAGCAGATCACCGTGTGAGCTTGGAAAGCCTCTTTTCGATTCTAAGGACATTTGGTTTTCCATCCCAGCTTACAAATGTATTATGCAATTTGTAAATGGGTACCCACACTAATGTATTGTTACATTTAGAAGAAAGTGAATCCTTTAAGGTAAATTGCGGCACAAGGCATGGATGTTCGCTATCCCCTGTCCTATTTCCGTTATTTAGTGAGCCCCTACCAGTGGCTCTTTGTGAAAATAAGAATATAGCTCTCCCAATATGAAACATATAAAAACTGAAACTTTATGTGGGTGACGTGGTATTATTCTTAAAACCTCCTAACCGTAAAATGTAATAAGGTAAATTTAATAAATGCTGTCAAAGTTTTTATCATTTTTTATGAACTTGGACGTTATAAAACTAACCATTAGAAAACAGATACTTTAAATTTTAACTTCTCCTCAGAATTCCTTCTCTGTGCATTCTTTAGAAATGTATCCTTTATTAGACTTACATAAGTTAAATTATGTGTGTTTTGATAATGAAAAGTTTCTCACAACTCATTCGGAGCAACAAAGCTCCAATATTTTCACTTAATTATTTCTACTTGTTCACTTTTGAATGAGGTTTTGCACTGGCTGCCATACTATTTTTGGCTTTACTGCTAGGTTGACAGTATTCTTTTACGTGACATGAACAGTGAGTTTATATTTGATAACCTTTCAAAAATACCTGTCTCCAAAAAAGTCTGATTTAAGACTCTTTAATAGTTCCTTAAAAGCAAAAGCAGCTTTCAAAACCTTTTTTCATTCTATGTTTATTCCACAACTAGATTACAAGATTTAGTGGTACACAATCAGAAAATTCTCACTAAGTGTGAAATATCAAAATTGCAGTGCTTTTATATTTCCAAAGTATACAAGTTCATAACGATTAATGGCTGCAAACCCCAGTTGGCATTCGGAGATACTTTTAATGACCATCCTATTTGGCACGTCTTATCTAAGTTTGAGCCAACTGTTTCAAATGCTTCTGAATAACTGGTTTTCGATGAAGTAGAGAATAGTTAAGTCAGAAGTGTAGGATCCTGGAAAGATGTTCTTAGTGAGATGTAGAAAGCAAACTATTTTGGCAAAATTAGCTGAATATGGAAAAAGCAGACACCGATTACTATGACATACGGTAAGTGGAAGAACATTTGAGTTACATTTTACCACAGTGTGTAGAGAGATTTTTTTGTAGAATACAGTTTTATGCTAGTTGGTTAATTTTTCATGCACCACCCTTTTTCCACAAGTTTAATGGAAGTATTGACCCACACTGTTTTACATGCTTGTCAATGGAGACCGGCAACTGGCTTCACACAACATGTTCCTCCCAGAACTTCTTGTACAGTTCTGGGAGGAGATTTTTAGGCTCTGCAAAGTTGAGCTTTGTATTCAGAGCCCAGGAGACCCAAAGATAGCATTATTAGGGTACACATAGCATATTAAGTGTCAGGGGAATAAACCAATCTATATTGCTGTGTTAAATGCCAGATCTATAATAATGCTGATTTGGAAATCCCAACGTATGCTTAAGTTCTCAGAATGAGTAATAAAAATGACTAGAAACAGGACACGCGAAAGCCTGTTTGCTGCTAGGACAGGAACCAGTAAAAAAAAAAAATCCTTTGGGTAACCTTTTATGATGGCGCAGTGTAATGTTATGATGTTAATAGGAACAATGTGTTTTTCAAGTATATGTAATACATGATTATTGCCTTTGAGCGATCGATTTTGTAGACATATTGTTCAACTCACTAAATAAAAGATTGGGTAATGTGTTACGAAATCCTTTAATCCAGTTATGTAGAAATATAAAAAGATTAGACAGTGGTTAAATTTGCAGACAGACCAATTCTCCTCATTTTGGGATATATATAATTCCTCTGCTAAACTGCTCCAGAACACTATTTAATTCAGTTTTCAGTAGCCAACATTAGGGTTTGGTGGGCCCAACTATTGCTGTGTTGAATTAACTACGTGAGCATCCGTTGAACTATAAAATTAGAGCATGGTTGTTACATTGAACATTGTATTTTCCCAACATGTGTAATTGTGCATAGATATCCAGCCTTTCTAAATAAAGGAATGAACGATCACATTCCTATAGTATTCTTAATGAACGAAACCTTATGTAGTTGCTGAGGCTGGAAGTACTACTTTGGCTTACTTTGTTTAAGCGATAAGAACTTTGTGCTGTTGTCAAATGATCTGTCTATAAAATTGCCTGCTTCTGCAGATTCATCCAGTACCAAGAGAATTATGTCCTTGCCCTGAGGAACTTTAATAGTTTACATTTAAAGGCAGAGGCCTAGGCATCACAGACAAGCACCAGTAATGCATCAAAGATCCACCATATTTAGGACAATCCGCCAGGAGCATTTTTTCTCAGCCTGGGTTCACCAGGTGAAATATGGTCAACCTAGGCAGGAAAAACAGTAGTAACGTACTAAGGAAGAAATCTCCCTGCATGTCAGGGTCAATGGCATAGCTCTAGACTGAAAGAAAATCCCTCTTCTGGTTTTTTTATGAAAAGGAAAATTGTAAGCCAAGGATGCTGCACCAGTATGGCGGCTTGCTCAGCATTCTGCTTTGCCAAAAGCGTATCCTGTGCAGCGACGGATACACATGGGTGATGTATCTTTTGCAGATTCTGTTCTTTCAATACGGCTGGCAGTCTGCCACTAGGGGAGCAGAGCAGAGGGCCTCCAATGACCTGGCAGCCTGGCGGGCCACCCTTCAAATAATTAATTCATGGGTATTTTATATAAACCTGAAATATCTATACCAAATACTGTTCAAAAACTCTCAAACTTTGGTTGTTAATGGTGCAACGTCTGTGGTAACACCAGAAATCGTAATGCGTTTAAGTCTGTGGCCTACAGACCATTTGTCCGACATTGGCATAATAAACATCTGTCAGACATTAAGAAAATGGTGCATACACACCCATCACTAAATCAAGCAAATTGTTCTACACAATTCCAATGCAGATTAATGCAAAATTTGGAGACTTGTATGAGAAATAGAATATGTTCAGACTGGATATCTCTACATTCTGTGCAACCTAACTCTACACAGTCCGCCATTGTCTCTTACTAATAGCAAAAAGAAATTGAAGTATTGAAAGTAATTGTTTTTAATTAAACCAGGATTAATTACATTTAAAAAAAAGCATATTTAAGGTGCGAATGTGACTATAACTCACCTTGAACTTGTAAGCAAAAAGGTAATTTATCAAACGAAATAAACCATATTAGTACAGAACATCAAGCCACAGACCACCTAAAACAATCATGATGCAGAACTAAACATATAGAAAGAATATGAAGACAACAACCACAACACAACAAAATATGACAAGCAACTCAAGATTATCTGTTACAGAATTCAAATAACAGATAAATGTGTAAAAATGTAAAGAAGAATCTTGCTAGAAATATACCAAACACAAAGAACCAACAAATACTAATAATTCAATACAAAAAAAACCAAGCATTTTCAGTGCAATAGATCCAGGATTCACAAGTGTTTAAGCTATTGGCATTGTAAATGACAATGCCTTTTATTTATGTGTTTTTAAAAGCAACACTTATATAAAAGGCATTGTTATTTCTAATGCCAAAAGCTCTATCTCTCGCATATGCGAGACCACTTTAATGGTGGCCGCGCCCCATTCTTTAGATACTGCTCACAGTATTCAGGTTACAGTGAAAGAAAGGGGTGAGGCCAATATGAAAGTGAAAGCGCGTATGGGGCACTTTCATCGAAAACAAAAAAAAACAAAATTAAGTAACAGAGCTTCTGTAGCGTGGCAGCTAAAGTAAAAGTGGCCTGTGCTGTTAATTAAATAAATAAGTGTGGCCGCTAAAGTGAAAGCAGCCTGTGCTGTAAATTAAATATTTAAGTAAGCGTGGCCGCTAAAGTGAAAGCGGACATGCCGTAAATCAAATAAGCTTAGTCGCTATAGTTATGGAGGACCGTGCTGTAATTTAAATAAATACATTACTAATTATATAAAAGCGTGCGATGTCGTGGGTGGAATAGTGGAAGATGATTAAAGAAAATAGTGCTCACCGAGTACAGAAAGCAGACCGTGTAACAACACAAGTAAAAATTCCAGTCGTTATGGGAGGTTGCAAATGCAGACAAGGCAGTACCAAGGAAAGACTACTAAGCCTATTAACAAATGAAAAGCAAAGATTTTGCAAGGTCAGTAACGGGAGCTAATTGAAAAGATGGATGTGAAATGGGCAGAGCTTCTATGGCATACCTCAATACAGCATGCCTCGCAAAGACGCGCTTGCGCTGCCCAGGCTCGACCTAAATAAACCTCACACTTCAATATAATACACAAAAGTCTAATATCTTAATGGCATACTATAATTGTATTAAAACATTGGCATATCTTCACACAAATGCAAAACTGAAGCAAAAAGATTGCTAAGTGAGGGTTAGTAAATGTTGGCTGTAGCCAGTGTCCTCAATTTCTTTTTTGTTTTCTGACATATCTTTTTGTTTGCCAGCTGCCTAAATCTTTCTTAAAACGTCTTTCATTTACGTTCTCATTTATTCATTTTATACATAAGCACTTTACTTAAGCACTTTCATATTGCTAATAGCACAAAATCTAGCAGGGTTAAACATTTTTCCTACCAATAGAAGAGAAATCATAATGTAGGAAAATGAACAGAAAAAATAACTTTAGTAGGTGATATTTCAAAAGAAAGTGAAAAGTGTGCACGAGGCAGAGATGATTTCAAACAGAGCCCAAAATAAGGTTCTAATCTTATGAAGCTTCAAAGATAAAAGGAAGGTGGTGACAAGAAAAGATGAAGGTTAAGAAGGGATGGGGAAGCAGATGTCAGGGGACAGTAGTAGGTGTGGAGCAGTACCAAAGAACATTTGAAAGAAAGGGCAATGTCATTTGAGATTTATGCAGACAAAGCAAAATTGGGGAAAATACACTGATTTAGATAAGATTGTAAGGGACTTAGATAGAAATGGGGAGTTCAAGGTGGAAGGAATAGCTGGGATGAAGATTTACTGGTAGCACGGTGCAGGCTGAACCATTAAGCAGAGTTGATAGAGAAGCAGCCATCAAACCTTAAGAGAACTGAAGTGAGGTTTAGAAATCTGTTGCAGTTCTGGACACAACTTCGCATCCATAAACTGCTGTTCCGAAATAGAAATATCTCCTTACACAGGAGATTGTAAGGCAGTTTATGATCTACGCTGCCTCCATGGCATTGTGATGAATTTCTGCTGTCACACTTAGATGTCATGCACTTTTTAAGGTTTGGCCGATCAGAGAGCAACTGTCTGCTTGCCTAAGACGTATTGCAGGGGCGTATCACAGGCCTCCTGTGATGTGGGGGGGATGGGTGTCGAACTACAAGGGTCCCACTCAGCACAGTACTCAGGCCTGAGAGCTTGGGATTAAATCCAGAGCGGTGGCCCCCTCAACTTTCATTACCCCACTGACGTATTGTCAGCTTACATTGGATTTAGAGCCTGCCCACTGCTTATCATTAGCTCGTTTTATTGGCCCTCTCATTTGCTTTCTTCTTGTTTGCTAGCTTGTGTGGACTTTCCTTCTTCGACTTGTGTTTGTACCTCCCCTGAAACGTGAATGTATCACTTGTGTCCTTCCACTGCAAGGCATGCAGTAATTGCTCTGTGGTGTTCTGTGGCGTTTGAACACACCTACCACTTTTTTATTGGTAGCCTGGTCAGCACCTTGTGCCTGGTTTGTCCGCCCTGGCAACTGACCGCGCTACATGGATCATTTCACTAGTGGCCGCATGTTGTGTTTCAGTGCACTACTTTTTCTTTCGCCCTCTCCTCGCAGATCGCTTGTTTTTGTTTCCTGCGCCTGTCATAAGCACCTCGCTGTGTGGGAGCAAAATTAATTACATTCATTACAGAGCACCATCCTATTTAGAGGGGACGGCAGCGTCTCATTATGCGGGGATGTTATTAACTTGTGCGTTTTATAGGTCTCGCCTGGCCCAGCGCATGCGCTGGTCTGGCGATACTTTATGTGAGGGGGCTTAAAAAAATGCTGCCATGGCCAGCCTAGAGCTACAGTGCATGTGCGCGGGCGCGCGCTTACGAGCAGAGGCTTTCCTCCTCATGCTCATTAAGCGCATCGCTCGCCGCGCTTGATCGCACTTTCACGGCCGCGCGTTTACGATCGCACGGCCAATGCTTGTTTTTTTTTGCATCTTTTATATAGCGCGAACTCGACCCTAAGGCATTGGAGCGCTGCACATTTATGTATGACTGCCATCTTGGGATGGGATCTTTCTAGTTTCAAAAGAAACAGTCATTATTTCATGCATATTTTGCTATCTGTGAAGTTGACATCCATTTTGGAAGTGAATACCTTTTGCCATCAGTAGCTCCGGGTCCGAATTTGGTAGTCGTTTGAAGTAAAAATGTGTGTATTTTCACACGTTACTCATTCAGCACTGCCATCTGTGCTAGACAAGCACAAACAGTGCTACGACGCTGTGTAACTGTTGGATCACAAACTTCGCTTGAACTTGGTATCTGTCTGCAGCCACAGAGCAGAAACAGAACTGTCAACTTTCGCAGGTTCTTCTTTGACTTCGTGCATCTGTAGTGGAACTGGGATTTGAGCGAGGTTGGTCCGGGTATTTACTTTCAGTTGTGAGTCTTCAGTATTTGGGAATGTCGGGCAGCTATTCCGTGCATGTTCATCTAAATGTGCATTTTCAGTGAGGGGAAGCCTTCTCAGTGAATTTACTTACTGGTTATCATTTACAGAGGGAGGGGCTTTTGCAGGTGTGCAACTATGGTTTTGCATTTTCATCGGGGTAGGCTGTCTTTCTAGTAACTGACGTTTTTCTGGAATGTTTACTGTGGTTGTTGATTTGATGGTGGGCGCTTGCTTTGCACATCTCGAGCGCAGGGAGTTCCTGTTATAGAAATGTACTTTTTCTATAGATTGACAATAATACAGGCGCATCGGCTAAACTCCGGTCCCCTACACTATCCCGGGCGCCGCGCTATTAGTGCCTGCATGTTTGGTTACAGTATGTAATCAGCTCTTAAACCGCACTATTAAAATAGACTGCCTTTTCAATTAGAGGCGTCTTGAGCACAGCAGTCAATTACCCTAATGAAGATGCGTTCTGTTTTCACTATTTTATGACCGAAAGAGCTCAGCGTTCTCACTAGACGTGATTAGTAGGCGCTGCACTAAAAGGGCGTGCACGAGTCGGCGCTGCACAAAATGCACGTTTACACGAGGGAATTTAAGTGCAGGGCTCTTAAATAAATTGATCGCGAGGCTCGTGCGCTTAAAACAACTTCCTTGGGGTCATCAGGGCGCAGTCAGGTAAGAGCTGCACTGCACGCAGTCACAGAACAGCGCAGAGAGGCCCTCGTTCTCGGAGACCCGCACTTACACGCGGGTGACTGGCCTTTTATTGGCTCCTTCAAAGGCTGCGCAATGATTTTAATTACGAGATCTTTCATCTCACCGATTCAGAAACGCTAAGTACCTTTTCACGGCAAACCTCAATGCTCGTGCTAGGGGAGCGCGCGCAGGCACCTGCATTGTGCGCGCATTACGGCCCCCATTCTTTCGTCTATTGTTTTCCCACACCATCTGTCCCCCGCTCACCCCGCCTGCACCCCGACAGACTGCCTGACTTTCCCAAGCGTCTGAGTCCCTCTGTCTGTCTCTTCCTCTCTGTGTGATTGAAGTCTTTCTTTCTTTCTTTCTTCCTTTCTTTCTTTATTTCCTTCTTTCATTCTTCCTTCTTTCTTCCTTCCTTCTTTCCCTCCGTCTTCCTTTCTTTATATGACCATTTATCTCGTTACTTCACTTTCAACCTTCATTGTTTTGCATTTTTCTTTCTCACTCTCCCTTTTCTTTAATTGTCACGTAGACTTTATTTCTTAATTTCGTTGTGTTTGTGCCTGTTCGCATTATGCAGCTTCTCACTCGCCCCCACCAAAAAGCCATAAAGATTCAGTGTAGCTATGGGGAAGGGCAGAGGACTCCCTTTTGCCTCTGTACTCAAGAACCCAACTTTGCACACGATTTGCGCTGTTTTCCCTGAAAGTGCACAGTTTGTCGTCCCCCGTCTGGCCTCAAGAGGCCTCTCCCACTGCGTACTTCATGCACAGGTAAAGAGCGGGACAGCACTCGAGGCAGCCCTGTTGCGAGCTTGGGATGCCTTATGCTGCTTTCCCGCCTTTCCACGACTGGAACGTAAATTCCACACCATATCTGAGAAGCACTCTGAAGGTTATGACATGTACACTGGTGAGAACACGAGAATGGAATCGTCCGTTCGCTTCTGCACCGTAACGAATAAAGGGGCATATTATCAAGGCAGGCGATAAAATTATCGCCGCTTTAGTGGCAGAAAACTGCCGCAAAAGCAGCGATAATGGGCTTGATAATATGCTCTATGGAATTCCAATTCAAGCTATTTATATCAGAAGCCAGAGTCCGGTAAACTGCCTAGCTGTTGTTTTTTAATGTATTTTCAGTCAATTAGCTGAGCAGTGGCACACATTACTACCCCTTCCCCTCAATTCTCTGATTGTTTCTCTCTCCACGTTTTGCCCCTAACGACAAATTATCAGCGCTATTAATTGCAAAACAGCTGCCAGCCGGAGCGGAGGGAACAGACAACTTGCCAAATACACTCATGGCTCATGTAAATGCAGGCATCCTTTTATGCACCTAGTACACCCCGTTTTCCACAGCCTTTACTGCTAGGGACGGAGAATCTCTTCACATTCTCAGCCCTGCTGAACTAATAAAAAATGCACATTCCCATCTCTGCTGCCCTGTGGGGCAAAAATAAACATCACACAGGCACACGTGTGCGCACAAACACATAGGCAAACTTGCAGACACAGACATGTCTGTAGGGACACACCTTGCAGACCTGCCAGGGAGGTTTTCTAAAATCCTTGCACCAAATAAGCAACAACTATCACTTCGTTGTATATAATATTGAAAATGCTACTCGCTGTTGTGTGCGAGGTTGTGGCTAAGGCTAGAGCAGCCAACCTTCGAGCTGAGAAAACAGCTTCAAGCCGGACGTCCTGTGATTCAAAAAATGAATATATCCTTGAGTAATGTAACTGGTGCTCAGGTAAAACCCCCCAAGTTTGCGCTATATAAAACTGAAAAACGAGTCTCTTTGAAGTTACTTCTAAGGCAGTGACGGGCTGTACTATTGCAGGATTAAGGTTTTCTTTTCACCCTGAGGTTAAAAATAGAGAGCCCGATAGGGACCCGTCTCAGCACCTGATTTTAAAAACTGCTGATGCTGAGCACCGGCAGGACCCGGCCCACTTAAGGCCCTGCTGTTGTAGTATGCAAAAAAACTTTCATTGTATGTGTTTTCCTATTTTAAAAATGTTTTGTTTTGGTTCAAGATATTGTTGTATTCAGATGGGAGCGTGAACCTTGAGAGATTCCAAAGAAACATCAGTGAGCTGAGCTGAGCTGGCAGCAAAGGAAGGGGGAGGGGACCCCGTAGTTAGGGGCAAATTTAGGTCGAGCCTAGAGTCAGCACGCATGCACTGCGAGGCATGCTATATTCTCTGAGGTTTGACCACACCAACTCAGCTAACAAACATTGGCAAAACCAATAGCTCTAGCTAAACACATAATGTTCCAAAGGCGAGACCTATTGTCTATGCCAATGCTTGTATTTTTTGGTTAAGCACATTTTTCAACTGTCTCCCTTGTGTACTTCTCCTCCCCCTCTGCTGCACTCTGTGTTGTGTTGCTCTGTCTCAGTGGTGTGCTTCTCAGCTACCACCCTTGCGGCGTTGCTGTCTCGCCTGCGTGCTTCTCCCAACGTGCCTATTTTGCTCTTTCTCTCTCCCTCCCGGTTGCTTTTTCCCCTGCCGTCTGTGTTGCTCTATCTCATACCCTCAGTGTCACCTGCCCCTACTTGCGGCCTCCGTGTTGCTTTCCCCAACCCACGCTCTCCTTGTGTTTTTTCCACGCCCGCCCTGCTTCATCTCTGTGTTCTTTCCCGCACATTACAAAAAAAAGCACTTTTGTTGATTTTTTTCTTTTTCTTTACAATCCAAAATCAGATCAGTAATTAAAATAAAACAAGAGCTTGCATCAATTTGTACTTGCATACATGTTTGATGCGTGTGCCTACAAAATGAGGTAGCTGGTCGCATCCTAGGCTTTTTTAAAATTCATCTTTAGTCATGCTGCACAGCGTCAGGGATGCTCTACAGCATTGCTAAAAACCATTGGCAAAGCCTATATGATCTGAAGGTTAGAGCTATTGACTCTGCCAATGCATTAAATGGCAATAGCCTCCTGTGAGTTAAAAAAAAAAACAGGTTAAGCAGAGTACAATTTCGCTCATGTTTGCATTAATGTTTGCGTAAATGGCTAGTTTAAAGACCCAGAAAACCCAACTTAGTATGGCTATTTGTTCGGTCATTTTTCAATGGTATTGAAAGTACTGTTCTAGATAATGATTTTTAATCACAAAATCGAATCAAAATGCTTCTGAAGCAATGTATTAAAGTAAATAGCATGTACCAGTCTCCCGTCTCCTAGTGGGTATGTTACATCCTCCGGAGTATGGCACTACGAAGGGGAGCAATTTTCTGGGTCCCTCTTGGGGATAAGATGGTCTCACTTGATTTTATTTGGGGGGAGGGGTTTTCTTCATCCTATATATCTGTGCTTTGGTGTCCACTCCTTTCTATTAACTCAAAGCCCAGTGAAGTATTCAAGTACCTTATGTTTTCTTTGCAGAAGCCAGTCTTGAGAATCAGGGCCCGGCGCAGCCTCAAACAGAAGTGGGAGCCCCAGATCCAGAAGAGGAGTTAGCCCCACCCCTCCCTCCAAAAGATGGCAGGGAGCAGGAGATGGAGGAGGTCATCTTATCACCTGTCATCATCACAGTACAGGTGAGTGCAGAGGACCGTGCCAGTACCACCTACCTCCTATAGGAGTCACCTGTGTCCTGTGAGAGACACCAACCTCTTGTGAAACTACTATCGCCTGTAAGAAATCTCCTGTCAGAGCCATGTATTTCCTATTACAGGCCATTATCTCTGTGGTAGCTATGTAGGTCCTGTGAGAACCACATACTTCAATATCACATATCTCTAGTGCAAACCCTGTGCCAGCTACCTACCTCCTGTGTCATACACATATGTCATATGAGAGTGGTTGCCTCCTCAGAGAGTTGGGTACCTCCTGTGAGAGCCACCTATATTTCGTAATAGTCACCTACCTCCTATGAGAGAATTGAACCTCCTATGAGAACCACTTATCTCCTAGAAGAACGTCTTACCTCCTGTGAGAGCCTTTGAACTCCTGTGAGGAATACATGCAATGCAAATACAAATGTTAAAAACGTGAATATGAATATAACAGCATAGTCACTATGGGACTCCACTATCTTCTGTGATAGACACCTAGGGGCATATTTATTAAAAACATAGTGCAGCGCATTACGCTGCCTTGCTGCGCTGCATGATTGGGAACGGGCAGGAAAGCCCCGTACGTAACTTTATACGGCGCACTCCTGTCACTTCCCGACACTGGCACACAATGTGCTGCCTAGCACAAACGTAGGCACCCTTGCACTGCCTGCATTGTTAGGAAGATCGTTTTTGTGGAGGAAAGGAAACCTTCCTGCACAAAAACAATCCCCTGAGGTATTTTTCTTTTTCTATGTGTGCTGCATTCTGCAGCACACATAGAGGAAAAAACTAGGAGAAATAGATATTTCTCGTCGTTACACCTCCCGTGGGGAACAATAGCATTTTGAGGTATTCTCAGGTCTACCAGTAATTGTAAGTCGGGGAAAACGTCAAAATCCATTGGTGCTGCGTGGGAATACCCCCACTCCACCCATGGAACGCCTCCCTGGGGCAGAGTAATTGCTGCGTTGTGTTACTCTAGATTTGTCAAGTTAGGCAAGGTGACCTTACGTGGCTTTTTTTTTTTGTTTTGTTTTTTTAATTCCTCATATACCAATGCGGGCATTCTAGGTGGAGAATCCCGCCCTCTCTCCTCTTCCCAAGTTGTTCCAAAGGATGTGGGGTAATGCCATAGATCCAGACGGTAACATGTTATTGGATCTTTGGGCGAAGTCTTTCACTATGCTCCACACGGTGGTCAAGTCGGCCCCTCATAAAAGAAATCGCCTTTTTACATTGTACAGAGTGTATATATCACCAAAAAAACTAGTTAAAATCACAAGCCTAGAACATTATTGTCCTAGATGCAAATTGTTGGCCGCTGGCGATCTGCACATGTTTGTAGAATGTCCAATGTTAAAGAATTATTGGCTTAAAATACAAAGCTTCTTGGCTGAGGTACTTGACACACAATTAGTGGTTACTACTGGGATGATCATGTTTGGATTGACTACACATTTCCATGTTAACGATCTGGCTTCCAAATTTATTTTCTATGTTATCATCCTGGCAAGACGAGAAATTTGTAGGGCCTGGAAAAATGTAAATGCCCCCAATTTCTCAGAGTGTCTGAAATACCTCATATATATCAGTGAATTCGATATGGCCTGTGATAGCACAAGTTACGATAAGATGTGGGCGGCTCTTGTGGCATGGCGGAACAGATGAGAGTATTCCAATGATTTCACCTGGGCACTGTTGGTTCTTTGTCTCCAAACCATAGAAGGGCAAAGCGGATAGAATGGAATGGAGTGGAGGAAGAAAACAGTCGTTACTAGAGTGGTGTTTTCCCTCCCATCTCTCCTCGGACCTTAAACATCATGACTGGAACAACCTGACCTTGCGTGGCTTGATAAATATAACTGAAGAGTTCCGTCGATCTTGCAATCCATTGCATGGCGCAAAGGCGAACCAACTTTTTAATAAATATGCCCCTGCTTCTTTGGTATGTATACCTGTGAGAGCCATGTACTTCCAGTGAGGAACACATACGGTGTCATTCAAATGGTACAAGTGTTCTGTAAAAACAAACAAAACATAGTTCCTGTGAGATCCACTTCTGGGAGCTCTTTACCTTCCGTTGGAGTGGTCAGGAACTTCTTGTGAGAGCAATGCAAGGCATGTAACTCTTTCTGTTGCGTCAGGTCACCCATCCTTAAGCACAAAATACTTGCACTCGCCTTGGAGTGCCTTATTTTTTACACATGTTCCAGTTGTGACTGTTTCCTATTTTGTAGAAGTCTCTCAACAGCGAACTTCTACAACAAGAGTACCTGCTTGGTTCTGAGTTCTGCTACTCTTCAGTTAAAGATATTACATCTCTCTTGAGAAGTGCAGGTAGACTCCCTCTCAAAATGAACTAGCATTTGCAATACAATAGTACTTGCATCAGTGAAACTCTGAGCTATTGGTGTTCCAAATTATGTTTGTTATTTTGTTTCCTGTCAAAAAATATCTCTGTAGTAGCATAACTAATAAAAGATATTACAAGAAGCCAGGAAAGGGTGCAGTACCACAGGCTGTAACTAGGTTTCTCTATGGAGTTGTAAAGGGACCTCTATTAGCCATATACCGTACTGCACCCTTAATGCAATTATAAAGAGAAAGATTGCAGTTGAGCATACGTTTCCATTTGTTTTTATTGGAAGTGTGATTTGCTATTTTGCATTTTATAAATGCACCAGTTATTTTTTGATTTCTGTTTGTGAATCCAGCTAAATAAACTTTAATGTTGCATTTTTAAAACCCAAGCTAACAAAAATCTCACTTTGAATAAAAACAAATCGAAACTTATGCTCAGCTAAATTATTTCTGTTCATAATTACATTAAGGGTGCAGTACCTTATGTGGCTATAGAGGTCTGTTTACAACTCCGCAGGGACACCTAGTAACAGCCTGTGATACTGCACCCTTTCCTTACTTCGTGTAGTTTCTTTAATAGTTTTGCATCGCTAAGACTGGATTTAATTTTCTTATAATGAGCTGATTTACTCATTTTACATGTGAATAAAGTCACATGTAACAGGAGCAGTCCTCATGGGAGGTTAGAACAGTAGAAAAGGAGGGACTAAGGAAGGTCTACTAAAGACATTAATCAAAGAAAGAAAAGCATTTCCTAAAGACAGTTAAAGGAGCAAATTAAAACAAAGGCCATAGCTTATAGCCCATATCCTGAGTACAGCATATCTCAAAGAGACAGCGCAAGCGCTGCCTAGGCAAGACCTACAGCGTGTCAGTACTTGGTACTGGCCCATTTAAAGCACTGCTCCTAGTTAAATTATGCAGGTGTCACAAGTGCTTTGACTCACTTATATCCTCATCTTCTGTTTTGGAACCAGATTCGAATATTATGGTCTTATGTTTTGCATGAGTGCCCTAAAATTGTGCTGCCTGTTTGAAGTTCTGTCTTTTTTCTTCTAATCACAGAGTGACGAAGAACTTGACAACGAGAAGAGGAGCTCGCTCACCCCGAAGAACAACAACGCCCTTAACACACACCACATCCCACTGAAAACCAGCTCCTCAATGAGGAGCCTGGGCTCCACCACGGTATGTGGGCAGTGTAAGTGGGGTGAGCCTGGGGACCTGGATTGATGAGATCGAGCGTATTTGGGACTATGAGGATCTGGGTTATAATACATATATGAAGTTACTATGAGGGTTCCTAGTGCGGGCAAGGGCACTCGTAAAGTCTGCACGACTGGAGTTAATGTTACCGGGGTTCACAGTAACTCCAAGGGGTGAGGAGTTAGCGGGTGGTCTGAGTAGAACTCTGAATTTCCACAGAGAAGTGGGGAATTACCACATAAATCAGTAATTCCAGGTCCGGTTAACTCGTTAGTTCCCCATTCCTTCAGCTCTCTCCATTTCCTTTGAAAATGTCGTCTGTTTTGAAAATCCGAAACTCTGGGTGAACAAGGCAGATGTTTCCACTGATTATGAGTTTAGTCCTCTGGAATAAGGACTAAGGAATGCAATAGCTCCATGTGCCATTTCCCCAAGAAAGTCTCTGCAGGAAATAGCCCATGCAAAACCCAGGTCAAAGCGGAATGGGTGTCTTATTTGAAATATGCTTAGGGCCATATTTATCAAGGGTTGCGTCGCTTTTGCACCATGTTGCGTGGTGCAAAAGCAACGCAACCCTTGAAATGCAATTTATGAAGCCACGCAAGGCCACCTTGCGTGGCCCTGAATAACTTGATAAATCACAGTGGAAATCGCTGCATAGAGGCGATCCATGAATGGTGGTTACCATGCAAAACCCATGGACTTTGGCGCATTTCATAGATTTACCATTACTGGTAGATCTGGGAATGTTCCGAAATGGTACTCCTTCCCAGGGAAGGCATAACAAGGAGCAATATGTTCATTTCTCCTAATTGTTTCCTCTTTCTATGTGTGCTGCAGGAAATGCCTCAGGATTGTTTTTGTGCAGAAAGGTCCCCCTTCCTACACAAAAACAATCCTCCTTACAACGTAGGCACACTTGCACCATGGTGCAAGAGTACCTGCATTGGCGCTAGACAGCACATTGTGCGCCAGCGCTGGGAAAATGCATAATGCGCCTTATTGTGATAAATACAGCGCATTCCTGCCCTCTTCCTGTAAATCAGTGCAGCAAGGTGACTTGCTGTGCTGCATTCATTTTGATAAATATGGCCCACAATGTGTAAAACAGGACGCCAAGACCATTTGCTCCGATTTTACCTTAGGATCTGCTCCCAGAATGAGGGTGCAAGAGACCCAGAGAAATTGACACACTTACAGAGAGAAAGTTAAACAGTGAGCGTTCCAGAGCTGGACAGACAGCTTATTTCTCTGTTCCTCTAACACCTTGTCTAACACACAGAGATAGAGGGATGCAAGCTAGATAAGAGAAATGTGGAGTCAAATGGAGATAGGATTTTCTTTTCCATTGATCTCTGTTGTTAAGTCATCTTCATAGTACTAAACGAAAAGATTTGTTCTAATAGTAACTGTGTCTCAGAGAATTATGGCACATATTCGTTGGTCTATGAAGGGTGAACGGTAGAGTTATCCCCAAATGGAATTGCATCTGTAGGTGGCAGGTTATTCACCTGCAGAGCTTTCTAGCCACCAGTTCCGTTGTCCGCGCACTGACTGGTGTTCTATTATGTTGCACATGTTTATTATGTCAGCTTTATTAGGGGTGAGATGTATGTGATTGTTAAAGGCAAATCCCCTGACTTCTGGAGCAAGTGCTAAATCCAAAGCAGCCCAATGTTGGAATTTCCTCCATCAAAGGGAAATCAAGCTCCTAGAGGATCATTTAAGATTTGGCAGAACAGAAGCCACACCACAAATTGGAGGATCTCCCACCCCACTAAACCCACGGTTCCCCCACTTCCGTTCGGAATGTGGGAGCCACCACATTTTCAGTGGTGGGGCTTCAGCTGGTTCTGTCATGGGAAATGTTTAGCCAGTAGCCCATCCATCACAGAGCTACTAGCGATGCACATCATTAGAAAGTCTGTCCTCTTTGGGACAAGCCTTCCAAAATTAATTTCTCCTACCCTGGTTAGCCATGCCTGACTTGGTGAGAAAAAGAATGCACTCAACCACAAAATGCAGGGAGAAAACTGCTTTTGGGGGTTCTTTCAGTAAAACAAAAAGGTAGGACAAGTGGGCCACCATGAAATGGAGGCCCACCTGGCATCAGATATTTTGATGAAGGTGCATCAATGGAGACACTTAAATTGAAAATAGCCAGTTGAATTGATCTGCAGGTCAAATTTGCCATGCAGGCGACACTGCAGTAGCATAGTCGGGGCCACTGTTGCCATTAAGTAGCTAACTTGCTAACCAATAAGTGAACCTCTTGGTTTGTGACTTCCTTGAACAACATTTTCTGCATTTCCCACTGCATTCCTGAGTTCTGTTGGGAACTAGTCTTTAGTTACAGTTCTCCATTAGCTTTCACACTAGTTATCCGTATAGACCAGGATGGCATGCACCATTTTCTGTGGGTTGTATTAGAACAGGTCGACACATCTACAGCTCTTGGATTCTGCTTTGTAACTACAGAACTGAGAAACTGCAGGACTCCTACCTATGCAGGCCACATGTGGGTGAAATGCGTCGTTTAATTTCTGAAAGGCTGTGGCAGGGAGCAGATCTTAGAAATTGATTTCTAATATTTGAAGCAGAGAACGTTATGCCAGTGTTCAATGGTTGTATAAAAGTACAATTCCTGAAACTCAAGTAATTGTGAAAAAATATTGTGCTGGTAGTAGGTGTATGCCAAAAATATTTGCAAAACTCCGTTACAACAATAACAAACAACGTTCACGTGGGGTCGAATTCCACATAATGCTAATTAATCCATCATTGACCACAAGAGAAATTTCAGTCTCTGCATTGATCCGCACCCAAAATAAAATTTTGCAAACCTGTCACTATGATCTTCTGAAAAAAATTGGAAATTTACCAAATCCCTCTAAATTTGAGCAAATACTTGAAATTATATTCGTACTGTGAAAAATGACCCATTATCTAAAATGCAAATCAGGACAGGTGAAAGGCCAGACTATAACATTCCATCGAGGTATGATCCGTGGTGAATGATGGTTCCCACGGCTGTGGAGTGCAACCGCTGCAACTCCTGAACAACACCACGTTAAAGCCCTATTCAAGCTTCTTCTTGAAGTATGTGAAGGAAGACAGTGCCTTGATACTCTTGGCAATAAAACACAGTGTAAATGCTCCATTTGTGGTAGTTACGAGAAATACATGCATCTAATTTGCTCAAGCCACATACACTATTGCTCCAGTAATTGCTCCTCCTATTCACTGTTATATACAGCCTTGTTTCCGTAAACTATATATCAGTTACTCAATATGCTGATCATGGTTTTGATCCTCTAGATATACCCACCATGAGTCTTCCTGATCTCTACAGCTCTATGATCATCGTTCCCACTTACCACAAGACCACAAGCCATGATCATGACCGGGGCACCACATTGTGCTCTCCACTTCAAACCCTCCTACCATCTCTATTCCAACTCATTATGGGGCCTCTCTCATCCCAACCACCCACTAACCTCCCTGAGGTTGTTAGCTCACGGTATGTAGGAAACAATGTGATTCGTCTCCTACTGTTTATTTTTCCTCATCCCTTCTGCAGTGTAGTGGCACCATCATGATTCAATATCTAGTATACGTCTGCATAGTCCACAAGGAACGGAAGGCTTGAATTGGTTACCTTACCGTAATTGCCTTGCTATTATGACGTTCCAAGAATTGATCTGTTATCTATATTTTAGGCCTGGTCTATTTTGTCACCCTTAGCACATTTTCATGATCTCACTCCTGGGGACTGTACTCTATTTTATTCCTATACCTAGTGTATTATGACTTTTAGAACTTGTGTAACATCTCACTCTTATTGCTGGATAATATACCTTTCAAGACTGATCTAGAATGAATCTCACTTATGTGTAACTTTAAATCAAGCACTAGTCTGCTATCATGGCACTTGTGACCCTGGTTTGTTATTGCATCTTCCTGGGTGATAGTTCATTCCCCCTAGCAATGGTCTGCTATTGCTTTGCCCTAGTTTGCTTGTGTATTTCTCTTGACTATGGTCAACTGTTATATTATACTTAGCTCTGATCTGCTATTGCAGTAGTCATAGTGTTGGCCTTGTAGCGCATTATGTTTGGAGTGTGTTTTCAGCAATTTTTTTTGGTGCTGGTTTTCCTATTCCATTACCCTTTAACTGATCTTCTCCTACATAACTCTTGATGCTGGTCTTCAATGATGTTGTTTCTGGCACTGGTCTTCCTTTGTACCACTCTTGATGTTGGTCTTCTACCTCGTTTCTCTAGTCCTAATCTTCTTTTGCATTATTTGTGACACTGCGCTAATAGGATGCTACGTTTTTGCACCGGTCTTTTGTAGCATGATTCTTGTTCTCATCTTCCCACTCATCTTCTGTCTCATTACTCTTGCTACTGATCTTGTATCGCATTAACGTTGACACTGTTTTTGTATCGCATTACTGTTGGCACTGGTCTTCTGTCGCATTATTCTTGGTGTTGTTATTCTAATCAGTAACTCTAGACTCCAGTTTTCTACAGTGTTACTCTTGCCACTCATCTTCTATCTCATTGCTCTTTGCACTGATCTTCAGTTGCATTCTTTTGGTGCTGGTCTTCTGTAGCATTACTTCTAGCAGTAGAGCACAGTTTGCTTTTCCTTGTTGTGGGCTTGTATCCCTTCTGCTACCTTCAGCATTTGCTGTCTTTATCCATCCATGACCCCTCACCATAACGCAGCTGTCCTTTTCTCAAGTGCAGCTTAGTGGAAGTGTCATGAGCCTGTACAGTGACGGTGATTTTGGCAGTGTGGAGGTTCGCGGCTGCATCCAGTTCTCCCTGCAGTTTGATACGCGCAAGAAGGAACTGATGGTCATCATCATTCAGTGCAGGGACCTTGCTGAAGCAAAGAAGCAGAGATCCGACCCGTGAGTTCTGGGGAGATTATGATATGGTGCAAGGGGGTGGAAATCTTACCCCTGACTTATTGGGAGCCTCAAACTGGTAGTGGGCAGCAGAGATTCTAAGGGGCTCATTTATGAGCCCCTGCGTCACTTTTGCACCACCGGAGCGTCACTTTTTGTGACGCACCAGTGGCGTAAAACATGCGCCATGATGCGCCATATTTACAAAGTGACGCATCTACCTAGATGCGTCACTTTGTAAACCCCTGCGCTACATTATACCTGCGTCAGGTATAATGTATGCAGGGTGGGTGTTCCCACGTAAGCAAGCATCGTAGAAGTGACGCAGTGAAATCTACGAGATTTCACTGCGCCACTTCTAGGGTGCAAATGCGTCAATATCTTGTGCCTGCCTCACAGCAGGCGTAAGACTGACGCAGGCACTTTCACATGGGGCTTGCCCCATGTGAAAGGACACATTGCTGGAGTTGCGTCACTTTTGTGACACACTCCAGCAATGCGTCACTTTTGCGCCTACAGATACGTCAGAAATACTGACGTATCTGTGACTCCTTGCGACATGATGCGTCATACTGTAAATATGACGCATCATTGGAGTCGCAGGGAGGACGCAGTGAAAAGTGACGCATCACTGTTTTCACGCAGTGATGCGTCACTTTTCATAAATGAGGCCCAAAGTGTGAGTCCTTCGTGCATCTAATCTTCCCTTTAGCAGCAGAGGCCATTCCTGTGAGTCATTTGGTGCTTCTGCTCTGGTGACAGTGAAAAGAAATCCTACCTTTGAGATCTGGAGTGCTGCCAATCCTGTGTTAGGGAGCATAAGTCTGACACATTAGTAATGGAGAGATTACCACTTTATTAGAAAGCAGATGTTAGAACTGAATTTTCTTCTGTGTGTCTGGTCCATTTTTAGGGTAAGATGTCAGATTTGAAAATGATGAGGGGGCTCTGGTTCAGTGCTGGGGTGCACAGCACAGGCTGTGTGTTCTAGGCTGGGTCTATTCTGGTCTTATGTAGTAGAGTAGCAATTATTTAGGTCCTAGGATGGTTCTGACCCAAAATAAGGGTAAGGAAATTAATCTTGTAAGATGTGAGTGGGTTCTGCTCCTGTTTTGTTCTGAGCAAAGATCAGGTCTCCTAGATTTGATCTGATGTTAAGGAGCACTGCATTGACTGTGGGGTCAGTGTGGCTTTGAGTAATTACAATGTTGCAGTGGTCAGACTCTGGGTTCAGGGAGGGAGCAGGAATTGGTTCAGTGCATTACAGAGCTCTTCAGTCCTGTTCCAGGATTCAGCCCTGGAGTTGAGGGAGTAATAGTCAAATGGCAGCCCAATCCTTCCTCTAATCTCCAACCTTACTTCATTAACCTAAGACATGACCACTAAATCTCCCAGAAACAAGTGCAGTGTCTCTTGACTGTTGCAGTCTTCATTGTTATTATTGATAACACAGATATGTGCTTTACTTGGTACACATGTTGAATGTGGAGAGCAGCATAGATGTCCCCACAATGTTTCTCTCGTAAGCTGGTCTGCTAGATTTGGACACTCAAGGATCTGAGGGTATCGCTATAATGGTGTAACTTAGGTTAAAGTGTTGAAGACAGTGTGTAGCTTAATCTCTTCCAATGCACTTCTTCTCTTCTATGTTTGACCTGCATCTTGTCTTTTCTTCATCTTGCTTTCTCTCCAGCTATGTGAAGACCTACCTTTTGCCAGATAAGTCCTCTGCCAGTAAGCGGAAGACAGCTGTGAAAAAGAGATGTCTGGACCCGCTCTTTAATGAGACGCTCAAGGTGAGCCACCAGTCTTGTGCGAGGCCCTGAGAGATGTTGGTGATGGGTTGGGTTGGGATAGCTGCCTCTTCCACTTTCATGGTAGAATTTTAGAAATGATGACTTGACTCTTCTGAAGGAAGAAATGGAAGCTGCCAGCCTATAAGAGGCGTTACCCTCTTAGTGAACAGTTGTATTTCCCTACAGCCCAGGACACCTGTTTTTAAGGCCCACATATAGCATACACATTGGTCATTTTGACCTCTCGGTACCCATTAGCACCTGCGCGGAGTGAGCACAGTGAATGGGCGTGGCTAACAATTGTGCAACGGCTGAAGTCACAATGGGGCTCAATGATATAAGAAGTCCACTTCACCACAGTTATAACTATTTTTTTCACTACTTAACCTAGGAGAGGGAGAGTCCATTTTCATAATTTGTATTTGGGCCCATTGCACAGTTGCTTCACTATTGTTGGTAGAAGTCCACATTATTTATTGGTATCTTACTAGTTGAGCACAAATGGTGAGTGACCGCTTACTCATTTATTAGTACCTCAAAGGTTAAGCACAAAGCGTGAAAATTCAGACATAACCTATCAGCATTTGAGGAGGCAGGCAAACTAGCACAGGTGAGCACCTGAGAGGTTACTTTCGGTGGTGACCAAGCCCCCGAGCACTTCCTTTATTATGCATTGGATTGATATGTTTTGCAGTTTCTTACAGATTGCGACTCTTACACTCTCTCCCTGTGTCTAGACTCGCTGTTTGTCCCGACTCTGACTCCCCATGCATCCAGGCTCCTCATTTTGCCCAGATTCCCTCATAAGCTACTCAGTGTGCCCGGATTCGCTCATAATCTCCTTATGCACTGACTCCAGACTTATATTTATGCTGTCAAATCTCTGTGCCTTGATGTCTCCGTATGTGCTTACCGATGCACGTTATGGCTGCCTTGTATTTTGATTCCCAGTATGTCTTGACTCTGTTCATTTGCAAACCACCCATCTTGGACAAATGCATTGTCCAGATAACATTCACATGTTTCTTTAACCTTCTACATCGTCCCAACTCCTAACCTACCTTTACAGTGATTGTTTTAATTTTTATTGTGGCTTTTTTTTTAAATTAAAAAAAAATCTCTATTGCTTATTTTAAATGTTTCCTGTAATTTAATGTAATGCCTAACTTGGCATCTAAAGATAATTATTATACAATTATTTCAGTGTAATGGCCTAAAAACGTAAGATATTGAATCACATTTAAGTATTCAGGTTATTAATTTAACCCTATTATATATTTTTCAAAGTTGTAATTAAATGAGAAACTTTACCTTATCCTTTAAATGTTTGTAATTATTTGGAAATTATTAATATGAATTAACTACATCTTTCCATGAAAGGATTATTGGATTCATTATGATTTTACCACAATACCCTATTGTATCCTTTTACATTTTAATTTCTTTTTTCCTAATTTAAATCTTAACCATATCATTTTTAAATATTTGCATTAAATACCTAACCTGTACCTTTTTAAGCCATTTAAAATTAAATCCATACAATAAAATATGATTTTATTTAAGTTGTGTATGTACTTATGAAGCTTCTTTTCACTTGTTTTCATTATTCACATTGAAATTACTTTAATAGTCCTGGCCCAAGGATGAATAACCATGCCTTCAATTTGAATTTTATGACTTCCCTCACACAATGTAGATATCAGGAATATAGTGACCCACAATGTAGTTGTTTTCACTGTGTAGCAGACGGGATGTAAAGGTCAGGCGATGTAGCGAAGGTACACCTTGTTGAGACTCCACCAAATACCCCGCCTCTTATTGTCCAGCTCCCTCTTTACATCACCCTCAAGTGACTGTGTTCTGCAGTAGTGTACTATGCTAACAGACCCATTGTTCCATTCAACAGTACAAGATTGACAAGCCTGATCTTCAGAGCCGGATCTTAAACTTGTCCGTCTGGCATCACGACTCTCTAGGACGCAACCTCTTCATGGGCGAGGTGGAGATTGAGCTGAGCTCATGGGACTGGAGTCAGACACAGCCTGTGTGGTTCAACCTGCAGCCGAGGGTGAGTGAAGCCAAGGGAGAGCTTCTGTTTTCTTTGCAGTGAATCAGTCATTCTGTGTGTGTGTATGTCTATCTGCCTGCCTGCCTGTCTGTCTGTCTGTCTGTCTGTCTGTCTGTTTGTCTCCTTGCTTCCAGGAAGCATTCTAACAGTTATCTGGAACATAATATTCCTGCATTTTCAAGATTCCTCAATTCACAAGTATCCCCAAATCACAATACATTAGATTTTTAAAACATGACAGACATAATACCCACTTTGTTAGTGTAGACCTGTGACTGGTGTATATTGATTCCTGTTGTTCATTTCACACTGTGGCTGTCCGATAACAGCCCTCTCTTTCTGGATTTCTAATAGTGACCAAACTTTAGAGGCGCTTGGGTGCTTCACTCTTTGGAGTACCTCACAAAGTTCATTGATCACTTGGGGGCATATGTACAGCAGAATGACGGAGCGTGGGGTTAAAGTTGCTAACGCCACGTTCCACCATTCTGAAAACATAGGGATGCACCGGGTTTACAAAGATAAGATGCCCCTGTGCGTTTCCCCTAGTGCTGGAGCTAAATTCAACTGCCTAGCACCAACGCAGGCACCCTTGCACCATAGTGTAAGGGTGCCTGCATTTGGGGGCAATGATTGTTTATGTGCAGGAAGGTGTTCCTTCCTGCACATAATCACAAATAGCGATTTATAACTCCTATGTGTGCTGCATTGTGCAGCACACATATAAGTAGCAAATTGTCATTTCTTTAACAATTATTTATGTGCAAGAAGGGACACCTTTCTGCACATACACAATCATTCATGGTGTTTTGCTTTTTCTATGTGTACTGTACAATGCAGCACACATAGAAACAGCAAACACGAGGAGAAATAAAGCATTTCTCCTCGTTTGGCCATGTTAAGACCTGGTTTTCCCTGGTCTTAATTTTGGTGCTGCCTCCTATGTATGCCACTCTTGTAAATAGGGTGCATCGTCAAAATCAATGGGTGTTGCAGAGGAATGCCCACCGCAACACCCATTGCCCACCTCTTTCATGCTAAGTGCAGCGTGAAAGGGTGCCTTATTACAATGCGGCGTTAAGCCACCTTAAGTAGCATAACCCTGCCTTGTAAATAAGGCGAAGCCCCTATCGCCAACCGAACATCGTCAAAAGTGACGTTCCTGTGGTGATAGGGGCTTGTAAATATGCCCCTTGGTGTTTGATAGTGACCATTTACCTCTGGATGTCTCTGGGTCCTTAACTTTCGTTTCAATGCCCTTACATCTACAGAATGATATAGAGATGCGTCAGCATGCTAAGCATTGCATGATGCTGCGGCGAGCCTTGGTGAGCGTAGGCAGTCGGCATAGCTGCTGATGGGGCTTGCAAGCTGCGCTCACAGCTCCCTGCTTTTCCTCTGCATAAGTCCACATAAGCCGATACAGGCCGTATTGTGAGCAGGGCTGAGGTGACATTTTGATGGGTGCCAGATTGTGCGAGGGGAGTAAAAAATAGTGCGTTACCCCTTCTTTGGCTGTATTGGCGTATAGGAAGCACAGGATAATCCTTTTGAATAGATATTATCGCATCTATAGAGCCTCGTGACATAATACACTCTGCAAGATAGATCTTGCTCCTCCTTTCATTGCTACCTGTGTAGTTCATTATTGCTATGCACCCTGAGCTGCCCACTTCCTTTTTCCATCTCCTAGTCTGTTCGACGTAGTAGGAGAGTGCCTGGGACAAGAGAGGGGGCTGTTCGGGTTTAGCTGGTGCCTCCTCCACACAGACTCTGTGTCTCAGTCAGAAAAGCTTTCTGAAGTACTGGCCAAGTTGAACCCAGAAGTCAAGGTTAGAAGGGCATGGCGTTGTGGTTGTGAACACAAATAGCAAGCAACCGTCTCAGGTGACCACTTTTCTAGATCATCAAAGCGCCCTAGCAGATCCCAAAGGACTTTTAGTGAAAGCAGAGTTTCATCATTGGTCCGCTTCACTCGTCTAATTGGAGTCAGGACATGCTAGGAGACCCAAAGTAAGACTCATAGTAAGAGCAAGAGTCTGGAAGGACAGTGCATCAGAATAGGCCTGCAGTTGGATAAGTGAGGAGACAGAGGAAAAGAAACATTGCATTACCATCTCAGGGTGTCGCTTTGGAGAAAAGGATGGTGAAGAGGATTCCAGAGTCCCAGGAACAGATCTTATCAGTGGCTCTCCTTTTGGCACGCTTAGTGGTCTTAAAAGCAGCCATAAGGACCTAGGAGATGTCCTTTGTGTCTCCCCACATTTTTTCTTTGACAAGCGTAGTAAAATTTTTCTTTGTGGATGTCGCTCATGGAAGGGATTTGGTAGTAGACTGCACTAATGCCACCACAAAGCTGAACTTTAGAAAATCCGTTGAGGAGAATCACAAGGTAAGGGATTCCCAACAGCGACAACTCCCGGAAACTTGTATTGCCTCCTTAAGTGAGCATTCCAAGTTGAACCTCCAGGCGAAACCTTTCTCCTCGTCTGCAACCAATCTTCCATATCTTATGCATCTGCCGAACCTGCTGTATCTGCCTTCCATATAGGTGCTTTATCGCCGATCCTGGCAGAAATCAACCCGGAAAATTACAACAACAAAAAACTTTTTTCCATTGGCTGCTACAGGGAGGCAAACACCAGGAGACCCCCAGTTCGGCACTGTGTAAAGTAATGGTCGCAACCATTGGCAGGAAAGAAAGACTTAAGGGAATTTGCCCAAGCCAAGACAGAGAAACTCATCAACTCGGAAGCATTACAAACATAGCTGCTGATTTGAAAACAGCATCCTCAAAGGAGAAAGAAGTATATAACAAGCATGCTGGATCAACGAAAGTCCTCCGAGATATTACACCACTCAACGCAGACAAGGCCAGGTGGAAAACATAATTGTGCAGTGCTGCAAGATACGATAAATGAACTCATCCACAAAATGTTAGAACTGAGGAAGGAAATCAAAGCGCTCAAACAGACTGTGCTAATGAAAAGGGGCAAAAACTGCATTTGTAAAAGAGTGTATCATCCCTCCACACTTTGATATCTGGCAAATAACAGGGACTTTAACACAGCACCGGTCACACAGACTGATTAGTCTATCGCAAAGGAGGCTGGGAATAATGACAATGGAGCTACTCTAGCAACTCTCGCTCAGAATAATCGAGTCATTGCATAAGGCCACTTTCCCCCACGCCCATACCATTAACCAACAGACAGTTTGGACTACTTTTCAAACGATGAATAAGGGGGGAACAGGTTGGTCTTGGGCTTTCTCGTAATTGGTTTCAGAATTATTAGTTTTGCCCCAAGACAAATGATGAGAAAGCCTAGATAAAGAGGTGTCAAATTGGATAAAAGATTGAAGGAATTTTGCTATTTGTAATTTGCCCACAGTAACCAGAAACAAATGACGTGAGGCACTGAGAAATAAAAGGTATGAATGGCTGACTGATAAGCTCAGCAATAACATAGTAAAAAAGTATGATCTGCAATAGTAAAACGTTCACCAATTGACCTCCGAGCACAACTCCAGCTGCATTCTCGCGGGGACTGGGAGTACAAGTCTAATAGAGTACATGATCAAGTCGGCACCACTCACTAACCACCTCAGTCACCAGAATAGTGCTAGGCCCAGTGGCAAATTCAGTTACACAGACCTATTCATTGGCCACATCATAGGAGGCCCCAGGCAGGAAGCATATCAATCCAAGAAGAAGTGCTCAACGAAAGTAAATCCTCCAGTAAACCTGTGTAGCTGCATGTCGGTTTACGAGACTCCCCCCAGGCAGATATATATCTACGGAAGGAAATGACTGCCCAGCCTTCCACACTGTCGGCATTTCAGAAAACATAAACATGATTGCCTACCTTTGAGCCACGGACGTAGCATCCAAGATCTGCGCGATATTGATTCAAACCGCACAATTATCTCCTGGAGTATTGCAGGAGCTCTTTAGAAACTTGGTGATGAAACCTCATATACTACTTATGATCTTAGGGCCTAATCATAGTTTAGGAAACCTGGGCTACACATCTAGGGAAATTCTTGGATATATTACTTATTCGAAGTATGCTAATGAGCTGGTGAAAAAAAGAAATAGAGGTGTCATGCAGGTATCATGCAGAACAGATATATGCCTACCCTCCAAAACATGGGATGGGACTCACGGGGACTTACAAGTCGTTAATACCCAACTCAGAGACCATTTCGTTTTGTGAATAATAAATATTTATGCAACACAGAAGCTGGCAGGGTTCAAAGAAATCTTAAAGGGCATCAAGGAGGCATTGTATTTTCTTTCTGAGCACAAGATAGTCCACCTCATTGTGGTGACCTAAACTGCAAGATGGGTAAATGGGGAAACGATGATGAGACTTTGAAGGAATACTACATGCTCTTTTTAATTCTTCTAATCAAACATGCTTTTACAAACAAAGATGTTAAAGGACAATGTCTAGCCCGCTTTTGTTTTGCTGAGGGCCTCATCTCGGCTCGTAATTCTAATGAGACGAAGACTGGACCATGCCCACATATAACGCCCATAGAGCACAGTCTGTAATCGATTACATCCTGATCAGGATGACAGATTGGCACAGGTTTGAAGGTAAAATGCAAACTGTAAAGTGACCACAATCCTTTACTATTAGAGGTAAAAAAACAATGCTTGCACCAAGCCTAGTGAAATGCAGAACCTAAACAACACCTGGGATTTTTTGGGGTCAAGTTAGAATAAAGTGGAATTCCAAGTTTCAATCTGAGACTGAAGAGTGGAAACAGGACTCTTCAACATTAGACCTTCAGAGAGAGATATTGACTGGCACAAGCGAGGTGACTTTATTACCCCTTGATGACCTTCTGCTGAAATCCCTAACTCCACTTTTTCGAGATCTTGCACTTTCAATAAATCTGTGATATGGGTTGGTTTGACGAAGAATGCAAGATGAAGATAAGCTTTTGAACTCAACCAAGAACAGATGTAATCCAGCAGTTCCGGGCGACTGTCATTGCAGGGAAAAAGAGGATGTGGAATATTTTATGCTGTTCTGCTGTTTTTATGGTAAGATAACAATCATGGGGGTACTGGGAGCGCGTCTAGGTCCAGCATACAAGCTCTCTAAATTTACATGAATACAAGTGGAGTATGCAGTTCCTAAAAGAATCTGAAAAGGCAGTAGGTTGGGAGGGGTCTGAGCAAGCAGATCGGGGGGATATGATTGCTCAAAAGCAAGAGCCCTCACACACCCATGGGTGTCATGCTTCATCATCAGGCAACTCCTCGTTGTACCAGCCCTGCAATGCCCAACGGGCCTCTCGAGGGGGCTCTTTGGCCGAGGTATTTTAAAATATGATGCCATGAGGAAGTGTTAGTGGAGGTGCTCTGTGTGTAGATTGGTATAAGTGTGGTATAAAAATAACTAAGAGAGACCCTGGAACTTTTAAGGTGTGGGGCCTCTTGTTGTAAATAAAAACAAAGGGGCATATTTGCAAGCACCTATCGCCACAGGAACGTCACTTTTAGGGACGTTCCTGTTGCAATAAACCCTTCTCCTTATTTACAATGTGGCGTTAAGCCACTTAACTTGGCTTAACACCGCCTTGTAAATAAGGCCCCCTTTCACTCTACACTTAGGGTGAAAGGGTTGGGCAATGGGTGTTGCGATGGGCGTTCCGCCGCAACACCCATTGATTTTGACACTGCCCCCTATTTACAAGGGTGGCATTAATATGAGGCAGTGCCAAAATTAGGAAAAAACCTGGTCTTAACATGGCGAAACGCCTAATTTCTCCTTGTTTTTGCTGTTTCTATGTGTGCTGCATTGTGCAGTACACATAGAAACAGCAAATTGCCATGAATTACAGTTTATGTGCTGGAAGGGACACCATAAGAACAAATTACGATGTGCAACTTCTATGTGTGCTGCACACATAGAAGGTACAAATCGCCTTTCTGGATTGTTTATGTGCAGGAAGTGACACCTTCCTGCACATAAATAATCATTCCCGCAATGCAGGCACCCTTGCACTATTGTGCAAGGCTGCGTGCGTTGGCGCTAGGCAGCTGAATTTAGCTCTAGTGCAGGGAGAAAGGCAAGGGTGCACCGTATTATTGTAAATACGGTGCATCCCTTAACGGTGAAACCTTGACCTCGGTCCAGGCCAGCACTCGCCCCTGCAGCTCCGCATTCTCCGCCGCATCGCCCAGTCCAGAGCGCCTCCCCGGAGCAGGGTTCACATCTGCAGCCCGCTCCCACTCAGAGGTGAGCAGAGTTGCTCCCTCCCTAGCACGCTAGGTGCTTCCTCCTGCTGCCTATTGTCTTTTCTTCCTCCTTCTGCCCATTTTCTTCTTTTTCTTCCTGCTGCCGATAGTTAAATTATTTCCCCTGTTCTTTTTAATTTTCTTCCCCCCGCCGGTTCCCGCCGCTGCTGCCCCTGCGGCCTCTCCCCGACACAGCCCCCACTTCCACCTCCCTACATCCAGTCCCATCCCCCTCCCCTACTTAATGGAAGCCGGAACCCCGGAAGACACACAGACTGCAAGCTAGCCTCACCGAACACAACCCACGGCCAGTTCTCCTGCCTCCGCTGCCGCCGGACCTTCACCACCACTCCGACCACCAACACCGACGACACCCTCAGCTGCATCCTCATCAACGTGCACTCCGTACACAAGCAACCTACTCGACTCTCTTTCGCTCGACCTAGCCTTCTTCACATAGACCTGGACTAACACCGCATCTGCCCCCGACATCAACACCGCCATCCCGGACAGCTACAAGATCCAGAGGAAGGACCGCCCCAAGCACTCGGGAGGAGGCCTTGTCATAGTCCACAAAAACACCCTCCGCCTCACCACCTCCAGCGAGACCCTCCCCTCCGCCGAACACCTGCACTTCCAGATCAAGACCAGTCCAAAAACCACACTCGGTGGGACACTCATCTACAGATACCCCCAGCTCCAGGACACCCTTCGCCACCACCATCACTGACTTGATCGCACCACACCCCACACCATCGCATCAACGAACTACATACTCATTGCAGACCTCAACTTCCACCTCGACAACCCCAGCGACCCCAACTCCACCATCCTCCGCGACAACCTTGCCAACATTTGAGTCAACACACCGACAGACAGGGCAGGGCACACCCTTGACCCCATCTTCACTGCAGGAAAGAGCGTCCACTTCAACCACACATCACAACCACCTTGGACCGACCACCACTGCGCCCACTTCACCGTCAAGAAACCCAAAACACCTTAACCAGCCCCGCGCCCACCACGAAGGAACTGGAGCAAGATCCCCAACGAGCAACTGAACTCCACCCTCTTCCGAGACAACCAGACCTGGGCATCCGACGCAAACACCGCAGCCAGGGAACTCCACACGTGGATCTCCAACTGCGCAGACGAGCTTGCCCTACTTTGCAACCCTGGCAAACAACGCCCCAGAAAAGCCGCCTGGTCCACCACCAACCTCCAAGAAGCCAGATGCACCTGCAGACGCCTGGAAAAGAACTGGAAGAATACCAAAACTACCGACAGCTACTCCACCTACAAGAACGCCATGATGGACTACCACAACCAAATCAGAACAACCAAAAAGAACTTCATCCACAACAAAATCCTCACCAACTCCAGGGAACTCTTCAACGTCATCCAGGAATTCACCAACCCACGCAGCGAAGCCGCAGACATCACCTCGTTCCAGGACCTCTGCGACAAGCTCGGAACCTTCTTCCACCTCAAGATCAGAACACTCTACGATCCGCTTGTTCCTCACCGGAAGAAGCCAAAGGATCAGACTACCGCCCTTCCTCTCCACCCCCACCTACATCACCTGGGGAGTACCACAGGGGTCATCGCTGAGCCCGACCCTCTTCAACATCTACATGGCCCCCCTCGCAGACATCGTCCGACAACACGGCCTCAACATTGTATCCCATGCCGACGACACCCAAGACCCCACCACCGCAAAACTCAGCTTCCAAAGCGGAATGCAGGAAGTGGCAGTCTGGATGACCAACAGCTGCCTAAAACTCAACGCCGAGAAATCAGAAGTCCTCGTCCTTGGAACCACCCCTTCAGCATGGGACAACACCTGGTGACCCACTGCCCTCGGAAGCCCACCTACCCCCTCAGACCATGTCAAGAACCTCGGCATCGTACTCGACTCATCACTCACCATGAACCGGCAGGTCAACGCTGTCACCTCTAGCTGTTTCATCACCCCCCACGTCCTCTGAAAGACTTTCAAATGGATTCCCCCCCCCCCGAATTGAGGAAAACAGTCACCCACGCACCATCACCAGCAAACTCGACTATAGCAACGCACTCCACGCTGGCATCAACAAGTCCCTACTCCGCAAACTGCAAACAATACAGAACACCGCGGCTAGACTCGTCCTCAGCATCCCCCGGCACGAACACACAAGCCAACACCTGCGGCGACTCCACTGGCTCCCTGTGGAGAAGAGAGTCACCTTCAAAATCCTCACTCAAGCCTACAAGTGCCTGCACAACAAGACCTGGAACGAGACACCGGCAGACATCAGATGCGCCCCCTCCTTGAACACCTTCAGGAAGACCCTCAAGACCTGGCTCTTCCGCTGAACGGAGCGGCATACACCTCCCCACCGCCTTGAGACCCTCACGGGTGAGTAGCGCGCTTACAATTCCCTTATTGATTGATTGATCCCTGCGTTTCTAAAGTGACAAAGCACGGCATTAGCAATTTTGGAGCTAACCCGCACTCCGCCACTTTCTTATACATAGACCCTAAAGTGTGGCTGTGTTGGAGACAATGATCTGGTACAGCTCACAGGAAAGTGAAGACATCTGGTAAGTTCAGATTCAACACAATAACTAAGGTCTTTTGCAAAGAGCAGCTTGAGGACACGGTGGCCCAAATATTTTTCTTGCTGGGTGACCTAGAGAGCCATGTAACCAAAGTGACAGGCTTATATTTGTTGCATACTTGGGACATTCGTGAAAAACTCCTGGACACTTAAATTGTATATTTATAGTGTTATTGTGTGCTTATAGCCTATGCACCTATTTCCTTTTAGTGTTATTAATCTGAAATGATTTATTTCGTTTGGTTTTTGAGGTTGTTTTTTTAACTTTTCTTATTTTAATATGTTTTATCTTTTTAATGATACGTGTGAAAGGAAGCCATGTTTTGTACTGTGGGCTGAAAGCCCTTTAATAAATTCGAAACTCGGAATGTCTGTCCGTGTGCTCTGGGTGCTTGTTACTGCTCAATATTGGGTTTCTGGTTGAGTCTTTTAGTCTTTGGTTTCTTATTGTGTCTACTGGTCTGTGGGTATCTGCTAGTACTCATCAATCCCTGAGAAGTCTTACATGTTCATTCACCCTTTGGAAGTCTGGCAATAACATTCTATTCATAGCATTACATAGCATAACATTCTATTCATGCATCTGCTATACTTGGACCTCAGGTGACAGGGAATGTCCTATGGTAGCTGGGGTTTTGTGTTGTTTCAGATCGCCAGATCCACTAGTTCTGTTCTTGTCAGTAAAAAACACAACACCAAAATGCCATGATACAGTGAATGTGATCTAAGATGAAGCCTTCAGGCAAATATTTCTCAAACCTATGAGATCAGGACTTGATCTAAAATGCCCCCACAGAGAGAAACCTTTCAAGCTGTACAATGTAAGCCTGTAAGATCCAGTGCTGGGTCTAAAATGACCTGCAGAAAGAATTATTTCAAGCTGTACAGTGCTCTATGAAAGTCATTACCAAATTAACCATCAAGAAACAGATAGCCATGTTAGGGCTTGCAAGCTTTCTTTCAGTGTCTTATCCTGAGCAAACTATCAGAAATTCAAGGACTTGATTCAGAAAAGTTCACCTTTCTAAGGGTCCGCTTGCTGTGAGAAGGAAGGCAGGGAGAAGTAGTAGAAAAAGTTACCTTGCGTGGTCTTTAGCAAAGGAGTAAGGACAAGGTCAGTATTAAGTTGGCAAAGCATCTTACATCTCTACAGGTTTGTGCTGATTGTCATGTAGAATTGATGGAATGGATAGATTGGAGACACTAGGGTTGCATCGAGGAAAATTCATACTTTACATTTTTTTTAAGTTGAAAGTTACCACCCTTCTTCTGAGCACATTGATCTTCTTTGTTCCACCTCTGCAAGTGCACCTATTCATGGTTTTAGGAATCCTTAACCCCTTCAGCGCGGCGCGGATATCCGCGCCACGCTGAAGATTCCGTGCGCGGGCGGGGCCATGACGGAACGGTTCCGTCATAAGCACAGCCCAACCGACGTGCATGACGGAACCGTTCCGTCAAGCGCGTCGAAGGGGTTAATGCCCATACTCTACCAGCTAGTGATTCGGTTCTCCGCAAACTTTATATTCGCTGTTTCAAGGACAATGTTTGCAGGTAGAATTTCTACCCGATGCCTGGTCCCGGGCATCCTGTTAGATTTCTTGTTCTGATGGTCCAAGTTTCCTGTAAACAGAGCATGATCGAATCCTTTCAAATTCAAACCCATTTATGGAGCTGCTGTAGCAGTAACAAACATTAATGCAAACTACTTCTGCTTGTGGCACGGTGAACTGGAGTTTTCTCCAAAGTTGTGGATAAATTGACCCTATATTCAAATGAACTGGTGAATGGTTTTTAAGTCTCGCTGGCTATCACGTAAACGATCGCTCAGCGAGACTCTAGTAAAGGGGCTCCCAAAAGTGCTCCCAAAAGCGGATTGCATGGCGAGCACGCGCACAATCACGTGCATCGTGCCGCCATGCAATCCGTTTGGCATCCTACTTCGAAGGGTCCGCTCCCCCGCCTGGAATGCGCTCCCCCGCCCCCGCCAAGCGCGCGCGCCACGCTCCGCCGGGCTTGTCTTGTTTTACCTAGTTGGCTTATAACCACGTGAACTGTGTCCAGATTTACATGCTTTGCAGTATTCTTACACCTTGTGGATGTGTTTTTAAGAATATGCGTGACAAAAGTAAATGTTTTATTTTGGGCGTCAACCACAGGAGGAGTTTGTCTGGCTCTCGATGATACCAGCTATAAGCCCAAATTCCCTTATGACATGACCTATATAATAAGATTTCTTTTTTTCCCACTTAATTACCACTGATTGTTTCTTCTAGTTAGTCCTGTTTAATTTTGGCATCCAACACTTAATACCAGCTAAAATACATTTCGGCTGTTGTATATGTATAGCTAAAATAAGTGCTTTCCCTGTGGTCAGGTAAACCATTTTATTCAACTGGACCCATTAGCTATATTTCAAGTCTGGCAGAAAGTCATTAATCACACAGAGAAAGGTAAGAAGTGGGGAGCCACGTTAAACATGATGGAAGAGCAAACCATGTCCTAAAATGAACTAAAAAATACCCAGAAAAAACTGAGCACATCTTGCCCCTGACTTGAGAGATGCCAGCTGTTCCAGAGGTTATTGGGACAAAAGTTCTCCGCATGGCATTAGGAAGCTGTTCCATCTTTTCTTTTTATGTTTTTCTAGACAGTCCTGTTTTTTTATTCCAGTAATCTCAACAGTCGTGCAAATCTACTGGATGTGCTCAGTGTCATTTTTTTTGTCAACATCCCTGATGTCAGGTGAACACCGAAGTGTACTCCCATTTATGAGTAAAAGTACCCACCTTTCCGTTTAACCCATGTTATGCTGTGACTGATGGTGGCAGTGTGAGTATAGAGGCACAGGCTATTTTGCCTCATCCCAAGATACGTGTAGATGGCCTACCGGCTATCTACAGCAACAATTCTTCAGTCTATAGGACTTGGGCCCTTTATCTTCTTTTGGGACAGGAGGCAGGGTGTTTTCTGCAGTATTCAAGGATAGATTTGTTTATAGTGGAGTCCATGTGGACTCTGTTTGGGCCAGATTCACAAAATGGGAGTTCCCCTATTAAGTAGGTGGTGCTCATCTCAGACATCCTACCTGGAGTTACACTGCCACTGTTCCTGTCACCAACACATATCATCAGTGGGTGTGAGAGATATCTAGGCCATTCTCTTTGTTTCAGTGTACATTCCTCCTGCCTGCATGAAACTCATCCTTAGCCATACCCTTTCTACTGTCATCTCCCTTGACAAGGGGAGGAGATGTCATGTGCGTTTGTTCTGCTCATTCAGTGTAAGTCTCCCGTCTCAGGTGAATGCCAGCCAGAAAACCCCCCGGGCAGTGACCCTAGGCTCAGAAAGCCACAAAGCTGACTGGCAACAAGGACAGAATGATCCTCCAGGTTTGAAGGAACAGATGAACCTAAGAACATTGCAGACCATTTAGGTGACTGGCATGTCCTCTTCACCAGCACAGGGATATATATTGGACCACTCAGTTAATACTTGGTTCATCATCTGGACACCAAGATATTGGTGCAGGCATAAAAGAGCTGTCCCTCCTAAGTGTGACTACCATTTGCCCTTCTAAGCTGGCTTCCCATTTGGAGTTCGTCTTTTGGGCTCTCACTTACTTTGGCCAGGAAGTGGTCATACTTCTTCCTTCGACAGGTCCTTTATGTCCCTTCCTGAGAGTCGTTTACACCTTTCTCATGGGTGGGAAGAAGGTTGTCTCAAATGACGGGAGCTGCCTGTAACCGAATATGGCTACTAGACAAATTTTGCAACAAAGTGGCAACTTTCTAATGTTGCACTTTGTAAACTAGTGAAATTAAATTCTACTTGAGCAATAAGTTGTGTTTAATGTACTGTTTCTTTTGATACCTTGAAGTACCAACTTTAGTAATTCCATTTGGAAGTTATCACTGCTTAGTTAGCGTTTCACTCCATAGTCTTCTGTGGGGCTACTAGCCTTTCCACAGTAAAGACAACAATGCAGGGTTTTTACTGTCAGGACATATAAAAAAACACATGCAGTTCTTTTTAATATGCGGCACCCAGCCTTACAGCTCTTAAGGCCTGCCTTATGTGTGACATATATATATATTTTAAAACAGAAGGTTTGAGCTTTGCCAACAATTAAATGGCAAAATCGCGTCAGCAGTTTAAAACTGCTCTACCAGTCTGCAACGGCGCACTGGGAGACATGTTTTCCGTTGTTTTAATTGTGGTGGCACAATCTGTGCTGCAGTACATGAAGGACACTTAACTTACAGGTCCTGAGTATCCCTGGTACGATATATACTAGGGACTTATAAGTAAGTTAATGTATGCCAATTGGGGGTAAATCAATTAAACATAATTTTAAGGGTTAGACAGCAAGGCCCAGAGCATTACAGAGCAATTACACCAGTACCTAATAGTCCAAGAGTGGGGGGTGAGCCAGAAAAAAGCCATTTCCCCTTATGAGACACTCCCTATGATCACACATGCATACCCCAATATTCCTTAAATGGATATTCATGACGATTGGTCCTAAAAACGTTATGTGCTTGGGTGAACTGGTAAACAAAGTACTGGCTTATGTGGTCCCTTGTGGAAAAAAACTGACCGGGATTTTGCACACTTTGGGAGGTAGAGTACAGCCAGTGACAATGATTATTGAACTCAGGTTTACTTATATTTTTGGAATGATGCCAATCGGGATCGCGCACATAATGCTCAAACTACTTGACTGCAAGACCAACAATTTTATAAGGAACAAAGCACAACTTAGAATGAAACCTTTCAAACTATCTGTGACAATGTTCTCCGGAGGACTGAGAATGCTCCTTTATGGCATCATATTGGATGGCACATCAAGGAGCACCACTAAGACATTAGTTACTGAAAGGATAAGATAGCCCTTTGTGGCTGCACATTAAGGATGAAGTAATAAACTGAAGCTGTACTCTGTGGACCCGACACCACAGCAGCGGAATATATAATCCAGTTGACCATTCTACAGCATTGTCCTGGCACTGGATGCATAAACACATGAGTATCTGCAGCAGATTGTGTGTGAATGCCCCATTTCAGCATCAATGACCAGCCCTTAATTATAAATCAACTCCTAAGCTGGAGAGAATTGTTAGAGAGGGGGGGGGATAATGTGTGTGCAGGAGGTAGCAGGTCAGGTGCATGTGATGACATTTCAGGACCCGCAGAACGGAGACCAGCTCTCCTCATCACTGCATAGGCAGTTCACACATTGCATAAAATGAGCTTTGGGCAGACTATATCTGTGCTGATAACCCCAGTTCTCCCATACCTGCGCACATGGAGCAGATGTGATGCAGCTCATAATGCACCACACTGTTAGAGGAAGACTGGGCTGACATACTATTAGAGTATGATAGAAGTCAATGGGGAGCCCAAATCAGTGCTGGCACATATGTAATGACAGATTCATCTTCAGAGGGTGTTCTTCGTGCATGAGAGTGTGGCCCCATGCAAATGAGGAAATCACTTTGACCCAGCACCGTATTATGGATGTGGCCGCAGAGGCAAATATGCCCTTAGGAGGCGCACTGACAGTGCACCACTAAAAGGTTGCGCACAGTCAGTGCACCCTGGAGGGCATCTCACTGGAAGGGGACCCCATGGGCCCTCAGAAACAAAGAGTGGCTTTGAAACAGCAGCTCTGTATTTCACAGAATGAGCTACCCCTTGGGCAGCACGATTTTGCGTCTGCCCTGAGGACAGTGCATTCACCATAATTGGTTGTACTGTCGATGTTATGACGAAAACAAGAACAGTACGCCCTATCAGCAATATGGGCCCAGATTGGCACTTGAAGTTTTTTTAGTTGCCGGCTCTCCAGTGTATATTTAGCATCCCCTGGGTAGCACCATTTCCAGTCTAAATCTTAGTTTCAACTAAAATATTTACTTACCTGTTAAATAATTTTTTCTTTTCATATACAAAGCACTGACTGTCATTGAGTGTTAGTTACAGCATCACATGAAATCTGAACTTCTCTGAGAGAAACAATTGCCTAAAGAGGGTACCTTATATATCCATTTGGAGTGAACCACTACTAAGGCTCTCTGATACCAATGGTAAATGACAACATCCACACAGGATATTGCCTAATAACCACTGACTGTGTAGGAGGCAAAGAAAAGGCCTCAGAGAATGAGGGGATATATATGCAATCCTGACTGAGGTCAGAATTAGTAAGGACAAACAGCACTGCTTGATCCAAGGGTGGGTAAGAGATCGCCCAGAACCAGGAAGAGATAGAGAATCTTGTGCCCTTCGAAGAATCCCAACTGTGGCATACCCAGTGGAACTACTGAACCTGGAAGAACGCAGAAGGGAGTGCAGAAGATCCACTCTGGTACCCAACGGACGTGATCCAACCATTCATTCAAGACAACAAGGCTTATCTCAGTGAGTCCATAATCCCGGAAACCGAAATTATGCTTTTGGAAGCTGTGCCTCCTTGTCCGATTGCCATATGTCATGTATCCTCTTCCTCATACTGGGCCCTCTTGCCTTACTGTCCAATGCGTTTCCTGTCTGTCTCATGCTGTACCACCTGAACGCCTCTCCCATTTTATGCCTCCCTCTCCAACTGCCTCATGTTCGCCGCCCTGCCTTTTTTTTTTTAATTAAACATTTTATTGAGGTTAACAATGATTCACAGTCCGATACAATTAATTATGCCATATTAGAGTCAGTACAATCATTTACCAATTCTTGTGTCACGGAGAGTTCACCGCTTATACAATTAGACTTGCTTTTTGACCCAGTCCCTTAAATTGTAAATGCGTTGTGTGACGACCACCAATGATCTTCTTATGCTTTTTTTTGTCACTCAGGTCTGGATCTGAGTCCCTTGGTGGTGGGGTACACACATTCCCACGAAATTCGTTCCATCTGCCCCATACCCTCTTCCATTTTTGAGGACAGCCTCCCGCCCTGCCTTTTTAATGTTGGCTCTCGCTGACTGACAGTCCATTTGTCCCCCTGCCTAATGCTTTCTGTCCCTTCCAGATTGGCACGTCTTTCCACCTTGCTAGATTCTTTCATGATGTGCCACCTTGCCGGACTATTTCACTTTATCTGACTTTCCTACTCTGTACAAACTAACCTTCCCCATTTTTCCCATGCTTTGCAGATCTTGCTTTATCATCATGCCGGAGTGCCATATGTTTTAACTCTGATTCTCTATCACAGTGCAGTCTTGCCTTGCATTTCCGTGCTAACGCTACCAGTTTGTTTGCCACATGCTAAGTCCTATGCAAGACTCCCATACTGCTACCATCTTGACTTACCAATGCTGCACCACATGCTTGACTTATTTGTGCAGGAACATATCGGTGAGAAGAATCAAAAAAGAATACCCCTTCCTTCAGATAAGTGTCATTCAGAGGAATACTTGGTACGAGAGGCTTATTAATCCAGGAGTTCGTATCTTGACTGATATTTGACCACTCTGCCAGCCTCACATCTGTTCTGTGATGGGTTTGATCTGAAAGTCATTCATGTAGTTTGCTCATTGGGTTTCTGATAGTCAGCAGCTTGTCTTTGACTATTGTGCATACGCAGATCGGACAGTGGATCACTAAGCATAGGCACCAAATCCAAATATTAGACCAAAAAAAATATATTTTTTAACCCAGACTGGAATTTCTTCCGTGTGCAAAAAACCACAAAAGTACCTTCTGTCCAAAAGGAACACTCCGATACAAGATCGGTAAATCAAATAAACTAATATTGTGATTGCGCCACTAACGTTCAATATAGTTAAATAGTCCACATTGAATTCATCGAATGATTCAAAATCCGTCTTTATTAGTAATTGACGTTCTTCTTTCTCCTGTTTTACAACAGTGTAGACAGCCAACGCGTTTCGTTCTCCACTGAGAACTTCTTCAGGGCTGTAAAGTTAAAACACATATAAAAAGTCCAAAAATACGTAGACCAAAACATAAAACATGATTATATACATATACAACATTTAAAAGCACAATAGCATATTTCTGACAAGACACATATAACATGATATCATGTGGAACAATAAACATATAACATTTTTGGTAATATCAGAAAATTCATGATATTAAACTAATACCCATATGCTTGTTGCTCCTAGGGAGTTAACATGTGTATGACCACTTGCTAAGGACAAATATATGAATCCACACAATGTTAACATCCTAATGACATTTTAGTGTTCCATTTGTTGAGATAAGGCCCAACATCAAATATCAACAAATGTGCAAGAGTCTACAAGACAAAAATATACAAGATTTTGAGAATATTTTAAACTGAACATCAGCGCTCATTTCAGCCAGGTTTGTAATAGTGGTGTAATTCAGACAGTTAATAATTATCTAAAGGGGCATTTGTCCCTAAACTGTCGTTTTCAATTCGGAACTATGGACAATTACTGTTCCATATGGTTCTATTGGACATGCTTTTATAAGAAGCATTAATCAAATGTGGTGGGTCATTATACACTTACGCTGTTCTAACACATTGCATATTCTAATATGTCCGACATGTTCGACACGTAGGATGGGGCTTTGCACATTTGTTTATATTTGATGTTGGGCCTTATCTCAACAAATGGAACACTAAAATGTCATAAAGACGGATTTTGAATCATTCGATGAATTCAATGTGGACTATTTAACCATATTGAACGTTAGTGGTGCAATCACAATATTAGTTAATTAGCTTGTCTTTGACTCTCTGACTTAGCTGGTCTAAGACTGTATGGTAGTGTTCGTTGGGTGTTTTTTGTTTAATATGTTATGGTATTCTGTCTGAGCGATTGGCATTCTTTAAGTATCTAATAGGATCTGTTTGTTCTTGTGTGCATACCATAGAAATATACATGATAAATAAGAGCACTGCCAACTCTGTACTCTACAAGGTCTTTGCAGAAGAATTACATTGGTTTGACCCCCAGTTTCAATGCAGTAAATATCTTTCATTCATTCATTCAAAATCTTGTAAGGGCCATTTAGAAACTGACAGCTGTATCCCAGTTTGACTTCTAAATTTAGATATGAAAATACAACCTAAAGTCCGTGCCACATGACTGTGAATCGTGATCCCCGCATGAATAGACCAAAATACTGGTGGCCTTTGTACCTATGAGAACACAGCTCCATCGGTTATAGTGAGTATGTGGCGAGGAGGATGAAAAACTGTCATACGTTGAGAAAGCTTTTCACTTTATTGAAGGTAAATACCTATTTAAGAGGATGGTCCAAACAGGTATAAGCCAATCTTGCATGAGCAAAATGAAAGCCGTATGTGCGTTTTTTTTCTGGTGGTTATTAATGGAGACTTTCCTTCGGTTATCTGAGAGTCTGCATTATTCTTGACCATCTATAAATGTTTGACATTGATGGTCGTTTACTTTTGCATAGACTATGCTGCAGTTTCTGTGTCACAGTTGTTTTTTTGTCTTTGGATTGAGTTTGTTGAACAAGTTACTTACCTTCAGTAACAATATATCTGTAAGAGACATACATTAGTTATAGATTCCTTACCTTGTGAATTACCCCCAGGCGTCAGACTGGATCCGGATAATATTTTGTCAGCAGTACCCCCTGCGCGTCGAAAGGTGGCGTCGTTTGTCGTTGGCGTCCTGGTTGCCAGGGTGACATCGTGGCAGCTACTTAGACGCCACCCTCGCATGCTGACATCCATAAAGGTTGATGTGGAGCCCGGACTCCGCCCGAGACCAGAGGCCTATGATCTCCACCTCTCCCATGTGGCCGCCCTACCCCATAAGGGATTCCTCAGTCACCACTGTGAACTCTGGTTGGGGAAGGGAGAGGGATCTGCAGTTGACCCAAATCCTGGTTCGTAAGCCACCACTGCAATTGTCAAGCAGTGCCCTCCGAGATCTGAACGCAATCGGACAGATTACCCTGATGAAGTTCCCACTGGAACTCCAGGTCCCACTGCAGAGGCGGCATATGCCACCTGGCATGATCTACTAGCAGGATGCAGTAGGCAATGAGGCCCAGTAGCCTCAGCATCATTCTGACTGAAACCCGGGATAGAGGTCGAAAATTCAGAATCGTAGCCCGGACTCGCTGCTCCAGAGGATAAGCCCCAAACTGCTTCGTGTCCAGAATCACTCCGATGAAAATGAGCTTCTGAGAGGGAATGAGGTGTGACTTCGGCATATATATATAGTAAACCCCAGCGAGTGCAGGAGGTCCGCCGTAGTCTGGAGGTGGGAGCCGACTGCCTGGGACTAGCCCACCTTCAACAGCCAGTTGTTGAGATATGGGAAGACTGGAACCCCTGATCGGCGCAGATGAGCTGCGACCACTACCATCTCTTTTGTGAACACCCGAGGGGCACAGGTAAGGCCAAAGTAGAGCACGGTAAGCTGAAAGTGCTCGCGGCCTACCGTTAACCGCAGGCCAGCATGACGGGGATGTTCAAGTAAGCGTGGTGCAAGTCCAATGCTACCATCCAGCCTCCAGGGTCGAGGGCAGACAGGACGTGAGCCAGTGTCAACATTTTGAACTTCTCCTTCCGGAGGAAGCAGTTGAAATTCCTAAGATCCAAGATAGGACGCAGGCCTTTGTCCTTCTTGGGCACCAGAAGTAGTTGGAGTAGCAACCACGACCTACTTCTGGGGCAGGGACACGCTTGATGGCTCCCTTGGCCAAGAGAGCCGTAACTTCCTTTTGGAGAAGGACCAGCTAATCCTCCGACATGCAATGGTACTGAGGTGGCATGGCAGGGGGGGTAGTTTTAAAGGGGAGAGAGTAGCCCGTTCAGACTATTTGCAAAACCCACCTGTCTTACGTGATGGTGCGCCAGTGGGGGGAGGTGATGGCGAATCCTGCCGCCCACTGGGGATCGGTGGCCCTGAAAGCTCATACTAGGAGGGTTTGGAGGCTGCTGCAGAGGGGGCTGAGGTGGACTGGCCCGCACACTGGCCTCCAGACCCACAACGGTGGTTCCCACGTCCTCAGCCACACAGAGGCTGAACAGCTTGTGCGGGCCTGTGCCACTGGGCGGGACGTGGTGGGTCACCCCTTCCGTAGCCATGAAAGGCAGACTGTGCAGGGTGGGTGGTGGACAGGCCCAAGGACTTGCCCGTACATTGAGAGTCCTTAAAGCACTCTAGCACATTGTCTGCTTTGTCGCCGAACAGGCACCGGCCATCAAAGGGCATGTCCTTAAGGGTAGCTTGGACACCCCCTGAAAAACCAGTCGACCTCAGCCAGGCGTAGCATCGAAGGGCTACCGACATGGAAATTGTCCTGCCTAGCGAGTCGGCAATGTCCAGCCCACAGCGACTTTGCTGCGTCTCTCCCCTCGGCAACTGCACGGGAGAGTACAGCCCGGGCCTCCTCTGGGCACTGGGGCAGCACCTGCGCCACCATATCCCACACTGAATGCGTGTAACTGCCCAACAGACATGCGGTGTTTACCGACCGCAGTCCCAAGCTGGAGGAAGAAAACATCTTCCCAAGGTGGTCCAGCTTTTTGGATTCCCTATCAGGTGGTGTGTTAGGGAATGCGCCTTTTGACATGGAGGCTTGGACCACCAAGCTCTCAGGGGTGAGGTGTTGGGATAGGAAAGTAGGTCACCCGGGGCCGGGTGGTGGCGTCGGTCAATCATCCTATCCACATGAGCCCCTGTGTTGGGCCTGGACCAGGTGCCCAAAAGGATATCGGTTAGGGCTTTATTAAACGGCAGAAGGGGCTCCGAAGAGCTCGCTGCCGGTTGAAGCACCTCTGTCAGGAGGTTAGTCCTGACCGCCACCGTAGGAAGCTCGTGGTTGAGAGCCTCGGCCACCCTACGCAACACAACTGCATAAGACGCTCCCTCCTCCATAGCCACAGTAGAAGGAGACAACATGCCATGGTCTGGTGAGGTATCGAGACCGCTGGTTTCCCCCACCCCAGTTCCTCTCGCCAGTCTGGTTCGTAACCCAACTGGTCAGTCAAAGGGTCTCCAGACCCCTCCTAGTCCTCCTCACCTTCCTCTGGTTGCCAATATGGCCTGAAAAGACCAGGGTAGAACAGGGGCACAAAAGTACCCATTGGCGTTGGTTCCGGCGTCAGGCGACGCCGGTCCGGCTCCATGTCTACATTGGGTTGGATGCCGGGGTTGACGCCGGCTGGGGACACAATCGGCGTCAGCTGCAGACGTGGTGCCAGTGGAGTCGGCGCTGGGGGAAGTGTAGTCAGGTCAACCGGCGCCAATCCGGATCCAGGCCTGGATCCAAGGGGACCCTGCGGTGCTGGGGCCGAAGCCGCCAGCGTCAAAGGGCTAGGGCCACCAGCCAAGCCCACGGGGCCCGAAGGGACGGCGGTGGAGTCGGGCTGCCCAAAGATGACATGCATCGCTTCGTAGAAACTCCGGAGCTGGGCAGTTGGCAGACGGACGGGGAGAAGTCGAAGAGCGACAATGCTTCTTCGACTTCTTGTGCTTCGACTTACTGGAGGAGTGCGAAGACTTGGAAGAAGATTGGTGGTGGGAGTGGTGGCTCCACGACCGGGACCTCGAGCAGCGCGAAGCGGACTGCCGCGCCTCTAGAAGCTTTTGGGACCGCTCCCGCTAAGACTTTGGATTCAAGGTACGGCAGTCGGAACACGACTTGGAGTCGTGGTCGGGTTCCAAACATAACAGGGACACGCGGTGCGGATCTGTCACCAACATCAACCCTCGGTAGGAACCACAAGCCTTGAAACCAGGCATTCCTGGCGTGCACCAGGAGTCGAAGACTCAAAAACGACATTGACAAAAAATCTGTCAAAAAGTGACTGGAGGTACCGCTCTCACCGGATCTGTGCTGACTGGCTCTGAAAAAGAAAGAACCAACATCAGCGCACGAGGGCGGCATTTAAGTAGCTGCCGCAATGTCATCCCAGCGACCACGATGCCAACGACTAATGCGAAGCCAACCAACGCCACCTTTTGATGCGGAGCGGTACTGCTGACGAAAAAATTCTCTGGATCCAGTCTGACGCCGGGGGTTAATTCACAAGGTAAGGAATCTATAGCTAATTGTCTCTTTCACATATACTAGGTTATGCAAGTTGCATCTAAAGTGCTCCAAGGGGGAACAGGACATGGGAGGTAAGAAGGGAAGAGCAGAATCCTCTGGATATCTCCTCTCTACATCTAATTGTCACCTGTTTTAAATGAGTGTTTGTTCTGGAAATGTTTAAGTTATCGTTCCATGAATTTGGGTGGTCCAAGGACCAGGGTTTAGGCTTGGAGAAGGGTGAAATTCCCAGAATTCGCAGAATTAAATTTGGCCATAGTGTTTGGATGGTTCAGGAGTAATTGTTAATCTCAAGTGAGCGAAAATACTCAATTAAAATGCTTATGCTTTACAATTTTGGACTTGTGTTTAAAAGGTTATGACAAGTTTATGAAACAATATCTAACTGCTATTAAAGTTTAAAAAATGATTGTGCACGTTTGAACAAGGAAGGACAACTTAAAAATGACGGATATATTTAAGACAAATGGTTTAATTGTATTGAATACGCACATTCGAAACCCCTTAAGATGTATGTCTTTAAAAAACATGTATTCCCTCACAAAATGATCACCTACAAATTTTTACTTTTCATGAAACATGCATAAACGTACAATTACTCATACCTACATTTTATATCCTTGAGAAAGGTTGTCTTTTCGTGTTACAAAACTAAAAATAATGTGTGTAACATTCCAGTGAACATCCTCACTTTTGAAGATGTATATCTAACTGTTTTAACATTTTTGGCAAGCATTACTGTCTGTTTAAAAATGTAAAACGTTATTTATATGTGAACAAAGAACCCTGATAGTTTTAAGCCCAAAATCAAATCAATTACTTTTGACCAAATACGATTCTAAAATGTTATTAATGTTACAGAAACAAAATTCAGCAGATCATGTCACTTTTCCACGCACTCCCACCTGACCCTTTTATGAATTGACCCCCCCTGCTTGACAGTCCTGTAAAACTGACCAGTTGTGCTCATCCTGCATGCTCTGACTTGCAGCACACCAAGTCTTGACACTGTGACAATATACTGGGAGATCGAGCTGGGCATTCTTCTTTGATAATAGGTGTTTGTCTTGTATACAGACCCCAGTGTCTTCTGGTGAACTCTGCAGCCGGGGTAAGCTTGTTCTGTCCCTGAAGTTCATCCCACCTGGCTCAGAAGGTAACGTGCAATTTCGTTATTATTTTATTGCTTCATATAGCTCTGGCTTGTGACAAAAAAGGTACTCATAAAGCTAAAGAGAAAAGCATTTTGGGGGCTCTCCAGACGAGTCATCAGTATCGAATATCAGTAGGGTAGAGGAGTTTCTCTTCTCAGTGATCGCTGTTAGACGAGTGATGATCTTCAGGGGTCCTGCCCTTTGCTGAGAGTAAATGGTGGTCCCTGTTGCACCTAGAAAGTAAGGAAGGCCTGTCTGAAAATTCTTATTTTTAGATTTCTTCTAAATGAAGACATCTTTGGGTGGTTTCTGAGATCAGAACCTAGTGAGCTTCATCATCCCTTCACTCCGTCCCCTCCCACCAATGCACCATCATTTTCCTTCTTCCCTTTTCTCTTACTATTGCACCTGCCATGTTTCTTTGCCTTATTCCGTTTTCTCCCTTACTTCCATTTTCTCAACTCCTTCCTTACACTTTTCATACATCTAGGTGAAGACTCTGATCTATTTATGAACAAAGACCAGACTCTAATCTTCTGCTTGGCCAGGATCTGCATGCGCATCTCTTTTTGAACTAAGTGCTGTGCATATATTTCGTGATGAGCCATTGCCTGGGCTCACGATTATTGTTAAACGAAGATGTGAGCCTTTTTGATGAAAACTTTTCATGGCTGAAATCGAATCCACATGTGACTAGGTGTCGTAAAATGAAGAATGTACTCAGGTAAGAACAACCTTTATTGCGCATCACCAACTGGTCCAATATATTTCTCACAGTAACTCGCCTCAGGGAGGCTGCATAGAACGTTCATAACAACCAGGGGAATGTACCAACAGGAAGGGAATACAAGGGGGGGGGCAGAGCATACCAAGATTACAACACATCTCCCTGGGCAATAATAATTGCAGCAACAGATATAGAGCTGAAATCTAAGTAATTACATAGTCTTTGTGCCACACCGGACTGGTAGTTATCCTAGTAGAACTGCGACCCAGGCCGTGGTTCCTACTCAACAGTGCGTGAGTACCTCCTTCTTTTGTTGGGGGGCTGCACTTTACCACTTTGTCCATTCCCCATGTTTGTCCATTGTCCAAAAGGACTACGTTCCTTCCAACACTTGCTACTTTGATAGGCTCAGAGAACCTAGAGGCATTCCTCCTTCTGGCAGGAGGTAAGTCTATACGAACCCAATCACCTGACACCATTGACGGTACCTTGACGCTTTGTTTCATATCATATCTCAGCTTGTACTTTTCCTGTTGTTTCTCAATTTGCCTTGCAATGTTCGCCCTGTCTATCACGCAATCATAGGTCTTACACAACCATCCTGCTGTGAGAATGGTCTTAGGCTTCCTACCTTTCAAAGATACAAAAGGAGAAACCTGAGTGATGGTGTTGGGTGCCGTCCGGTACGACCATATCATTTCCTGTAGAGCTTGTTTGGTTGGAATACCAGTGGCCTCTGCTCTTTGTATGCATTCCTTGATGACTCTGTTCATACGCTCCACCAGACCATTTGCTCTCGGACAATACAAAGCTGTTTTCAAATGGTTGATGCGTAGGCCCTCCAAAAATTCCTTCATCAACTCTGAGGTAAACTGGACTCCATTGTCAGTTACGATGGCATCCGGAATACCTTCTTCAAAGAACGTGTCCTTTAAGAACTGGATCAAGACTTTAGTATCAATCATGTTTGTCCACTTGGTTACCACCCATCTTGAGTGATAGTCTATGAGGACCAGTATAAAGCGGTCCGAGGCTTGTCTTAAGTTTAATGGTCCTATAATGTCTAATGCTAGTTTGGCCCAGGGGCGATCAGGAACTTCCACGGGTGATAAAGGAGGTTTCCTAGCAGACAGAGTCTTGTCACTCCTAGCACAGTCTTCACAGTTTTTCACAACTTCCTCTACTTCCTTGTCCATGCTGGGCCACCAGTAACCTTCTCTTACTCTATTTTTAGTTAAACTCCTCCCTAGATGACCCACATGGGCTAGGGAAATGATTTTTCTCCTCATACCTTCAGGGGGTACAATTTTCTCCCCTCTATGTATAGTTCCATTGACTTCAACCATTTCATGCCTAACTTCCCAGAATTTCCCCACCATGTCAGACAACCTGCTCTTATGTTCTGGCCAACCGTTGTGTATGCATTCTTTTACAGTTTTCAAAGTTTCGTCTAGATCATTTTGTTCTTCCCATTCTTCCTTAGTCAAACCTGTTACTTCTAGTACAATGACATCACTTTCCTCCTCCTTACCATCATCGTTGACTTGTAAAGGAGAACGAGACAGGAAGTCAGCAATTACATTTGTTCTCCCAGGTACGTACTCCACCCTGAAGTTGAATCCTTCCAACCCTATCATCCACTTAGCTATCCTCGGGGTTAGCCTAGTAGATCCCTTGGTCGTGAACACATACATAAGTGGCTTATGATCCGTTTTGATGGTAAACGGTATCCCCCACAGAAAAAACTTGAAATGGTTAGCAGCCCAATAACAAGCTAACGCTTCTTTCTCGATGACCGAGTAGTTTTGTTCTGCACCTTTCAGTGTTCTGGATGCAAATGCTATCACTTGTTCAGTATTCCCTGTTTTTTGGGTAAGGCTGGCTCCCAACCCTTTGTTACTGGCATCCGTAGAAAGGTACGTAGTTTTAGTAGGGTCAAATCTACCCAAGAAAGGAGCTCGGGTAATGCAGTCTTTTATGTCAGCAAAAGCTCGCTTGCAACTCTCCTCCCATAAAAATGGCACTTTACTTTTGAGAAGATTCCTTAACGGTTCTACCCTTTCTGCATAGTTTTGAATAAACTTAGAGTAGTACTCAGCTAATCCTAAAAAGGACTTTACTTCTTCAACGTTAGTGGGTGCCGTAGCTTCCTGTATCGCCTCCACTAAGTTCATTTTAGGTTTGATGCCTTCATTGGAAATGGTGTGTCCTAAGTACTCTACGGACTTTACTCCTATTTGGCATTTTTCTCTTTTTAATGTGAGGCCTGCTTGGCTCAATTTGGAGAGGGTACTTCTCAACCTGTCATTGTGTTCAAGTTCATCCTTTCCAAATATCAAGATATCGTCCTGAAAGCACATCGTGCCAGGGGCCTCCTTGAGCACATGCTGCATGATTCTTTGAAATGCAGCTGCTGCTGAGGCCAGCCCAAATGGCATGCGGCGGTACTGAAATGCCCCTAACGGAGTTACAAACGAAGTCAGATGTCTGCATTCCGGGTGTAACTCAACCTGGTGGTATGCGGAGGATAAGTCCAGGACACTAAACAGACTGGCATCTTTGATTAAGGTTAGAATTTCATGTATTCTGGGTAGCGGATGCCTATCTACCCAAATTTCTTTGTTTAAGTCCCTAAGGTCAATGCAAAGCCTAATGTCTTTGCTGGCCGCCTTGGACGTGATAACAATTGGAGACAACCATTGGGAACATTCAATGGGTTCTATGACCCCTAACCCCAGCAGTCTGTCTAATTCTTTTTGTAAAGGTTCATGCATTAAATGGGGAATAGGCCTCACTTTATGTGCAATGGCTTTGGCTTTGTCTTTTAATTTTATGCAATGCTGGTAGTTTTTGAGTTGGCCCAATTTGTTAGTGAATACCTCTGGGAAATCGTCACAGACGGATTTACCACACACCGATCTATCTACTAAGAGAACTTGGTCAGTGCTGTTAGGATCTAGCTTCATCCCTAGATCTTTTTGATGTCTCCATCCAATTAAGTTGGATCCTTTCTCTGATACATAAATTTTCCCCACCGTGCTCCTGCCTTTATACTCAATCCTCATGGTGGTCATACCTAACAATGAGATGGGGTCTCCCCCATACCCTCTGAGTTTTATGTCAGCTTTTTCCAGAGTACCTACTTTGTTGGGGAATAACCCTTCAAACACTTTACCATCCAACAATGTATATGGGGAACATGAATCAGCAAGGACATTTATCAACTTATTGTCAACTGTGATGGTGCATTCCGGGAAATTTACGGTACTGTCCTTGTCTACTACCTGAAAAGTGAACTTAACGTCCTCTGGCACATTTTCTGAATCCACTAAGGAGACTGTCACAGACTTATTATTACACACTCTGGCTATATGTCCTTTCTTGCCACAGTTATGACATGTAGCACCCCTCGCCGGGCAGGCTGGACTATTAGCCAAGTGTGCAGGATTACCACACCTGTAACACTTAAATTTGACACTTGAGGTGCTCATGTTTTTAACCTCCTTTTCTTTAGACCTCTCTTGCTTTACAATAGCATTAACTTCATGACATTTAGTTCTAGTATCATCCCCCACATTAATCTCTTTTATGCACTCCGCCGTGTGCTCAACACTTAACGCTATGTCCACTGCTTGTTTCAAATCTGGATTACCTGTCAACAACTTCTCCTGAATTTTATGGTTATTAGTACATCTGACCAACTGGTCTCTGATAAGGGAATCAGCTAACCCTTCGAACTCACACGTATTGGATAACCCCTTAAGAGCAGCAATGTACGATTTTACTTTTTCACTCTTGCCTTGAACCCTTGAGAAAAATTTATGTCTTTCCAATACCACATTTATAGCTTTCCCAAATTGTTTCTCCAACTTATTCATGGTAGCCAAATACACATTGAAATCTCCTTCACTACCTCCTTCATCCTCTGTATCAGGTCCTTCCAAATTATTATAAATCTTCCTCCCCTCTATACCTAGATTATGTAGCAAAATATGTTGTTTTCTGAAGTTAGAAAATTTTTCTCCTCCTATTGCAACTAGGTATGACTCAAAAATGACCCTCCAATCTCTCCAACATATGGCAGGATCCCCCTCTTCCTTGAGGAAAGAGGGAGGTAACGCCATATTTAATGCCGCCATACCTGACTAGACGATCCCCCAACCCACCAGGGATGTTTACAAAAATACAGGAAGAAACTTACACTAGATAAGCAGGAATGTCACATAAAAACACAATAGTACATGCGATAAAACAGCAATGCAAACAAGCGTATAATGCGACTACAATGAAATTCCTGAGAAAGAAAATCCAAAAAAAAAACTAAAAACTTGGCCCCTCAGCGTTGACAAAAACAAACTGTGCCTGTCAGTGTTCAGATTAGTCACCAGAGCACCTTGAATGACTTTTGATGACAGACAGGCGGAATGCTGTGCCCATCAGCGTTGAAGAAATGTAAGTACAGAAACAGATATATTTTGTTGAAAGAAATACTGACTGAAATCAGCCCCAAAAAGACCATCCACACCGATGGAAGACAGGCAGACAGCTGTGCCCATCAGCGTTGAACTAACTCTGAGGAATCTGCATTACCAAAACAGAAGATATTTTTTCCGAAATTTTACTGACTGGAAACAGCTGAACTCAACAGTGAAACTGCCGGGGGCGCTCACTGACGAAGATCTCTTCAGGCCACCCAGGATACGGAGCTTTGCCGGCAGAAGACCACGAACTGCGACCTTCTACACGACGGAAACCCCAAGACTGAACCTCGCTGAGGAGAATAGAAGCGCTTGCACCACAAGCTGAGGTAAATTCTCTGGAGGCGTAGTTGCGTAAGGCGCGAACCGCGAAAGCCCTTAGACAGAACCAGGTGAAGGACACCACCACAATCACCGTACGGCGGACAGCAGCGTGGGGAGGCAAGGGCAGCGGCAGCGCCGGATAAAATGAAGGGCCCCAAGAGAACAAATTACAGTCAGCGGCAAGAGAACTCGGTGAAGCGCAATACAGCGATCACCTTACTCCAGTGAGGTAAACAAAGCAGCTCCTGCATGAACAGCTGAGAGTGGCAGGGTTAGAAAGGACAGCCAGCAGAAGACCGGCAAAATGCCAGACGACACCCTCCTGGAAGTCGTACGCTGCCACCACCTCCAAAACCCCACTCACTTGAATAGCGCCAGAAAGCCTAGAATAGCGCCATACTGACAGAGTCCTGATCACGAAAGCAGAAAGCAGGATGGACGAAGAATAGCTTCAATCTTCAAGCTGGGGATGGTGATGCACTGCCCCCACGCAGTGTTCGTCGCCAGTGTCGTAAAATGAAGAATGTACTCAGGTAAGAACAACCTTTATTGCGCATCACCAACTGGTCCAATATATTTCTCACAGTAACTCGCCTCAGGGAGGCTGCATAGAACGTTCATAACAACCAGGGGAATGTACCAACAGGAAGGGAATACAAGGGGGGGGGCAGAGCATACCAAGATTACAACACTAGTATTAGTTGAATTAATTTTTTAATTCTGTACATAAAAAATTAAGCTTTTTTTAATCAGAAATAAACAGTCTGGCGGAAATCACTGGGAACAATAGCAGTTTTCTCACACGTGAGCGAGCAAATCTAGTGTTGATGGTGAGGTAGCGATGCTCCTTTTCATACATTAAATTGTGTTAAATGCTGCGTTATTTTCCTTGGCACTTCTTTAGCCACATAGAACATACAAAACTCGGGTATTTAAATGTCTGATTTAAACAATTTCTTTTAACAAATTCTGTTAAGTTGGTGCATTAGTCATCTGATATGACATTTATTCATGAATAACACTGCACTGCTTTTCTTCAGATAGACCTTGTATGTAGCAAGTCATGTATGTTTTCAATTGCAATCATCTTAATAACCAGTGCCAAATACAAGTCTAATGTGGACTTTTCTTTTTTGCTAGTTTTAAATACATATTGATCATTTTGCGAATATATTTTCTTAATGACAAAGACATTGATAATCCTGTCAATAAGCTGACTCAGATATTGAAATCAGTATTGTACTCTGAATTGCTATCTGAGCATATGCTTGACATTTTATTCTCATTTTTCAATACCGACCGGAAAGGTATTCTATTTACAAAGCTCTGTGTTTTTTCCCTGCTCATTACAACCATTTACAAAGATCTTTCGAAACTATATTGATTTACACCTTTGCCAGGCAAGGTGCATTTAGGTTTATTGTGCCAGGGAGGAGTATTTATCTAGCAATCACATTCACTTACTCATCTGTTTCTGCATTTGGCAAGGTTCCTGAGATGGCCATTTATGGCCTAAAGTCCCATATGGCTGATTTGATTGTCCACATATCTCTTCCTGGGAACTCTTCCTATCTTAGAAAAACAAAACACAAAGTTATATTAGCATAAGGACATTGTGTTTCTTTCTGTCTTCACTACTTTGGGGTTGGTTGTTTGCTTTCTTTATTTCTCTAACACACCTCTAGTTAATAGTTTGCATAATTTTTTATCTGTTTTCTTGTGAAATAACATTAATTTGTTTACATCACCTGTTATCTTGTTAAAGTGATTGCAAACATCTTTCCCCTTAAACAGAACTTAAAACTATGCCATATATAAACTTCAATATACTCAAATACCCCAGATCTTACAGTAATATATATTGTTTTTTATATATTTGCAAACTGCTTAGCTATTCTAGACATGGTTTTAAATCCTTGCTGGAACTTAAACTCTAAGAAGTGAGACTGTATGCTCTCACTCGAGTCAGACAAAGATATAACTAGGTATCCTGATGGATTGAATGGATATATTGGAATTCTTGGTTTATCAACATATCCTCCCTTGCTTCTCTTGTACTGTATGCTCTATCGCCAGATATATATTAAAGAAATATTATTGTAAATTTTGAAAAAAGAATTCAGACTTCTGAAACAAGTTGGTTCCGGATTAACAGTTTGGCAGAGAGGCTATTTCATCATAGACGTGATAGAGTACTCTGTCTGCTAGACTGACAGTATGCCTGCCTCATTTGGAGTCAGGCGGGCTGTAGATTGAATACTTCCTAAGACAGTCCAATGGAGAAGGGGCAATCTGAAAAAGGGCTTTACACTGTCTGACATATTCAGGGTGGATAGTGTAAAGACTACTTTTTTCTGTCACCTCGAGGATAAATGTGGCAGTAAAGAAGAGGAAACAAAAAACACAATGTCCTCCACTTTCAGGGAACAAACTAGGGTGTGGGACATTAGATTTTTATTTTTCAAAAACAAACTCCCGCTTTAGTAGCCAAGGGTGAAATCAAGATGGTGCTCGAGGCAGATGGAGGAATTGGATGCTACTCCCATAACTTCCTGGTTCCCAAGAAGGAATGGGGATTGAGACAGATTGTGGATGTTGGACTCTGAGAACAGGATGGCGGTTTTGGATTTGCTGGACACCTATGTCCATGTGTTGGCGGTCATTCTTGTGGTAGCTGTGCATCTTTGCATTTCAGCGATTAATATATTGTGGTACCTGATAACTGGTTCTTGAATGTGAGCCCGCCACATCTGTTTGTGAGCCGCCTGGAGGTAATATTGTTGATGTGCACCCTAGGGTTCTTTATAAATGAACGAAGTGGGTCAGGACCCTCAGTGGTGAGTGACAGATGCTAACATGACATGGAGCAGACAGTTTTCCTTGCTCCTTCTGGCTCTCACAATGGTGACTCATACATCGACTGGGGATGTCACATGGACGACATGCATATCAGGGGACTCTGAGCACCAATGGAGCTGTACCTTCGAATCAGTCTTTCGGACCTTTGTGCTAATTGTCTGACCATCAAAGCTTTTCTACCTTCCATTAAGAGCACATCGATCCAGGTGCTAACAGACAATACAACAGCCAAGTGGCACTGCAACAAGCAAGGAGGAGTGAGGAACCGTGCCCTCAATCAATCAGGGTTCCTATAGAGCGCTGCTAGCACCAGTTAGGGTCTCAAGGCGCTCGGGGAGAGGAGTTCTGCAGTTTAGTCAAGAGCTGGATGGCCAGTTCAGTCAAAGAGCCAGGACTTGAGGTCCTTCCTGAATTGAGGCAGCGAAGGCGATTGCCTGAGATGAAGAATAAGAGTTCCAGGTCTTAGCAGCGAGGTAGGAGAAAGATTTTCCTCTGGCTGTGGTCTTGCAGATCCGTGGGATGGTGGCCAGGGCCAGGTGGGAAGAGTGGTGTTGTCTGGTGAGAGTGTAGAAGGTGAAGCGGTGGTTGAGGTATGCAGGTCCGATGTTGTGGAGGGCCTTGAAGGTGGGCAAGAGGAGCTTGAAGGGGATTTTCTTGTTGACTGTGAGCCAGAGAAGGTCTCCAAGGTGCCTGGAAATGTGGCTGTGGCGGAGAATGTCCAGGACAAGTCTGGCAGTGGCGTGCTGGATTCTTTACAGCTTTTTTTGGCGCTTCTGAGTAGTGCCGGCATAGAGTGCATTGCCGTAGTCAAGCTTGCTGCGGACGAGTGCTTGGGTGACCGTTCGTCTGGATTCGATGGGGATCCACCTGAAGATCTTTTGCAGCAGGGGGAGCGTGTGAAAGCAGGAGGATGAGACAGCGTTGATTTGGCGGTTCATGGATGGCGAGGAGTTGTGAATGATGCTGAGGTTACATGTGTGGTCGGTTGGTGTAGGGCGATCTCCGAGCATTGTTGGCCACCAGTAGTCGTCCCAGGTGGAGGGGGTGGATCCCAGGAGGAGGACTTCGGTCTTCTCAGAGTTTAACTTGAGGCAGCTGTCCTTCATCCAGGCGGCAACTACATTCATTCCAATGTGAAAGTTGCTCTTTGCAGCTGTAGGTTCGTCAGTGAGGGAGAGGATCCGCTGGGTGCATTGGCGTAGGATACCATGTTGAGTCTGTAGTTTGACAATGTCTGCCAGCAGAGCCATGTAGATGTTGAAGAGAGTGGGGCTTAGGAAGGAGCCCTGGGGGAACGCTGCAGCTAATCTCTGTAGGTTTGGATGTGAACAGTGGGAGACTGACTGTGTGTGGCCTGTGAGTAAGGAGAGGATCCACTCTAGGGCTCTGCCTCGGATACTTACACGGAGTCTTGCGCAGTGTGTGTAGTGGGAGACGGTGTCAAAGGCAGCAGAGAGGTCCAGGAGGATAAGGGCTGTAGTTTTGCCTCGGTCGAGGAGACTGCGGATGTCGTCTGTTGCAGGGAGGAGAGCGGTCTCGTTGCTGTGGTTGTTTCTAAAGCCAGATTGGGAGGGGGTCCAGAATGTAGTTGGTTTCAATGAATTCGTTAAGTTGAGCTTTGACTACTTTCTCCATGACTTTGGCCGGGAAGGGGAGCAGCGAGACCGGCTGTAGGTCTTGAGGTCCGTTGCATCAGCGGAGGTTTTCTTCAGCAGGGAGTTGATCTCTGCGTGTTTCCAGTCTTTGGTGAAGGTGGCGGTCTCGATGGAGCAGTTGGTGGTGCGGAAGAGTTCGGGGGCTATGGCGCCGCCAACTCGGTTGAAAATGTGGTGGGGGCAGGGGTCCGAGGGAGCTCCGGAGTGGACGGTCTTTATGATCTGTAGGTTGTCACTAGTGGTGAGGGTGATCCAGTGAGTCAGGGTTGGCTGGGATCTGGAACATTTGGGTGCAGTGGGGTTGGTGGGTCCTGTTTTAAGAAGCTGTCGTAGATGTCAGAGATCTTGCAGCGGAAGAAGATGGCAAGGTTGTCGCAGAGAGCCTGGGAGGGGGAGTGTGAGGGGGGATATCCCTGGTGTCAGTGCTGGGTTTGATGACATTTTTGATCATGGTGAATAGTTCTTTGCTGTTGTGCGCGTTGGTGTCGATTCATTCCTGTATGGCATTTTTCTCAGTGGCTCTGATGAGCTGGTGGCATGAGGTGTCAGCAGGTTTGAAGGCTGCAAGGTCTGCTGGCGTCTTGCTGCGCCTCCAATTTCTCTCGAGTCATCTGGAGGTGCGTTTGGACTCTTGGGAGGGCGGGGGAGAACCAGCTAGCTTTCTTGGCGGTCAGTTTCCTGGAGGGTTTCCTGACGGGAGCCAGAGTGTTGGTTGGTGCAGTTGGAGATCCAAAGGTGAAGGTTGCGTGCCTTTGTGCTGGAGGTCGGCGGTAGTGTGTTGCGGAGGGTGGTGGTGGATTGGTCTTCAGAGACCTTGTTCCAGTGTCTGCGCAGGTGGTGGTGGGTGTGGTGGAGTTGGGTGGTTTTGGTGAAGGAGAAGTGGACGCAGTTGTAGTTCAGGGTGTGGCTGACGGAGATATTGTTGCTTGCGGAGAAGATGGGGTTGTGCATGCGTCCTGCTGCATGCATTGGGGAGGGGACTAGTTGTTGGAGTCCGATGGAGGTGAGATTCTCCAGTAGAGATGAGGTGTGGGGGTCACTGGGATTGTCCAGGTGAAAATTGAGGTAATCAAGGAGGATGTAATCTGCTGAGGCGAAGGAGTGATGTGCGATGAAGTATGTTATGGATTTGCTGAAGGGGGGCAGGGTCTGGGGGGGTCTGTAGACAAGGGTGCAGCGGAGGGTGGTGTTCGGGTTGGTCTGGATCTGGAAGTGAAGGGGCTGCATGTCGGGTGAGTGGTTGTCGGTGCTGGTCGTGAGGCAGAGGGTGTTCTTGTGTACTAAGGCGATTACTCCTCCTGGTAGTTTGGTGCAATCCTTGTGGATGATCTTGTAGCTGTCTGGGATGGCTGTGGCGATCTCCGGTGCAGAGGTGGAGTTTATCCGTGAGAAATTCAACGTCGGGGGAGATGGAGTCTAGCAGTTCTGAGATCTCCATAGCGTGTTTCTTGAGGGAGCGTGTGTTGAGTAGGATACAGCTGAGGTGGTTGTATCCAGATCTTGGGGGCTATGTGGTATGTGGTAGGCGAGTCTGGTTTGTATAGGCAGGAGAAGGTGCAGTTGCACAGGTGAAAGGTCCTTGGGTGTCGTTTGGACGAAACACCACGCATCACCAGTGTTGAAGGCATGGAGGAAGATGGCGTAACGTTTTACTTTTTTTCAAAAACTCACAGAAAGTGGAAATTGTTTTTTGAAGAAAGTAATACTAATGACCCACTCACACCATGGTAGTCTGGGTGGAGGTAATCTGTTTTTTATTTTTAGTGACGCTCACCGCTAGGTTTTGCCTGGCATTGATGTACAGCAACAAAAAAAAAAAGCCACCCATCCCCCCCCCCCCCCCCCCACACTAAATTAGGCGAACGGTTGGATGGCTAACCTCCTATGGCCCATTCTCCATTGGGCCACTGGTGTAATGTTGGTAAATGACCATGAACAGACTGCCATTGACATACTTAGGGTATGCCCAGCCCAAAACTGACCGGGTGGACCATTTGTTTGGCTGAGTTGTGACCAAGTACACACTTCACCAAACTATGTATATCACTCCCTTAGCTATGACATTATTGATGTGCATTCATTTTGAGCTTCTTCCTAGGTGTACCTGAGACCCTGTCTTTCACCGCAAACAATTATGCACTTGATGTCAGTGAGCTACATGCATAGTAAGTCCAGCACCCGCACACTACCTTATTAGCTGACACTTCGGAATTATGCAGCCTTTCTTCCAAAGTAGGGCAGTGTCACCCTTCCGGGGGGGGGGGGGGGGGGGGGGGGGGGGGTGGAGGGAGTGGAGTGTCTATCATACTACCACATTCTTCTCTCCACCACATCCCTAAGGAGGAGACGCTACACTGGTTCTATCCACCACATATGTACCTTGATAGGACTAAAGAATACACAGTAGATTTTCACATTTATTTGATTTTCTGCCCGTATTTATTCATAGTTTAGCACTATAGGATTATTTCAGTACTTTGTATAAGCAGTTAGTTTTGCAGGGGGTGTTTTATACAATTTCCCTAATTATGTATCAGTATTCTGGATTTCACCATGGATAAATGATTATTAATCCTGGACTATTACATTGCTACTTTGTTATCTTGGAGAATGGAATATCCTTAAATCGCCACCGGCCACATGTTACTGTAATTGTGTCAGTTCTCCTAGTTGCAGATAGCTCTTCTCACATCTGTGTCAATCTCCCACTTCCTGCACCGCTCCCTCAAATTTGCCTTGATTTATACAATGCATTTTTCTCTCCTCTCGGATTTCCATATCCTTATCACTCCATTTTTTCTTCTCAGGTTTTATGTCCTTCCTCCATCCAGATCCTTTCTCTCCCAGTGTCTCCTACACGTTCTTTGCAAGGTCTCTAATGTTTCCCCTTTGTTCCTGCAGGAAGCGATCTACCTCCCACAGGAGAGCTGCACATATGGGTGAAAGAAGCTCAGAACCTGCTTCCAATCCGTACTGGCACCATTGATTCCTTTGTGAAATGGTAATGTTGAGCTGCTGTGTTGCAATAAAACTGAGAAGGATAGAGAAGAGGGAATAGGTTTTGGATGAAAGGGTTAAGTGCATTTCAAACGTCTACCACATGATTATTTATACAGACCTTAAGTTCCTCAAGGACTTGCCCTCAATACAGGATCCGTTCTCTGCCAATACCCTTGAATCCTATTTATAGTATTAATTGAGGGCACACCCAGAAAAAGGCATCAGCGATCTGCACGAAAAGGTCATGGTAGAGCACTGTCTGTCACATACTAAAGAAAAACATGATGCAGAGAAAGGTGGAATGGAACTCAAGATGGAAAAGCTTCTGCAGATAATGTTTTCAGATGTGTTGCTGTTAAGACCTATGAATGTTGATAGCCGCTAAGTTAATGGAAAGGACTTCAAGGTCAAGAAGAAAAGGTCTGCTTTCAGGGTTTTGCTTTTGTGCAAAAAAGTCTCTTTTGAGAGCTGTGCCGCCTTGCAGGGACTATAGGGCACCGGAAAGGATCAGTTTTTCCCTGGCTTATGTGAGCAAGTGGAGTTGTCCCAGGTAGAGTGAATTGCTCAAATACAGTGAAGCCTTGCAACACCTCTCTCCTGCTCACTCCTTTTATTGACCCAGCGCAGGGTCAATAAAAGGAGGGGAAAATAGGCTTCAAAGTGTATTTTTAGTGATTTTGCATGGGGTTTTATATATATAAAAAAAAATTAAAAAAAAATTAAAAAATCGCAGAAATTTTACAAAAGTCCCAATTTCGTGATTTTTATTGCAAAAGCATGGAGGGTCTGATGAAGGCCTGCTGGCGAAAAAGGAGTTCTTACCAGTGCTTCCCTCTTCTCCTGTGAAGGAAGGGGTGGGGAAGAAAATTTGCAACAGCTAATTAGTTGTCACTCTGTACCCAGGCTGGACAGCCCAGGCCCACTGCACAAAGGAAGAAGCCCAGATAACTGGAGCCAACACAGAATGGGGCTCCTCTTTGAAGTTTTGTGGGAAAGGCCATGGCAGTGATGTCAGCTAAGGGCGGAGCTCAGGCTCCCAGAGTAGATGTGACCAGTGACTTCTGAATGGCGCCATCTTGAACTGCACCATTATGCTGTGCAGGAAGATTGGGACATCGGTGAAGAGGTGAGGGGTGCCTGGCTTTTAGAACCTTCCATCCCCATTTAAAAACTCTTGCACAAGCGTTTTTTTTTTCTTTCTCTGGAACTGGATGGCAGCAACAGCTGTATACGACTTCAAGCCCCATGATGCCCTAAAGAACTAATGACTCTGTCCACAGTTGACCCCCAGAACCAGTGGGTCTCTCCAAGGGCCAGTGAGGCTGGCCCCCTTTCACCCCGGTGGACCAGTTGGGGGAAGATCTGGACTTCTGTCCCCAGAAGCTGGAGAGGTGCACTACAGAAAGAGTGAAATGAGGAAAGCTGGTGCAGGGAGCCAGTAAAACCAGCTCCCTGCAACCTTTTCGCTTTTGAGGTTAGAAGGCTTGCTGGAAGTGCTCCTGGTGGCTAGAGTTTGCCACCAGTAATAAAAATGAGCCCTGGATCGATCGTCCAATTCAACGGAACGGCCCAGTTATGGCTTTTTTAAAGATGGACAACCTGTGACCTTTCCCAAGAAACAGAGCACATGGAGCACCACTGCAAAGTTTGCAAAAAAAACCTGGGGTGGGCAAGTGCCTGGGATCGACTCAAGTTCTATACATAATTAATGAGCCTCTGAAGCAGTGTGCATAGGCCCCCTGCTAATAGCTCTAGGAGGGCCCGAGGACGCCAACTGCCAACTAGTTTTTGCAAAGGGGGACTGAGACCCCCATCTCAGTGACTCTCCCCATTAGTTGCTCATTACACATTCCCTGCTCGACAGACCCATAATGCTCTGAGAAGCTTATTTATGCTTTGATGCTTGTGGTGGTGATCCTCAAAACAGGCAGGGGCACCAACAAGGTTAATGAGAAAGTGTTGGGTGGGCTACAAGAGTGCAGCAGTACAACCCTTCCCCCCAGGAAATCACCCAGTCTGGTTCATATCTGAACAGATATCTAATAGCGAGACCAACGCAAACTCAGAGCTCTTATTTTCCAGGATCACATCCGAGTTGCTCTGCTGGAACTGGTTATCTCATCAAGTCCATTTTTCTTACCAGAATGCCAGAAGAAGTACTCATATATAAAGCATGGAAACTCAAGAACTTCGGATTCAGATTGACTTGCAGGCTAAAATATATAGAAGCCTTAATGCAACACTGGTGCCCACTCGACACTAATGTAACCAGAAAAGAAAAATGGCGATTGATCAATAATTTGTGGGCTCAGCTGAATCAAGAGAGGACTACTTTAATAAGGATATCACTGCTGCATGTTTGAGAAACAAGGGGCCAAGAAAGCATTGAAGGGATCGCTCAAGGCATTGGGACCCAATGTCTCGGCAGACTCGGGCCCACGTTGTTTGATGGGTGGTAGTGTGACAACTCATTTTAGAGTTATGCATTCATGCATTAAATAAATAGAGCCTGTCTTTTGCCTTGCATCACACAAGCACTTGTGCAAAACTTAATTTAATCTTGCCTTAAGCAGCAATAAGGTTAGGGATCAAATGAGTATATCCTAATTAGGAATTCACTATTTCACGTTTGCTCAAAGTGTCTAGCCACGTTATCCCAGAGAGTCTGCACAGAATTAATGACAGCTGATAATAGGGACTCAACTCTGGAAAGTTGAACAAATGCTTTCTGGCAGTATCTGGGGTATTTTTGATGCGGGCTGTAAGAAATGTGATGAAATGTTGGTTTGGTGACCCTAATCACCTTTTTAAAAAGATTTAGTAGGATTCTTGGAGAAAGGAGTTTTATGTAAACTGATTGCTGGCACAGTGGTCATTGGTCAAGGTGCTAAGTGGTCTCAAACTCTAGTATCCTAGTGGCAGAGCTGTCGAGATTGGAAGGAATTTCTGATGAGTCTACACATTTATGACCGAGAGAGAGGTACTTAGAAGGGAATTTAATTGCATCTTTCTAGTGCTGTTAAGGGTAGCCTGATTCCTGGAACAATGCAGGTTGAAATCTTGCTTATGTGGCAATCTAATGGACACAAAATCTGATGTTTAGAATCTTCGTAACCTGTTCCTCATGGAAATCTTATCTATGTTCTAGTGACCCATTTGTGAAAAAAACAGAAGCTTAAATCTAAGTCCAATTGCATCCCATGTCAAATTTGGCAATTTTTGACCAAAGACACACAATGGTCTTATCCGCTGTCACAAATCTGTCCACAGCAGAGAAGTCCTCTCTTGAAGCTCTGTCATAGTTTATGAAAACAAAGAGAACCAGACAGACATGCTTTAGCCCGGAAGTAATCAGTATCTCAAATCTATAGCTAAAGTTTGTTAATCTAAATATTAGAAGCACTTATGAATGTTTCTTTGACCATCTGCAAATAGGTGACATACCAGTTATTTGACAGAATAGTGTTGACATTAATGAAAAAGTTCCTTATCTTCAGTAACACTCATTCTGGAGGATACTGTAACCGCAGATTCCTTACCTTCTGAATATTCCCCAGGTGTCAGACTAGATCTTAAAATTTTAAAGTAGTACCCCTGCATACTGGTAGGTGGGGTCATGCAGTTCCAAGCTGGCTTTGTTCCGCTCCTGAAGTGACATGCGTACCCACATATAAGAGCCACCCATGCACACTGACATCAATTGTTTTCTAGTCTGTCTGTGTCCCCGATGCACAGCCCAACAGCAGAATGGTCCGTACCAGTGCACAGATCTCTAGACTTGGGACCTTTTTAGATGGTGAAGAGTCCAGGCACCAGAATGGGGTTGTAGGAGGGTCAGTGAGAAATCTGCAGAGTATGCTCCAGAAAGAGCAATACCAAAGGTAACTAATTTAGTGTTCTGATGGTTACTTCGAACCACAGATTCCTCACCTTTTGAATAGATATCAAAGCAGTACCTCTGAGGTGGTGGGGCTGTCGACTGGCTCAAACCAAAAGGTCATGCAGGATCGAGCAGGCAAAGTGCCCCTCTCGTCGGACCTGGCTGTCCCCACAGTCGAGCTTCGTAAAAGTGAGGAGCAACGCTCATGTATTAGCCTAGCAGATGTCCAGAACAGGCACTCTGCATGCATATGCGGTGGTAGCAGCCTTTACCCTGGTGGAATGAGCCCGCAAGCCCGATTGGGGCCACTTCTTAGCCAGTGCGTAGCAGATTTTAATGTAGAGAACAATCCAGAGAGAAATGGCCCTTTCCTGCACTGTTCTGCCTGCTTTGCTCTAGCAAATCCAACAAAGAGGTCATCGTTCACACAATGTTCCTTGGGACGATCAATGTAGAACTTGAAAGCTCTTTGGGATCAAGCCCATGGGAGTCTCTCATCCTTAGAGGTGTGAGGTGGAGTGAAGAATGCCAGGATGTTGATCTTGACCCCAATGTGAAAAGGAGTTATCACTTTTGGGAGAAAGGAGACTCAGTCCTCAACACCAGCTTATTCGCAAAGGATGTTGTATACAGCGAATTGACAGAGGGTGTGTAGCTCATTCACACGTGTTGCCGATGTTATGGCAAGGAGGATACCTGTCTTAAGAGGCCACAATGGACAGTTGTGCAGCAGTTCAAAGGGAAAACACATTGGGAGGACTAGGATCGTGTCCCACGAAGGCATGATGAAAGGTGTAGGCTTAAGCATATTCAGCAAATACATATGCGTGGTTAAGTCAGATAGCGGTCCAGTGTTCAGATGGGCGAGGAGAAGAAGAGGAAGCGTTGGAACAAAAAGCTCTGGATGCTGACAGATAAGTGGGGCTGGGGCCAGGTAGTTTTTAAATGTGGGGGTTAGTTGAAGGGATGAGGGGGGGGGGGGGGGGGGGGGAAGTCTGGGTAGTTTTTGGAAGGGGGCCGGGTTTTAGGGCTCAGGGTGGGGGGGGGGAGGGGTCAGGGTAGTTCTAAAGGCTGGGTGAGGTTTGTGGGAGTTTTTAGGGGTGGGGGCCTGTTTTAGGACTCAGGCAGGGTTTGGTGGCAGTTTTTAAGGCTGGAGGGCAGTGTTGGGGCTCAGGGTGGGAGGAGCAGGGTCAAGGTAGTGTTAAGGGCTGGGTTGGAGGGGGTTTAGTGATGGAGGTCGGTTTTAAGGCTCAGGGCAGGGGGGCTGAAGACGTTTTTGGCCTCAGGTCAGCCGCAAGTGAAGTGGTAGTTTTAAGGGCAGGGTGGGTTTAGGCCTCAGTGGGGCATCCGAGGGAGAGGGATAGAATTTTAGGGCTGAGGGCAAAAGGGGGAGGGGTTGAGTAGTGGTAATCTTTACCACGCATATCCCTTTCCCAATCATGCCCTTACCACGAATTTGCATGCTAAATACATGCATGGTAAAATAATTCGTGGTTTAGACACAACTGTTAGCTTTTGAACATTCACACCAAGAGCTATGAAAAGGGGCTTTAGTCAGCCCCTGGTTCTCCACGGCTTGACTAAACTGCTTTTTGCAGTTCAGCCAAGCCAGGGAGACCCCGGAGCGGAGCAGCATTCCCCTGTCATAAGCTCAAGTGACTGAGCTAGGGAGGAGGGAGGGGGAAGGCTCCGGCGGTGCCCTGCAGCACATACTGCCTTTCGCTTTCCCCTGCCCACTCCATACATCTTGGAGAGAAAAAGAAAGGCAAAGGCTGTTTATTAGAACTTTGAAATGTTGAGTGCAGTGGGCCAATACCAGTTCATATAGGCCACTGCTGCTCCTGGAGCGCTCAACATTCCAGTGTTCTAATTACCCTGTAAGTATCCGTTTGTAGCATGTAGGGCTGTTGAATTACCATACTTCTCGGAAGCATATGGCTCTGATCACATATCTCTTTTTCTAAATTAAGCTCCTTTTTGCAATACATGTGCACCATATTGTGTTCGCTCACCACTCCATCCTACTCTCATCCAGTGTGCGAAAAAGCTATCTAAAATGGAGTCGGTACCCTCGCGCTTTGCCAACTAAGGGAGAAGTCACAATACACCTTGTGACTTTAAAGACTTCTTTGAAGAAAAAGAATTTGCAGAAACTCCAAGCCTAACACTAGATGGCTGGAATATGCCGAGCGTGTGAATCTATAGCATTACATTCTACAAACAGATGCTTAGAGGGTAAGTAACATTTTCCTTTCTAATTATTAAAAATGCTTTCACAAGAAGAATCAGATGGGAATTGGATGTCTTCAATATGAATTATTGGGTTTGTTTGCAGGAAAATCTTCCACCTGTTTAAAGAATGTCACGATACGATATCTAGCTAATATGAATATTACACTAAAAACATTAATGCATCTGCAGGAACAATATTATGCTTGTGTTGTACGAGTTACTTACCTTCAGTAACTATGTATCTGGTAGAGACGATTCTAGCCGCAGATTCCTTCACGTAGAATTATCCCCAGGCGCGAGACTGGATCCGGAAACTTTTTTTGCCACAGCATCCCTGCGCACCAGGGGCAGGGCGACATCACGCGACTCCGCCCAGGCGTTGTCTGCGTACGTGACATCAGCAAGGTCACATAAGACCCACCGCGGCGCGTCTACGTCAGTTTTCTTCGGAGAACTTTTCCGCACCACAACGCGGAACCACCAGATAAAAAACTGTGGAAGCATGGGAACAGTGTGTGAAGAGCAGAAAAATTGGAAAGAAACGGTGACTAACACCACCACCAGAGTAGTGCCAACACCGCAGAACCCAAGCGCAGGGATAGAAGCAAGCAGAAACCTGCGCAGTCACCCTGCCAGCACAGACAACCTCCCATCCCTGTGCCCTGGAGGCAAGAACATGCGTAAAAGTCATGGCACACGTAGGAAAACCACTCACCTCCCCCTCCATCATGAGCAAGGAATGGGGCCAGTCCCAAGACAGACAGGGACAACAAATCTCCAAGCCACCCCAACCTAGAGAGCAACCACCCACAGGGGACAAGGGCAAGACAAGGCCAGATGACCCTTAAGTAGAGGATAGAAATGGAAGGAAGGGAGAACAGGCATAGAAAGCAATCCCCCCCCAAACCTGGAGCAGCCAGAGGAGCAGGGCACCGGAACCCCATCCTCCAAAGGAGGAATGAACCGCCCCCAGACAGAGCCACCCGTCAAGAACAAGGAAGGCACTCACAGGAGACACAGCCCCCCACCGGGAGGCGAGTACCGAAGACCAACCCAAAGGTCCTCGCAGAATAGGGGAGGAAGGGCGGGCCGTGAAGGAATCTGCAGCTAGAATCGTCTCTACCAGATACATCATTACCGAAGGTAAGTAACTCGTACAATCGATAGAGACTACTAGCCGCAGATTCCTTCACGTAGAATAGATACCCTAGCAATACCCCCTGGGAAGGAGGGTCTGCGAAAGGACCCTATCAGCCAATGCAGAACAGAGGGCCCCACAGGGGACCAGATCTGTGGAACAGGTAGAACCTCGCCCCTGCCAGGCCAAGGGAACACCCTCAAGCAGGATCCCACCAACCCCAAGGGGATGTAGGAGGTAAAGGTAGCTGAAGAGGCTCGTACACTCACAGCAGGGGAACCAAGGGCAAGGACTGAGAGGCCGAAGCACCCCACACCCCCACAAGGCAACATAGCTTCCGCCCAATGCCGAGACAGGAAAAGCGGAAGAAAAAGAAGAAGCCTAGAGGGCCCAAGGAAACTAGGGAAAGAGGCGAACCCACTCCAGATGGAGAGCAGCCTGCCAGCCAGAACAGCGCCGGCAGTCAAAGCCAGAAGCAAGAAGAACAACCAGAGGCCCCTGGAAGGCAGAGTAGGCGACGCCCAGCAAGGGAGACACAGGATCATCCCAGACCTCAGGACAGGAGCAGGGAGAGGAGGAGATGTGCAGGCCACCACTACGAGTGGCCACGCACACAACCACAGGAAGCAAAAGCAACCTACTGAAACGCCATGGAGAACAGGCACCCGAAGGTGACCAGAACCCTCTAGCAGAGCGCAAGCCATATGACAGCTACCACTACCCCACATAGGGTACGTTAAGTCCCAAGATAAGGGAACCCTCTTTGGAAGAACCTCCGCAGCAGAGGTAAAAACAAAAGAGCCACGGGGGAAAAACACCCCCGCCAAAGGCTTGACAAGCAGCCCAAGCAAAGCAGAAGGCCCAATCTCAAGGCCAAGCCTGCGTAACAACTCCTGCAGAACCACACACAATCAACACAAGGGCCGTCCAGCAACTAACAATGCCAAAGTCCCAAGAAAGGACGTAAACGGCCAGAAAACACACTGCACAGCCAGAACAGCCAGCTTAAGAAGGCCCAGAATCAACCCAACTCAGAAGTCACTGAGGAGGGGGCGGAGGAGGCGGCGGAGGACGGAGCCCTGCCAAGAGCCTTTGGATGGCGGTGTCGGCCGGGGCATGGAACAGGCTGCCATCAAATGGAAGGTCGATGAGTCGCTCCCGACTCTCAGGGAATACTCCATCCCAAAGCCAAGCATGGCGACTGGAAGCCATGGCCAGGCCCAGCACCTCTGAGATGTCCAGAGCGGAGCGGAGAATAAACGCTGCAAGCTCCCGTCCATACAATGCATGATGCCGTAAGTCCACCAGGCCAGACTCCTGGGATGTTGCAGATCCCAGAGACTCAGCAGAGTCCCACAAACCGGAGGAGGCCCTAGCCAGCACACACAAGGTGTTAAGGGCTCGCAGGGCCGCACTGGTCGAGGCAAACATGTTGCGTTCCCCAAGAGTCCAGCCAGCGGGCCTCTCGGGACGGCGGAGTCAACAGTGGCGGCAGGGAGGGAAAAGCAGTCTGCAAAAGGGGGCTGGCGGCTGAGGGGTGAAGGGAAAGACATGCCGGGTCACGCGGCGCTGGGAGGTGCCGGTGCAGAAGATGCTGAGGCACCGGGTCCCCTGAGACAGGACGCCTCCAAGCCCCCTTCAAGGAAGAAAGGAGCGAACCTTCAAAGGGAAGTAAGATTTCCCTCCCACCAGAGCCCTGGAGGAGGACCTCCAATAGATGGTCTGCCGGAAAGTGAGCCACCTGGTCACTAATGCGCAGAATGCCCACAGCCGTGGACACCGCGTGAGCGAAGGCCGCACCCGCCTCCGCAGTGGAGAAAGCAGCTCCTCCGTGGGCGACGGCTGCAAACTAAGACGCCGTCCCCGAGGCCAAGCGGGGCGGGCAAGGGCCAGACCTCAAAGTCAGAAGGAGCCGAAGAATGAGGGACCTGCCGCTCGTCCGATAAACACCCCTGCCCCAGGAAGGGTGGCGAGCCGCCCTTCGATGCCGGTGAAAAAGACACCACACGGCGACCAGTCTCCGGGGAGGACGACACCAAGATGCAGCCTGCCTCCGGATTAGAAGGCGTGTCCGAAGACGAATCCGTGGTACGACCCCTGCGCGGAGCCGTAGAGTCCGCTGCTTGAGGTAGGACGTCGGCACCAGCCGGCGTCACCGGACAAGGTACCTCCAAGTCACCCCGCACCGGGGACTGGAATAGAGGTGGAGCCGCGCCGGCCCTGGGGCGGCGCTGGAGTGACGTCGACCCGACCCCCGCCGAGGCAGCCACCTGCGTGGGGAACGAGACAGGCCTGGGTGAAGATCGCTTCGGCAACCCATGTGGCCGTGTCAGGGACGATTCAACCTCCGACGAGGCAGCTGCCTGTGGGGAGGGACGAGGGGGGCCCGGAGAGGGACGGGGGGTCCTCCCTCGGCCTCGACCCGGAGCGGGACGAGGAGGGTCCACCGACCCCTGTGGCTTCGCACAGTCCAGCTGCTGCCGGCACCGTAGCGGCGTCACCTCAGCCTTAGACAGGACCACTTTGTCAAAGGACCGAGAGGGGCTCGGGGATGCGACCTGAGCCCCGGCGACCTCCCGCGACACCACAAGGACCCCCGCGGGAGTTTGCAGCGAGGCAGAGACACCGTGGCCTGAAGGAGGTGCCCCAGAGGAGCTGCACCCCAACAGAACCACATCCTCCAAGCCTGGATCCGAACCAGCCGGGGCCGGAGCCACCGGCGGTGGCGCAGAGGGCCCTGCGCAGAGCGAGGTCTCCGCCGACGCCCCAGAAGGAGGAGGAGATGCCAGCGAGGCCTGCAAAGCTGCCACGTATGTCTCTATTTGGACTCTCGATGCCCCAACACTGGGAAACGGTGGATAGGACGACACGCGGGGCCGCATCACCCGCGGAGTGTCCACGCCCCCAGTAGGCCAGAAACCAGCCCCCGGGGACAAACCAACACTTACCCACCGGGGAGCGACGCTCACGTGACATCGGAGAAAGGCGAGGACGACGACCACGGCCGGATCTGAAGCCGTCCGTCGAAGCAGACCGAGGGGAGGACGTCGACCTGGAGAGACACGCCGAGAGAAGTTTCATCCGGCGCTCCCGCTGCGACTGCAACTTCAACTGTTGGCACTGCGTACAATCTGTGGTGCCGTGATCCTCCCCCAAACACCACATACAAATGAGGTGAGGGTCTGTCGCCGACATAAGATGCCCACAAGACGTGCAAATCTTAAAGCCCGAAGGCATTCACACACTGTTCCACCAAAAGAAATGGAAGAAAAAGGCCCCCCCCCCCCCCCCCCCCCAACAGGCCCGTAGCAAGGGTCGGATCCACGTTGCACGCGGAAAAGGAAAAAAACTGACATAGGCGCGCCGGGGCGGGTCTTGTGTGACCTCGCTAACGTCACGTTCGACGCCTGGGCGGAGTCGCGTGGTCGCCCCACCCCCGACGCAAGGGATGCAGTGGCAAAAAAAAAAAAGTTTACGGATCCAGTCTGATGCCTGGGGATAATTCTATGTGAAGGAATCTGCGGCTAGGAGTCTCTATCAGATGTTGCCCATTCAATCCTAACTGCAATATGAGCTTATTTTAGCATCTTTCCGTCACGGAATTAAGTACCCTGGGAAATATATATTGAGTGTTATTCTAAGCTGATTGGAAGGTATATGCTACTGCTCACATCTAAGAATTGTAATGTAAGGATTTTTTTTATATATTTCGTGCTGTGATGAATGCCTTAATGGAAGTATTATTCTAATAATGGATATGGGCATAATTGTTAAGGGTCTATTCAAAATGCATTCCAATGCTTACATTATTGACAATCTGATTTCAGTATTGGGGTAAATGCTGTGCTTATATTAAAGGATTCCGATACCTTTGTTAGAGGCTATCCGATGCTTGGATTAATTGGAACCTACGTGGATAACGAGGGCAAATGTGCTTAAATGTACAGTAAAACAATGACAGCTTACATGAAATATGATGCTGAAGTGAGAACGTTTAGACCTTCTGTTTATTGTGAATGCCGCGTGATACTAATATTATGGCTATATTATACACAAGGGCAATTTTATGGGAATGCTAGAGTTATTCTAAGGCCTATACGAATGACGATCTAGTCACGGAGTTTGCATTAATGAAACTAATGTTGACAGGCATTACCCTCTGCATGGCTCGTTATAGAGCAGATGCCCATGATCTGACTGACTTCCCTTCACAGCACGTCTCTGTAGGTTTTGGGTTACTAACCTTGGTGAGCACGATAGTCACAGTGTGCTGAGGGCCTCAGAAATGGTTTGGGACCCAGAGCAAGTCTCTGCAGCCCAGAGGGACACACCAACTGTGCCTCTCTGATCTGAGTGATTCCAGTCATTTCACCGGGCTGGAAAGAACTAGCAGCAGCGGTTTGTAATGGAAAAGACAGGGCATTTCACCTGATTTATTCAGTGCGAGCCGAGTTTCATGCCAAGTTTGGTGTAATGCTGTAGAGTATTTTTTTCCTATGGGGAAGAGCAAAGATTCATAAGGGAGAAGAAATGGGATATAGTGCTTTTTTTCACCCCCACTCCTTTAAGATCTGCATGAAACTCAAAATATCAAGATTAAGCTAAACGTGTTAAGCGTCTGCCAAGTGTTGTGCAGATCCGTACAATCAGCATAAAAATGAGTGTTTTTGACCTTCCATTCATCTTTAACCCCTCAACTACACACCACCCAGCCCTCTTGAGCTTAGTGGTACCTGAGATTCCTGCACCGGGCTTAACGTGCTAAAACTGACATTTCATATGGATGCGTTTTAACTTTGCTGCCCTTGACTAAACTGCATAGAACTTCCCACACCCTCATAAGACCAAGCATGCCAAATTTCATATAGATTCTTCAGAAATGTTATTGTCAAAGAAACAATGTTTGCCCTCCCAGAAATGTAACTGTCCATCTGATGAGGGCCTGTTCTTTTGGACATAGGCATCTATGAGGTGCAGCTGGGCTTGCTGGTTGTGTGCAGTAGTGAAGGAGAGAGTAATCGCAGTCTCAACCCCTTTGTCTCCAGTTACATGCTTCCAGATGAGAGCAAATCAAGTCGCCAGAAGACGCGGGTGATCAAGAAAAGCTTGAACCCCACTTTCAACCATACCATGGTGTACGACGGGTTCCGCGCCGAGGACCTGCAGGAAGCCTGCGCAGAGTTCACTGTCTGGGACCACGAGGCCTTCTCCAGCCAGCACATTGGGGGTCTGCGGCTCAGTATGGGCAGAGGTGAGTTTAGTAGGGAAGGAGTGTGAAGGGGGTCACTGGATAGTGTATAGGAAATCCCAGAGCAGGAGGCTACAGGAAAGCTGGCCAACAGGGGTTCTGAAGAAGGAGGGGTAAAAAGTTAGGTCATTTTGTTGTTGGAAGAAGCAAGGGCATGGGAACAGAATAGTACAAGCTTCACACAATGGAGACCGTGGAGATGGCTTAATTCCATTTAATGCCGTCTAATCCTCCAAAGGTGGCAGATCTTGTCAGCCTCTAATCGGTGGTAAACGACCAGATTTAAACAAGAGACAAAGTTAGAAGAGTCTATTCTGCATGGACAGTATGCGCATGATGAGGGATTTGAGAGCAGGAGAAGGCGGAAGTACATCAACCCCTGCATCCCATGGGCAGCAGTGAGTACAAGTAGCCCCGTCCCAGTATAGCACAGGCCACTCCCACATAGGTGCAGCAGCGACACCCAGTGCACAGTCAGAATAAAGCATTTGACTGTATATGCAGTTTTTTTTTTACCATATGAGGTCATTGTGGTTTCTTATCTGAAATGAAAGAGGATAGAGTGAATACCAAACAATCCTAGCTAGATGCACGGCAGAAATCATCAGAAGTCTTTAAAATACAAAAAATTTTAAAAGTTGTATATATACTGCTGATACCATAGATGGAGTTGTGCAAATAGTCAAGGGTGAAGAGGCACATGTGAGACGGATGGGCCTGGAAGGTGATGTGTGAAAATGTATGATGTGTATTAGAAGGAAAGCTGAGAACGTCCAGGCTGATGGTATTTTTCTCTTTCCAGGGAGTAGTTATGGCTTACCGGTGCACTGGATGGACTCCACTGAAGAGGAGATACAGGTGTGGAAAACAGTGATGGAGAAACCCAACCAGTGGGTGGATGTCAGTCTACCGCTGAGGACCAACCTAACTCCAAGGGTCTGACCATTCTATTTTGCGCCCCCTACTGACACCCATGGCATTTCTGATGGGCCAAAATATGTACCTTGAGCCTCTGCAACAGAAAGGGACCTCCAAGCTGTGGACAGAGTGAATGGCCGGTTTCTACAGCTACCGAGGCCCTCTGTACCATGCTCTGGGGCTGGTGTAACCCCAGAACCTACTGCCCAAAATCTTGGGGTGCAGGAAAGAAGGCAGGCGTGACCTATGACTGTATAAGGAATGACAGCAGAACTTTAAGCAGACACCCAACTGGTCACCAAATATTTGACAAGTTTAAGAGTTACCCCAGCGGTCAGGTTTCTTTACAGGAGCTGGTGGCCCCCAGGAAATGGGAATTGGTATAATACAGCACCAAGAGGTTTGGATGTCAACGCGATAAATTTATATTATTCATGTTTTAATGAGACAGGACTGAGTAGCTGGCTGGCTTTTACAACAGTCATGACCAGTTCCAAATGTACTTTAAAAATCCTCTCTACTGTTCCCCAGTGGAAAAAAATGGAGTTAAGAGAGCAAGGAGCCAGCTTGGATGCAAAAGATACAGGTTCAACACAAGGCTGCACTCGCTTGAGCTTATGGGCATATTCGTTTCTACAACTGGAAGCATTTAAGATTATTTGTGGCAGCATAACTAGATACATACGTCTTTGAAAGGGAAAAATTCAATTTTCAATTTAGGTAGTCTTTGTTCCAATGAGTACACATCGAGAATAACTGAAATAAACTCTTTATTAATATAGTCTTATCCTGAGTGAGAATTTACAATGATAAAAAACATGTTTTGCTACGGTAACGAAAGCCCAAGCAAGGCAACGCCCTTGTGTTGGGAATTTTCGTCTGTCTTTTTGAGCCAGTTCATCTCAGGCCAGGTTTCTTGAATGAAGACAGGGCCAGTCTAGAGACAGACTAAGAGTAGCTTGTCAGTTAAAATATACATACATCTCATACATTCTGCACAGGATTTCATAAATAGTTTTTTCTCGATTGGTCCCATCAGGAGACAGGCCAGTTGCACTAGCCTCCTTGCATCATAACAGAGCCTGTACATCTGCTTGTACACCCTAACATCAATTTAATGTACAAGTGATAGACTGTGGAACAGAGATTGTAAATCACAATGGTGCTCTTGCTTTTAACAGCACATTGGCTACTGCATATTTTCAGTTATAAACCCCCCCCCCCCGGATTCAAATCATACTATGAGCCCATTCTAGGTGGAAATTGTAGAAAAAGCTCGACATTATTGCTTTAGGTGAAATTTAGCAAACAATTAGATTAGGACGAATATAAAAACGACAGCATAACTGCTCTTCCGGGTTTAGCGGTAGGGTGCAAACCAAAACTCTTGTAGTGTGTCCAGACCCATCTGGGGTAAGGTGGGCGGGATACCAGGAGCAGAGGTATAACCAAGTCACCTTTTTTTAAAGTAATCCCACTCTGGAAAATAGGTTACTCCTCCGGTTTCGCCAATTCTGAACAGTCGCTTTCGCTGCTGTTGCTGGAATGTAGTCACTTTGGGGCATCATTCTGCAGATTTGCTTTGGATCGACGGTGCTCCATAATCGCCCCCCAGATTCGACAAACTAGCCCACCTCTGAAAGACAAAAATGAGATTTTAAGTAACTTGATGTGTTACTGGCATGCAGATGTTTTAGAGCGGCTGCCCTGTCTACTGACAACCCATGGGCACCTGCTAGTGCTTCTGGACCACAACCTGGAGGCCATAAAGTGCCGCAGTCAGAGTTTCTATGTATTTAATTCACGCACCTTCAGTCCCATTTCATTTCATTTAAAGAACCATTTCTCATCAACCCCATCATTTTTTAGGGCCCTGGCGTGGCACTGGCTTTATTTCCTTTCAAACCGCCTCCCTATTTCATTTATCGAAAATACTGCAGTCAGTGTGTGCATGCCTCCTCCAAGCTACTGGAGTTCTGTACACTCCATGGTTAATGTAGGCTTAAGGACAGGCTACATTTACACAGAGATTGGCCCCGCCACCTGATCAGCAGTTGTTTTGTTAACTTGGCACGTATGATTAAATTCTTGAAATAATATGGTTTAATCACTGTAACCAATAAGAGTTGACAAAGTATGTATTACAGTTTTGGTAAGGGTATGCCTACTTGATTAGGCGTGTGTTAGAAAGTTAAGCAGTGCCTGGGCTTTCCTACTGTCTCACACTGCAAGCTTTTCCTAATAATGCCGGAAGTTAAACTAGTGCAATTTTCGGAAGATATACAACTGAAAAATCTTCCACTGCATGCCCATATAATTGGGAACCCACACACTCACGAGTGAGCCTTTCAAGTGGCACTAGCAATAAACACTTTACTACAAGCAGTGTCGGTTAATATAAAACTACATTAGTATTACACAAGCAGTAACCTCTTTACACTGATGACCCCCCCAAAGAATGGGTAACGCAGACTGCCACGAGTGCACATGAGGGCAGGTCCATCTTTTGACTGTATTTTCCAAGTTACTTGTTTCTTTCAACTACCTGGGAAAGTGTAGATCTGGATGGTGTAGAAGGGGTCAGAAAGAGGCAGGGAAGGTATGGGTGTTAGAAATGTGGGGAGACAGAAGGGACTTAATGAAGAGAGAAAGCAAGTAAATTAAGGAGGAGTTGAGAGACAAAAAGGAGACCATGAATAGGATGAAGATGTGAAGAGGAAGGTGCAGAAGTATGGCGAACCGAGGATGGAAGGAAAGGGTGAAAAACGAATGACCAGACAGAGAAATGGGTGTTAAGGGAGAGAGAAGGTAAGGTCGTGAGAAAGCGAAGGTCGGCTTGGACAGTAAAAGGGAGGGTGGATTGGAGTGGACTGAATGAGAAGATATCACAAGAATAAAGAACTAACAACGTAGGGGCACGGCAGAGATGAAAATAGGAAAAAAAGAAGCAGAAGGGGGAGGGCCCTGACAGATATGTCGGGAAATAGGAGCAGTCAATGGTTCTTAATTAAAAAAAGAAAAGGTTAAAATTAAGATCTGTATTCGAGACTGCAAAAAAAAAAAAAAAAACGGAAAGTTGCTGGAGTTGGACTAACTATAACTGGTTACGCCAGCATACAGCACTACTGACCTTAGCCACAAGCGGCAGCAGCGGTCTACAGTTGTGGAGTACAAACTTGCATGTTTTGAGGGTTTGCAAATGTCAGCACCTATGCGCAAAAGTTATGTCTTTTATGCACTAAATTGCTTCAGAATATGAAAGACAAAGGGCTTCACTATAACATTTCATGGGCTAAACGGGGTGCTTGGATTGCAAAGCAGACAAAGTTGGGAACATTTCGCTCAATTAACGTGTTTTGAACAAAGTTACAAATAAAAGAACTTGTTAAGACTTGTCGGCCAGGGTCTTTTCATTTTTTATTTATTATAAATGTCTCAAATAGAAAGGGCTTCTAATGCATCCCTCTAAAAAGTAGCCGTAATACAGGCTTCATTCACAAACAGATAATGCTTTAGAAAGCAACAGTGCAAGCTTCCCTCGCCCACTGCAAAACAGAGGTCTCCAACATTTTCTGTACTGAGAGCGACTTCTTCTCAATGAAAATCACCCCGAGCTAGTAACAGATTTTTATCGCATTACAGCCATCAGCTGTAAATATGTTTTGCGAATGCATTCCTTTTGTCTTAATCCACATATCAGTTTCTGAAAATAAACATCTTACTTCCAAATACCTCTTCCATTTTGGGCAAACTCAATTTCCCATTTTTTTCCTGAAGGAAACATTATTTTTGCCTTCAAACACCAGTTTTCCTTTTTAATAAATAGGCAGCCGCCAAACATATTTGCCATTTCATCAAGTACTCACATTTGCAAACGCTTCAGATAAACAGAATCAGCTTCAAATGTACAGACTTTGATCACAAACCATGAATTCTTGCCATATCATCAAAGATGCCTCTAATTTGACAATAATGATCACTATTATATATTTTAAAAAAAGTACCTCCTTGCTAAACATGGGCACCATAATGGTGAGGTAAGGTAGTTCAAAGTACATCAGTAATTGCCATTATTATGCCGGGCATGGCCAAAATTAAGTACGTCATGCTTGCAAAAAAGGTTACAGATGGCTGGGATTATGCCCAACAAGAATGCTCAAAGTATGTCAAGGATGACCATTACCATGCAAGGGCCTCTACTATGCCACAAACTGAGACAATGTGGCAGAGGTGAATCCCTGTAGGATGGAGCGCCATCTATGTTTTGAGATGCATGCCACCAGGCATAGCTTCCAGGGAGAACAATGGTCAGCTGGGAGGCGCACATTGGCAAACACACACCGACATCTGCCCACATGCCCACACACAAAGATGAATGGACAGTGAGGCTCAAAAGAGGGTCTAACCTTTGCTCCGTGCAGTTATAGGTTAATCATGCAACCGACTCAAAAGTTTTCTTTCTGTCTGCAAACTGCCCACACTCGGGTGACTGCACTCTAGCTGCTCTGGTTACTGTTGGCATTCTTCTTTCCCGGACCATTGTTCACACACAAAGTGTGAGAGAGTGGGGCCTGTGACTTTGCTAGATTGATAGTGGATACAGACAGCCTATGAAGCCTGACAAACACAGTGTATGTCTGAGGTTTGCACGTGAGCCTGCCATTAGTTTGGTTGGCTTCCACTTTAAGGCTCTTGAGATAAACACTGTTGTCTTCTAATATGCATACACCCTCTCTATATGATGTGTTGGGCAGAGCTTCATTTTGGTAAGCGACTTCAAGTGCGTTGGCGAGCAACCAGTAGCTGTCGAGATACTCTTTGGAGACCCATGATGTACAAGTCAAACCGAAGCAGTAAAGGTTTCATTCACATCAAATAACTACAAGGAAGACAAAAGTCAATGGTGATACAGGCTTCCCTCAGATCTGGGTGAGTTAAAGCATACACGTTTTTTCGATGTGTATTCACGTAATTTCAGTGAAAATTATGCGTTAACAACGAATTACACAAACGGCTATATACAAGCAACAATGCATGCTTCACTCACTTAAACATGTAAGGCAAGCCGGGCAATGAGACCATCCCTCAAAGAGATTATAAGCAATAAGGAAAGGAGGCGAGTAAGCCTCCCTGGCATGTGCAGGACGGTTACCAATAGTGCAAGCTTCCTTCACATACAGACTGGGTACAAAGCAGTTTCGTATCAATACCGTAAACGATAAAACAAGTACTGAACAAACAAGCTACACACACTAAGGACAGCACAGGCAGAGAAAGCTCCATAAGAACCCGCACTTCTCTCTCTTACCCAGAATGTGCCCATTATCATGACCGACATGTTGACTCCCACCAATAGTGCCCCTTTGCCCACCAGAATAATATGAATTCTACGTTTTACAGATTCATTGTGATCATACTGCTCTCCATTATTCCACTTCCTAGGAGATATTCCAAGCACATTTCAGTCAGCATGACTGACTATACTCTATGCCCCTTAACCCCACACTCCTGACCCCACAAATTCAGCCTTGGACTACATCCACATGCTGCTCACTCCAGACTCAGATGCACACTCATCACTGAAAGTTGAGGATGTTCTGTACTGCCAGAACCTACAAACCTACAAGCTCAGAAAAGTAGCATCTTTCCAAGACACTACCCTCTCATTCAATCTCAACTTCAGGGACTGCTGCAAAGACTCAATGTACAAGTTACTTACCTTTGGTAACGATGTATCTGGTAGAGAAGATTCTAGCCGCAGATTCCTTAACGTAGAATTATCCCCAGGCGCGAGACTGGACCCGGAAAACTTTCTTGCCCAGCACCTCTGCGTGCCGGGGGCAGTACCACGCGACTCCTTCGCAGGCGTGACGTCAGCGAGGTCACATAACCCCCACTCCGGCGCGCTGACGTCAGTTTGCTTCGGAGAACTTTTCCGCGCCACAATGCGGAGCCATCACAACAAAACTGAGGAGAGCATGGGAACAGGGTGCGAAAAAACCAGAGAAACAAAATAGAGAGAAAAAAAAAGGTGAGAATCACCACCAGGTGGCACCAAGGCACAAGAAGGCGACAACAGCAGGCCAGAGCAGGAAAAGAGCATAGCACCACTCTGAGGAACAACTGTGCAAGCCAAGGCGAAAGCACCAGGTGGCAGTAAAGCACCAGAAGGCCAGAGCAGCGAAGCCATAGCAAGAAAAGCGGAAAGCACCACTCCGTGGAACCACCTTGTAAGCCAAGGCGAGAGCCATCCTGGAGGCACAAGCATGTGAAAGCGCAGTGACAGAAAGAGAGAGGGTCTGCAACCACAAAGGGAAGGGCCACAAGCCCGGAACAGAGGAGCAACAGCAATCCACCCCCAAACTACACTGCCATGGATGGCCATACCTCCTGAAAGGAGTAGGTGGTCAAACGACAGGTAATCCATCTGCAGACTAAAGTGCCAAAGAGTGCCATAACCCCTGAAAGGAGTAGGAGGGACAAGTAAAAGAACCCCCAACGAAGAAGACCAGGTAGTGATCAGAAACTCTAACAACAGAGGGAAAGAGCAAAAGGAGGCCCTCACGCTGGAGAGAAACCAGCTGGAGGGATGTCTGACCGAAAGAAAACGAAGAGGACATCCACAGAAGACAAGCCACCCAGAGGGAGGCGACTGCAGAAACCCAAGCAGAGGGCCCTTGCAGATCGGGGAGGAAGAACGGGTCGTGAAGGAATCTGCGGCTAGAATCGTCTCTACCAGATACATCGTTACCGAAGGCAAGTAACTTATACATCTGATAGAGACGACTAGCCGCAGATTCCTTAACGTAGAATAGATACCCTAGCCATACCCAGAAGAGAGGAGGGCATGCGAGAGAGCCTCCCCACCAGGAGAGACACAGGGCCCCAGCAGGGGACATCACGGGGCCAAGAAGGGAAAGGCCAGGATATCCTAAGCCCAACCAAGAGGGAACTGCCCAACACCCCGCATAACAGACAGTGCCCGAAAAGCCTCAAGGAACACAAAGATCACCTCAAACCCTAGGGAGAAGAGGTAGAATAGAGGTAGGCCCACCATAAGAAACACATACACAGTGACAGAAAACAGCTGAACACACCTCAGCCGCAAGCAGCGGACAAGGCAGGGACGGCTCCACCGCCAAAAGCGCAGACGGAAGAAGAAAGGCACAAGAGAATACATCAAAGGCCACAATGGTGTATTAGAACAGGCCTGCACTGGCATGCACAGCTAGCAGCAGACAACACCACGGAACGGTGCACCCAGGACAAGCTAGAGGCCAGCTGAAGGCAGAGGCCAGGAAAAGCCAGGACACGATCCAAGGGAGGAGCCGGCACACACTGACCCACAAATGAAGTGGAACCAGGCAGAAAGAAAGACGGACCAAGCCGTCCACCAGAACAAAAAAAACAGGGAAGCCAGTCCCCTCCCGGAACACCAGACAGGGGACCAAGTCGGACAGAAGTGCAAAACCGCTACAACGCGGTGCCGCAGACAGCAGGCCAGACTAGGCTAGCAACACAGCGACCCAGGAGAAGGCTGGACCGGGGCGCAAAGCAAGCCGTTCCGAAACCATCAGCGAGAAGATCGCACCTGCGACATACCGTGACGCCACGGAGAGAAGCCCGAAGGGCGACCATACCTCCCCAGCACAGGATAGAGCTATGTAATAGCTACCATTACCCCGCATAGGGCATGTTACGTCCCAAGAACATGGGAACCCTCTTAGGAAAAAGTTTCCGCAGCAGAGGACAGACAAAGACCTATGGAGAAAATCGCAGACGGCTTGCCAATCAGCCAATAAAGAATACACAGAAGGCCTAATCACAGGCCTACACGGCTTACCAACTGCCAAAAGCACAAGGCAAAGAAGGGCCGACCAGCAGCTAACAGCACCAAAGTCCCAACAAAAGGACCTGAAGGCACAACTACACAGAACACACAACCGGGGCTACTCGCCACAAGGCCCCAGGAAAACAACGGAAGAACACCTCCCAAAACACAGACCGGCTCACAGGTCACTGAGGAGGAGGAGGACGAAGCCCCGCAAGAAACCTCTGAATGGCAGAATCAGCAGGGGCGTGGAACAAAAGAGCGCCATCAAAGGGAAGGTCAACCAGCCGTTCCCTAACGTTCTCAGGGAACACACTATCCCGTAGCCAGGCATGTCAACAAAAGGCCACTGAAGAAGCCATGGTACCACCAAGCACCTCCGAAATGTCCAGAGCCGATCTAGGAATAAATGCCGCCAGCTCCCGGCCATCCAACACATGGTGCCTCAGATCAACACAGGCACCCTCCTGAGAAGCGGCAGACATAAGGGACTCCCCCCGAATCCCACAAGCAAGAAGTGGCCCTAACCAATACACAAAGTGTTAAGGGCCTGCAAAGCCGCACTGGTGGAGGCGAAGATATTGGGCCCCCAGGAATCTAAACAGTGGGCCTCCCGTGACGGATGAAGACAACACCGATGGCAGGGAGGGAAAGGCAGTCTGTAAAAGAGGGCCCCTGGTAGAGGGGTGGAGGGAAAGACAGACAGGATCATGCGGTGCAGGACGGTGGCGGTGCAGAAGTGGCTGGGGCACCGGGTCCCCCGTGGCGGGCCGCCACCAAGCCCCCAAAAGAGAAGTGTGGGGCGAAGCCTCGAAGGGAAGAAGCAGCTCCCGACCACCAGAACCCTGATGGAGGACCTCCAGCAGATGATCCGTGGGGAAATGGGCAGCTGGATGGCCCATGCGCAAGATTCTCGCAGCCGTGGAAACAGCCCGAGCGAAGGCAGCACTTTTCTCCGTAGGGCCCCGCGGCAGGGAAAGCAGCTCCCCTGTGGGCGACGGCTGCAAGCTAAGGCGGCCGTCCTCCAGTCCAACCGGAGGAAGGAAAGGCCAAGCCCGGAAAGGGGGAAGGTGGACCGATGAATGGGGAACCTGAGGTGCCTACGGCGAAGACTGCGGGCGCGGCGACAGCCAGGAGCCATCCTTAGAGGACTCTGGGGAAAAAGCCACGATGCGGCGACCTGTCTCCGGAGAAGATGAAACCAACAACCGCCGAACCTCTGGAGAAGGGGGGGCGTCCGAAGACAAATCAACGACCCGAAGCCGCAGAGTCGGTGACCGGCGTCAGGTCAACGTCGACTGGCGCAGAAGGGGACGCCGGCACGACCTCCGCCACAATGCGCGGCGCAGGAGACAGAGGCTGGGTCGGAGCCGGGGCAGCTAAAGAACGGTGCCGAAAAGGCATCGACTCTCCCTCCGACGCGGCAGCCGCCGGCATGGAGAGACGAGGGGGCCCCGGGGACATGCCATGACCCCTATCTGGCTCTTGCGGCGCCACCACGGCCACCAGCTGCCTGCGCCCGAGCGGCATCACCTCGGCCTCAGACAAGTCCGCCACCTGCCCAGAGGACCGAGGGGGACTCGAGGACACGCCCGAGTCCCAGCAACCTCCCGCGACACCACAGGGACCCCTGCGGGGGTTTGCGGCGAGGCAGAGGCACCGTGGCCCGAAGGAGGGAAGCCCGCAGGAGGGAACCCTTAAGGGCCGCACCCCGACAGCACCACCACTTCAGAACCTGGAGTCGAACCTGTCGGCGCCGGTGGCGCTGCAGAAGTCCCCACACGCGGCAAGGGATCCGCAGACGTCCCTGGAAGAGAAGAAGAGGGAAGAGCCAAAGAGGCCTGCAAGGCCGCTGCATAGGCTTCCATCTGGGCTCTAGTCGCTCCCCACGCCGGGGAACGGCAGATAGGGTGGCAACGCACGGGGCTGCACCACCCGCGGAGAACCCGCATCCCCAACAGGCTGGGTACTCTGCCTCGGGGACAAACTGCGACACTTACCAACAGGTGAGCGACGCCCTTGCGGCCTGGGAGAGGGACGATGTCAGATACAGAAGCGGTGGGTCTTGAAGCCTTCCGCGGGGGACGGGCGTGGCGACGATGCTGACCGGGACAGGCGCGCCAAAAGGAGTTTCATCCGGCGCTCCCGCCGGGACTGCGGCTTCATTTGCTGACTCGCCTTGCAGTCCGTGGAGCAGTGGTGCTCCCCCAAACACCACATGCAGATGGGGTGAGGCTCCGTCACCAACATCTGGCGCGCGCAAGACGAGCACGTCTTAAAGCCCGAAGGCATTCGCACACTATTCCCAAGAAAAACGCTGAAAAGCAGAAAAGAAGGCCTGAAACAGGCCAGGAACACGATCCGGATCAGTGTTGCACGTGGAAAAAAAGAAAACTGACGTCAGTGCGCTGGGGTGGGGCTTATGTGACCTCGCTGACATCACGCCCGCAGAGGACGCCGGGGCGGAGTCGAGTGGTACCGCCCCCTCGGTGCGCAGAGATGCTGGGCAAGAACGTTTTCCGGGTCCAGTCTCAAGCCTGGGGATAATTCTATGTTAAGGAATCTGTGGCTAGTAGTCTCTATTAGATTGTCTTCTTACTACACCTACCCATTCCAACCCAGACGATTTGCTTCCTAATATTAATGTCAATACACAACGATACGTGTATGTTGAAAAACGAGATCGCATCACTGTTGTCAAAATATCCCGAGACGATCTCTCCAACCCAGAATAAGAAATACGTGGTCAGGCAGGCCATGTGACATAGGCCTGAGGCTACTGATTGACAGATCAAAGTTGGGGTGTCATGTAACCAGCTGGATAAAGGTGTGAACAGGAAAAATCCAGATTAGTACCACAGATAGGCCGCAACGCTACAATGGTCCCAGGAGATTGGCACCAATAAAGAACAAATGGCCGGAGGGGTGTGCACGTCCCCAACACACCATAAAGTTAGATGCAATATGAAGTTAGGAACACTCAGCGAATCAAAACACAACACACACAGTACACGCAGTGCTCACATGCTCCTCATGCTGGACATCTGGACACTTCACCCACTAGCCCCCATTGTGTTCATGCAAGGTCGAGTTCCACCTGCATTCGCTATCAGGTAGCCTGATTTATGGCTCTACGTTCCTTTTTCTAAAATATGATCTACATTTTTTCATGGTCCTCCAAAGACTGTATATAATGGCACTCAGAACGAATGTATGTTGGGACAGTCTTCAGACCCGCTTGTGGGTGTTTCCCGGCCGCAGCGTTTAATTAAACCAACTGTTCTTGTTTTGCCAAACACCTTGTCTTTTCAAGGTAAATCACATTCCAGCAACACTAAGTCTACAAGATAGTCTACAGGATCCTTCGTGTTGGCTTTTCGCTCACTATCCAATTATCATCCCCACCCATCTCTCTTAACTCCCACTCCATAAGCAAATGTTATATCATACTCCAGTACAATAACAGTTGCTGTGCCTCCCACATCATAAAGGCACTTTCCATCACCACCTAAAGAAATGCGAAGAATCCCACACTCATTGGTCAATCCCTCTCCTCATGCATTTATCTTGAGCAACTTGACTTTACTATATATGTTGATTATAGTGACTTACGGGAGGGAGGCCTTGGAACTCTTGACTCCTTAGATCAAGTACATCTTAAGCAATGGGTAACGAGTCCTATCCACCAAGGTGGGCATACACTGGATTTGGTCTGCTTCAATAAAGCTATTGCAACGGAGCCCCTCCCCCCCTACCCGTGACCTGTTCAGACCATTTTCTCATTAAATTAACATGGTGCTTTTTTCGTGTGAAAGGTGGCAGGAAAATTCAGTGTAAGCTCTTGGTTCTCCTGCCACCTCAAGCTACTTAGACAAAAACGTAAGCAGCTGGAACGGAAATGGAGACCTAATTATAGTCTATCTGATAAAGTGAACCTCAAAAAGGCTCAGAAGGTGTACTATGCCCCCATCTTTAAAGAAAAAAGTTGATACTATGAGGAACGTATCAACCAGTTGGCCAACAAAGCTAGAGGAATCTTCTCCATTGTAAGAGACTTCAATTCCCCTAAAGTCGAGTGTCAAGCCATACCGGCATCGCAAGATTGGTGCAAGGGATTGGCTGACTATTTCAAGGATAAGATCAGACTTATTCAAGCTAATTTCAATACCACTCATCCTTTAGAAGGCAGCTACTGCCCTCGCTAGCTCCAAGAACCCAATTCCGCAGCATACACTTAGGACCTTCGAGGCCATTTCTTTACAGGACTCCCTAGTGGCACTTAGGTCTCTTAAATCAGGCTCCCCGAAGGAGCCTTGTCCACCAAAGTTGCTGGCTGAGGCAGCTGAAATCGTTAACCCTGTTAATATGCTTCTCAATCTGTCCCTTTCCCCAGGCATGGTCCCTGTGGCCTGGAAGCAGGCCATGATCATCCCTCTACTTAAGAAACAGTCTCTGGACCCCACTTTACCTTCTAACTACCGTCCTATCTCGCTTCTTCCAGCAGTATCTAAAATTCTTGAAAAGCAGGTCAATATACAACTAGCTGGCTTTGTGGAGGGATTTAGTCTTCTCCATCCTGCTCAATCTGGCTTCCGTGCCCGGCATAGCATGGAGTTAGTACTGGTCATAATTTCAGAAGCCATTTGGGAGTCCCTTAACGCAGGCAGCAGAGCTGCCTTAGTGCTGTTGGACCTCTGCGGTTTTCGACACAGTCCCTCATGCTCTGTTACTGGCCTGTCTTAGAACTCTTGGTGTAGATGGACTAGCCTGGAGGTGGTGTGAATCATATCCGGCAGATAGATCCCAGCAGGGCTGGATCCCTCCTTTTGCAGCCTACTCCCCCCCCCCAAAGTCTTGAATACAGGGTTTGTCCAGGGCTCCATATTGAGCCCTCTCCTGTTTAACATCTATATGTCTCCCATGATTCAGTTGTCCGAAGATCTTGGAGCTAAAGTGATCTCGTACGCTGACGAAACCCAGTTGCTATTTTCCTGGGATAAACGCAGCGGGACCAACTGCTCTCAGGTGAGAACTTGTTTCTCCGCTGTGTTTCATTGGTTGGCTAAAGCACAACTGAAATGTAACGCAGACAAAAATGAGATTTTCCTCTTTGGCAACTGTCCCCCACAGCTCTGGCATTCTTTCTGGCCAGATGAGTTTCCTCTCCCATCCCCTCACAACAGCCTGGTTAAATATCTGGGCATATGGTTCGACGATAAACTCTTGTTTGCTCCGCAGATTAAAAGGGTATCGGGCTCTATTTTTTAAATTCTGAAATCACTCAAAAGGTTTCTCCCAATGCTCCCCATTCCTGCCAGAAAAATGGTTATCCAAGTTCTGACAACCTCCCGCATAGATTATGCCAATGCTGTCTGTCGGTTTACCCACATACATTTTCAGAAACTGCAGGTGATCCAGAGTGCCACGGCCAGACTGTTGCTCAACCTTTCCAAGCGAGCAAGTGTCAGACACCATCTCCATGCTCTGCACTGGCTCTCTGTGGAGAGGAGGGTGAAGTTCAAAGCCCTTGTGACAGTGCACTCTGCGTTATATGGTCATGGCCCAGCCTATCTCCAATCCAGATTTGGCTTCTACTCCCTTGCCAGGCAGCTCGCCCCTCGAATAAACTTCTTGCAACTGTCCCTAAAAAGCCAGTAAACAAAAACCTGGCAGCACCTCTCTGGGTCATCGAGGGGCTAAGGCCTGGAATCAGCTTCCAGGGGAGCTTCATGCTGTTTGCTCCTCAAGTATTTTAGGAAGAAACTGAAGACACTCCTCTTCTGTTGATCCCCTAACCGATGCTGTCAGTCTACTTTCCGGCACGCGCTGGGACACCCTGCTTGATATAAATAACTTAACATATCAGTGGCATTTAACACAGTCGAACAGGACATCTTATTAGTTCACCACATGTCTACAAGGATCAGAGATTTGGCACCAGGCTTATTCCAGTTTTGTTAAATAAAGAACCACATTTATTGACATGTTACCATTGTCCAATAAACAGCTTTTATCCTGGAGAATCTAGCAAAGCCTTCATTAAGTCCCTTATGTTTTGTATTTTTTGTTGTATTTTTGTATTTACATCACAGGATCATCTACAAGGACAATACACAGCCCTGGTTGTGATTTGATTACATATGTCACACTAAAATGTCCTGTGTTAAATTTGATCTCTCACGAGTAAATGATAAGGTGCAATCCAATTGTTAAAGCTTAATGCAAATAAAAGGATAGTTATTACTGTAGAAGTGTAGGAAGCTGGCTCTATATATACTACACCAAAGTAAAGTATAGTGTGCACCAGAGTCCAGTGGAACCCCAAAGGTAGGCAGAGTTTAAAGTAGATAATACCTTACTCTCTATTTGCGGTAGTTTGGGCGAACAGTAAGGCTTTATCAGATGATAGTGTTAAGCATGTATTGTACACACTCAGGCAAGAAAGGATGTCACACTCATAGAATGCACTCAGACCAATTTGTTTATATAAAAATATTATTTTGTTTGTATTTTATTTTCTAGAACCAAGCCAGGCCTGGCACATGTAATTGGGATAACACTTAGCAAGAATAATGCAGATAGATTGGATAGAAGTAAGTCATTTGTTTGTAAAGCAGTTTAAATTACTGTTCAAGTTACTTTCCAGATTACTTTTTAGGTTACTTTTTCTACTCAGTATGATGAACAAGTTACTTACCTTCGATAACGATACATCTGCAAGAGACATAGATTAGTTATGGATTCCTCACCTTCGAATTACCCCCAGGCGTCTGACTGGATCCGGAGAGGTTTTCTTCAGTAGGTGGTGTCGGTCAACTCCGCATTAGTCGTTGGCATTGTGGTCGCTGGAATGATGCGGTATCTACTTAGATGCCGTTCTTACATGCTGACGGCAGTTCTGTACATGACATTCCATGCCAGAAGCGCAGAGCCATGCAAGACACTGACCACTGGTGCACAAAACTAGGGCTCTGAAGGAAAGTCCCTTACCCTAGAAGTCAGTTCGCAGAACGGGGAAGATGGGTGGGAAGGTAAGCAATCCATAGAGAGACATTGCGCCACCAACGAGTGAAGACGCCATTTGTGATTTATCATGCATCTGCGGCTGAGTGCGTCCGCCCTGATGTTCAATGAACCTGCCAGGTGTTGAACCACCAGGGATATGCCCGGATGTTTCAGCCATGTGTAGAGACGGAGTGCTTCTTGACATAGGGTCCACGACCCCGCCCCTCCCTGTTTGTTGCAGTACCACATGGCGGTGGTGTTTTCCGTGAACACCTGCACTATCCTTCCCCGGACAGAGGGAAGTAATCCTTTCAGTGCAAGACGGATCGCCCGAAGCTCCAGAAGGTTGATGTGGAGCCCAGATTCTGCCGGAGACCAGAGGCCTCTGATCTCCGCCTCTCCCATGTGGCAGCCCCACCCCAGAAGTGATGCATCCGTCACCACTGTGTACTCCGGTTGGGGGAAGGGAGAGGAATCGGCCGTTTACCCAATCCTGGTTCGTTAGCCACCACTGAAATTGACATGCAGTGCTCTCCGAAGTCTGAGAGCAATCTGACAGATTCTCCTGATGCTGTGCACACTGGAACTTCAGGTCCCACTGCAGAGCCCGCTTATGCCACCTGGCATGATCAACCAGCAGGATGCAGGAGGCCATTAAGCCCAGCAGCCTCAGGGTCATTCTGATCGAAACCCGGCTTAGAGGCTGAAAGTTCGGAATCATAACCAGAATATCCCAGACTCGCTGCTCGGGAGGATAAACCCGACGTGTCTAGAACCACTCCGATGAAAAGGAGCTTCTGAGAGGGAGTCAGGTGTGACTATGGCACGTTCATAGTGAACCTCAGCGAGTGCAGAAGGTCCGCCGTAGTTTGGAGGTGAGAGACAACTGCCTGGGGCAAGCCCGCCTTTAACAGCCAGTCGTCAAGATAGGGCAAGGCTGAAACCCCTACCCTGCGCAGATGAGCTGCAACCACAGCCATCACTTTCGTGAACACCCGAGGGGCGCTGGTAAGGCTGAAAGGGAGCACGTTAAACTGAAAGTGATTGTAGCCCACCATGAACCGCAGGTAACGCTGGTGGGCCGGTAGGACGGGGATGTGAAAGTAAGTGTCCTGCAAGTACAACGCTGCCATCCAGTCTCCAGGGTCGAGGGCAGACAGAACTTGAGCTAGCGTCAATATTTTGAACTTCTCCTTCCGGAGGAAGCAGTTGATGTTCCTGAGATCCAAGATAGGACGCAGGCCTTTGTCCTTCTTGGGCACCAGAAAGTAGTGGGAATAGCAACCACAACCTACTTCTGGGGTAGGAACTCACTCGATGGCCCCCTTGGCCAAGAGAGCCGTATCTTCCTGTTGGAGAAGGGCCAGATGTTCCTCCGAAATTCGATGGTACTGATGTGGCATTGCCGGGGGACGGGGGGGGAGGGGAGGTTGTCTCGAAGGGGAGGGAGTAGCCCTTTCGGACTATCTGCCAAATCCACCTGTCCGACATGATGGTGCACCGGAGGTGATGGTGAATGCGGACGCCCACTGGCGATTGGTGGCCCTGAAAGGTCGGACTAGGAGGGTTTGGAGGCTGCTGCAGAGGGCGGTGGTTCCCACGTCCCCGGTGGCGCAGGGGCTGAACAGCTTGCGCCGGCCTGTGGCTCTGGGTGGAACATGGTAGGGCACCCCTTCCGTAGCCACGAAAGGGGTGAAAAGCAGACTGTGCAGGGCAGGTGGTGGAGAGGCCCATGGACTTGTGCATAGCCCCTAGAGTCCTTGAAGCGCTCTAGCGCGTTGTCTGCTTCGTCGCCGAACAGGCAATGACCAAAGGGCATTTCCAATAGTGTAGCTTGGACATTCCCGGAAAAACCAGTTGACCTCAGCCAGGCGTAGCGTCAAAGGGCTACTGATGTGGAAATCGTCCTGCCTAGCGAGTCGGCGGTGTACAGTCCACATCGTATGGTAAACTTAGCTATACCTCTCCCCTCGGCAACTGCATGGGAGAGCCCGGACCTCCTCCAAGCACTGGGGCAGCACCTGCGCTACCGTATCCCATACAGAGTGGGTGTAAAGGCCCAACAGACTTTCAGTGTTTACTGACCGCAGTGCCAAGCTGGAGGAAGAGAACATCTTCCCAACACGGTCCAGCTTTTTGTATTCCATATCAGGTGGAGCGTTAGGCAATGCGCCTTTGGACGTCGAGGCTTGGACCACCAAGCTCTCAGGGGTGAGGTGTTAGGAGAGGAAAGTGGGGTCACCTGGAGCCGGGCATTGGCGTCGGGCAATCATCCTATCCACAGGAGCCCCTGTGTTGGGCCCTGGACTAGGTGCCCAAAAGTATGTCAGTTAGGACTTCATTAAAGGGCAGCAGGGGCTTCCAAGAGCTCGTTGCCGGTTGAAGCACCTCTGTCAGGAGTTTAGTCCTTACTGCCATCGTAGGTAGCTCGAGGTTGAGAGCCTCGGCCGCCTTACGCAACACCACTGCGTAAGAAGCTCCCTCCTCCATAGCCACAGTAGGAGACGACAACATGCCATGGTCTGGGGAGGTATCCAGACCATTGGCATCCCCCAACTCCTCTCTTCAGTTCGGATCATACTCCAATTGGTCAGTTAAAGGGTCTCAAGACCCCTCCCAGTCCTCCTCTGGTTGCCAATCTGGCCTTAAAGAACCAGGGTGTAACAGGGGTACAAAAGTACCCGTCGGCACCGGATCCGGCGTCGGTCGACGTCGGTCCGGCTCCGTGTCCACGTCTGGGTGGAGGCCAGAATCAACGCCGGCTGGGGACACAACCCCAGCTGGAGGTGTTATGAGGTTGACCGGCACTCATCCGGATCCAGGCCTGGATCCAAGGGGACCCTGCGGTGCAGAGGCCGAAGCCGCCCGCGTCAAAGGCCCAGGGGCCCCAGCCGAGTCCAGGGGGCCCGAGGGCACGCCAGCGGAGTCAGGCTGCCCAAAGATGGCATGCATTGCTTCGTAAAAACTGCAAAGCTGGGCAGGGGTCGCTCAGAGTCCCAGAAAGGGAGGAAAACTCTGAGCCGACCCTTTGGGCTCTGCACGCGGAGCTGCGGGAGGGGCACCACCCGCATCCCTCGTCACATCGGCCGACGGACGGGGAGAAGTCGAAGAGCGACGATGCTTCTGCAACTTCTTCTTGTGCTTCGACTTACCTGAGGAGTGCAAAGAGTGCGAAGACTTCGAAGACAAGTGGTGGTGGCTGCTCCGTGACCGGTCCCTCAACCTCCCACGCGACCGAGACCACGAACAGCGAGGAGCGGACTGCTGGGCCTCGAGAAGCTTTCGGAACACGGCCCCAAGGCGCCATTGCAGCGTTGTGATTACCTTAGGGGAGGGAAGGGAGGCTGCTTCCTGTTCAGGAGAGCAGCAGGAATACGCAGGAGTCGGGACCGGGGTTGAAGGTATGTTTTATTTTTATGAAATCCCCACCGTCCCCATCACCCCTCTTGGCCCCCGCCAGTCATGTCGGCTGCAACAAGCCGTTGCGGAGGGACGAGTAAGTGACTGCATGACCTCGAGTTGTGTAAGCGTCTGAACAGACACTGGACAATAACACAGCTGAACAAGTATTTTCTTTTGATATTAACCAATTATTAATGAAAGATTAACTACCCGTTTGGTGTCCGTCTAAAAGGAAATATTTATTTGCTGTCAAATGTATACTCTTCTAACCCTTTTCAATGGTACTCCATTTATTTCGAAAGGCTGAAGCGTTGATTTGGAGCGTCTGGATTCGAAGTTATAACGGGTTAAACACAGGCCATAGCAGCTATGGAGCAACCCAAAGTGGGTGTTTTGGTGTTGAAACAGGCGATCTTAGGACTCTTCGCATGGCATTCCTTTTTATCTACTGGCTTGATGGCTGTACTTCTGATCCATTCGGCTACGCCAGGGTTCAAAGCTTGGATCTCGTTACTCCGAGGTCTGCACAGAATCTATAGTTGAGTTTCAAACGAAACTTACGGTTCTTTGAGCTAAAACAGGTGTTCCTATTAACCCTCTCACTTGTACTCCTTTTATCTACATCGAAGGGCTTAGTCGGCCCTGATGAGTTTCGAAACTATGACGTATGACCTCATTGTTTTTCGGAGCTCCAAAGCCATAGTTATATTCAGCGGAGTAATCTCTCGGTGCTAAAACGCATTCATCTCGCCCTGTTCAGTGATGCAACTCCTTGTATCTCTACCTGGAAAGGATAAACGAATAAGTAGGCTCTGGCGAGTTTCAAATCTGTGACCTACATGTGAATCCATGATCTAAGTAACTGAGGTTCAACCCACTGAGCTATCTCACCAGCTTTACTACTGGTTTACCAGGTTGACTGGTGGTGGGGTTGCTGCCCTTGCAAATGAAATTTGTTGTGCAGTAAATCTAAATGTAGGTGAGCAATAAGTTTAAGAATATCTTAGTAATTAGTAAACATGAGGTACAAGCAATACAGGAACATCTGATAGAATGTTAACCGCTTCATTTCTGTTCTCTGCTAAAAAAAAATAAGATGCTTGATTTAGATAGAAATATATTTTGGTATCAAAATAAGCTACTTTACCACTGTCCAGGCTGTGTGCATGGCAGAGTGACGCACCGAAGATTGTTATTGAACATCTGTAATAATAATTTTGTTACACTTCAAATAAAAATTCGATAAGACACACAAGGCACTGCTGTATATGGTCTGCGTTACTAAAAGTAATATTGGTGGAAGTCTAACCCTCCTTAAAGCTTTTAAATGATCATAAAAGTAATTCACTCATTCCAAAAATGACTGGTTCGCATTACTGCACATTATTTGAAAGAACGAGAACTTATCCCGAGGGTAACATTATTTCTAGACGGGAGTAGGATTGTGAAATAGTTAATATCTTCCCCTCTAGGAAATAGAACAACCCTTTGGCACGGGAAATTGGAATCCTTAGACTATTGAACAATTTGTGAAAAAATCCGTGCTGTCGTGTGTGTCAATTTGAATAAAAAGCATGACCATGTTCCGGTGTGTTGCAGCAGCAACACGTGCACATTCCAGAGTGCATCCCGCACTGCGTTTCTCCGAAGGGTCCGCATCCGGTTAGAACCAGTCCAGGCCCGGTTCTATAATGGCGCCGGGTGGGCCAGGCCCACCCAAACGTGAGCCTTGGCCCTCCAGTGACAGCGCAAAGGTCAATATAAAATGGATCTTTCATTTAAAACGTTACTCCTAACGTTGTTTTCCTTCATTTTCTGGGAGTTGAGTGATTTGGCCTAGGATCTCTCACAGCCATTCCCAATCACCCAACTCCTTTTAAAAGGGTGTGCTGTGTCATGCAGGAACAATAGGGGCATGGCGAAGGGGACACATTCTTTATTTGACACCGAGTAACTTTTGCCTACCATCCTGCTGTGTGGCTATTTCTTTTTCTGTTCAGCGCTGCAGAAAAGAAGTTTGTTTATTCCTATTCACCTTTCCGGACTCCTGCAGCTGCATATCAGGTCAGGCTGTGACACAAAGTTTGACTAAATGAGTAGGTAAGAGAATGTGTTAGTATTTGTTTTTATTTTTTTTAAATCTGCACAGGCCCAAAGAAGGCACATACTTTATGTATGCTCCATTTAAATAGTTTTTATCATCATCATGGCCATGGATGCAAGACAACAATACAAATGTCCCGATAACTGGTGATTAATGATCCTGCTGTAGAGCAATCCTTTGCCTGTTGGTAGTTTTCAAATGCAGATAAGCTGTATTTTATGTGGATAGCTCAGTCGGTTGCTGCCTTTGTCACAGAAATTCTTGTTTAAAAAGAGTTTGGGCCGATATACATTTTTATTAGTCAAGCCAACCCCCAACCACAGGGGTAGGCTTTAAATCCTGAGTTTGTGCTTCTCCAGACTAAACCCTCCTAAAATATACTGCCCACCAGTATGGATGACATGTGATTCCTACACCTTGTATTCCTCATTGGCTTATGTGGCATTGCCTATAGACTGATTTACCTACTTGTATGATTTATTGTCTCTGCATAATGTGTGCGTAGTGTAAAGTACTGTGACACCCTACACTGATACGAGTAGTGCTATACAACAAATGAAATGCATATGAGAGGCGCTACGGAGAGATGAATGGCACTGTTGGAGGTTGGTAGTAATGGTATCTGCGGAGAAAGAGGTAATTGGTGGGGCGCCCAAAAAGACTTTAGCACTAGCGCTAAAGCCGGCCCTGTCATGGCCTTTCTGGTTTTATTTAATTAGCAGTCAGGTCCTTAGGGCAACTGTGGAACATATTAAAGTGTGTGCTAATTATATTTACTGCTATAGTCAATGTTTTAAGTTTGAAGGTGATTTTACTAAGGTTTTATATGGGAATAAGGCAAGTGGAGCTGGATGGTGGCTGATATGGGGCTTGGGCCCAAGGTCAGCTGTGAGATAAGGTACACAGGAAAGGGATGGTAGAAAAGTAGATAATGAGCCCTGGATGTACTTTGTTTTGAAGCCTGGCCTGTTTGAATTTGAGGGTTTGCAAGGTCCAGACATTGCTCTTACTTTCAAATAACTCTCCAAATGCTCTGTATACACACAGCATCGATCCATTGTATCATGGTGACTGTTTGCAAGTAGCTATGATGTAATCTAGGGCTTGTAGGCTACCACAAGAAGCGACAAATTGGGCTCGGAGTGGCCCACACAAATGTATCCTTGGCTCACCCAAAACAAAATTCCTGGAGCCGGGCCAGAGTCCCAACCAGCCTGCTAGTGCCCACCATCCCCACGAATTCTTCAGGATTAGACACGTTATTTTTTGTACAGCTCTGGCCTCCCCATCTGGGCTGAAAGGGAGCCATGTTTTCGCCTGTCTGAAAAACCCTCCCTCTGTGACTCGTGGGTATGGGTAATTCCATTCTTTTTTATTAATTAAACTAGTTTCTTAAATTCCAATCTGTGCGCGTGTTTTGAGGGTTATTCGGTCCGATTTCATGCAGCATGCGGAGTGATTGTCAGATTCCGAGAACTTGCTGATTAATGCACATTGAGGAATTTACAGATTAAAGGCCATATATATATATGAATCCGATGCACGTGCCCACAGAAGGACCCAAACTATCTCACAGGGCACCTCAACAGGAACTGGAATATTTTGCAAGCATGATGGATGCCAGCAGCACTGAACTGGAGGACGAGAAACATGAGGCGGGAAAGAGCGACGCGCTGAGGGATATGCTGTCACCATGCTTCAAGGAGACCAGTGGCGAGTCACCCCGGAGGCGCAGCTCCACTACAACAGGGATGTGCCGGCAGCAGGCTGGCAGCCGCGGTGTGAAACCTCTGCCAAGCAACTGGAATTGCGTGCTGGCTGTACTGAGACACAGGATGCATCTCATCCACCTGCAACCCACTGTTCCGTTCTAGGCACCCACCTGCAACTCACCTACTTTATTATAACAAGGCTCTCATATCCACCTGCAACCTGTGTATTCCATCCTTTCACATGAAACCAACCTATTGAATGTATTCACCTAAAGCACACATCCATATATACCCATTCTGTCCCACCGGGAGCCTAATACATCTAAAACATACCTCTTCACTTACAACTCAGCTATTCTGGCCACCTACAACACATCTATTTATTCATCCACTCACAGAAAACCCATTTGCACGCGATTGAGCTTCTCATTATCCACATAATGCGAGTAAATGTTTTGTGTGTGCATCACCCCAGTGCTACTAACCCACCTCCAGCCTACCTTTCCCATGCACACAGCACTAACTCGCCTATCCCATTTGCCCACCCCATCCTGACTGACTGACTCACCCACCTACAGCTCACACGTCGCATTCATCTAATTCTTCCAACAGCATGTCAATTTTCACTCACTCCCACCTAAATCTGGTCTATCCAGCTGTACATCTGCTATCCATTCATCTCCATTGCCTGCCCGCAGACACATATGCACTTAGCCCACTCCCAATCCACAAACCCAACACTTTCACTCACAGTCCACCTATTCTGTCCATCCAACCATGAAACAGCACACAACTTGGCTTTCTCAAATGTACATCACTGCTGGTTTAGGAAGTTTTTTTTTCTTTTTACATATTTTCAATATTTAAGCTTCCTTTGAGGATCAGTTTCATGTTCAATTTCCCATGAGAATGGAATATGCATTAAATTTACTTCTGTAACACTATGTTCTTTAGTCAAGGGCTCCCCAGAGAAAATGTGCCCCCTCTTCTGTCCCAGAAAACCTTTAGCTTAAAGCAAAAACAGTCATTTGGAAAGTCATCGTAATGGTGGTGTTCATGCAATTTCCAACCCAACAAGTGATAAATGCCATGTATTAAAAGCTCTCCACACAGAGCCAAATCATGCTCAGGATATTTGGTGTTAATAAATGGGTCTGGAGTGAGGGTTGTATTCCTGATTTTTTTGGCAGTGTTTGATATGCTGTATACATTGATATTGATGGTGTTCATTTGTTTCAAAAGCAGCAATCAAATGGCTATATAGCATTTGTACATTACATAAGACAGATAATAGCTGCAGTTTCTCTGTACTGAGCCCTTAAGATTATCTCTGTTACCCTTGTTCTACCTTCGCTTTACTTATTTGATGTATTGGTGTGTCCACAGGATTACAAATTTGCTTGAAAAATGCAGCATTAGTCCACTCTTTTTCAAAATTTCCTCAGGGGTGGGGGGCAGGGTGGACCCCCCCTCGTTAGGTTGTTCGGGCTCGCTCGCCGCAGTACGACTTATTTTACGCCCCACCAGTGGCACTAGGGCGGCCAGGTGCAGAGTGCTGACGCCCAATGTTATCCAATGGAGGATAGGTGGCTGCTTACGAGCAGGCCACAAGGTTTGGGGAGCAAAGCTCCTAGACTTATGCGCAGGGCAAAGGGGGATCCGATTTAGCACTCAAAGTGCACCCACATCGGCGCAGTGGTGGCCGGTTGCAGGGTGCCCTGTTTTCAATCGGGATTCTCCAGTTGCAAAAACACTGCAAGCTCGGGGACAAAGATCTTCTGGAGGTGACCACCGGTTGGAGAGGTAAGCTGGGATGTCTGGGGATGCCAGTACACCGTCGTTTGGGCCAACCAAGGCGTGAGACATCGGATGCAGGGGTGTCTTTAAGCGTCAGGTATTTCTTACCGGCTCTGTTCACGGACGGGACGATCCTCTAGAAAGGGGCTGCAGGCGTCGGTTGGAGACTTGCATCACCAGATCCCATCTCAGGATCACCAGGGAGAGCTTCTCGTGGTGTTGGGCCACTCGAACTCGGGCCGTGGGCGACTGGTGCAGACTCATGGATCTGGCCAGAGCCAGAGTCTGTGGGTGAGCAAATCTGGTGCTCACAGGAGACAAAGTTTCGTTTGGGAAGACAGGGCAGGTCCTCTGGGTTCTTAGGGGCTGCTGGCTGCAGGACACACAGGGATTTCGCTGTAGTCGGTCGAGGTCCGGACAGGCCGGTAGGGCTAGGTCCAAGTCAGTTGATGTCCTCTTCTTCTTCAGGACTGCTCTTCTGTCTTTTTTCTTCTCGTCTGAGGAGGCAAAGTTCAGGGTTGCCCCTAAATACAAAATTTAGGGGTGTTACAGGTAGGTAGACATTGGGACCAAGGGGTCTCTTCCTTGAGGTTGGTACACCCCCCTATTATGCCAAACTCCAGTGGGAAGGGGCCATAAGCCTCACTCTGGTTGGCTGGGTCCCCCCCCCCCCATCTTCAAGATGGCAGAGACTAAGAGTTGTGCTTCACCTCGCCTCCCCCACCTGAGGGGTGGGGTTGGCGAAGGTGGGCACACCTCTACTCACTTGGTTTTCCAGAAAATTCTACTGCCCAAAGTGGGGGTCAGAACCGGTGGGGGCCTATTGCTGGGAGCAGCAACTGGCTGGGGTAGCTCACAAAGGTGACAAGCCTTTGAAGCTTCCCCTTAGTCGACCCAGCCCATCCTGGGAGTGGAGGCTTGGCACCTTGACCCAGGATGTGCTTTGTTTCAGGACCCTGAGAGGGATAGGCTCTCTTCCCAGGGGTCCAGAAACATGTCTGGTGGTGGCAGCTGGTGAGCAGCCAGGACACTAGTAAGATGCCCTCTGAGTGCATTTTTCTTTAAATCCCACACTGGCAACAGTGTGGGTTTAATGTGCTGAGAAGTTTCATACCAAACTTCCCAGTTTTCAGTCAAACCATTATGGTGCTGTGGCGTTTGTAATGCCAAACTCCTAGCACCATATACTCTTAATGGCATTACTCTTCCTGCAATGTCTAAGAATTGGATTAGACACGGTAGGGTACAGGGCTCATGCACCTGTACCCTCACCACTGGTATAGTGCACCCAGCAAGAGGGGTGGCTGACCTATTCCAGGACAGTGGATTGTAGGCATGGCACACAGGGATGTGTGCCATGTCGACCCTTCACTTTGCTCTGCACCAGAACAAGCAGCCGGCAATGGGGGAGGGGGGGTGTGTGTGTAGGTATATACATACATGTACAGGGCCTTTTAAGGGTGGCACAATACGTGCTGCAGCCCTTAGAGGCCTTCCATGGTCACATTACCCTTGGTACCTAGGGGACTTGCATATGACAAGAGAGTTGCCAATTGGGTTTTGCAACAGTACAGTTTGGGAGAAAGAACATAGGTCCTGGGTACCTGGTTGGCAGGAACCCAGGGCACACGCTGTCAAAGAACATCAACATTAGGCAAAAAGTGGAGGCAATCATGCAAAAAGTGCACTTTCCTTCAAGAAGGTAACAAGGATTTAATCTCATGGTGAAGGTGACATTTATGCAGGGTCTCTCTTCTGGCAATGGGGTGCTTATTCATCTGTAATGTTAAGGAATCTTTTCTCTGGTATCTTGTGCAAGAGGAGGAGAATCCCTTTATGCTTTTATAAACCAAATTGCGACTTTAGGAGTGTTCACTAACTTTTACAGGTGCCCCTATTCTGAAACTCACTCTACGTATCTGAGATTTTCTCACCTGTAAAATTCCTACTTACGAGCAAATCCATTTGTGATTTGCAAAATCTCGTTTTGTGGTCAACAAAAGTTGATTTTGTATATGTTATTTAAGCAACCAAGTCGCTTAGGTTTTTAACAGCTTTTTACATTACATAGATGGCTGAAAATGGAGAACAAAAATACTTACCTTTGGTAACTATCTTTCTGGTGCATTCTTTAAATGTATATTCCATCTTTTGAATATCCCTAGGCGCTGAACTGGATCTGGAAATTTTGCAAACGCTCTCCTGTACCAGTAGATGGCATAGACTTGGTCTCTACTTCTGTTACTGCCAGGATATGATGTCACTTTTGCAATTATAGCACCACTCCAGAGCCTCACAGGGGAGTTCAGGGGGATGAAAGCCCCTTCAAAAACCTCAGGACTATTCGGGAGGTGGACTTTAACAAAGAGGATTTGTCTGGCAAACATGACCTCTGATAAGGCTCCAACATAGCCCTTAACTGTGCCCACAGGACAGCCTTTTTGGGCAACAAGTGTAAAGCAGTGAAAAACTGCTCCTTGAGAGGGTCAACACCTCTGGCCATCAAGCAATAAAATCGTTCCAGCATAAGAAAACTTCTTGGATGAGGTCAGTCACCTCTGGCGTATGTTAAAATATACTCAGGAATGTAGAACCTGCCCCTCTGACTGCAAGAGCGGGTCTATTCAGAACAGGAGCTGAAGATGGGGGACACAGGGAGAGCCCCGACATGGTCTGTGTACCACAACCCTGCTCAGGGAGCCTGTGACAACCAGGTGTTGAACCACCAGAGAATGCGCTGACATTCCCGCCATGTCCAGAGGTGCAGGCCTCTCCACAAACATTCCACAACCCCACCCTGCCCTGTTTGCTGCACCACCACATGGAGGTGATGTATGTGAACACCTGCAGTAGCATTCCCTTGAAGGAGGGCAGAAAGGCTCTCAAAGTCAGCCAGATCGCCCGTAGCTCCAGTAGGGTGATGTGGAGTCCGGATTCCGCCAGAGTCCTCTGATCTCCAACTCTCCCAGATGGCCGCCCCGTCTCAGGAATGACGCATCTGTCACCAATGTCAGATCTGGTTGGGTGAGGGTTCTGTCGCTGACCCAATTGTGACTCGTTAACCACCACTGAAGATCTTGTGTAGTTCCCTCAGAGATCTGAACCATGTCAGAGAGATTCCCCAGATACTAGAACTTCAGGTCCCACTGCAGAGCCAGCATATGGCAGCGGGTATGCGTCACAAGGAGGATGCAGGAGGCCATGAGGCACAGCAGCCTCAGAGTCAAACTCACTAAAACCTAGGATAGAGGCTGAAACATCTGTATCAAAGCATGAATATCCTGGTTTTGCCATTTGGGAAGCTAAGCCCGAAACTGTACCTGGCCAGAATAGCTCTAATGAAAGGGAACTTCTGAGACGGAGTCAGGTGTGACGTCTGCATGTTGATCGATAGCCCCAGCGAGTGCAAAAGGTCGGCATAGTCTGAAGGTGGGAGACGACCACCTGGGCCGAGCCTGGCTTTAACAGCCAGTCATTGAGATAGGGTAAGACTGGTAACCCTGATATTCGCGGATAAGCTGCAGCCACCGGCATCACCTTGGTGAACACCCAAGGAGTGCTGGTAAGGCCAAAAAGGAGTACAGTGAACTGAAAGTGCTTGTGGCCCACTGGGAACGCAGGCAATATCGGTGGGCAGGCAGAATGGGAATGTGGCAATAAACGTCCTGCAAGTCCAACGCTACCATCCAGTCTACCAGGTCTAGTGCAGGCCGGACTTGAGCGAGCATGAGCATTTTGAATTTCTTCTTTTTGAGGAAGAAATTGAGATGGTGCAGGTCTAGGTTGGGATAAAGACCGCCATCCTTTTTTGGGCACCAGAGAGTAGCAGGAATAACCACCACAACCTGCTTCTGGCATCAGCACCCTCTCTATGGCTTCCTTGGCCAAGAGAGCCACAACTTCCTGGTTAATTAAGGAGAGATGGTCCTCAGTCAGCCTGTCGTAAGTGGGTGGCGTGGGTGGAGGGGTAGTCACGAAGGTGAGGGAGTAGCCCCTTCAGACAATCTGGAGAACCCAGCGGTCTGATGTTATCGACCTCCAGTGGTGCAGGTCATGGCATATCCTGCCTCCCACTGGGTGCCCTTGATGGTTGGAGGGCAAACTTAAGAGGTTTGGAGGCTGCAGCTGCCAGGGGGTTGGTGCATGACCTCTGGCTGTCTGACTCATGGCATCTGGGAGTACTGTTTCTTCAGACACACAGAGATTGGGGGGGGGGGGGGGGGGGGGGGGGGTTTATGTGTCCCCTGGGGGCTGGGTGTGTAAAGACTCCCATAAAAGAAGAGGAAGGTATACTGGGCTTTGCAGAGGGCCATGGAAAGGCCCAAGGACCTAGCCGTAGCTCTGCTATCCTTGAAGCTCTCCAGCACTGAGTCTGCCTGGTCTCCGAAGAGACGAGAGCCATCAAAAGGCATGTCCATGAGCGAAGCTTTGACATCCCCTGAAAAGCCAGTCGTTCTCAGCCAGGCATGGAGTCCTGAGGCCATCGACAAATAAACCACTTTGACTAGGAAGTTGGTTGTTTCCAGCTCACATCTGATCGTGAACTTTGCTGCGAATGAACTGGTCCTCCTCCGGGACTATGGGCAGCACCTGTACAACTGAATCCCACAGTGCAAGGGAGTAATGGCCTAAAAGCACACTTTGTTCACAGATTGCAGTGCCAGGTTGGTGGAAGAAAACATCTTGCCTAAGATGTCCAGCCTCTTGGATTACCTATCCGGTAGAGGAGTAGGGAATGCACCACGGTTTACATGGGAAGAGGAGGCATGGACCACCAAGCTCTCTGGCGTAGAGTGTTTGTGAGGAATTTGGGGCCCCCTGGAGCGGGGTGATGGCGGCAGGCAATTGTCCGGTTTACAGGAGCCCCAGCTAGCTACAGGGGTACCGCTCACGATACATTTCTGGATCGAGTCTATCAGATATGCGGAAATACATATCTTGCAAAGGAAAAAAAACAAGACACCGATGTCCATGATCACACACATACCACCATCCTACTTGGGAACATGGAAGTACCAGAAGTAAGAAATCTGCCCGATTTTCTACTCTGGAAGCAACTCCATCACACCTTCCTGCAGAAGTGCCATGGCCTCCCTGGAGAATGAGAGTGCCTTCTTCTAGATGGGAGAACGTAACGAGGGGAATGGGGTGAGCTTCTGTTGGAAGGGAAGAGCATAGCCACTTTCTACAATATTTTAGAACCACCAGTCCGTTGTAACGGCCTACCAGACCTGTATTTGAAATGACAACCTTTCCCGTTCTACATGCCATACGTGTTCCCATAAAAACATAAAACAAAAACTAATGGGACTTTCTAGGTGGTGCCAGTTAGGAGGAGAGGGCTCCTGGGCGTGGCTGCTGATGGATATGCCACGGCTTCTGTACTTCCAAAAAACTGGTATGGCTGCTCAACAAGCTGTGAGGGTTGGTGCTGGCAGAATGATAGCCCTTTGGCAAAACTGTAAAACTTGAAGTCCTGCCTATGGAAGTTTTGATCCAGAGGCACCCAAGTCTGAGCAGTAGCCCTTACTGCTATAAACTGCTAAGGGCCAAGTCAGCTTTATCATCATAGAGACGAGACCCAACAGAGGGCAAGTCGATTGAGGACGTTTGGACATCCCAGAGTAGCCCATTGAATAAAGCACTGCGTGTTTTGTAAATGCTGCAGAAGGCCAAATGGCCGAGGCCCACGAATCCAGTGTCTGGACCTGCTTTAAGGATGTGTTTCACAGCATCTCGCTCATCACAGACTACCTCTTCAAAGTTATCTTTTAAGTGGTCTGGGAGGCTGAGCATCACCATATGAGCTATCTCCCACAACAGATGGATGTATCTAGCCAGTTAACAGGTGACGTTCTTTGAGCAAAGAACCAGACTTCCAGCGGAAAATACTTTCTTACCCATTGCTTCTTGGATTTCCTGTGTGGTGGTGCAGTGTTAAATTAGTGGAGAAAATCCTGGGCTCTGTTTAGAAAATATCAAGGCCTGTACTACCAAGCTTTTTCATGGAAGATATGTGGAAATAATTTACAGATCTGCAGGTCTGGCTGTAGCGGCGGGTGATCAGTGTTTACCATTGGTGCTAAAGTGGGCTTGTCAGAGGCCACCTTGATGGACTACCTAAGCACCTCATTAAAGGGCAGCAACGGCTACAGGGATGACAAGGCTGGCTCGAGCATTTCTGTTAAGAGTTATATTTTGGATTACTCTATTGGAAGTGGCAATTCCAGTACATCTGTGGCCTTTCAGATAACAGCAGTATACAAAGACACTCCAGCAGACAGCAGTGCCGGGGGCATTCTATCACTAGCTACAGAGGGGAAAAGGGCACTAGCATTTGAAGAATCAGGTAATCTACTCTATCTGTATCAGCAGGAGGGTGCTAATTGGTTGTCTCACTGCTGTCATCGTCATACCAGTTACTTACCTTCGGTAATGGTGTATCTGGTAGAGACGATTCTAGCCACAGATTCCTTAATGTAGAATTATCCACAGGCGTGAGTCTGGATCCGGAAAACCTTTTTTTCTTGCCACAGCAACCCTGTGCGCCGGGGGCAGCACCACGGAACTCCGCCCTGATGTCGTCCGCGGGCGTGGCGTCGGCGAGGTCACATAAGCCCCACCCCAGCAAGCTGACATCAGTTTGCTTCGGAGAACTTTTCCGTGCTACCACGGGAGCAAGTGCAGACAAAAACAGAGTATGAGAACAGTGTGCAATAAAGTAGTAAAAAAGAAAAACAAAGCAAGCAATCCACGGTGACCAAACAGCACCACAAAGGCAGTGCCCGCACTGCAGAGCACCATGACCGAAAAGACCAAATCTGCATTCCGAAAAGGAAAGCCCTACAAGGGGAGGGAGACACCCACCCAGGGGACAGATAATCCCACAGACCTACAAGAAGGGCAAGCAGACGAAGGAATACCGCAGCCATTTCCGGGAACAAGAAAGGGGAAGAAGCCCAAAACGGACAAGGGACCACAAGATCCTAGACAACCCCTTCAAGGCACACAGAGATCCAGCAAGGACCAAGGTCTGAGCCACAGCCCCGAAGCCTCCAATCCAGAAGACTGCGAGGGATGAGAAAGCCCCAGAAGCAGGGGACACAGAAATTCACCCCAAAGACAAATCAGAGAGCACCTCCACCAGGAAGAAAGCGAACAGGAAACCCGAGGGGGCAAAGGCACCTTAGAGAGGCGAAAGCAAGCCCAACCCAAGGGGGAGGGGCACCAGTAGCGACCAAGCCACGCAAAAGGGGGAAAGTGCCGAAGGCCCAACAGAAAGGGACCTCGCAGAACAGGGAGGAAGGGCGGGTCGTGAAGGAATCTGCGGCTAGAATCGTCTCTACCAGATACACCATTACCGAAGGTAAATAACTTGGACATCTGATAGAGACTACTAGCCGCAGATTCCTTAACGTAGAATAAATACCCTAGCCATACCCAGAGGGGAGGAGGGACTGCGAGAAGAACCCACCAGCCCAACAGAACACAGAGCCCCAACAGGGGATTCATCATGAGGCAAGGAGGAACGGACAAGCACCATCAGGCAAAAGGGAGGAGCGAAGAACCTCCCTGCCGAAAGCCAAGAGGCAGAGGGAAAAGAGGGGCAGAGTCCCCCAAAGGAGAGCGCCACCCCCATCGTAAGGACGGCAGAGCAGAGAGGCGCCGCACGGCAGAAGACAAGACAGGAATGGCACAGAGCCAAGAGGCGCAGGCGTGTGAAGGAGGCACAGGTGCGCCAGACCCCAGCAGATAAGAAGAAAAGGCATCGGAGACACACCACGGCCCCCTGAGAAGGAACACAACCCTCAGTGATGCACAACTGGCCCTAGCCGCAAAGGCGCACAAAACAACGGAGCACAAGGTGAAGTCGAAGGAAGAGAGCTCGAGTTAAGGCCCCAGAAAGAGCCAACCCAGCGGCAGAACCCTGGAGGAACTGGGGCAGCAGCCCAAGGGGAACGACCCGGTATTGAGCCCCAGAAGGTGGCGCCAGCCTCGCCAACGCAAGCCGAGACTAACCCGACACAGCAAGAACCGAGGCGGAACCACAGGCACTACTCCACCAAGGGAAGGCCGAAGGCCACCCAAGAGCCTGAAACCGAGAATGAAAAAGAAGAAAGGCCGCCCCAGGCAGCTTACAGGGTCACCAGGGAACGCAAGGAACCCAAGAAGGCAGCCACAGCCGCCGGACTAAAAAGAGGACTACACAATAGTCAACCAGTACCCCACCTGGGGTATGACATCCCCCAATAAAACCAGGGGAGACACCTCTTAGGGGCAAAACCGCGCAGCAGAGGAAGAACGAAAAGGGGGGCCTGTAGACATAACCACAGGCGGCTTACCAAGCAGCCAAAAGAATACGTACCAAGAAGGTGAAGGGCTGAACCAGCAGCCAAAGGCACAACGAGGGCAATAGCAAGACCTCGAAGGCGCACTCCAACCTAAACCCATACACACCAGCGGCCCCGAGGAGCCACAAGAACCTCAGGAGGCAGAAAACCACAGGGCTGAAGGGCTGTGCCAGGAACCAAAGTGCAGAAGGGCCAAAAAAAGGCCACCAAGGCAGACTTCAACCAAAACCAGGCGCAACGAAAGAGACCTCCAACGGAGCAATGGAAAAAACGCCTCCCAAAGAACACACAAGAACTGACCACCAAGGCTCATGGAGGAGGACGGAGTCCCGCAAGGAGCTGCTGAATGGCAGAATCTGCGTGAGTGTTAAACAGAAGGACTCCGTCAAAAGGCAAATCAACCAAGCGCTCCCAGATATTTTCTGGGAAGACACCATCCCGCAACCAGGCATGGCGGCGGAGGGCAACCGAACATGCCATAGCACGGGTGACAGAGTCCGCGACATCCAGAGCTGATCTCAGAATAAACTACGCCAACTTGCGACCATCGAGCACATGGCACCGCAAGTCCGCCACATCGCCGTCCCCGGAGGTGCGGGACAGAAGGGACTCCGAGGAATCCCAGAGGGCAGAGGAAGACCTAGCCAAAACACAGAGCGTGTTGAGCGCATGCAGAGCGGCGCTCGAAGATGCAAAAACATTACGCCCCCAAGAGTCTAACCAACGGGCCTCCCGCGACAGTGGGAGCAACACCGAGGCCAAAGACAGAAAGGCAGATTGAAGAACAGGGCCCTGGGCACAAGGATGGGAAGAAAGGCAAGTAGGCCCATGTGGAGCCGGGTGGTGGCAACGAAGCAGTGGCGGAGGCACCGGATCCCCTGTAGTAGGGTGGCCCCAGGCCCCCAAAAGGGAATCAAGGCGTGATGCTTCAAAAGGAAGCAAAGGCTCCCCCCACCAGAGCCCTGGTGGAGAATCTCCAACAAATGGTCAGGAGGCACCAGCAGGATCGGGTGGCCCATCTCCAAAATCCCAATGGCCGTGGCGATAGCCCGGACAAAGGAGACACTCGCTTCTGAAGGACCGTGCAAGTGCGAGAGCAAGTCTTCTGTGGGTGAAGGCTGCAAGCTGAGCCGCCCGTCCTCTCGCCCCGCCTGAGGAGGGAAAGGCCCGCACAGAAAGGGTGGGAACCCCACCGACTAGTGAGGAACCTGAGGGGCCTCTGGAGAAGATGGGCAAACTGCAGGAGCGGACCAGCGTAAGGGGCGTAACAGTAGTTCCAGGACTCGCAGGGACAGGGTAGAGCTAGCCCCAGAATGCGCCGGAGAGAAGGCCACAATGCGGCACCTGGACTCCAGCGAGGAACAGAGAAGAAGACGGCAACCGTCCGAAGATGCAGGAGCGTCCGGGGAAAAGTCGACGCGCCGACGCCTAGACGGTGCTGGAGAGTCCGCGACGGGGGCCGGGTCAAATCCACCTCCAGAACCACCTGTCGCGCAGGAGGAATGGGCCGGGTTGGCGAAGCAGACAAGGAGCGGCGCCGAAAAGGCACCGGCACGACCCCGGAGGGGCCCACCCCAGGTGGAGAGGGACGTGGGGAGGTGATCTCAGACCCGGCCTCAACCCGCAACACCATCTGGCCCAGGGAAGAAAGCCGCTGGCGCTGAACCGGCGCCAGCTCGGCCTCCAGGAAGGCAACCGCCTATCTAGAGGACTGAGGGGAACCCGGGGGGAGCCCTAAGTCCCGGCGACTCCCTGCGATGCCACGGGGAACCCCATGGGGCTTTGTGGCGAAGCGGGAGCGCCGTGGGTCAAAGAGGGGAACCCCGAAGGGCCGAAACCTGGCGACACCACATCACCCGCTCCTGAAGCCGCACCTGGCGGCACCGGGGATGAATCCACCGGTGACTCCGCAGTTGGCCCCGGAAGTCTCAGGGGGAGGGGTGGGGCACAAGGAGGCCTGCAGAGCTGCAGCGTAGGCCTCCATCTGAGCCCTGGACGCCCCTGCGCCGGGAAACGGCGGATAGAGCGCTGACGTCTCAGGACCCACGTCCCGAGAGGAACCTGAGCGCTCCGCCAACTGAGGACCAGACCCAGGAGGCAGACTAGCAGACTTACCCACCAGCGAGCGACGTCCAGGGAGACGCGGGGGAAGGGCGGCGGCGCAGCCGGAAGCTGTGAGTCTTGGACCCTTCTAGGGACAGACGCGGTGACGAGGCCGACCTGGACAGGCGGGCCGAGGGCAGCTTCATCCGGCACTCCCGCCGGGACTTGGGCTTGAGCTGCTGGCAGGCGTAACAGTCCGTTCGCCCAAACACCGCATGCGAATGGGGTGAGGGTCCGTCGCCGACATCGGACGTGCACACAGCACAGGTTTTGAAGCCCGAAGGCATCGCACACAGTTTCCAGCAAAATGAGGGAAGGCCTGAAAACAGGGGAGCAGAGGTAATCCAGATCCGCGTGGCACGCGGAAAAGAAGAAAACTGATGTCAGCGGGGTGAGGCTTATGTGACCTTGCTGACGTCCTGCCCACGGACGAAGTCAGGGCGGAGGTTCTGTGGTGCAGCCACCGGCGCGCAGGGTTGCTGTGGCAAGAAAAAAGGTTTTCGGATCCAGTCTCACGCCTGGGGATAATTCTACATTAAGGAATATGTGGAACAACATGTGGTGGAGCTCAACCCAAAGATGATGTCAAACCTCTGCAAGTATGAATCACTGTGCAAGGATCTCAGTCTGGTGTTAGCTCTGTACCTGGCCTCTTCTATTAGTATTTGCGCTTGATGCCTTCTGCACATCAAAAAAGGCTTAAACTGAGTCATAGCTTGGTGTCTGCGTTGGTGCAGATGGCGGTGCTACTGGTTGAGACTTGGGTACCGTTGTGGTCCCAGGCAGGGATGGGGCATTCCTTGAGGCACACATCTGAGGTCGACTGGCACCAGGGAAGCAGCTGCCAGTGGTACTCCAGTCAGAAGCCCCATCAGATCCATGTGGCCAGCAGGTGCACCAGAGGGAACCACTGCACTGTGAAACAGCACCATCATGGCTCACGTAAATGCAAGACACTAAGCCGTTCACCAACTCTGGCTCAGGCAGAGACCCTTGAAGTAGGGAGCGACCTCTGGAGCAAGAATAGTGTGCAAGTGTGGTGTTGTGCTGCCTGCTCCTCTGCTTGACTGTGTACTATTTGAAAGAGGGCAACGAACAGAACTTCAACGCAGGCCTGGAGTGCGAGCAGCACGAAGCCTGGTGCCCATCAAGCATACAATATTAAACTTTGGGCCAGATGCATCAAAGGGTTTTGCACATTCTGTGTCTATGGGAAAATGTATTCATGCATATGGCCCCAAGTCCCTTGCTCATGAATGGCGTGTGAACGCATGAGGCTGCAGTGTTCTCACAACTTGGAGTAGTGCTTAGTACCCCCCTCAATCAGACATCATGGCTAATGGGGGTGCATGACATGAGTGGCAGGACTTGCAGTTCCTTTTATTTTTGTAAAGAGGTGACATGCCCCTACTACTACAAAAATAGGATTTTCTGTTAGAAATTCCGCAGAAGCAGTTAGGAATCCACATGAAGTGACGCACAAAAATGGAAATTGACGTATGGGCGCTGGGGTGGCGCTATATGGCCTCAGTGGTGTCATGACTGAGCAGTAACAGACATCAAGAAAGAGCCGACGCCACCTACCACTTCAGGAGAGCTATGGCAAAATGTCTGGTTCCAATCTGGCGCCTGGGAGTATTCAAAAGGTGAGGACTATGCAGGTGGAAATATCTAGCTGACATAAGCAGAGCAAGATACACACAAACCTCTCCTTCTCCCGCAGCAAAAACGTCCTTTAAGAACAGCACCAACAGTGGCTGCTGCTTCTTTGGGCGGTGGAGCGCCGCCCCCCTTACTTTATGTGCCACAGCGCCACCCGCATTGGTAATTTATCAGTATGGCTGGTACATTAAACAGGAAAACTTACCTGGTTGGAAGACAGCTGGCGCCGTATTACCAGTGGTGTCTTCCGTAGTTCTGGCGCCATACTCTGACCCTTGTGTTATTCGAGGGTCAAGCAGCCAGGCAGGCATTTCCCATGACACATGCATGCGCCAGACTTCGTGCCTGCTTGAGGGCTTATTACAGTGCAGCCCTGGCCACATATCTATTATCTTTGGGGTCCACCCCCAATATGACGCGGACTAGCGTCTGTGTTTTGCAGCACCACTGGGCGTCATGAGCATCAGCTCGGGCTTGGCTGCATGTTAATTATATTGCCTCCCCACCCTGACTCCACCCTTTCCTAAGTCGTCACAGGGTGGGGTGTGGATCAGTAAGCATCACAGGTCTACACCACCCTATGACAAGTTAGAGAAGGGTGGGGTTACCTTACAATCCCAGCCCCCACAAGGTCTCAAGTTGTGGCACGTGGCCACTCAAACGCATTTACCGTTGAAGCCCACCATTAAGCGCTGCCACGGCCGGATACCTCCCTGCTTCACCTTGCCCTGCTAGAGCGGCCGACTTTGAAGTTGCAGAATCGGGTTCCAGTCTCGGTAGGGAGGCGTAACAACCTGTGATTTATAATTGGCAAATCACACATCTTTTCATGCCTAAAAATGAATGCGTCCGTCTGTAATGAAACTGGGGCTCATTTAAAGTGCAGAGCATAGTAGAGGTCGTAGCATATTGAAAGACAGTGGCACTGCGAAATGTATGAGACCGCATCATCCGCTTAGAAGTACCACATAAAACCAATCAGTGCATATAACTACATTTAATGGCGTATTGTGTCAATGGCTGCGGCCATTTCCAGGTCAGCTAGAGCAGTTTTACAGTTATAACAGTGAAAACCATGTTTGCTAGTTTGCTGAAACTATTACAAATGTTTTTTTTTCTTCATAACAAATCACTACCCCTTGCAGTGCCAAGGTGCACTCCAAGGACCTCCCTCTCAACACTGTTTACCAGATAGGTCGGAAATGCCATAACTCATTGTTTCACTTTCGTGCCTCATGCGTGCTCTTCATAATACCAGCACTGCATAATATACTAGTGCAATCTGTCACTGATGCTTATGTGTTATTTAGAGTTTGGCAGAGACTTGTGTGTGCCACCAGTGCTGAGATGAGTGCCTCTTTGGTGGTAGCTGGCACTTGCCAGCCTTAGTGTCATTGGCGGTACTAAACCTGCAGATGTAGGCACAACATGGCTTCACAGGAAATACAGTGGGTGTGTAGGCAAATCTACCTGGGTGGCAATATAAAAGGGAACCTGGGCAGATCTTGTTTTGAGTAAGTGCTGCTCTTTTGAATGACACGGTGTATATGAGAGCAGAGCTCTTGTGATGCTCACACCCACAGAGAGAGTGACACCTGTTTTGTGCACAGGTGTCTGTCTTAATGGAGGCAGTGCTTAATTTATACCACTGGAGCCAAAAATGACCAAGAGAGAAAAACAGAGGAGAAGGAAGGCGGAAGAGAAAGTCAGGAGAATCACTATGAAGCCACCAATATGCAGGTTTGCTAGAGGCAAGGTACTTTTGCGATTGCTCATCTGTTTGTCTACCAGGGCCTAGATATATTGTTTGTGAACATTAATGTGCTTTCTTTAGGAGTGCGTGTGTGTGTTTGTAGGTTTCAGTGTTTGAAAACGTAGCTACTTTTTGTTCGAAGAGCATGAGGTTCAAACGCAAAGATGTCACTTGGTGTAGTGAGATTACTGAGCCCAAGAAAAGTTTGTTGAAGAGTAAGAATTATCCCTGGGTGAAGTGGAAGTTGTTCGCTGGACTTGCTCACTTAGTGAAATTTAGGCCAGGGGCTATGCCCTACCACTTTCAAATTTCACCAGCCGCCACTGAGCACCAATAGCAATGGGGCAATCGTTCATCGGACAGAAAAGTAACAGCAAAACGGCAGCAGTGAAAACCACACACAAAGGTACAGTAAGAGACACATGCACTCCAAACAGCAAAAGCTTCCCTCGCACACAAGAGAAGTACAGCAAAGGCAACAGCGCAGACCACAGCAGTGCAAGATTTTCTTAAACAGCCAGATGGACACCGAGTTAATGACATTTGTTGAAATGCTTGTGTGAAGGATTTAGACGCTATCGCTTCCAGCTCTGATCCTTGAATACGTTCTAGTGAGCTGGCAGCAGGTGTGGTCAGAAACTGCATGGGTACCAAGTGAGTTTTACCTGATGCCTGTGTACTGCAGATCACTCCGAGTCACACATGTCAACAAATCCTGCAGCGTGAAGCGGTGGGCGAGCATCTGGAAGAAGGAGAGAGGGATATGTTAGCATGTCTCTTGCTCTGGTAAGAGTGAACATAAAGGGAGGTGGGGACGTGCACACACTTTGCGTCTGGCGGGTCCCACATCACACATCTTTGTACACACAAGGACATAGAGAGGAGTGGCAGGTGGAGACAGTAGAGACATGTACTACATGTATGAGCCCCCATAAATTGGAGTTTCTGTGACAGGTTTACAGAGAACTTAGATCATCTTTACAGACCTGCTGTGCAATAACAGCCGACACAACCATTTGTAAGGAGTACTCTGAGTAGGATAATTCACAAACCATCATTCCAGGTAGGGCTACTGGCCCCATCCCTACTGACCAATCTGCATCCACTGCTGCCTTCACACACAACCCAAAGGGAGCCTCCCTGTACTAGTAATAACACCCCCTGCCACAAACAATTCCAATGTTAGGGAGCCAATGAAACACAGAAGTTCCGGTCATTCAAAGCAATTCTCTATATTTAGCCTCTTCGAAACACTGGCAATCTACAATTCAGATGATCACTCCATCCTTTGTTCCACTTCCTTCACGTTTCACTTACCAAGACCAAACAATCTGCTCCTTAACCACAACCTCATGGTATTTCCCCACACTCTACAACTGGAAAACACCTAGGCAGGGAGACTCTGCATCTTGAAGCTCCTGTCTGATGATTCACATTTTAGCCTCCTTTAGCCTCTTCTGTTCACTCTCTCCATCCTAACAAAATTAAATATATTGTTCTCCTGCTCTCTCGTGGTGCCCATGTTTGCCCATCTTCTCCTCTGCTGCTACTCATAGTCTTGGTATACTTTCGTATTCTACTTGTCTACCTATGTTTTAGTCCTTTTCTGCCATACGAAATGATGTTGCTTCTGCCCTCTCTCCACTTTCTAAGTAACCAAGACCCTGATTTACATGTCTTCGAGTATTGCTCCGCTCTCCTCATTTCCCAAACTATACACTGTATTATCTCCAATCTGTCTTCAATTCTATTATTCCTCTCATTGAGCTCCTACCATCGAGCCATGCCACTCCTTTAACTCGTCTCCATTGGCTTCCACTTGCTATTTCCACAGATTCCACTACCTCTCTCCCGCCTTCAAGTGTCTCATAGTCTTGCCCCTGAACTTCTCTCCTCTTGCTGTCAAACTCTGGAGATAAAGTAAGCTTATCGTGGCTATTAAAAGAATTTTCTCATATCGACCAATGGACAACCATGGACCACAGCAGAAAAAAACTAATAGCACACCTACACAGCTGCCAAGTTTTCAGTTTGCATATGTGTGACATGTCCAGTTATCAGGTTTGCTTATGTGTGACATATTAAGGACATACGAGTGACACTTAGAGTGACAATTGATCATGAATGGAATAAAGCAGTTATAACCATGAAAATAAAACACACACATATCAGAAAACACCCCCTTTGAGCAAAAAAGTTCAGATATTGCCTTAAAACAATCAAGAAAGTAAAGTGATCTCATATAGAAAGCAGGGACTACAGAAGGTTTCAGTTATCCAAGGCACAGGATTGCTTGCCAGCTATGCCAAGGCTTGCCCCTATGCAACAGAACACAAATACACATGCGCAAATACAAAAACACACTTAAAAGTTCAAATATTGCATGCTGTTCCGTTTAGTTTACTTTTGCAAAATGCAGGTCTTGTAAACAAATCTTTTTCAACAACACCACTCTAATCTGACACATTAATGGTGCAAAATGAAGCAAACCAAGACAAACTCCAAATCACTACTCTGGACTGAGCCAAACATTTCACAATAACAGGATAAGGCAAGCTGGAATCAGTCCGGAACCTGCGATCTTCTGATTATGAACTACTTTTAATTTAGCAAGCTGCCTTACTATAGATGGATATCGTGTCATTAAGTACAATCGCCAAAGATCTCACTTGGGTGACTGGAATTAAAGAATCTATCTGAAGCACAGGGATATTGAGATTAAATTGTACAGGCACTCTGGGACCACTTGGGGTAGTGTCTCTCGAAGGGGCGTGGCCTATAATTAGGGCCGTGGCTTAAAATACCTAAGCTAAACATCTGCTTAGCATAGTGTGTCTCCCGAGGTACAAGTTACTTACCTTCGGTAACGATGTATCTGGTAGAGACTATTCTAACCGCAGATTCCTTAACGTAGAATTATCCCCAGGCGTGAGACTGGATCAGGAAAGTTTTGCCACAGCATCTCTGCGCGCCGGAGGGGTAGCACCACGCGACTCCGCCCTGACGCTGTCCGTGGGCGTGACGTCAGCGAGGTCACATAAGTCCCACCCCGGCGCGCTGACATCAGTTTTCTTCGGAGAACTTTTCCGCGCCAAGACGCGGAGCCATCACCAACAAAACAGAGTATGGGAACAGTGTGCAAAAAGAGCAGTGAAGCAGAAAGGAAAGAAGCGAATGGTGAGGAACAGCACTAGCAGGGACTGTGCCAAGCACTGCGGCACTGAAAGTCACCAAAGAAAAAGAGCAAAGCACCCACTGAGAAGCAACCCTACAAGCGAAGGCGACATCCTCCTTGGAGGCAGAAAAACATGTGAAAAATTTTGTGGTAGACGACAGAAAACCTGCAACCCCAATCTATAAAAGTGAAGGGCAACAAGGCCGGAACAGATGAATAACGACAACCCACCCCAAGACAACACCAGCAAGGAGTGTCACATCCCTGGTAAAGAGCTAAGGGCTGAGGCACAGCCAAGACATCCCAACCCAAAGGATTGCAGAGGAGTCAAAAGGAGAAGATCATGAGTAGGCCTCACACTGGAAGAACCAGGGTGGAGGGAAGCAGAAGTACACATGAACCCACTGTCCAATTACCAGGAAAGAAGGATTGGAACAAATAAACCCAACGAAGCATCCCGCTAGGGAGGAAGTGAAAGAGGGCACCTGCATCAGACAAAGCCACCTGGAGGGAGGAGAGTGCAGAAGACCAAGCAGAAGGGTCCTCGCAGAACGGGGAGGAAGGGCGGGCCGTGAAGGAATCTGCGGCTAGAATCGTCTACCAGATAAATCGTTACTGAAGGTAAGTAACTTTTACATCTGATAGAGACTACTAACTACAGATTCCTTAACGCAGAATAGATACCCTAGCCATACCCAGAGGGGAGGAGGGTCTGCGGGGGAACCTCACCAGCCTGGAAGAACACAGGGCCCCAACAGGGGATGTGTCATGGGGGCAGGAAGAATGGCCCAGCTCCCACCAAGCAGAAGTAAGGGAGGAGAAGGGAAGGCCAGGATACCACAAGCCGACCCAAGGGGCAAAGGGCGCCCGCCAGAAAGCCCAGAGGGACAGACGGCACCAAGCAAGTACCAAGGGAAGAAAAGAACCACCGTAAAATCCAAGGAGAAGAGGTGGAACGGAGGCAGAGCCCGCCTCAGGAGAACACACAGCGAAGGGGACAGCTGAACAGGTATCAGCCCGAGGCAGTGGACAAAACAGGAATGGCCCCACAGCCGATAAGAGCATCCAGGAGAAGGAAGACACTGTTGCACAAAAGTCCAGCAAAGCAAGGGACAGTAGCACATGGGGACACGTAGAGCCCCACGGAGGTGGACCATAACCACCAGGCGTGCGCAGCGGGCAGCTGGTAAATACTATAAAGTAGTGTGCCCGGAAAAAGCAGAGCGCAAGATGAAGACAGAGGCAAGGAAACCCTAGAACAAGCCCTATAGAAGGACCGTCCCAGTAGCCCCACCCGGCCCACGAAGAAAAGTGGGACCGGCCAGAAGATAAAGAGACACAGGTAGTACAGAAGAGACTGCACTAAGCGGCATACAGCGACGCCAGGAAAAACGCGAGGAAACCGAGAAGGTATCCACACCTCGCCACAGCTTAAGACAGAGCTATACAATAGCAAACAAGTACCCCACCTAAGGTATGACTCGAAAACAAAACAGGTAAACACCTCTTAGGGAAACCCGCAGCAGAGGTCAAGAACATAAAAGACCTGTGGAAAACACCACAGACGGCTTACCAATCAGCCAAACACCTCTTAGGGAAACCCGCGGGAGAGGTCAAGAACCGAAAAGAACTGTGGAAAACACCACAGACGGCTTACCTATCAGCCAAAGCCAAAAAAGACCCAAAGGGTCCAACCTGAGTACCTATACAGCTGCACTAACAGCAAAAATACTCACCACAAAGCTGAAGGGCTGAACCAGTAGCCAAAAGAACAGAGGGGCCAACTGAAGGACCCGAAGGCAATCCAAGCCGCACACCGCACCCAAACAGGCCAGCCGAAACAAGGCCCCAAGGAGAAATGTGGGATAAACGCCTCTCATAAGACACTGGAGGACCGAGAAACCGAAGCTCACGGAGGGGGGAGGGAGACAGAGCCCCGCAAGGAGTCGCTGAATAGCGGAGTCCGCGTGGGTGTGAAAGAACAGAGTCCCATCAAAGGGCAGGTCCACAAGACGCTCCCGAACATTCTCCGGAAAGTCGCCATCCCGCAATCAGGCATGGCGGCGGAGGGCCACAGACCTCGCCATAGCGCGGACGAGAGAATCAGACGTCCAAGGCCGAACAAAGAATGAATGTAGCTAACTCCCGACCAACCCGCACATGGTGCCACAGATCAGCTCGGGCACCCTCTTGGGGGGCGGGAGACAGAAGGGACTCCGCCGAATCCCACAGGTCGGAAGTAGCCCTGGCCAACACACACAGTGTGTTGAGAGCGCGCAGAGCAGCACTAGTGGAGGCGAAAATGATATGCCCCCAGGAGTCCAACCACCTGGCCTCCTGTGACGGCAGGAGCAGCACTGAAGGCAAGGAAGGAAAAGCAGCCCGCAGGACAGGGCCATGGGCAGACGGGTGGGGAAAAAAGGCAGACAGGATCGTGCGGAGCAGGACGGTAGCAGTGAAGGAGCGGTTGAGGCACCAGATTAAACCCCCCCCCCCCCCCCCCGTGGCAGTATGTCCCGAGGCCCCCAGAAGAGAGTTGTGGCGAGACGCTTCAAATGGGAGAAGCGGCTCCCCTCCACCAGGGACCTGGTGGAGAACCTCCAATAAGTGGTCCGTAGGGAGTGGAGCAACCGGGTTGCCCATCTGCAAAATGCCAGTGGCCGTGGAAATTGCCCGGATAAAGGCCACACTCGCCTCCGTAGGGCGTAGTGGGGGAGAGAGCAATTCTTTCGTGGGCGAAGGCTGCAAACTAAGACGCCCATCCCAGTGCCCTGCTGGAGGAAGAAAAGACCAGCCCCTATAGGATAGAAGACCCACGGACGAGTGAGGGACCCGAGGGGTCTCCGGAGAAGGCGGAGAAGCCTGCGGGGCAGACAGCTGCAGGGCGCTAAAGAGTGGGTCTGGGGGCTGTGGACGTGGAGACGGCGTAGAACCCGCCGGGAAGCTGCCGGGGAAAAGGCCATGTTGCGGCACCCGGTCTCCGGTGAAGAGGAGACAAGGAGACGACAGTCCTCTGGATAGGAAGGGACATTCGGAGAAGTCGACAATCCGACGTCGGGGACTCCACCACAGGCACTGGTGAGTCCTCGACCGGCGCCGAAGTGCCCACCAGGGGCGCCGAGTCGACCACCACCACGTGCCTCATCGGAGAGGGTGGCAGGGGCTGAGCCAAAGTGGCCAATGAGCGGCACCAAAAACGCGCCGGCTCGACCCCCGACGAGGCAGCCGCCTGCGCAGAGGACCGAGAGGGGACCAGGGAGGTGCCCCGGGTCCCGGCTTCCACCCGCGGCACCGCCAGGGAAGGAAGTCGTTGACGCCGGAGAGGCGTGGGCTCGGCCTCTGGGAAGACAGCCGCCTGCCCAGAGGACCGAGGGGGACTCAGGGATGAGCTGCGAGTCCCGGGGACCTCCTGCGACACCGCAGGGAACCCTGCGGGGCTTTACGGCGAGGCCGGGACACTGTGGGCCTAAGAGGGGAACCCCAAAGGGCCGCACCTCGATGACACCACACCTCCAAAACCTGAAGCCGAACTCGTCGGCGTCCGCAGAAGGCCCCGCGCACGGCGAGGGATCCACGGACTTTGCAGGAAGCCTGCAAAGCCGTACCGTAGGCTTTCATCTGGGCCCTTGTCGCCCCAACGCCAGGAAACGGCGGATAGGCTGGTGACGGCGCACGTCCAGAGAGGACCCCGCGCCCTTTGCAGAAGGAGGACAGGGCCTCGGTGGCAAGCTGCATGACTTACCAGCATGCGAATGACGCCCGTGGGGCCTCGGCGCAGGACGATGCGGCAGCCGGAAACGGCGCCCCTGGAGCCGTCCGAGGTAGGAGACGGACGCTACAACGAGATCGATCTGGACAAGCGGGCCGACAGCAATTTCATCCGGCGCTTTCGCCGGGACTACGGCTTGAGATGCTGACAAGCCTCGCAGTCCGTAGAATCATGGTGCTCGCCCAAACACCACATACAAATAGTGTGAGGGTCCGTCGCAGAAATCTGACGTGCACAAGAAGCACACGTCTTGAAGCCCGAAGGCATTGCACACTGTTCCCAACTCAAGGTGCTAAAAAGAGGCCTGAAAACAGGCCAAGAAGCACACTCCGGATCTGCGCTGCACGCGTAAAAGAAGGAAACTGACGTCAGCGCGCCGGGGTGGGACTTATGTGACCTCGCCAACATCACGCCCGCGGACAGATTCAGGGCGGAGTTGTGTGGTGCTGCCCCCCCCGGCGTTCAGAGATGCTGCAGCAAAATTTTCCGGATCCAGTCTCATGCCTGGGGATAATTCTACATGGAGGAATGTGCGGCTAGTAGTCTATCAGATTGGTATTTTGCTGCTTCTTTCTGTCTTTGCATCCAGGTATATAATACAGCAAGACCGTAACATACATACAACTAGCATGGACTATTGACTTTGCCAATGGTTGTTAGCTGCATAAGATAAATAATCAACTATGGCTTCGTTGTATGCAATTTGAAAATGCTACAGTTTTGAAATTTGGAGACTATGAAAGACTTACAAGTTTCTTCGAAGTTATCTCAAAGGCAGTGAAGTGCAGCACTGCTTCAGTTAAAAAAAAAAATGTTTTCACCCTGAGGATGTGGGCAAAAAGGAAGAGCCCAATAGCGACCCGTCTCAGCACCAGCTTTTTATAGTGGGCCTCGGCCCGCTTAAAGCCGTGCCGCAGCCAGTTAGTATAGGTTTCTTTTCACATGTGAAGCAGAATCTGTCCCGCATTGAGTGCTACCTAGAGGCCCCACAGATTAATTGTTTGAGAGAAAACAAAAGGTACAAGTATTTAAATTTAGATAGGGCCCAGGGCGTCTCCTAGCACCACTCCTCGACTGGGACCCATGCCATAGTTGCCCAGGTAGAAGCACGCAGCAAGAGCGCTGGCTGCTTCCTTGTTACGCCCCACAGAGTCAGCTGCATGCATTGCCTCAGCGCCCCGCTAGGAGCTTGTTCAATAGCGGTGACTAAGCATTTTAATGCGGTGTTGCGGACACCAGCATTAAACTGCGCTAGTCTAACCTTTGATGCGTGGTACTAGACAGGAATGCATCTACACAAATAATGTGCTAGAAAGGTAACTAATAGGATTTAACAGACCCATTCGTCCTACTGTCCAATACCAACTATCACTAATGAATACATTGGAGCGACAATTGCACGATACCACCTTAACTACAGTTGATCAGAACTGCAGAATTGTAAAAGGTGTCTACACTCTAGTGTGTATTTCAAATGCTGGCAACATAACATATCCTCCTCAAAAAACATTTGCTTAGTTACATCTCAACTCCTCTCACCATGTTACCAGTCTGCACTGTGCATCGGTTGTAACATCTAATTTCTGATTTTTCTAGAGTGCTTTACTGCTAGCACTTTATGAAGTCAATACAATGAAATGGTGTCAACATGGTTCAAGTTGATCCCACACAGCCAGTCTGCGCTGCTGAGAGGCTGTGTCCTGGAGTCGCAATTTTGAATCACCGGAGCAGATGTAGGTTTTTGTCCTTTACAACTGTAATTGGCACATAGAATCAGTACTTTTTGCACTGAAGAGACCGCTGAGAAGAGGGATGGAATGGGAGCTCTGGAAGCTGGAACCAGTGGCTCACCACTTAAATGATCCTTGCATCTTCCATAAAGGCTTCCAAGGCCTGCAATTGGAGGACAGCTGAGACCTCAACAGGCATAGGATACTTCATGCTCCTCAAAGGGGAGGATTGGGGAGTCAGATCTCCTTGTCAATCACTGCAGAGTTTCTGATATTTCCTTCTCAGCGAACTGGTAGGGTTACCCTGTCAGCCTATGTACCTATTAAAGCCTTCTACAGGAAAGAAGAGGGGCCTTAGTAGGGATACAGGACGGATTCAAAGCGATTAGGGATAAGAACCATGCTAAGTACCCAACTTGTCCTTAGGAAATTGCTCATTAGTTGACTCAGCAAATAGATCATTCCCATCAAATGGGAAGCCCTTGGATTTTTCCTGAGGCTTGGCAGAGACCTAGGATAACTTGCGCCGAGTCTTGCATCTCTGGTAAATTTCCCCTATTCACCTCGGGCAGTGATACCTTTCCATCTCTGGACAGAGCTCAGACTCTCTTGGGGGTGGAGTACTCCGTTTCAACACAATCCAGGACATCATATATGTGGCAACATCAGGGAAATCAAAAGTAAAAACTGGCACACCGGACCACAAGAAACCCACAAACAGCCAAAAACCAACCCACACCCTGACCCTACCACATTCGCCAATAGGCCAGCCAACCCTGAATCACACTTGAGTGTCTTTCCCCCGCTCACACACATTGCCAGGAAAAATAACTGGCAAAACTTGCATTTAACGGCCTGGAATGTCAGGAAAACCTGCAAGAATTGATGTGCAAACAACACTTCCTGTTCTAACTCTCCATACCCAAGTGAAAGACTTGGAATGATCTGCTAAAGGGTACTCTTAAACCTTTGGTAGTTTAATGGCCGGATTACCAATCCAGTGAATCTACACCTCATTTTTTTAATTTCAACTCTATTTATGGAGGTATATGTAAAGAACAGTCAGTGTTAACTGGTTGCAATCAACAGTTCAAAAAGCAATGCGGATATCAATCACTCTCTCAATGGGCTGCATATAAAACAGTGGTAATGTAACGCATATAACACTGAAACTGATGTTCTGACTGACTCTACCAAACAAAACTATAGGATATCAGCAAATCATAAAATACAAACAAAAGGAACCCATTTTTGTGGTGTCTATCAGCAACATATTAATTTTCTAATAACTATTATAAAGGATACAATAGAAATAAAAAAATTGGCTCTGCCTGGCTGACTGTCACTCTGATTACCCCAAAGCAAGGGTCAGGAAGTCAGGCACGTTTCACGGGCTAGTGTGAACATGCCAAACTAATGCTGGAGCTAAGCCCTATCTTGTTCCTTCCCTGGCCTGCCCATCTTCGGGCCCTCCTGGTAACACCCATAATGATGCACTGCAACAGTCACTTTGTAAGGTAGCTTTGGGCGCTGAGTTTTAGCTGTGTACTGCCCAGGCTTACCAGTTAATCTCGGAGGGCTCAAGTGAGGTCTAGGAGTCTGTCAGTGCTGGAGGGTGGGACAGGTCTTCAGCATGTGACCTGGTGTCATCAGAATCAAAGCTCTGATGACTCTGACATTGGGTCACATGCCGTAAACAGATACACTGCACATGCTTTAGTTGTGCATGCACAGTATCTGTTGACTTTCACTTTCTCCATTGTCCGCGAGTTGAAGACTGGTCAGGCTACCCAGGTAAGTTGGCCCTCTGGTCCAGACAGCCTTTCCCATGGGTTCCAGCCTCCTTAAAGCCTTTCACTAATTGACTGTTTCCTACACATAATCTCCATTCTCAATGTTTGTGGACGCCAGCTTTCATTTGAAAGTACATTGCTACGTTATGTTTTCAGTTTCTATTCCCATTACCCTAAATAATGGCAGAAGTGCATAGTTTTGAATGATATGAGGCTTATCCTCAGCTCAAAAGGCACATCAATGCCAGGACAATGGCAGTTCTTACTATGACCAAAATGATTCAGGTATCCCAGTAATTGGTCAAAATAATTTGGATTGCAGCTTCTCCAAAAAACAGGAAACAAATTAAAAAAACGCGAAGGTTTGAGTTCTGCGATTGTCTAAAATTGCTGATGTAAACCACAGGAATTGTCTTTTAACCGAATTGGAACTACTGATGAAAATATGGCTAAAGAAATTATGATTAATGATGCTGTAGCCACATATTCTGCAACATTAACTTCAAGTAGTTGTCAAATTGTATGTAGTTAACGCTTTTCAGTATCTTAAGGTGTAGTCTATTTTACCACTTGCTTAATTGTTTTCCGTAATGCTAAGACCACTGACAAACCCTATGTGGAATAAAATACTTATTGAACAACTTTCAGCATTGGGGTAACAAAGCTGATCATACATACACACACAGTCTTTAGACTGTGAGGTTAATACATGGTTTTAAGAGAAATTACTCAAGCTAAAGAGTGTGCCTCTCCAGTAAGACCTTGGCCACCTATACTCCTCAGCACCTTTGTAGCCCGTCCCTGCCATGAGCTCAGGAAAGCCAGGTTTTGTACAGGGAATGGTCTAATGGCGTGGTTTATTTCCCCTGAACTTAAACCTACACTAAGTATGCTCAGAAAGCATACTCTAATCCATCTCAGGGCTTAGGTGGCCTTGTATGGTGTTGCTCGGATATGAATTTACCTTAAATAAATGAAAAGGCAAAAGGCATTTGGCAGGACAGAAGCAAGTTGGTTTAATAAAACGGTGCGTCCAGAAGAGTGTCTTCTCAAAGTCTCTCGGCGTACAAAGTTTTGACCGTCATTATGTACAGTTCATGAGGTACAATAAACAATTTCGACATTCGAGAAAACCATCTCAGTCATAAATTAACAAGAGCGGGCATCTGATAAGGACACAGATGGATCTCGACCTCAGGGAGAGTCAGTGTGTATGTGTCCAGATGTCCGGCATGAGGAGCATGTGATCACTATGTGTGGTGTTCATGTCATGTTCTGATTGGCTGAGTGTTTCTATCTACATGTGGTATTTAGCTTGTTAGTATTTTTGGGGAAAGCAAGCCTTTGGGAAAATGTATTTTATTGGGGTCAATTGCCTCAGACATGCTTGTGATGCAACTATCTGTGAGATCGATCAGGGTTTTCCCTGGGCAAACATTTGTCTTTGAGTTAAGGGAGACCCTACCTGTGACCTGGTATTTGATAGGTGTAGGTTGTAGGACCTGCCTAACCACGTATCTCTGACTCAGGGTTGATGGGAAGGTCACCTTGGGGGAATCAGACAGCAATGTGGTGAGTTCATCAGAACTCCTGAAAATAATATGGCAGTTACTGGTATAATCTTTTTCGACATTCTTAACATTGTGTATACAGTGGTCATAGAATACATTGATATTGTCCTTACTGGTATGGACACGGTTATGCTTGCATAGGTCATAACGTACATCAACATTGTTCTCATTGGTAACAACATTGTCATTTGCTCATGGATCATGGCATACATTGACATTGTTACTGCCTGTGTCGAAACTGCTATGGGTGTGCAGGTAATGGCATATCAACATTGCATACATGGGTACAGACATGGTTATGTGGGCACAGGTTATGGCATACGTTGACATTGAAATCTTTGGTATTGCCGTGGTCAATTAATACCATGATATGTGCAGGCCCGACATCGTATTCACCCATTACAGCATTCCCCCCTCTAGTTGATTCTTCAACTACTCTATCCTTCTCATATGTCATGACAGTTATTTATTTGAAAGTGTGCGTGCTTGTAGTGTCCGTTCTTTTCCCTAGCTATGTGCATACTAACTAATTTGAGGACTGTTTTTTTTTACAACAGGAAACCCCCCCACTTGTAGGAAACCACATAACTGAAGTAAAATAATGAAAACCAGCATTAGTGACTTAAATAGTTTGGGCACCCATAAAGGGATCCACATACAGATACAGTCCTGCTACGGGGCACCTCCCTCCTTCATGTGGGCTTGCAGATGATGTAGTTCTTGGATGGCACGAGCAAATGTCCCATTGTCCACGTCATTTCTGAGAATAAAAGTACAACAGGAAGCACCAATCTTGCCACACAAACCACCCTCCATCGCGGTCATCAAGTCTAACACATACCGATGTTGCATCATCATAAGGCAGATGGCACTCAGTTCTTCCTTGATAGCGTTTAGGCGGAGCTCAGTATTATTGAACATCTTCATAATTTTCCACCAGGTGATTTGTAACCAGCAGACGTTTGCTTTTCTTTGCATAGTGAAGAAGGGTATTGACCCTCTGGGGTTTACTTCAGTCTCTGTGAACAGTCTAAATTCTTCTGGAATGTCCTTGTACTGAGCCCAGCCAAAATAATCAGCAGTTCTTCTCCTTCGAGCCTGTGAACTCAGGCAGACCTTCTCCAGGGATGACCAGGGTTGGGGTGTGTATGGTCACCAGGGTACAGAGGCCCGCCACCCGAGGACAAGCTGGGTGTAGGCAAGGCCATCTCATTGGCAGTAATAATCCATCAACGTGGAGATGCCCCATTGCAGGTCCGGTATGTGCATTACCATGTCACTTTCTCATTATTGCCAACTGTATGGTTCCTTTGCCTCTTAAACAAAGAGTACAGTGTAAGTTTCTGTACACTTAGGGGTTGCCCCTTCCCATCCAATCATGTGTACCTCCTGATCTCGGTATGCCAGATTGCGCGGGGTGTCTATGCTGGCATTGGACCTCCTCCCATGAGACTCACCCCCCCCATCCCCCCCCCCACCCCCACGTGATTCAGATGAGCGGCCCTGCACTGGAATTCCATGTCCAGGGTCCATTTGTCATTGGAGAAGATGGCCCCAAAGATGTTAAGGACCGCCCTCGGACCACAGACTGAGGTGGGAGCAGACTTATTTGTGCACTGGTGTAGTGGTCTTTTTACCTCCAGAAACCTCTTTTCTACGAAATCCTGGGGCCAAACAGTGTCCTCCCCTATGTTATCCAATCCTTGGATTGGATGTCATTTGGCTTGGTGAAGAGGTACAGTGCAGTGGGGTTGGCCTCATACCGGGTGATGTTTACTAGTCTCCTACGGGGTTCTACTCTATTGGATTGGATCTTTGCCCTGATCCTTCATTTGTACAGGTGGATGAGGCACTTGGCTTTTTCGGGGGCTTTCTCCTGTAATAAGCAAAGCCTGTCTGCACCTACAGCATGAGGTATCCGTGAACAGATATAACAGGACTGGTTCGTAGTTTGTGCGCCAACGTTGGTCATGAGTTGATACCAGGTGTTGTGTAGGAGTGCCCTGTGTAGTGCATGAGGAAGAAAATAAGTTACTTACTAGTAACTATGGTTATCCAGTATTGGTATCTTTCATAGGTTCACGTTTGAATAATTCCCTGTTGTCGAGATGAGAGTCTCACTGTAACAATCAAGCAGTATTTACTTAATGCCATAGGCTACAATGGCCCTGAGTCATGTTTTAAATAGTCTATTTCTGCCCTTTTGTTAAAAAAGACCAAATGCTGAAGAGTAACCAATCAGCTGCTAGCGCCCCCTCGAACTCTCCCAGCAGAGGCAGTTTCCCTCCGATCTAACAAGCACAAGTGAGTATCTCATGAAAAAAAGAGAAAAAAACTCTACGGGGAGGAGGGTGGGTTGCATGTGAACCTATTAAAGATACCAATACTGGTTAAACCTTAGTTACAGGTAAGTAACTTATTTTCTTATCCAGGTCCGGTATTGGGGTATCTTTCATAGATTCACATGCTTAAATTCAAAGTAGCAAACAGTAATATCACAGATCATCTTCTCTTGGTGGGAGACATCTAAAGTATACGGACCATAAAATTTGTAGTTATACGCCAGATATACTTCATGATGTCTATGTCTTATTTATTCCTTTTCTCCCCCCCCCCCCTTTTTTAAAAAAAAAATATTGTTTTTACAATAAGTGTTGCCTAGAAGGCCGGAATAAATCAAATGAACACAACATATTCCCAAAGAATGTGAAGTTCTCTCTCCTATAATTGCATTTATCATCAATGAAGTAGCAACGAGAGGTGAGAAAAACACAGAATAACGTAACTCAAACCATACATTTATATCTTACATAATCATGATGTTGTAAGTATATGCAATCAACATAAGAACAAAAAGCTCTTTCTAACAGTTCGAAAGAGGCTTACCTTAAAGGGAAGAGGTGACAAAGCACTGCCTGGCCCACAGCTGCGTCTGCACTTTGTGCGGAATCCAGGAAGTAGTGCTGCATGAGGGCTCCTCCAGGTTGCAGCACAACAAATCTTTTCCAGTGTCACTCCAGCAAAAAGCACAGCTGATGTAGCTACTGATCTGGTGGAGTGGGCTTTAGTCCTATTCTCCAAAGGCTTGTTAGCCTTGACGTGACGAAACTGTATTGCCGCCAGAATCCATCTTGCGACAGTAGCCTTCATTATCGCAGTTCCTTCCCTGCCTTGGCCATAAGCCACCAGGAATTGATCAGTTTTTCAAATGTCCTTCGTTCTCTGAAGGTAGATGTAAAGCATTGCTTAACATCAAGCGTATGTAGTTCTTTTTCTGCAGGCATCGATGGTTTTGGGGAGAAGCAAAGGAGTATGGCCGGCTTATTAAGGTGGAATTTAGATGGTACTATAGAGTATAATATAGGATTAGTCCTTAGAATCACAGCATATTCTTTAAATAGTAGATAAGGTTCCTTGATTGTGAAAGCTTGAATTTCGCTCACTCTTCTAGCGGAGGTGAGCGCCAGGAGAACAGCGACCTTCCATGTTAAGAACTTTAATTCGGCTTTATGAATTGGTTCGAATGGTAGTTTCAGCTACTGTGCCAAGACCACGTTAAGGTTCCATTCTGGGAGAGGGCTCACCAGAGGAAAAGGGCAGAAAAGCCCTTTCATAAATTGCTTCACCAAGCTTGAGGCACAAAGAGAAGGGGCTTTGGAAAGTCTTCTATAACGAGAGATGCAAAAGCTAAGCCAGATTTTGACAAAGAGAGGAGGTATGGCAAAATCTGTTGCAGGGATGATTAAAATGGATGCAAGTTATTTTGTTGGCACCAAAACCAGAATCTTTCCCATTTCAGCTTGTATGTCTTGTTGGAACATTCAGCTCTAGATTTCTCAAGGATGTTTCTACATTCTTGCGAGATGTTCATGTCCCTAAATTCCAGGAACTCAGGAGCCAGGCATGAAAGTGCAGGGACTCCGGATTCAGATGGCACACCTGCCCGTTGTCCATGGTCAGGAGAGAGTGGGACAGCTGCAGTTGTATGATTCTGGTTGCCCCAGAGATGGAGTTTCGGGAACTAATGTTGCCAGGGTTACCTGGTTGCTATGAGTATCAGGTGGCAACTCTCTCGCTTCATTTTGGACCATACTCATAGGTTACATGGGGTGGGGGAAGGCATAGACATATCAATGACCATCGCATTGAAAGGGCATTGCCCCGAGACCCCAGAAGGGGAATCATGCTAGGACTGGCAGTTGGCATTGATGTTCGCAGCAAACCGGTCTAGTGCTGTTTTTTTCCATCATGCAAATACTCTGTCCAGATGGTTTTGGCCGAGTTCCCATTTGTGGCAGTTGTCTGTTGCTCTGCTGAGAGCATTCACTAACGTGTTGTGCAAACTTGGAACGTGCTTGGCTCTGAGAGAAATTCCATATTCTGTAGTCCAGTCCCATAATTCTTGAGCTTCTTGCGAAAGGGTGAGAGGGAATATGCTACTTACCAGTATGCATCTGTTCTTGGCATGTAGAGCTGCAGAGTCACACACTGAGGATAAGATCGCCATCTGGTGTTGGGCTCGGATGATTGCAGGTTGTTGTTGTCTTCGGAAGAAGCCTTTGGTCACGAGGTTGGTGACTCCTCCCCTGGACAACAGTGCGCATGGGCATCCACTCCATCGTCAGATTGTTTTTCGCCATGATGGGAAAAGATGGAGTGTATAGAAATGAAAGAAAGGATGTCCATGTGTAATGTCTAAGTAAGACGGATGCTGGAACAGATACAGGTCCCGGGGAGGCGGGCGGGCGTGTGTGACTCTGCAGCTCTACATGCCAAGAACAGATGCATACTGGTAAGTAGCATATTCCGTTCGAGGCATATGAGCTGCAGATCACACACTGAGGATAGATTATACAGCAGTGCTTCCCCTTAGCGGTGGTCGCCTGTATCCGTTGCAGCAGCTTGAAATAAAGTTTTTAGGACAGCCTGGCCCACGGAGGCCTGTTGTTTGGCCTGCACATCAACACAATAGTGTTTAGTGAAGGTATGCGTGGTAGACCACGTGGCTGCCTTGCAAATGTCTTCTAAGGGAATGTTACCTAAGAAGGCCATAGAAGCCCCTATTTTACGGGTGGAGTGCGCCCTTGGGGGAACTGCAAGTGTACGTTTAGCCTTGAGGTAGCATATTTGGATGCATTTAACTATCCACCGGGCTATACCTGATTTGGAGATTGGGTTGCCTTTATGTGGTGGTGCGAAAGCAACAAAGAGTTGTTTTGTCTTTCGAAAGGGTTTTGTCCTGTCGATGTAATAAAGCAAGGCTCTTTTGACATCTAAGGTATGTAGGGCCCTTTCAGCTACGGAGTCTGGGTTTGGGAAAAAGACCGGTAGCTCTACTGATTGGTTAAGGTGGAAAGGGGAAATCACTTTTGGAAGAAATTTAGGGTTTGTCCTAAGAACCACTTTGTTACGGTGTAGTTGTAAGAAAGGTTCCTCTAGTGTAAGGGCTTGTATTTCACTTACTCTGCGTAGGGAAGTGATTGCGATAAGGAAAGCTACCTTCCATGTTAGGAATTGTAATTCACATTTGTGCATAGGTTCAAATGGGGGACCCATGAGTCTTGTTTGAACCACATTGAGATTCCACACTGGTGCAGGTGGCAATCTTGGGGGAAGGATTCTTTTGAGACCTTCCATAAACGCTTTGATGGCTGGTACCTTAAAAAGGGACAGGTGTTGCCTATTTTGCAAGTAGGCTGCCAAGGCTGCTAGGTGTAAACGTATAGAGGAATACGCTAGATTGCATCTTTGCAAGTGTAGTAGATAGCAAATGATGTTTTGGATGGAAGCGTCCAATGGATGTATGTCATTATTAGCGCAGTAGATGGCAAATCGTTTCCATTTAGCGGCATAACACGCTCTAGTAGTAGGGCGTCTGGCTTCCTTTATGATATTCATACAGTCTGGAGGGAGATTGAGGTAACCGAACTCTAAGACCTCAGGAGCCAGATCGCTAGGTTCAGTGTTTGAGGATCTGGGTGTCTGATTTCTCCATGGTTCTGGGTTAATAGATCCGGGGAGAGGCGTAGTCTTTGATGTGGAACTAAGGATAGTTCTAGAAGCGTGGTGAACCACGGTTGACGTGCCCAAGTGGGAGCCACTAGTATTAGTGTTAGTGACTGTTGTTTCAGTTTGCGTACCACAAATGGAACTAGTGGGAGAGGCGGAAAGGCGTACGCAAATCTGCCTGACCAGTTCATCCATAGGGCATTGCCCTTGGACTGTGGGTGTGGAAATCTGGCGGCGAAGGTTGGGCATTTTGTGTTTTCGGGAGTGGCGAACAGGTCTATGTCTGGTTGTCCCCACTTTTGGAAGAAGGGGAGTAGAACCTTGGGGTGTAGTTCCCATTCGTGGATCTGCTGTGTGTGGCGACTTAGGAGGTCGGCCACTTGATTGTGGATCCCTGGGAGATGTTCTGCTAACAGATAGATGTTTTGGGGAATTGCCCATCTCCAGATTTGCTGTGCCAGTTGGGACAGTTGGGGAGAGTGTGTCCCTCCCTGTTTCTGTATATAATACATTGTCGTCATGTTGTCTGTGCGTATGAGGACAGTTTTGTTCTTTAGGTGAACTTGAAAGGATTTTAGTGCTAGGAACACTGCTAAGAGTTCCAGGTGGTTGATGTGGAGCAGTTTTTGTTGACTGGTCCATCTGCCCTGAGTGGTATGGTGAAGGAGGTGGGCTCCCCACCCCGTGAGAGATGCGTCGGTAGTTAGCACAACTTGTGGAAGAGGCTCTAAGAACGGTCGCCCTTTGGACAGGTTGATGGTGTTCCACCATTTCAGTGAGCGAAGTGAGCAACTGTCCACCAACACCAGATCGGTAAGTTGTCCGTGAGCTTGGTTCCACTGTTGTGCTAAACATTCCTGTAAGGGGCGCATTTGAAGTCGTGCGTGTGGGACTATGGAGATGCATGACGCCATCATGCCTAGGAGCTGCATGAACACTCTTGCTGGAAGAGATGGATGAGTTTGAAACTGAGAGATGAGATTTTGTATACTGGCTATCCTGGCAGTGCTGGGATAAGCAATGGCCTTGGATGTATCTATGGTTGCTCCTAGATACTGATGTAAGTGGGAAGGTTGTAGGTGGGATTTGGGGTAGTTGATAGTGAATCCCAAATCGTGGAGAGTTTGAATCGTGCGATGAGTGTGGAGAACGCATTTTTGGTATGTATTGGCTTTTATGAGCCAATCGTCCAGATAGGGGAAGACATGGATCTGTTGTCTTCTGAGGTGCGCTGCCACGACTGCTAAGCACTTGGTGAACACTCTGGGTGCTGTTGTTACTCCGAATGGGAGAACTGTAAATTGATAGTGTTGCCCATCTACCACAAATCGTAGATATTTTCTGTGAGCGGGATGCATAGGGATGTGAAAGTATGCGTCCTTGAGGTCTAATGTGGCAAGGAAGTCTCCCTGTTGTAGGAGTGGGAGGACTTGTTGGAGAGTGGTCATATGAAAATGATCCGAATGTATATACTGGTTTAGTAGTCTGAGGTCCAGTATGGGCCTTAGTGTTTTGTCCTTTTTGGGAATGAGGAAGTATAGAGAATATACCCCTTTTCCCTGATGTTTAAGGGGGACTGGTTCTATCGCATGTTTTTGTAACAGGGATTGAACTTCTTGTTTGAGGAGAGAGAGATGATGTGAGGACATTGGGCGTTGTTTGGGTGGTATGTTTGGGGGGGGATTGTATGAGTTCGAGGCAGTAGCCAGACTGGATAATTTGTCTTACCCATCTGTCTGTGGTGATGGAAGTCCAGACAGGTAGGAATTGTTGGAGTCGCCCCCCGACCGGAGTGGAATGGTCTGGGGGGAGTGGTGGCAAGTCACTGTTTGGTGGCTGGGGAGGTGCGGGTGTTGTTGTTATTGCCCCGCCCTCGGCCTTTGTTATTGTTTCCCCTATAACCTCCCCGGAAATAACCTCTGTTAGGGGATGTTTGTCCAGAATTTTTAAAGGTGGACGTGGTCTCAGTTGATGTGTTTTTGGAGCCTCCTCTATAAAAGGAGCGACGAAAGGAACCCCGGTTTTGAGGAGACTGCAGTGCTCCCATAGACTTGGCAGTTTCATTATCCTTCTTCATTTTTTCTAATGCAGTATCCACTGCAGGGCCAAATAACTGCTCTTGGTTGAAAGGTTGAGCCAGAATTGCGGTTTGAACCTCCGGTTTAAAACCGGAAATACGGAGCCAGGCATGTCGTCTGAGTAAGACGCTAGTATTGACCGCCCTAGAAGCAGTGTCTGCCGCATCTAAGGCGCATTTAATGGAGGCATTAGATATTAATTTGCCTTCTTGAATGAGGTCAGTGGCCTGGGACTTAAAGGGTTCAGGCAGATGTTGCATAAGGTCCTCAAGTTGGTCATAATGTGCCCTGCCATACCGAGCTAACAGGGCCTGGGTATTGGCAATACGCCAGTGGTTCGCCGCCTGTGCGGCGACTCGTTTGCCTGAGGCCTCTAAAAGCTTAGACTCCTTGTCTGGGGGGGGGCGTTTCTCCAGTTGTCTGTGAGTTAACGCGCTTCCTGGCATTTGATACGACCAAGGAGTCTAAAGGGAGCTGGGCTTTAATGTATGCAGGGTCCTGCGGGGCTGGTCGGTACTTTTTTTCGATGCGGGGGTTGAGAACCCTCGCTCGAACAGGGTCTTTAAAGACGTCAGTGGCATGCTTTATAACCCCTTTAATCATGGGAAGTATATGAACAGTTTTTTGTGACTGCTCAAAGGTATCGAGGAGAAAATCCTCCTCAAGGGGGTCCGTGTGCATAGTGACACCATGGAACGTTGCTGCCCTATTTATTAGTTGGCCAAACCCTAGGTGGTCATCAGGAGGGGAGGGCTTGGAGGGGTAGGTAGTGGGGTCAGGCATGTCAGGCATTGGATAAGACCAGTCATCTACCGGTGCTGTGTCTGGAAAAGTAAACGGGTCGGTTGGATCAACAGGATCATTAAATAAATCAGGGTCCGCCCCTCCCCCTAAGTCATCATTATCATCCTGTGGAGGAGGTGAATGATAGGGAGGTGGTAAAGGTAAAGGAGAAACAGGAGGAGGAGGGGGGGACGGGTTAGAAGGTAAAACAGGAGAAGAAGGACGAAGTGGTGAAGTGGCACAGTCCTTTTTCCGTATGGGAGCTGGGGGAGGTGTAGTGTCCAGCTTCCGTTTTTTATATGGGATGGCAGTCACATGTCCAGTGTTAGGATTGATGTAGATCCGCTTTTGAGTAGGATCTGGTCGAAAAAGTTCATCTGGCTCCGAAGGTGGTGGCGGCGACGCCCGCTTCGGGTCTTTATGAGCTGGTTTTGGTGTGGACGTAGTTTTCGGTGCCGATGATGTTTTCGGTGCCGAAGGATGTTTCAGTTCCGATGGATTTTTCGGAGCCGATGTATGTTTCGGTGCCGATGTATGTTTCGGTGCCGATGTATGTTTCGGTGCCGATGTATGTTTCGGTGCCGATGTATGTTTCGGTGCCGAGGGACTTTTAGGCATCGATGTCGAAGAACGTTTCGGCGCCGGTGGAGACTTCGGTGCCGAGGAACGTTTCAGTGCCGAAGGAGATTTCGGTCTCGAAGCCTGTTTCGGTGCCAACAGTGGTTTTTTCGGTGCCGAGGGTGTTAAAGGCACAATCACATGAGGTTTGCTCGAGCCCGAGCCACCTACAGGCTTAGATGTCTTCGGAGCCGGGCCCGAGGGCGGGGCTTCTGAAGAGGATTTCCGGTCGCGACTGGGCCCAGCTGGCGGAGTCTTGACCACTGTCTTTTTGGATGGGGCAGGGGCAGGGGGGGTGGTACTCACACGCTGCCCTGGAGTGATGAGGTCATCGGAATCGTCGGCCTCGGACACGATCTCGAGATCTTCGGTGTCGTCTTCGGGAACATCTTGAGCAAAGATGTCCTCCGGTTCTGGAGCTGGTTTGGCCATAATATGGCGTCGAGCTCTTCGGTCCCGGAGGGTCTTCTTCGAACGGAAAGCGGCACAAGCTGGACAGGTGGACTCGTTGTGTTCCGGCGACAGGCAGAGGTTACAAACCTCGTGGTGGTCACTGGGGGGAACTTCGCTCCACACTGGGGGCATTTTTTGAAGGGTGTCCTGTCCATCAGCCGCTTCCGGAACCGGTCCGAGTTGATTTCGAAGTCGATGGAATGAAGATTAAGGAGTTAAATTGATTGCTAGAAGTTTTCTGCTGGAGCGGAAAAAAGTTCATCCGAACCCAATGGCGGAAAAAAACAATCTGACGATGGAGTGGATGCCCATGCGCACTGTTGTCCAGGGGAGGAGTCACCAACCTCGTGACCAAAGGCTTCTTCCGAAGACAACAACAACCTGCAATCATCCGAGCCCAACACCAGATGGCGATCTTATCCTCAGTGTGTGATCTGCAGCTCATATGCCTCGAACACTTGGTTCCCCCTTGTTTGTTTATATAGAATATACTAGTCTTATTGTCCATCCGAACCAGCACAGAGCAACCAGTTATCCTGGACAGAAAGGCTTGTAAAGAGAGGTACACCACCTTCAACTCCAGACTGTTGATGTGCTTTAGCTTTTGAGAACTGTACCATTTGCCTTGATTCTGAGGGTCCTGCAAGTGTCCTCCCCAGCCTTCCATGGAGGCATCCGTTGCCAGGATGTAGTGTGGAATCTTTCAGGAAAGTGAGGCCTTTCGAAGGACTTGGTCTGTGGTACCATCATTGCATTGCTGCTTTCGTGGCAGGGGTGACCTGAATGATCCAGATGTTGGCAGCCAGTTGCTAAAGTTTGTCCTGGAGAGGTCTCATCCTGAGCCTAGGTCTAATGCTGATGATCACATTCCAAGGAGCGCATTTCTTTAAGCGATTTGTACCTCCTTACTGTAATGGACTTTCTTCTTGAGATGGCCATAGCCATCTTCCATAAACTTATCTTGCGCTCGTCCGATAGAAAGGCTTTGCATTGGATTGTATCCAACCTGGCTCCCAGAAATGGTGTTACGTGACTGGGAAGAAATGAAGACTTTTTGAGGTTCACGGTTAGCCCTAGCTTGTTGAACAGTTGAAGACAAGCGTTTTTGGTTCTGGACGCTTGACTTGCTGTTTGTGCCTTCTGCAGCCAGTCATCCAAGTAGGGGAACACTTGGTGACCTTGAGAGCTTAGGACCGCGGCCACTGGCGCGAGGCATTCTGTAAAAATTCTGGGCACTGATTTGAGGACGAAAGGGAAAACCTTAAATTGTTAGTGGGTACCAGCTGCCGTTAACTTGAGGAATTTTCAATGCTTTTGATGGATGGGGGATGTGGCAATATGCATCTTCCAGATCGAGTGAGGTCATGAAGTTTTGTTTGTTGAGGTGATGAAGGATCTCGGCCAAAATTACCATCCTAAAAATTTGCTTTCCCAGGAACTGGTTGAGCTTTCTGAGATCCAGTATTGGTCTTCACTCCCAAGTTTATTATTAAGAAAAAAGACAGGGGTAGAAACTCTGACCCCTTTGTAGAGTTTGAACTTTCTCAATCGCACCATTTGAGAGCATGATATTTGCCTCCTTGTGCAATAAGTGAAAACGAGTTGGGGCTCCTTTTGGAGGAGTATTTGGGGTTTTGGTTGTGAACTCTGGAGTATAACCAAAGGCAATCAGATCCAATACCCATTGGTCCGGTACTATACTTTCCCATTGCTGAAAGAAATTGCAAATCTTCGCACCCACGGTAGGGGTAATGGGGGGGGAGGGGGGTGCTGGCACCCGGCGTTGATCAATGCTTCCTTGCATTGTCTTGTTCCTAGGATTGTGTTCTTTTGCGGTCTACTTGATGAGAGAAACCAGCTAAAGATGACTGACTAAGTGAAAGGCTGATAGGTCTGTCTGTATAGCGGTTGATGGGGCTGGTATTACTGTGCCTGGTATTGCTGTGCCCTCTGATAACCGCCTCTGTATGCGGCAAAACTGCATCTTTTTACTCCTCTGAAAGGCATCTTTTTTTATTGGAGGGTGCCCAACAACTTTGCTGTGTCAGTTTTTATGGACAGCAGAGCCTCAATGTGTTTGCCAAACAGAGTCCCCATCAAATGCCACGTCTAAAATCTTTGTCTGGACTTCAGGTCTGAAGGTAGTAGCTTTGAACCATCCTTGGCGCCTCAACACTGCTGCGCTTGCCAGTTCGGAAACCTGTGTTGGCTATATCCATAGCACAGTCTGTTGTCTCAGAGGCTGCTCTTTCTCCCTCTAAAAGGATCTTCTTAGCCTCCTGTTTCCTATCTTCAGGGATGAGGTCTAGCATAGAGGCCATGTCCGACCACATCTGCCGTTCGTAACAGCTTATGATAGCCAGAGCGTTGGCGCACTGGCTAGTAACTGCAGCAATGGTGCAGAAACGCTTCCCAAAAATGTTCCCCTTATCAGGGGGAGTCGAGATCAGAGTGGCCTGATTTTTAGATCTTTGCGCCGCTTGAGAATTGATGGCATCCTGCCTCGGGTCACAAGGCAAGAAGGGGAATCCTCTGGGGGCCTCTTTTTTTAATCTATTCGAGGGGAGCACCAGTAATCGTGATTGGAGTCATCATAATTTTCACTCCCTCCTGCCAAACAATCAATTATGGAGATTGTCTGAATGAATTTCCTAGCCTCCTCTTAGAAATCATACAGGAAAAAATCTGTATGCTTCACAGTCATGAGAAGATGCAATTTGGTAGACGCTCTCTCCATTAAATTGTGGAACCACCCGATGTCTTCTGGGGGAGAGTCTACTGGATGATGTGATTGAGGAGAATGAGTTGGAATGGTATATTTGTCCCAAGGATCTGCAGGTGGGTGAGGATCTGGGATCTCTCTTCCCTCTCTCCTCATCTTCCGTATCTGGCGCCTGTATTGGAGGGCGTAGCACTGAAGGTGTCACTGGTCGAGGTACAGTCTGTGTTCCTTAGGGCTGTGGCTGAGGAGGTGGTGGCTCAATTTAGACATCTTGAGGTGGAAACCTCTGTTAGTAGTCAGCCAGCATTGCCTGAACGTCTTGGATCAGAGATGGTGTTAAATATGTCATTTCTCTAGGGCAAGGCTTAAGAGGATAGCCATAGGGTTGGTAATGGCACGGTGGAGCTAGATATGGCTAATAGTATCGTTGTTCGTCCTCTTGGCATTTAAAATGCAATTCAGATGGGCTATGGACCACTCCATCGTCATTGTCATCCTCAGACTCTTGCAAGTCCAACAGGTGCGAAGGAGGCAATGGGGAAATCTCAGTAAATTAAGACACCTCCGGATGCAGAAAGGTCTTCATCAAGCAGACAATATTCACCATCCTCCACAATGGCGTCAATGGTACCATCACCGCTGAAGGAATGTTAGCCGTCGATGGTGCCGTCATCACAGGTGTTACCGCTGACTGTGTCGTTATAGGTTGATCTGTAATCGACAGAATGCTAGTCGACGGTGCCTTCATCGACTTCACTGATGGAGTCTTTGTCGATGTGATACACGTCGATAGGAGAGACGTCGACAATGAGATTCTCGTCAACGGGATAGGGCTGGAGATGACCACTGCTGTTGTTGATTTTGCAGTTGACGGAGCAGACGATGTGATTTTAGTACTTGTAGTCGTCGACAATCTAAAGAGAGAACTCAGGCCTGCCACTGCAGTGCCTGCGTGCAGTTTGCAAACTGACATGTTGTCCTGACAAGTGCATACACTTGCAAGACCTTACCCTTCCCTTTCCATGCACATCAGACACCTCTATGGTCGGTCCAGGGTACCCCCTAGGTAGGGTGCAGTGTCTGTGAAAGGTAGGACATGTACTAAGGTGTGTACCATGTCCTGACAGTGAAATACTCTCCATTTAATTTTTCACTGTTGCAGGGCCATCTTGCCCATAGGACCGAATAGGTAAGGCTGTGTAATATGTTTACAGCCTATCTTCCCATAGGCTTAAGATGGAGAGGTGAAGTTTAGCGTGCCTGAACTCACAATTTAATAACACATCTTTTTGTGATGGTGGTTTTTGCATTGTGTGGTTAGAAACCAAACTTTTAGAAGTGCCTGGATTTTTGTGTTCTAACAATTCTGTCCGTCTCTGCCTGGTTGAGGATTGACTGTCTGGATTTGAAAGCGATAGGATCTGGGAAATGTCTTGACCCAGGGGAGGAGGTGAGACAGCAACAGGCTGACCTGCATCTGGAATGTAGGGGGGAGGAGTAGCCCCTGGAGGTGAAGAGGTCTGGGCTGCTGCCATAAAACAATGGCTCCATCTCCTGCTGCGAGATTGAGGATCCGGACCCCCCACTATCAAAGGAAAAAGTGCAACTGGCAGGGAGACTCACAGAACTGCTTTAGACAGGGGTCAGTGCCCCTGAACACAGACTTCAAAGACATTTAGGGGTATAACTATGAGAGTTGAAACCCCTGAACGTTGGACTGATCAAGACTGAAAAGGATTGAAACTACTTCCTGGTCAAGAGGAACTTCTGCCAGGGAAGAAACAGCTGAAGAGACTGAAGGAAAGGACTGACCCTTGCTGTGTGTTCTGGCCTGCAGTTTGCTGATTTAACCAAGGAGAGGCGAAGGGACTTTGCTGTGTGCTGTGTCTCCCTGCTTGAAAGGACTTTGCTGTGTGCTGTGTCCTGAGGTAACGTGTCCTGAAACAACATGTCCCCAAGGGCCGGAGGACAGCGGGCTCCGTGTTGTGGAAACTCAGGAACATAAAAGTTTCCAAGTGTGTCTCAGCAACCCTGTGTGCGCGTGCTTTTTGCAGCCTGAGACCTTCGTAAGAACTGCCCTGTGATCGTGGGCACCCGGAGTCCAAGTGCATCTCAGCGACGCTGTGTGCTTCGTGCAGCCTGAGACCTTCGTGAGTATTGCCCTGTGACTGTGTGTCCCGGAACAGTCTTGTTCTCTGCTTCGATCGACAGCGTGACCAGAAGTGCTGCGATCGTTATTGCCATCAGCACAGACCGGCATCCCCAGAGGAGCTGTGAGGATTAATCGCCGCCGGCCCGAGCCTGCCTTTGCCAAGGAGAGACCTCGAACCATCACCGTCGAGGGTCCGAGTTCCACTGCTCAAGATCAACGAAGTTGCATCATAGGCCCAAGCCGCAAGGAGAGGAGAGTGAGATCGTACCCCCCCCCAGGTAACGCTCAGCGGGCATGCGTGTGTTGCCACCTGGGGCGGGGTTCGGGCTACGAGAGAAACGCTCTCGGCTTCTCCCATCTTTCCAGCGCGAGCCTCCGCTCAAGTCCGTATCGCGGCCCGTACTTGCTGAAGAGTGGCAGTACCGGGCCCGGAGTGCGGAGACGCACTTTGTTTTCCATCATAACAGTGTGGGGGCATATTTTGGCAGTAGCTGACCGCGAGTCAGTAAGAGTGGCATAGAAACCGTCCCGAGCACCGCGATCGGAGCACATTAGTTTTGCATTATGAACAGCCTGATTGTTGCATTATTTTTGCATTACGAACTGCCCGATTGTTGCACTACGGATTGCATTACTTTTGCATTACGAAGTGCCTGATTGTTGCATTACGAACTGCATTATTTTTGCATTACCAACTGCCCAATTGTTGCATTACGAATTGCATTATTTTTGCATTACGAAGTGCCTGATTGTTGCATTACGAACTGCATTATTTTTACATCACGAAGTGCTTGATTCTTGCATTACGCACTGCATAGCATTGTATTAGGACTGCATTGGATCATTGAGAATTGCTCATTAATACTTAAAGAACCTACAATGGCTTGCTGGCCTAATAACCGGCAAGGCGAAATATTACAATTACACATATGTTGGATTTTTATCATGTGGTCTCATTGTATATCATTTTTATAAACATATAATTGTTTTGTTTTTTTAAACTCGTGTGGTGTCCATTTGTGGTGTTATCACTGGGTTACTGAGAGTGTGGATGCAAATACTTTACACATTTGCCTTGGATATAAGCCTGGCTGCTCGTGTCAAGCTACCGAGGGGGTGAGCAGGGGCTATCTGAGAAGGTGTCCTTCCTTTCCCGGACTTAGAAGCAAGGGTCCCTATTTGGACTAAGGTATCTACTAGCCAACTAAAGTCCCCCAGTTCTAACATTGGTGGCAGCGTTGGGATTTGAACGTGTATTTACAAAGTCACTCACAGTGATTGGTGTACATCACAAGTTTAGCGCACACCACGACGCAAACACATATTGTGGGTTGATTTTTTGGTTTTATTTTTGAGCGACCTTTAAGCCACATATCAGGTCTCAAAGGAGTCAAGAAGCCAGCGAGGCTGCAGAATTCGAATTTCGACATTGAGGCATTGCTTACCTACAAAGTTGATCAATTGAGGCAATTTTGCAGAGCTTTCGGATGTCCCATGAAAAGTAGCGCCAAGAAGGAGGAGCTGCAAACGGCCTTGAGGGCCTGGTGGTAAGCCAAAGAGGCTCAGGAGACAGGTGATGCTAAGGTGGATGAGGATGACCCAGGGAATGGATATGGCCTACAGGATTTGCAAGTGGGAAGGCCAGCTTTAGGGGCTGGTAGTGTCCATTCCGGGCGGAGTCTTTCCCCAGAGGAGCTGGAGGAAAACCAAAGGGTCAGAGCATGAGTTGGAGGTTTTAAAACTTAAAGCTCAAGCAGAAGAGAAGAAGCTGCTCATTGAAAGTGAAAAGCGAGCAGAGGAGAGCAAGAACGCTCTAGCCTTGGAAGAGAAGAAGATGCTCTTAGCTCATGAGTGAAGCATGAGGGACCTGGGCATTAAGACTAAACAGGTGGAGTCCAGTTCGAATGGTGGCAGCGCACAGCCAGTGCCAGCAGGTAAGGTGTACATTCCCAAAGAGTTAGTGCGAGATTACCAAAGGGGTGATATTTATGCGTGGTTCACAGCATATGAGATCGCACTGAGGATGAATGAGGTGACTGAGAAGCATTGGGGGGGGCGGGCCTATGGAAACACTTTGAGGCTTCTGGGAGGGATGTTTTACCACCTTTAGAGAGAGCGGGAACCCTAACCTACGCCAACATGAAGGAGGCTTTTTGCCTCGGATATGGGCTCATTCCAGAACAGTACAGGCAGAAATTCTAGAACTTCAAGAAACTGGAATCCAGTACTTGGGTTGGGTGTGTGAATATGTACACACGTGCACTGGATGGTTGGATAACAGGCAGCAAGGTAACCGATTTTAAGGGCTTATGCAATTTAATTAGTTGGGAGCACTTGAGTAGTATGTGTGTTCCAGAGCTGCACCAGCATCTTTTAGACAGTAAGCTGACTGAGGAGGCGGACCGCTGGACCAGCACCAGGGTCCACAAGGGGATTGGAGGTACCACTACCAAAGTGGTACAGGGTCCCCTGCAGAAGGTGGGGGAGGACAAGGGTAACCACAAGGAGTTCTCTAAAAGGCCCCAAAGTAGATCCCAGGTAAAAGGGCCCCAGTCCCCCAAGGCTAAGAGGTCCTGGCCCCATAAGGGCAAGCGGGACAACAGAGGTCCTCCTACTTGTTATTTCTGTAAAGAAGTGCGTCACATTGCCCCTAAATGGTCCAAGAAGTCACCTGCACCCACTGGTGCTCCAACACCGGGTTTAGTGAGTGTAGCGTTGGGGGGAGGAATTGAGTCCTTGGAATGGGGAGGAGCAAGCAGCTATGACCCTGGTCTCATTAGGAGATTGAGAGATGGTCCAGGAAGCCTCTCTGCCTGAGAATACTAAGATGTACAGGCAGTGGGTGACCATCAATGGAAGGAGGGTGGAGGCTCTGAGAGACAAAGGAGTCAGTTTGACATCTGTCAGGGGTCAGTGGGTGTCTGAGGAGCAGGTAATTCCCAATGTACTTCACCCTGTAGTTGCAGCAGACAACTCAATGTGCCTCTGCAAGGTGGCGCAGGATCCCTTTGAGTTGGGGGAGGAGAGGGGAGGGTGTCTGAGGTTCCTTGAAGGTCGTAAGTCCATCCATGCCTGTAGACTGTCTGCTGGGGAATGACCTGGAGAGTTTCCCCTGGAAGGAGGTGGAGCACCAGGCGCATTTGGAGATGTTGGGTCTGCCTGAGTGGGCTTGTGTGACCACTCGGTCTATGGCAGCCAGTAGAGGTGTTCAAGAGAACCTGGAGCCTGAAACAGTGGCTCAGGCACCTGCCTTAAAGAGAAGAGGCAGGGGGCGAGGGAAACCGGCCCTCAAAGTTCCCATGGTCCAGGAGGAGGCAAACCTTGAGGGGGATACCCTGGAGCCTACGGGGGAGCAAGTAGCTGAACTGGGGGCCCTACCTGAGCTGACCAAATGGCAGTAGGAAGGACGGCGCTCCAGGGAGGAATTCTTTGAGGAGCAGAAAAAGTGCCCTTCTCTTTTAGGTTTCATACTTGATTTACTGGGAGAATGATCTCCTATATAGTGAGCCTAACGGTGTTGAGCCTGGGTAAACCCGTGCACTGGTGGTACACCAGCGCTTCAGAGCCTTCCTACTGGGTTAGCTCATGATGTACCTTTAGCAGGACATTTGGGGCAGGACAAGACCTTTGAGAGGCTCGTCACCGACTTCTACTGGACTCAAATGCGCAAGAGCTCTGATACTCATTGCAGGACCTGTCAGACTTGCCAGGCAAGTGGTAAGAGTGGAAGGAAGTGCAAGGCTCCCCTTCAACCTCTCCCTGTAGTAAGCACCCCCTTGGAAAGGGTGTGTATTGACATCTTGGGGCCTCTGAATTCCAAGACAGCCATGGGCAACAGGTTCATCCTGGTCTTGGTGGACCATGCCACCCAGTACCCAGAAGCCATCCCTCTCAGGACAGTGACCGCCCCCGTGGTGGGCCGTGCACTGATGGGGATTTTCTCCTGTGTGGGGTTCCCCAGAGAGGTGGTGTCCGACCGGGGTACTAATTTCATATCTAGGTATATGAAATCTCTGTGGAAGGAGTGAGGTGTAACCTATAAGTTCACCACGCCTTACCACCCCCAGGGTAACGGTCTGCTTGAGAGATTTAACCAGACCCTGAAGGGCATGATTATGGGTCTTGAGGAACACATGAGGCCTAAGTGGGACTTCCTCTTACCATGCCTATTGTTTGCTTACAAAGAGGTACCACAGAAGTCCTTAGGGTTCAGTCCCTTTGAGCTCCTGTATGGGCACACTGTAAGAGGACCCTTGAGTTAGGTGAAGGAGGGCTGGGAGAAGGCTCCTAGTAAACCCCCACCAGGATGTATATAGCTACATGCTGGCCTTCAAGAACCAAAATAGGCCCCTCAGGCAACTCGCTCAGGCAAATCTGGAAGCCAGCCAGGAAGAAATTAAATGGTAGTACGACCAGAATGCCACTCTGGTCGAGTTTCAACCTGGACAGATAGTGTGCTTGATGGTGCCAGTGGAGCCTTGCGCACTCCAGGACAAGTGGACTGGGCTTTATAAGGTGGTGGAGCGCAGGAGCGAAGTGACCTACCTGGTTGACTTATGGTCTCCTAGGAACCCTTTGAGGGTCCTCCATGTGAACCGCCTAAAACCACACTTTGAGAGGTCTGAGGTGACCATGCTCTTGGCTACAGATGATGGGGCGGCTGAGGAGAGTGAACCTCTTCTTGACCTCCTGTCAGCCAAGGAGAAGGATGGGTCAGTGGATGGGGTGAACCTCTCGCCAACCCTGACCCCGGAAAGCAGAGGGACTGTCGCCAGATATTGAGTCAGTTCGCCTCCCTGTTCTCCCTGACCCCAGGAGTCACGCATTGGTGCGTCCATGATGTGGACACTGCCTGTAAAATAAAAAATGTACAGAGTAGCTGATAAGGTCAGGGCCAGCATGAAGGAGGAGGTTTCCAAGATGCTGGCGCTAGGGGCGATTGAGCCATCCAGCAGCCCCTGGGCTAGCCCAGTGGTCCTTGTGCCAAAAGCTGCTGCGCCTGGGGCCACCCCAGAACTCCGGTTCTGTGTGGATTACCGTGGGCTCAATACAGTCACCAAGACCGACGCTCACCCCATCACCAGAGCTGATGAGCTCGTGGATTGGCTGGGAGCTGCCCGGTACCTCAGTACATTTGACTTGACGTCTGGGTACTGGCAGATTGCCTTGACCGAGGGGCCAAAGAGGTCAGCGTTCGACACCAGAGGGGCACTACCAATGCAGGGTTATGCCCTTTGGATTGAAGAACGTCCCTGCCACCTTCCAGAGATTGGTTAACCAGGTGCGGTGTGGGCTGGAAGAGTTCAGCGCTGCCTACCTCGATGACATTGCGGTGTTCAGCTCCAGTTGGGAGGAACATTTGCAACACATCTGTGTAGTGTTGAAGGCCTTGAGGAGGGCAGGCCTAACTATAAAGGTAAGTAAGTGCTAGATAGGGCAGGGTTCTGCGGTGTACTTAGGACACCAGGTAGGGAGCGGCCAGGTGGCACCCCTACAGGCAAAAATTGATACCATCCTGGCTTGGGACCCCCGCCGCCCCCTCCAAAATACCCAGACAGGAATGAGGGCCTTTTTACGGCTCACTGGGTATTACAGACGGTTTGTGAAAGGATATGGCACCATTGTTGCCCCACTGACAGATCTGACATCAAAGAAACAGGCCAAGAAGGTGATCTGGACTGATGCCTGCCAGACCGCTTTTGATGCCCTGAAAACTGCCATGTGCACGGCGCCCATGCTCAAGGCGGCTGATTTCTCCAAAGAGTTTGTGGTGCAGACAGATGCTTCAGAGCATGGTGTGGGAGCAGTACTCTCCCAATTGAACGACGAGGGCTTGGACCAACCCGTAGCTTTCATTAGCAGGAGGCTACTTTCCCGGGAACAGAGGTGGAGTGCGATTGAAAGGGAAGCTTTTGCTGTGGTCTGGGCGCTGAAGAAGCGGAGGCCTTACTTGTTTGGGACTCACTTCTGGGTTCAGACAGACCACAGGCCCCTCAGATGGTTGATGCAGATGAGGGGTGAGAACCCAAAACTGTTGAGGTGGTCCATCTCCCTACAGGGAATGGGCTTCACGGTGGAACACCGACCTGGAACAGAACATGCCAATGCTGATGGTCTGTCCAGATTTTTCCGCCTCAGTGATGAGAACTCTCATGAGGGTGGGTAGTTTTCCCCCCCCCACACACTTTTCGGCTGGAGGGGACACATGTTAGACCTGGCATTTCTTGGCATGGTTACCCCTGACTTTTATGCTTCTACGTCATCTATTTGATGCTGTGATGGATTGCGTTTTGCAGGCTTAGATGCTTTGAGTACTATGCCACTGCTGATCAGTGTTAAAGTGCAAGTGCTCCCTGTATAATGTGTTATGGTAATTGGTTGTCCATATTGTTATATTTGCCTTACTAGTAAAGTCCCTAGTAAAGTGCACTATGTGTCCCAGGGCTGGTAATGCAAATGCTACTAAAGGGCCTGCAGCAGTAATTGTGCCATCCACACAAGTAGCCCTAAAGAGAGAACTCAGGCCTGCCACTGCAGTGCCTGCGTGCAGTTTGCGAACTGACATGTTGTCCTGACAAGTGCATCCACTTGCAAGACCTTACCTTGCCCTTTCCATGCACATCAGACACCTCTATGGTAGGACGCAGTGTCTGTGAAAGGTAGGACATGTACTAAGGTCCTGACAGTGAAATACTCTCCATTTCATTTTTCACTGTTGCAAGGCCATCTTGCCCATAGGACAGAATAGGGAAGGCTGTGTAATAAGTTTACAGCCTATCTTACCATAGGCTTAAGATGGAGAGGTGAAGTTTAGTGTACCTGAACTCACAATTTAATAACACATCTTTTTGTGAAGGTGGTTTTTGCACTGTGTGTTTAGAAACCACACTTTTAGAAGTGCCTGGATTTTTGTGTTCTAACAATTCTGTCCGTCTCTGCCTGGTTGTGGATTGACTATCTGGATTTGAAAGAGATAGGATCTGGGAAATGTCTTGACCCAGGGGAGGAGGTGAGACAGCAACAGGCTGACCTGCATCTGAAGTGTATGGGGGAGGAGTAGCCCCTGGAGGTGAAGAGGCCTGGGCTGCTGCCATAAAACAATGGCTTCATCTCCTGCTGAGTGATTGAGGATCCAGACCCCCACTATCAAAAGCAGAAGGTGCCACTGGCAGGGAGACTCCCAGAACTGATTTAGACAGGGGTCAGTGCCCCCTGAACACAAAGACTTCAAAGACATTTAGGGGTATAACTATGAAACCCCTGAACGTTGGACTGATCAAGACTGAAAAGGATTGAAACTACTTGTGGTCAAGAGGAACCTCTGCCAAGGAAGAAACAGCTGAAGAGACTGAAGGAAAGGACTGACCCTTGCTGTGAGTTCTGGGGCTGGCCTGCAGTTTGCGGATTTGACCAAGGAGAGGCTAAGGGACTTTGCTGTGTCCCCATGTTTGAAAAGACTTTGCTGTGTCCTGAAGTAACTTGTCCCCAAGGAGAGCTGGCTCCCTTTTGTAGAAACTTCGAAACATAAAAGTTTCCAAGTGAGTCTCAGCAACGCTGGGAGCGGGTGCTTTTTGCAGCCTGAGACCTTCGTAAGAACTGCCCTGTGATTGTGTGCACCCGGAGTCCAAGTGAGTCTCAGTGACACTGTGTGTGTGTATGTGTGTGTGTGTGCTTGGTGCAGCCCGAGACCTTCGCGAGGATTGTCCTGTGTTTGTGTGCACCCGGAGCTCAAGTGAGTCTCAGCGATGCTGTGTGCGTGTGCCCTTTTGCAGCCGGAGACCTTCGTGAGAATTGCCCTGTGACTGTGTGTCCCGGAGCAGTCTTGTTCTCTACTTCGATTGACAGCGTGACCAGAAGTACCGCTATCATCACTGCTATCGGCCTGGTCCGGCATCCCCAGAGGAGCTGTGAGGATTCACCGCCGCTGGCCCGAGTGTGCTTTTGCCAAGGAGAGACCTCGAACCATCACGGTCGGGGGTCTGAGTTCCACTGCCCAAGATCAACGAAGTCGCATCGGAGACCCAAGCCGCAGGGAGAGTGAGATTGTACCCCCCAGGTAACACTCAGCGGGCGTGCGGGTGTCGCCGCCTGGGGCGGGGTGCGGGCTACGAGAGAAACGCTCTCGGCCTCTCCCATCTTTGCAGCACGAGCCTCCATTCAAGTCTGTATCGCAGTCCATACTTGCCGAGGAGTGACAGTACCGGGGCTGGAGTGTGGAGCTGCACTTTGTTTTCCATCAGAACAATGTTGGGGGCATATTTTGGCAGTAGCTGACCGTGAGTCGGTAAGAGTGGAATAGAGAGCGTCCCGAGCACCATGATCAGTGCCGGAGTACATTATTTTTGCATTACGAACTGCCCGATTGTTGCATTACAAATTACATTATTTTTGCATTATGAAGTGCCTGATTCTTGCATCACGAACTGCATAGCATTGCAGTAGCACTGCATTGGATCATCAATAATTGCTCATTAATACTGCAAGAACCTACAAGGGCTTGCTGGCCTAATAACCGGCAAGGTGAAATATTACAAATACGCATATGTTGGATTTATATTGTGTGGTCTCATCGTATATCTTTTTTTATAAACATATAATTGTTTTCTATGAAACTCGTGTGGAGTCCATTTGTGGTGTTATCACTGGGTTACTGAGAGTGTGGATGCAAATACTTTACACATTTGCCTTGGAGATAAGCCTGGCTGCTCGTGCCAAGCTACCGAGGGGGTGAGCAGGGGCCATCTGAGAAGGTGTCTTTCCTTTCCCTGACTTAGAAGGAAGGGTCCCTATTTGGACTAAGGTACCTACTTCAGCCAACTAGAGACCCCTAGTTCTACACAGTCTAAAAGAGAAAACGTTTGACAGACAAATTGTTATTTTCTCCCCAAAAAACTTGTCCACCTCCTAGTGCCTATAGTCGGAGGATAGGGGATGCTCTGCATAGTCCGCCGAGCTAAGTGAGCCTTATAGACTGTCGTGGACTAAAAAATAGCAACGATTTGAGTGGAGAAAAAAGGAGTAACCTGGTAACTATTGAACCTAAGCGGACAGATCCAAGCTACACCCGATTCACCAAGGTCTTAATTTTCCCTAACTTCCGAATGACACCCTATATCAAAATGCAGTGATTGTGTGTACCGACTGCCTCATGCCCAGCAGTCTAAGCGGAGAGAAAAAGGGGACACCGCTCACTTCTATTAGATGCTACCAGTGTTGATATCAGTAGTACTAAGAAAACTTTTGTGACAAAAAGAAAATAAGGCTGAGATGCTAGCTCTGTGTCACACCTAAAGCCGATGCGTACCAACGTGCCACCATGGCCAGCAGTCCATGCAATCCCTTACTGACACCCAGGGACGAGGTGTACCCTCCGTTCCATTCCCAGTGGCCAATCACTTTATTACCGACACTCAGGAATGAGCCGTACCCTGTGCTCCACACCCAGGGTCAAATACCAAATAAAATCGTACCTACCTTCGAGCATGCGGACTAGGGGAAAAACAAAAGTCATCTACGTGCTTGTCCTAGTTTGCCATACGCTACGTACTGGGACTAAGGATCAGATGTCATCTTACCCTACGACGGCTGTCTCTGGACGGACCTTCGCCCAATGGATTCAGCAGAACTTCCAATCAATTAAGGCATCTGCCCACCAATCGTTTTGGTCAGATGTGAATACATTCGGGCGGGTGTCCTTCGATCGACAGCAGTCGGGCTCAATGAACCAATCTGCTTTGGCTGGCTCAGCAGAACGTTGCTCGGATATGAATTTACCTCAAATAAATGAAAAGGCAAGAGGTATTTGGCAAAAGAGGAACACATTGATTTAAATAAACGCTGCAGTCAGGAGAGCCTCGATCGAGTGCGTCCGATCAAAGTTTCTCTGTGTACAAAGTTTTGGCTGTCATTATACACAGTTCAAGAGGTACAGTAAAACAATTTATGACTGAGATGCTTTTATGGAATGTAGACATTAAGACTGGACATCTGATAAGGACACAGATGGCTCTCAAACTTGGGGTAGAGCTAGTGTAGGCCAGTGTGTATGTGTCCGGCATGGGGAGGGCGCTACCAGCATCACATGATCGCGCTACCAGCATCACATGATCATGCCATGTGGTGTGCATGTCCTGTTAGGATTGGCTGAGTGTTTCTATCTACATGTGGTATCTAGGTTTGTGGTATTTTTGGGGAATGCGAGCCTTTGTCCAAAAGTGTTGCAATGGGTCCATTTGCATCAGACTTGTTTGTGGTGAAACCATCTATCTGCGGGATCCATCAGGGTTTTCTCAATCTTTGGGTTAAGGGAGACCCTACCAGTGACCTGGTATTCAACAGGCATGGGTGTGGGAAGTAGGACCTGCCTAACCACAAATCCCTGACCCTGGGTTGATCGGGAGGTCACCTTGGGTGAATCAGACAGCAATGATGTGAGTTTAGTAGAACTCCTGAAAATAATATGGCAGTTTGGTATAATTTTTATCAACCTTCTTAACATTGTGCATACAGTGGTCATAGCGTACATCGGTATTGTTCCTACTGGTATGGACATGATTATGCATGCTTAGGTCATAACATACATCGATGTTGCTCTTACTGGTAACAACATTGTCATCTGCGAATGGATTATGGTATAGATTGACATGTTTACTGCCGCTGTCGACACTGGTGTGAGGGCACAGGTTATGGCATACATTGACACTGTATAGACGGCTTTTGAAATGGTTATGCACGCACAGGTTATGGCATACGTTGACATTCAATTCATTGGTATTACCGTTGTCTGGCCTGCACGTATCATGGTATTCATTGACATTGTAATTACCCATTCCAACAGTATGTAATGACGATGACTTTGAAACAACTGAGTTGTCTATATGTGTCTAGGAGAGTTTAGGTTGTGGGTAGGTGTTCATAACAGGACGCCATTGAGAGCTTCAGAATTGAGGCTGAAAGCTATTCCAGATTCAGAGTGCATTTTTGTGGGTGATAAGGGTGTTCAGAATATATTCTCATCCAGTCCCTAGTATGGCCTCTCTGCTGAGAACACAGAGCTATGCTTAAATATGTGTCAATTTTAATTAGCATCTTATGCGGAAGTGTAAAGCAGCAATGCATAGCAGTTAACAATAGTGACAGCTACAAGCAAAAATAAAATGCCATGTTCACAGGTGAGGAGAGCGGGCACTTATGTGAGACAGTGATCGAGTGAGAGAGTAATGGGGAGTGAGTAAGAACAACTGCCTGATTGAAAATGAATGCAGTGAGTGATGGGGAATGAATGAGGATAAGCGTGCGTGAGAATGAGTGTGAGTGAGAATAAGTATACTTTGGGATAGCTTGCTTTGCTAGCTGGCATTCAGTGCATGAATTACGACCCATCAGTTTCAAAGACCACCAGCTGCTACTGATAGGCACTCATAGGTAGAGGGGAAGCATCAATACAGTAGCTAAGATCAGCTTTGGCACCCTAGAAAAGAGACAGTCCAAAAGACAAGAAACTGTATTAACCCAACAACCAAACTCACTATTTCCAAAGATCGATCATCCACGTTGAGGTTCTGCAACCACGAGATGAGGGCTAGATCTTCGGCATCTGCTCGATGGTTTTTCATGGGACTGGCCCCCAACATTTCTAGAAATTAGAAGAAAACGGTGGCAAGAAGTTTATCACACCAGAAGGCAATTAGTTTCACTGGTTTTTCAAGAGCATTCATTGTAAAATGGACACTATTCTTACACATGGTGACGTAAAGACCTTTTGATTGAAATAAATAAACAGCCTGTTATCCATTTAAGCCAAAATGTTGTGAGCTGTACCCATTTTATTCGTTTCCAATCTAAATAACCTGTAAAGTGAACAAATACTAACAGGCATCATTCTATTTAGGGTGGGCTAGGCAGGCCATGCTTTAGGCACCATCCTTTCAGAATCAGACACCATAACAGAATCAAGTACTGCATTTTTAAAAAAAATCTTTGCTCCTGAAGATGCAGATTATAGGAAGATGGCTCTGTATATACTATACCAAAGTAAGGTATAGTGTATACAGAGTCCAGTGGATCCCCAAAAGTAGACATAGGCTAAGCGGATACTACCTCACTATTTGTGGAAGTGTGGGCGAGCAGTAAGGGTTTATCAGAGGGTAGTGTTAAGCATTTATTGTACACACTCAGGAAAGGAATCGCGTCACACACTCAAAGACTGAACTCAGACCAATTTGTTTTGTATAAAAACATTATTTAGTTGTATTTTATTCCTAGAACCAAGCCAGGCATGTTACAGGTAAGTGTAATTGCACTTTGCAAGAATAATGCAGTTAAATACAGTTTGAATGCAGCTGAATGCAATTGGATTGGTTACAGGTACATCAATTGTTCAAAAACAGTTGGAATTACTTTTAGTTACTTTTCAGATTACTTTGGAAGTTACTTTACAGGTTACTTTTAAAGTTACTTTCTCTACTCAGTGTGATATGCCTAGATAGCACACTGGGACATTTCCTAGATAAAAGGTAAGTCAGTTTTTATAAATGTACACTTTAAGGTTTCATACAATTCAACTCCACAATTAGAAGAATTGTCACAGAAAAGCAGTCAATACAATCCTATGGGCGGAAATGAAGATATCAGTTTAATGGTACGTACTTAGGTTTGGGAGTTGGTTTTCTGGGGTTAGAACAAGAGTTCCCCCAGAGTCAAGGAAGCGCTCTCAAAGCACCCTCAGCAGCACTAGGGTAGCGGGTTGCAGAGTGCTGAGGCCCAATGTTATCCGATGGGAGATAGGGAGCCTCTGGTTGGCGGCAGCTTCCGAGCAGGGCAAAAGGTTGTGGGAGCAAAGCTCCTGGACATAAGCACAGGGCAAAAGGGGGGGTTCTAGTTAGCACCCAAGGTGCACCCACAGCGGCAGTAGGTTGGTGCAGGGGGCTGTTTTGACGTTGGCTGCCCTGTTACTTTCAATGGGGATTCTCCAATTTGAACCAAGACTGCAAGCTCGGGAATGTAGATCTTCTGGAGGCAACCACCGGTTGGACAGGTAAGTTGGGATGTTGTGGGATGCCAGGACACCGTCAGTTGAGCCATCCAAGGCCATGGGGCGTTGGGTGTAGGGAAGTCTTTTTGCGTCTGGATTTGCTTATTGGCTCTGCTCGCGGTCGGGTGGGGATCCTGCAGAAAGGGGCAGCAGGAGTTGTTGGGGGACTCTAGGCAGGCCAGGGATCACCAGATCCCAGGTCAGGATCGCCAGGTAGACCTTCTCGTGGGGTTGGGCCACTCAAACTCAGACCGTGGGCAGCGGGTGTAGAGTGGCGCAGACTCAGACTCGGCCAGAGCCAGAGTCTGTTGGCGAGCAAATCCGGTGCTCACGGGAGACAAAGTCTTGTTTGGTAAGGCAGGGCAGGTCAGCTGGGTTCTGGGGGGCTGCAGGACACACCAGGATTTCGCTGGAGCAGGTTGAGGTCAGGGTCAAATCAGTTGGTGTCCTCTTCTTCAGCACGGCTCTTCGGTACTACTTCTGGTTTCTTCTTGTTTGAGGAGGCAAGGTTCAGGGTTGCCCCTAAATAATAAATTTAGGGGCGCTAAAGGTAGGGTCCAATGGGTACCTTCTTTGGGGTGTGTACAACACCTAATTTGCCACCCTCTAGTGGGGGGGGGGGGCTCACTCTGGTTGGCTGGGTCGCCCCATCTTCAAGATGTCGGGGAGTGAGTTGTGCTTCACCTCCCCCAACTGAGGGGCAGGGTTGGCAGAGGTGGGCACACCTCTCCTCCTAACTTGATTTTCTCGCCAATTCGCCTGCCCAAGGTGGGGTTCAGAACTGGTGGGGGCCAGTTGCTGGAAACAGCAAATGGCTGGGACAACTTACAAAGGCGGCAAACCTTTGAAGCTTCCCCTGCGTGGACCCTGCCCATCCTTGGGGAGGAGGCTTGGCACCTCATCTGAGGATGTGCTTTGTTTCAGGACCCAGAGAGCGGCAGGCTCGCGACCCAGGGGTCCAGAAACATGTATGGTGGTGGCATGTGGCGAGCAGAATTTTTCGTTAAATCCCACACTGGCATCACTGTGGGTTTAATGTTCTGAGAGGTTTGAAACCAAACGTCCCAGTTTTTAGTAAAGCCATTATAGTGCAGTGGCGTTCGTAATGACAACCTCCCATACCATATACTCTTTATGGCTTTTCTGCACTTACAATGTCTAAGAATGGACTTAGACACTGTAGGGGTACAGGGCTCATGCACCTGTACCCTCACCACTAGTATAGTGCACCCAGCTTACCTATGCCAGGGCAGTGGATTGTAGTCATGGCACACAGGGATGTGTGCCATGTCGACTCTTCACTTTGCTCTGCAACTAGAACACGCAGCCTGCAATGGCAGTGTGTGCATGTGTAAAGGTACAGAAACTAATGGTGGCACAATAAGTGCTGCAGCCCTTAGAGGCCTTCCCTGGTCACAGTGCCCTTGGTACCAAGACTACCATTTACAAGGAACTTACATGTGGCCAGAGAGTTACCAATTAGGTTTTGCAACAGTCCAGTTTAGGTTAGTTACGTTATCTTTATTCAGATATACATTATCCATAAAAGCACAAACATTACTCATAATCACGTACATAGTCCATCATCATTAAAAATAGAGACTCCACATTAAAACTGATCAGTTAAAAAATTACTAGGTTATCCGTAACTTGATATCATCAGCAATGTTAAAGTGACAATGTGCAAGTGCAAATATTTCACAAGAGCTGCTGAAAAAGGGGCAGATCCTTTAATCACAGAGGTTGCAGTTAGCAGCAATAAATGAAGGTGCAAATGTGCATAATGCAAAATATAAATGCGAGCAATACAAAATCCAAAAATGTGTATTGTACAGCTTAATCCAGCAGACATTAATTCATAGAAAGACGTGAACGGATGGCCATTTTCAAAAAAGTACACACTCGGTATGTTAGATCATCATCTTTAAGCTGGAGGATAATTTTGTATGCAGCCTTAAAATCCGTTGTGCCTTTTGCCCTGAAAAACGGTATCAATAACTGCATACTATATTTTTGGTAAAAAGAACAAAAAAACAAAAAATGTACCGTAGACTGTTTCCCTAAGTTATCACATGGGCAGACCAAATTCTCAATATTAGGTTGCTAACCCATGGGGAAGCACAACATATACTTTATTGAGCCCGATCTGAGACGAAAAAGAAGGCTTCGCTCCGAACGAGTAATTTCTCTTAAGAGATAACTAATAGGAGAGCATAATGGGGGTCCACCCTCGCCTGATATTAAAATATATTGTTTCACAGATACTTTGGCGGATTCCAGGGCATATCTCGCATCCCCATAATGTTGATATAAAACTTTACGAATAATCTTTCCATCGATACCATCTAATTGTTCAGTGTTCTTAAAAATATGCTCTAGATTGACCGCTGTCAAATTTGCCCGTACTTGAGCCAGCCAAGGAATGTTACCGCCCTTATCACATTTTAAATAATCTGCTAAAATCTCCCTTGTTAATAGGGCTGCTGCGTTTTTCCAAACCTTTAGCCAGAATAAAACAGGGCGTGACCTAATGTAATCTTCCAAGTATGGCATTCTTAACTCATTATGGCATACAAAGGTGGACGATGAAATTGGAATGCCCAAAAGCCTCCTACAAAATCTATTTTCTTCGGCCTGGACGCTTTTCAAGTTTGTGTGGCCCCAAATTTCAGCCCCGTAGGTGCACATTGTGTCCTATAGATTTTAAGTAGGGAAAGTACCACCTCAAATCTTTTCGGCTGGGGGAGATTTATTACTGAATTTATGGCTCTTGAGAATTTAGACAAAGGTAGGCCAAATTTGGTGTCCAGGACCCATTGTCAGAAAATGTTATACCCAAATAGGGGAAAGTGCGAGTGCATGTCAGAGAATCGGGACCCAGAGTAATAGTATTGATAAAACGTTTCTTAAGGCCACAACACATTAAAAAAGATTTTTTTTAATTTGTGCAAAGATCCAAACTATTCATAAAAGCTGCAAATCCCCTGACTAAAATTCTTAAGGCGTTGGGTATTCTGCCCATTGAAACAGCGTCATCTGCGTATAGTAAGGCGGGCAGTTTATTACCATTAATTATAGGGACATCAGTGGTTTGGTTAGATAGAGCGTTATGAAGTTCATTAATATATAAAATAAATAAAAGTGGGGCGAGGACGCACCCCTGTCTAACGCCTCTCCCAACCACTATGTCTCCAGACACTGCCCCGTCCATGCTTATCCCTACCTGGGCCCTTGGTCCCTGTGGAGATAAGCTAAAAAGTACACCAGATCTTTGTCTAGCCCATAATCTAAAAGGCATTGCCGGACGAAAGGTCCATAAATGCCAGATAAAGAGGGCTCTGTCGGGCAATGGTGTATTTCCCTATGATTAAGTTAAGATTCAGACACTGTTCCACAGTGCCAAGATGACTACGGAACCCCAACTGACATTTATTTATTATATTTTCATCCTCTGCCCAAGTTCTGATCTTGTTAAATAGAACTCTCCCCAATATTTTAAGGGTGTTATCAATTAGGGAAATAGGTCTATAGCAGCTTGGGTTTGATCTATATCCTTTTTTTAAAATAGGAATAATTAAAGATGTGGATCATGTGTTTGGGATTTTTGTTGTGGTTAAATTGTTAAAAACATTGAGTAGCAGAGGAGCCCAGAACTCTGGCCTTGATTTTATGAGATCAATAGGCAGCCCATCCGGGCCTGGGGCTTTATTTCCCGCACTTTGGAATATTGCCTCCTCGACCTCAATCAAGGAGATTTGAATTTGGGTAGGCATAAGATTTTCCAAAGTATTTTCGCATTGGGGCGAGGGGGGGGGGGGGCATATATTTTCAAGAAGGGGGCAACCCACACCTCACTAATTATATTACAGCTTAGGGGGGTAGATATATTCCCAAAAGCTCTCAGGGACTTAGTGGCAGACCAAAAATTATTTGTTTTGTTAAGTTTAGCAGCACAGGCCAAGTTATTCCAGTACCCTTTTAAGACCACATCTCGCGTTAGTTTTATTACGCTTTTATAATTGTGCCTTAGGGTTCTGATAAGAGTGGGGTCTCTAGGGGACACTGATAAGCCTGCTCTAAGATCCCTATTAGCCCTAGAGCAAGTATTATCAAACCACCTCGGATCAGATTTGTGTGGGACTGTGGGTCTGGAAATCAATTTCTTAATACCTGCGCATAATGAAATAAAAGCAGAAACTGCCTCTGGTTTGGGTCGGACAAGGTAAGACAAGTAACACAGAGAGATGGATACGTTATTACCATCTTTTGGAAGACCTCCCTACAGTCCATGCCCTTCCATTTAACTCTTAAGCTATCGGTTGAGAGTTCTAGGTTTCCCGCTCCCAGTTCTCTTCTAATATTTGGTCGCGGGGCTACCCTTAGCGAGACCATAATGGGGTTATGATCTCCAAAGGTGGATGCTCTAACCTCTGCCTCAACTAAGTAGTCTTCTAAGGATGGAGATATGAAGACAGTCTGTAGTTGAGGTACGTCCTAGGCCTCTATAAGTAGGTAATGGATTATCATTAGTAGCTGCAATATCCATCACATTTAAAAGACTGCTACTCGATAAATGGTCTAATAGCTCATAACCTCTCTTACATGGATTAGATAAAATAAATTGGGAAGAACGCCCAATAGTTCCTTCTCCAATCCTTGCATTAAAATCACCCCCCAGACATATCCCAGCCAATTTGTACTTTCCCAATAAATTGTCCAAGTCCTGGATAAAGTTAAAAAGGTGAACAAAGTTAACATTAGGTGTGCTTACGAAGTCATTATTATAAAAATTGATGAAGCAGATGGAAGTCCCTCGAGTATAAATCAGTACTTGAAAGTTAACATTCTCGGTTGGAATTAATTTTACTCTACCACCCGAGGCAATGCTAACCCATATTGATAGACACCCTGAAGGTCTGCCATATTTAGGATTAGCAGAGATGATATTAAAACACTCATACCCTTCGAAATAAAGCTCTTTAGTTGCCCAGGTGTCTTGGAACATAAGGATGTCGAATGTGTTTATCATGTTTGCCCAATCTTCTATATTTAATTTTGAGGCCAGACCTGCCACATTCCAACTCAACACCTTCAATATTGAGTCAGGGCAATCAATTGATCGAATCGTTTCCACCCCAGGACTGGTATTAGAAGTCTTCTTGGCTACCGCATGGACCGGACCAATTTGGGCTTTGGGTGGGAGTCAATCAAGATTGTCTAAATCGGAAATGGCTAAAAATCTATTAGCCGACTGGTGGGACGGGCTGAGGAGTGGACACTGTATAGATGACTGTTTATAAAAGAAACCAAGTGGTAATGCACAGATGTTTGTAGAAAAAAGGCATTTGGTCTCTTTTACTGCTAGTATAGATCCGACAGTTCTAGGCCGAGAAAAATTAATAACAATGCAATCACCCCTGATAGTTTTTGCTGCAGGTCCCACCCAGCCTACCCTTCGTACCATTAAAATTTCATGAGTATCAGACCTCCTATATCCTTTGTGTTTAGCCAACCAATCCACACATTTGTTCTGCAGTTGTTCCCAGGATTCTGGTTTATTTTTCTCTAGTGGTGGTACCCCTGCAAGGGTTATCACATATGGGCAGGGGGTAAATTTAAGACATCCTTATTAGGTTCTACATGCCCCCTCAAGCCAGTATCAGCTATACTCGTACTGGCTATCAAGACCCTCTTGGGAATCAACAGGGTTAACATTTTGAGTATTAGGAAATCGGGTGTATGGCTTAGAGGGTTTCTCGTTTTATTATTAGAATCAAGGGGGGCAGGCAGCAACTTTATCATTTGGGACACTTGACGAGCCGGTTGCGCATTCTGGGGGGGGATTTTCCAAGGTGCAAACCTGTCGAGCTAGCTCATTTCATTCCCTGCAAGGTGATATTGCCTTAGTAGTTAGAGATTCCAGACGATCTAAACGCTTCCATAGCTTATCAAAACTTGTCCACAAGCCCTTTAATACAATCAAACAATGTATCAACAATAAGGTCTATAGCAGTATCCCAGAGGGTGAAGTTAGGAAAAGCAGTCTGCGTGGACTTCATCTGAATGGGATTATCTTGGATGTCCACATCAACTAGGTCAATAGAGTCACTACTGGGAATTGGGTGTGCGGGGACCATGGGGCCCTTAATCCACGTATTTAACGTTGTACGTTGTGAGTTCTGGCGTGGGGGCTGGTCCGTTTAGAAGAGGCTGGTCTCACCACCTTCCTCTTCTTTCTCGCTCCACTTACTTCTGGGTTAGGGGTTGGGGCCAAATTAACTGTGGTTAGTGTCAATGAAATAGTTGGACTACGCCCAGATTCGAAATTTGCAGTCGATCCTATGGAGCACAGCCCTTCCAAACCGGACGTGTTCTCTCCAGTGGGGATATGAGGGGAATGTTCAGTAATTCTGTGTATCAGTACCTCTGGGTTGCTTATGTCATTATGTACTTCACATTGGGGTTTGACGGGGCCCAAGGACAATCTTCTCTCCGTCAGCTCAATCTCAGTGCTGACCATATTCGCCACCTGCTCCAACACTGTCAATGGATGTAATTTTACATGCAGGTGTGATAGCGTTACGTTTGCCCATAATGACAAAACCCCTACGCATCCATACAAATGGCAAATGCCAAATGAGAGATACGCGCCACTCACCACAGACAAATACAGTTGTAGTTCAGGCTCTGACTTCGGTTGTTGGAGGGGTAGCCCGACCCGGCCTCCCTCGGCCCCTGACGGCCACAGACGGCCAGCCCTTTGCCCGGGCCTCGCACGGCACGCGCCCACGCGCGTCCCGCGAAGCGGGAGCCGCGCTGTTATTTATGCGCCTCTGGGCACGACAGGGATCATGCAGGCAGCAGAGCAGTATGGGAGGCGTAGTCCTCTCCCTCCGTGTGTGGTGGCGGCACTGGCAGCAGTTCCTCAGCGGTTCCCGCGAAGCGGGAGCCGCGCTGTTATTTATGCGCCTCCGGTCGCGACAGGGATCAAGCAGGCAGCAGAGCAGTATGGGAGGCGTAGTCCTCTCCCTCCGTGTGTGGTGGCGGCACTGGCAGCAGTTCCTCAGCGGTTCCTGCAAAGCGGGAGCCGCGCTGTTATTTATGTGCCTCCGGGCGCGACAGGGATCAAGCAGACAGCAGAGCAGTATAGGAGGCGTAGTCCTCTCCCTCCGTGTGTGGTGGCGGCACTGGCAGCAGTTCCTCAGCGGTTCCCGCGAAGCGGGAGCCGCGCTGTTATTTATGCGCCTCCGGGCGCGACAGGGATCAAGCAGGCAGCAGAGCAGTATGGGAGGCGTAGTCCTCTCCCTCCGTGTGTGGTGGCGGCACTGGCAGCAGTTCCCAGTCCAGTTTAGGGAAAGAACATAGTCTGTAATTAGTTTGAACTGTGAAGTGAGTACCAAACAGGTATGTCTCAAGTTCTTCATTGACCAAACCACAGGAAAGGCCTCCTTCCCAAAGGCACTACAACGCTGCTCCCTGGGGAGTAACCTCCAACTGATAAAAGAAACAGGCTGGCTTTGGCCATCATCATTGGTCTGGGATAGGACCGCTCCTATCCCTAGCTCAGAGGCATCAGTCTGCACAATGAACTGCTTGGTGTAGTCTGGAGCATTGCGAATTGGTGTTGAGCACATTGCCTTTTTCAGTGTGTCAAAAGCCTTTTGACAGATAATTGTCCAGTTTATTTTTAATTGCGTGTCTTTTTCAGTTTATTTTTTGGGCATCTTCTTGGAGGGGAGTTCTGTGAGGGGTGTCACAATGGCCACATACCCTTTCACAAACTCCCTGTAGTACCCAGTCAAGCCAAGGAATGCCCTGACTTGGGTCTGGGTTGTTGGAGCCTCTCAGTCCAGGATAGCCTGGATCTTGGGTTGTAGGGGTTGAACCAACAAGGTTGCCCAAGCATACAACAGTGCCCTGCCATATCTGGCATTTGGATGCCCTGATAGTTAGGCCTGCAGTTTGCAGGCTTTTAAAACTTTCTCCAGGTAGATTAGGTGATCCTGCCAGGTGCAGCAATATCAAGGTATGCTGCACCAAAGGCATTCAACCCAGCAAGGACTTTATTCACCAAACTTTGGAAGGTGGCAGGGGCATTCTTTAAACCAAAGGGCATAACAGTAAGTTGATAATGCCCACCAGGTGTGGAGAATGCTTTTGTTGTTTTTGGCTCCTGGGGCCATGCCAATCTGCTGGTACCCTGCAGTTAAGTCAAAGGTGCTAAGAAATTTGGCTGCACCCAGTTTATTTATCAAATCATCAGCTCTGGGTATAGGGTGAGCATCTGCCTTGGTGACAGAATTAAGACCTCTGTAGTCAACACAGAACCTCATTTCTCTCTTTCCACTCTGAGGATGAGGTTTAGGGACTAAGACCACTGGGCTGGCCCATGGACTTTGAGGGTTCAATAACCCCTAACTCAAGCATCTCGCTTCAGCTTTGATGCTCTCCTTAACTTGATTAGACTGTCGATAGATTTTATTTTTGACAGGTACACTGTCCCCAGTGTCCACATCATGGGTACAACAGTGGGTCTGACCAGGGGTCAAGGATAAGAGCTTAGCATACTGCTGTACAACGTGGTTACAGTCAGCCTGGTGTTGGGCAATACGGGTGTCTGAATAGACAACCCCATTCACTGACCCATCTATAGGCCTCTAAGAGGAGGTCAGGGAGAGATTCACTCTCGGTCTCCTGATCTTCATCAGTAACCATCAGCATGGTTATGTCAGCCCTGTCATGGAAAAGCTTTAGGCGTTTCACATGGATCACCCTTTTGGGGGGCCTGCTTGAGCCCAGGTCCACCAAGTAGGTGACCTCACTTTTCTAAGATGGGGTAAGGGCCACTCCATTTGTCCTGGAGGGCCCTTGGTGCCACAGGCTCCAAACGCTACAACTTCTGCCCTGGTTGGAATTCCACCAGTGCATCTTTTTGGTTATACCAGTGCTCCTGGAGCTCCTGGCTGGCGTCAAGATTTTTGGAAGCTTTTTCCATGTACTTGGGCCTAGTACATAGTCCACAATATCTTGTTTGGGCTCTTGGAGATGCTTCTCCCAACCCTCTTTAACCAAACAAAGTGGTCCCCTAAAAGAATGGCCAAATAGAAGTTCAAAGGGGGAAAGGATGTTACTTACCCAGTAAGCATCTATTCTTGGCATGTGGAGCTGTAGATTCACATGCTTTGCATACTCCTGCCATCTAGTGTTGGGTCTGGATGTTTGCAAGTTGTTTTCCTTCGAAGAAGTATTTCCTAGTCACCAGGTAAGGGGACTCCTCCTTTCGGTGATGGTGCACATGGTCATCGACTCCATAATTAGATTGTTTTCCCGCAATAGGGTGAGAATGGAGTAAGTAAGTGTAGTATAGAGATGTACATGCGTATGAATGTATAATGAAGAACTGCCACTATGCTTACTGGGTGAGTAACATTATTTGCTCGAGGCATGTGTGCTATAGATGCACATGCTTTGCATAGACGACAAAGCAGTATACTCCCAAAGCGGTGGCTAACCTGTATAGTTTGCAGGTGTTTGAAATAGTGTTTTAAGTACTGCTTGGCCTATATTAGCTTGTTGACATGCCGACACATCTACAAAATAGTGTTTGGTAAATGTGTGTAGTGTAGACCATGTAACTGCCTTGCATATGTCAGCTAGTGGAATGTTACCTAAAAAGGCCACAGAAGCCCCTATTTTGTGAGTTGAATGCACTCTAAGGGGTATGGATAAAGTTCTTTTAGCTTTAGCGTAGCTTGATTGAATGCATTTAATAATCCATCTTGCAATACCAGATTTAGAGATGGGATTGCCTTTGTGAGGTGGAGCAAATGCAACAAACAGCTGTTTTGTGAAAGTCTTCTGTCCTATCTATGTATTACATTAAAGCTCTTAACGACAAGCGCATGTAGAGTGCATTCTGCTACAGAATCAGGTTGAGGAAATAACACTGGCAACGGAACAGATTGCTTTATATGAAAAGCAGAAACCACTTTGGGGAGGAATTTAGGGTTGGTGCAGAGAACTATCCTGTCTTTGTGTAGTTGAAAGAAGGGTTCTTCCAAGGTTAATGCATGTAGCTCACCGACTCTCCTCAATGATGTGATCGAGATGAGGAAAGCAACTTTCTATGAAAGAAATTGCAAAGGGCACTTGTTTAATGGTTCAAAAGGAAGACCCATGAGCCTTGTGAGGACAATGTTGAGATTCCATATTGGGGTATGAGGAATCCTTGGTGGTATTACTCTTTTCAAGCCCTAAATGAAAGCTTTGATGACTGGAACTCTGAATAGTGACAGATGTTGCCGGTTATGCAAATAAGCAGCTACCGCTGCGAGCTGCAAACAAATAGCGGTATAAGCTAGTTTAGTTTGCTGTAAGTGGAACAGGTTCCAGAATGTTTTGTATAGAAGCATCAAAAGGATTGATTTTTATTGCAGTAGACAACAAGTCTTTTCCACTTTGCTGCGTAGCAAGTTCTGGTAGTAGCCTTTCTTGCTTCTTTTAGAATACTCATACAGTCTGGTGGAAGGTTTAAATAAGCTAAACAAATATAAATAACCTAACTATGACTTCACGAGCCAGACTGCTAAGTTCAGTTCTTTGGGATTTCCAGGTCTGATTTCTCCATGGTTCTATGTGAGGAGCCTGGAGGTGAGGTGCACTCCCCAACAGGGTGGTGTACCATGGCTGACGGGCCCATGTGGGAGCTCCTAGAATTAGTGTGAGGGATGTTTTCCAGAGCTTCCGAACCAGACATGGAATGAGCAGGAGAGGTGGAAAAGCATAGGCAAATATCCCGGACCAGTTAATTCATAGGGCACTGTCCTTTGAGAGCGGGTGTGGGAACCTGGAGCAGATGCTTTGGCATTTTGTGTTTTCTGCGATGGTAAACAAGTCTATTTGTGGGAATCCCTATTGTTGAAAGTATGAAAGGAGAACGTGGGTATGAAGTTCCCACTCGTGAATTTGCGGTCTCCTTCTGCTGAGAAGGTTGGCAATCTGATTGTTTACTCCTGGGAGGTGTTCTGACAGAAGATAGATCTTGTGATGGATTGCCCAATTCCAAATGGCTTGAGCGAGTAGTGACATTTGCAGAGAGTGAGTCTCCCCCTTCTTTTGCACATAATACATTGGTGTCATGTTGACTGTTCAGACTAGGACAGTTTTGCCTACGAGGTGGGTTTGAAAAGCTTTGAGTGCTAGAAAAACTGCCAGAAGCTCTCAATAGATGATGGGGAGGTTTTTGTGCTTGTTGCTCCACTGGCCTTGTATTGTGTAATCTTAAAGCTGGGCACCCCAACCTGTCAGAGACGAGTCTGCTATGAGCACAATCTGTGGAATAGGGTCGATGAAAGGCCATCCTCTTGATAAATTTTGTGGGTATCACCACTGCAGAGAGCGATGGGCACGGCCGTCTACCAACACTAGATCGGTTAATTGCCCCTGCGACTGATTCCACTGACGTGCCAAGCACTCTTGTAGTGGATGCATGTGAAGTCTTGCATGGGGTACAATTCAATACAAGATGCCATCATTCCCAGTAGTTGCATAAGCCTGAATATTGTGAATTCTGGCTACATTGGGAGAGACTAGAGCTTTGACTGTGTCCAGAGTGGCTCCTAAGACTACATCTGTGAAGGATACAGGTGAGATTTTTTTGCATTGACCGTAAAGCCAAGTTGATGAAGTAGGTCTATTATAACGTGTGTGTCGTAGACAATTTTGACAGGTGCTCACTTTGATGAGCCAGTCATCTAAATAGGGGAAGACGTGAATCTGCGGTTTCCTGAGATGAGTCGCGACTACTGCCAGACATTTGGTAAATACTATGGGCGCTGTAGTTACTCCAAAGGGAAGTACTTTGAATTGGTAATGATTGCCTATCATAAATCTGTGTTATTTGCGATGAGCTGTGGTGAATTGGAACATGAAAATATGCGTCTTAAGTCTAGAGCAGACATAAAATCTGTCTTCTGTAAAAGTGGAAGTACCTGTTGAAGGGTCACCATGTGAAAGTGTTGAAAGTATATATTGGTTTAACTCTCCGACATCCAGAATAGGTCTTAGGGAACCGTCCTTTTTGGGAATGAGAAAATACAGAGTAAACCCCTGAGCCTTGGTATTGAGCTGGAACCAGCTCTATAGCTCCTTTCAGTAAGAGATTACACTTCCTGTTCGAGCAATTGTAGGTGTTCTGGAGACCATTTGTGAGGTGGAATGTTTGGAGGATTGCTGGTAAGCTCCAGGCAATAACCATATCGGATAATTCCAATCACCCATTTGTCTGTTATAGATTGCCAAATGGGGAGAAATTGTTGAAGTCTTCCCCGACAGCCACAAGGAAGGGGACTGGCTATTATCTTTGTAGGTGGAGGTATTCTGATCTGAGGATGTGGTTTTTTTAAACCCCCCCCCCACCCCCCCACCCCCTCTCTAACAGGAACAACAAAAGGGGCCTCTGTTTGAAGGAGACTGGAGTGCTCCCATGGACTTGGCCACTTCAGTGTCCTTTTTAGTTTTTTCTAATGCCTGATCCACCTCAGGACCAAAAGATGCTTCTTATCAAATGGTATGTTTAGAATGTATTGTTGGACCTCAGGCTTAAACCCGGAGATCCCTAACCAAGAATGTCTCCTAAGCAAAATGCTAGTGTTGACCTCTCTAGCTGCAGGATCACACCTTATGGAGGAATTTGAAATTAGTCTTTCCTCATTTACCAAATCCTGCGCTTTTGTTTTATGCTCATCTGGGAGATATTGAAGCAATTGCTCCATTTCATCCCAGTGTGCCCTGTCATACCTGGCTAAAAGGCCCTGTGTATTTGCAATGCGCCAGTGTTTTGCAGCTTGAGCAGCTATGTGCTTGCCGGAAGCACCTATTAACTTAAGACTATCTGATGGATGAGCGTCCCCTGATGTTTTGGAATTAGCCCGCTTACGCACATTGGACACTACCAGTGAATCTAGTGGCAACTGGCCTTTGATAAATACTGGGTCTGTTGGGGAGGCCTTATACTTCTGGTCAACTCGAGGAGTCAAGATGTGTGCCAATACAGGGTCTTTAAAAATGTCAGCAGCGTGTCTCATCAGGCCTTTAAGCATAGGAAGTGTTTGTGACTACCTATGTGTGGGTTATAAAGTCTTGAATAAATAAATCCTCCTCTAATGCAGTGGCGGCTGGTGAATTTTAAAAGTGGTGAGGTGTACAAGGTACATAGATGTGGAACTAACAATAGTTAATCTATGCTGCTCTATATATACTTTCACTACATTTTGGCAGTTGATATACTGAACAATATTTATGTGGTTGACATTCTGACATACTACCCCCTCTTTTGTACCTTCTGTGCCCATCTATTTTATTATTGCCCTCCCTCTATTAGTCTCCTCAAATAGCAAATTCCATTCCATTTCCCTGCACATCCTTTGGCCTATCCCTTATTTTCCTTCCTTAGGTTTCCACACCCAGTCTGTTCCCTTTGCTATCCAGTACCTCATGGTTTCTATGTCTTCTCCTGTCCTCTTTCCTCAAAGACTTCAAGTTATCTCATGTCAGCTCTATCTCGTCTATTATTAAGTTACTTTCTTCTACTTTTTCCCAGTGTGGTGTTCTGTGTTCAGACAAAGACAGATTGTTTTTGATAGAAAAGTTAAAAGTATCCCGATTCAAATTGCCTCGGTCTGCTATGATTGACCACAGAATCGTGATATATGCAATAAAATTGTTCAGTTCATTCAACATTCCGAACTAAAACAGTAACTGAGTTCTCATATTTTACTATCCATACCTCTACCTGTACTCAGACAAGGTCAAGCACAGGCCAGCAGCTGGTCACAGACAGCAGACTGCACTGTAAAGTATGTGGCTGACTATGGTCTAGAATAATCCCCACTGCTCCGAACACATGGCAGTCTCCTTGGAGGCTCTGCCTGACTTGTGTCATTTCAAGCCCGTCTGTCGGGATAAACTAACATTAATAACAATTCCGCTGTTCGGATTCAGTGTGCAAGTCTTAGTAAACTCAAGCATGTTCTTCTTGCTCACAACGACTGATCTGGCGTCACTTGTGACGCCTGTCACATGAACACTGAGAAACATTTGTGCCTCCAATCCAGCTTTCCCTTCCCCAACTAGTCACAGGGTGGGGTGTGTTCAGTGAGGTTTGCTGGACCATCCCCTCCCTGTGACAAGCTGGTAAAGGGGCCCCTTTGATGATTGACAAACAGTCTCAGGAAGTGCAGGCTGAAGCCTGAAGCACCCGGGCTGCATGCATTCAGCAAGGGTGGAACACATCACGGGGAGGAGTGGCCCTATTCTCCAGCATGCTACTGAAGCTAGGGCTGAAAGTAAACAAGCCTTGAAAAATGTGCGAAATGTCACACGCGCAGCAGTGCACGTGCCTGTCAGTGATGGGACTCTGCCCGACTCTCGTGCGCAGATCGAGAGTCAGAGTTCTATGCCGAAAAACAAAATTTGTAGTAATAGGTTATGTTTATTTCATTTGAAAATAAAGAAGGCAAAAACTATAGAGGGCGGAGCCCCCACCCCTAATTAAAAAGCTGCTGCTGCTCTGATTCTTTTTGCAGTGCCACCCCATGATATTGGGCAGCCCTGGCAATGAGATCCTGATAGGATACATTGTGATCTGGAGGAGATGGCTTGGCTGGGTAAAGGTCTGGGTCATTATCTGCTGGAGATCAATTGTGCAATCCGGTCATGGATCTACTAGTAAATGTGTACCCCCATTATCAACATAATGGTGAGATTGTGGAGAATCCTGAGGTGTGATTTGCAAAGAATTTGAGGGTGGAGAAGGAGGTGGAGGGGATGATTGTGGTGGTAGATAGACAGGACTGGTAGCAACAGACTTTTTCTTTAAAGGGATCTTGTAATGAGTGCCCTCATCAAGAAGCTTGTATTTCTGAGGTAGAGTGGTATGAATATGACCAGTTTCAGGGCTAATATACAGTCTCTTGTTTGGAATCTGTTTTCGGTGGAGCAATGTCTAAATTCGGATCAGAAGGGATATTTTTCAGTTTCGGTGCTAGCGTTTACGGTGCCGGCGTGGGCTGGCCTTTCGGTACGGAAGATTTTGGCTCTGAAGGCTGCTTGACTTTCAGCATGTGGGATTTTGGCTCCGAGCCGGATTTGTGTTTGCAACCGGAGGACTTCGATTCTGACGAGGATTTTTGCTGACTCGGTACTGAGCCGGAAGGCTGGACTGGCTGTTTGAGCCTGCATGGAGAAGGCTTCTTCCTAGTCTGCCGCTGATGCCTCAACATCTTCTTGACAGGAATCTTCACCGATGATGTCCAGTGTTTCTTCGATGCTCTGACGCTGCATCTCTCGACGTTGGGCCTGATGATTGCGAAGAGTTTTATTCGATTGAAACTATCTGCAAGCTTCTTCCTTGTGCTCTGGAGACAAGCACAAGTTACATACCTTGTCTAAGTCAGTGCGCGGATACTTTGCGTGGCACACAGGGCAGAATTTGAAGGTGTCTGTTCCATCGAAGGAGAGCGGAACCAACGCAGTTAGGCCCGAAAGCCGTTCACAAAGCTTTCCGATTGAAAAGTAGATTTCTTTGACCGAAACAATATGCAGAAAAGTTGGAATCTCGTACAAAACAATACCCTCGAGGGTGGAGAGGATTTCCCGTCAAGGGGATCCCGAAGAACGGTTTCGAACCAGAGCGCAGGAATACACGTCCGAACCCAGTGGTGGAAAAAACAATAATGATGGAGTCAATGACCATGCACAATACCACTGAAAGAAGGAGTCACCTTACGACTAGGAAAGACTTCTTCAAAGAAAAACAGCTTGTAAACATCCGGACCCAACACTAGATGGCAGGAGTATGCAAAGCATGTGTGTCTACAGCACACATGCCTCGAACACCGTATTCCCTTCTGAGGCACCTCCCTGTAGGTGAAAAGCAAGCATGGCAAGAGGACGTCTCATCTCCTTTTCAGTTTTTCAGGGACCCCCATGATCATGCTCTTCAATGTCTTGTTAAACCTTTCAACAAGACCATTGGTCCCTTGCTCACTTTGCCACTGGATTCAAGCAAGCCTGGTTGAAGACGGCTGAAATGCCAGAAACCGGTCCTAGGAAGCTTGTTTCCGGTCCAGGGAAGACATGGCTTGGCAGATCGGGCTGGACTGTTCCCATGAGGCACAGGGTCAGACTGATTTGCATATGGCCATGTCTGAACTGGGGTGGCAGAGTGGGCTAAAGAACGGTGATGGATTAAACCCAGATTAGTTGACTGGGGGTGAGTGCTTGCAATGTTCAACACTCCGTCCATCATTTCCTTTGGTTTTTGCTTTGTTCGCCATAAGTTGGCAGGGTATGCTCAGACGTGAGTCCCTTGCTCACTTTGCCACTGGATTCAAGCAAGCCTGGCTGAAGACGGCTGAAATGCCAGAAACCGGTCCTAGGAAGCTTGTTTCCGGTCCAGGGAAGACATGGCTTGGCAGTTCGGGCTGGACTGTTCCCATGAGGCACAGGGTCAGACTGATTTGCATATGGCCATGTCTGAACTGGGGTGGCAGAGTGGGCTAAAGAACGGTGATGGATTAAACCCAGATCAGTTGACTGGGGGTGAGTGCTTGCAATGTTCAACACTCCGTCCATCATTTCCTTTGGTTTTTGCCATAGATATATATAACCTACTGGCGGTCGCCAGTAGGTAGTTATAGTTAGGACCTATTTTCCATAGGAAATCCGCAACATTCTATTCCCAATAACTTTGGCACCGATTGATGAATCTTCGCGAAATTTTCAAAACTTTTGGCCAGCTCCGGTCCACTCCTATCCTGAAAGTCTCAGGATGATTCGTGTAGCGGGGGCCAAGAAAAAAAAGGGGGGTACCAAAACGTGTTTTCCCCATGCAATTTCCAATAGGACCTTCAGCCGCAGCAACAGCCTGAACTGCTGAGCGGAATTACACCAAATTTGGCAAAGAGGTAGTCCTGAGTTCAGACTCGTGCCTTTTGCTTAAATGGTGTCAATCTGTTCAGTAGTTAGAGAGAAAATCAAAATCACATATCTGGGCGGAGCCTAACCACACATCTCATCGTGAGATCTGATTGGCTGTCAGCACTTCATCCAAGAAGTGTTGGCAGCCATCTTGGGACCAATATACATGATAGCACCTCATTAAAAAGCATTGCAGTTAATAGAAGGTTTTAAGACTTTAGTTACATTATAAATCATTTGTTGATTGTATACTCATTTTAGGAATTCTGGTGTGTTCTAAGGTGATTTTACCATGTGAAAAAGCTTTCTGCTGGGATATCATAAATCATGTTTGAGAGAAAAATATTTTCTCACGCTTTTCCCACAGACGTTTGGAAGGTGATCTATAAACTAACCTGAGAGCATATTTTCTGTAAATTCACATTATCTTTCTCAGTCATGTGAGAATGAAGTCTGACATTCTCAGTAAAACATGTACATCCAACAAGGGCAGAGACTGTCAGATGATTCCTTCGTGTTCTACTGCAGCTTCAGAGTGTACTAAAGCACATCTAGAGCGCTAACAGTCCTACTTATGACAAACGTATGGCACACCTGAAGCCACCTTGATTGGAATAAAGTGGTAAATCTTAAAACATTTAATTTAAAAAGGAACAAAATGCGGGGGTTCATTTTGCCATAGAAAGTATGATTAGTGCTGCAGAAAGAAAAATTAGGGCACATTTTGAGTGACTTCTCAAATCCTCTTCTATTTCATTAAAAAATCCTGACATGCAGACTGAAACATGCACTTTGAATACCAGCAGCAGACTTCCCTGGTGAGCAGTAGCTTTACTACAGTGATCTAATGAGCAACTAGAGTGCTAACATTCTGAATTGATGGCAAATGTGTGACACATCTGAATGCCTTCTTGATGGAATCAAAGTAAAAAACTGAAAGTATTCCTACTGAGGTGAATGTAGTAAATGAGGAAATTAAGAAACTTCATAACAAATAAGTCTCCCAAGATGGCCACCAGAGACAAAAGAGCCCAAATGTAGCACAAATATCACCGAGATGTAGCCCAAGTATAGCCCAATGACAGAATGTCCCAGAGTGTTCTAAATAACAACTAGAGCGCTAACAGTCTTACTTATGACAAAAGTATGGCACACCTGAAGCCATCTTGATTGGAATAAAGTGGTAACACTTAAAACATTTAATTTGCAAAGGAAAAAAATGAGGGGGTTAATTTTGCCATAGAAATTATGATTAGTGCTGCAGAAAGAAAAATTAGGGCACATTTTGACTTCTCAAATCCTCTACTATTTCATTAAAAAATTCTGACATGCAGACTGAAACATGCACTTTGAATACCAGCAGCAGACGTCTCTGGTGAGCAGTGGCTTTACTACAGTGATCTAATGAGCAACTAGAGTGCTAACATTCTGAATTGATGGCAAATGTGTGACACATCTGAATGCCTTCTTGATGGAATCAAAGTAAAAAACTGAAAGTATTCCTACTGAGGTGAATGTAGTAAATGAGGAAATTAAGAAACTTCATAACAAATAAGTCTCCCAAGATGGCCACCAGAGACAAAAGAGCCCAAATGTAGCACAAATATCACCGAGATGTAGCCCAAGTATAGCCCAATGACAGAATGTCCCAGAGTGTTCTAAATAACAACTAGAGCGCTAACAGTCTTACTTATGACAAAAGTATGGCACACCTGAAGCCATCTTGATTGGAATAAAGTGGTAACACTTAAAACATTTAATTTGCAAAGGAAAAAAATGAGGGGGTTAATTTTGCCATAGAAATTATGATTAGTGCTGCAGAAAGAAAAATTAGGGCACATTTTGACTTCTCAAATCCTCTACTATTTCATTAAAAAATTCTGACATGCAGACTGAAACATGCACTTTGAATACCAGCAGCAGACGTCTCTGGTGAGCAGTAGCTTTACTACAGTGATCTAATGAGCAACTAGAGTGCTAACATTCAGAATTTATGGCAAATGTGTGACACATCTGAATGCCTTCTTGATGGACCAAAGTAAAAAAGCATTGAAAATGCAATAGGTCTTGCCCTCGTTTATGTTAAAGCAATTCTGTTTGTAATTAGGTGGCTTTTTAGCTTTGCTTTTATTAGTGTTTTCGAACTTTCATGTACATAACATGCATATGTATGTATATATGTATATGTATGCATGCATTTATATAGATATGCAGATTATATATATGTTTATACATGTATGTAAATATATATACATATATATAAATGCATAAATATGCATATGTATATGTGCATATGTGTGCGTGTAGAGAGGTAGAGAGTAGCAGAGAGAGGTAGAGAGTAGCAGAGAGAGTAGCAGAGAGAGTAGCAGAGAGAGTAGCAGAGAGAGTAGTACTGAGTAGTAGAGAGTGAGTAGTAGGGAGAGTAGTAGGGAGAGTAGTAGGGAGAGTAGTAGTAGAGGGTAGTGGAGTAGTGGAGACTGAGTAGTAGAGAGTGAGTAGTAGAGTGAGTAGTAGGGAGTAGTAGAGAGTGAGTAGTAGAGAGTAAGTAGGAGAAAGCAAGTAGTAGAGAGTGAGTAGTAGTAGGGTGTAGTAGAGAGTGAGTAGAAGAGGGTAGTGGAGACTGAGTAGTAGAGTAGTAGGGAGTGAGTACTAGAGTGAGTAGTAGTAGAGAGAGTAGTAGAGAGCGAGTAGTAGAGAGCGAGTAGTAGAGTGAGTAGTAGAGAGTAGTGGAGAGCGAGTAGTGGAGAGCGAGTAGTGGAGAGCGAGTAGTGGAGAGCGAGTAGTGGAGAGCGAGTAGTGGAGAGCGAGTAGTGATACATCTGAATGCCTTCTTGATGGAACCAAGTAAAAAAGCATTGAAAATGCAATAGGTCTCGCCCTCGTTTAAGTTAAAGCATTTCTGTTTGTAATTAGGTGGTTTGTTAGCTTTGCTTGTATTAGTGTTTTTCAAACTTTCATGTACATAACATACATATGTATACATATATGTATATATGCATGCATTTATATATATATATATCACAGCACTTCCTGCACCTCCTTGCGGCGAACACGAAAGGCAACGTCCCACACGAAAGTTTGTTATTCACAGGTGAAATTTATTTTCTCATTGTATCACTCCTCACTACGCGTTTCGGGCATCAAGTGCCCTTGATCACAGTGAAATGACGGTACAATTCGAATATATATACACTTCTCATTTTTTTCTCTCGTCTTTTTTTTTTACATTTGCACCACGTGATGATAGAAAGTGACAAAATACTAAAGGTGTAGGCTTTTTTTCTTTTCTTCTCTCTTTTTTTCTCTTTTTTTATGTTACCATGCACAGTATGGATTCGTATCTAAACTTATAAGTATAAATACACATATTTTATATCACAAAATACTGGCATCATGCACCATCAATTTGTAAATAAATCATATTGGTAATACAAAATAGCAGCAATAAACATGCATCCAAGAAATAGTATAAAGCAACATTCAATGTGCAAATAACGCATGTGCAAAAATACGCTGTAATTATTCAGTGTTAATACACCTTCAAAAACACAATTAGCTTCTTCTATCTAAATGTGTGTATATATGCAATTCACATTGGCTGTTTGTGTTATAATACAACAATGTTCAGCATGTGTGCAAAAATACGCAACGTAAGTGTGCAAAATACGCATGTGCAAAATGTGCTGTAAATAGTGCAAATTTCTGTGCAAAACAATGCCACGATATGCAAGGCTGCATGACAATTTTTGTAGGTGCATAAACTATATATCGAGAAATTTTGATTGATATTTATGATAGCCTGAATATATATAATATTCTTTATGAATTAAAGTGTCAAGTGCAAGTGCAAAAATCTATCACCAATAAAATGTTATTTAAGAAAAAATGAATCAAAAAAAATATTGTTTAGAAGCAGATTGGACAGATAGTCAATGAGGGAAATTCGAGTAATTGCAGCGATATGAGTGAACCTGATGATAAAATAACCATGTGTATACGTACATCTGCAAAAACATAGAACGTTATGTCATCATGGTAGTCAAATTTAGGTCTATTGATATCATGCACATTAAAACTGAGCCCAGTTAAAAACTATAAAAAAGTGTGCATATCTTCTGTGTTATTTAGACCATTGGGAAATTTGCTATCAAGTTCTAAAATATATTTTGTCTCTCGCTGTCTAAGTGTTTTTTCTCGATTTCCTCCTCTGCGTGAAGCTAAAACTGAGTCAATCACAAAATAAGAAAGGCAATTAATATCTTTATTATGGACTTCTTTAAAGTGACGAGCGACCGGGTATGCCGGATCACTGTTTATGATGGCACGAAGATGTTGTAATATTCTCACATGCACCTGGAGCTTGGTACTTCCCACGTACCGAAGCCCGCAGGTGCAAGTGAGTACATATACCGCGAAATCAGTACGACAGTTGTAATTGCCAATGATTTCTACCTCATTTTCCCTAAATGGGGTGTGGTATTTGGTAGTGTTAACACCAAATTTACAAGCACGGCAACTAGTGCATTTGTAGAAACCTTTTCTAGGTTTGAGCCATGAAGTGGGTTGTGCAAGTTCAGGACAATGTTTAGATAATTTGCCCCCCATCGACTGATTTTTTCTGAATGTGATGGTGGGTTTATCAGGCAGTATATTATTAAGGACACTATCGGTAAGAACAATGGGCCAATTTTTGTTCATTATGGCTCTGATTTTTCTTTCCTGACGACTGAAAGTGGTAATCAGTCTGGGTGATTCTTCCGATGCAACAGAAGATTAAGGACATAATGTTTCAACTGGCAACAGAGATGCCCTAGATCTTATACTAGCTTTTGTAATGGCTTCTGTTAGTATTTTGTTTGAATAGCCCCTTTTCCTCAATCTAATTAGGGCTTCACTTTGACATTTTTCAAAGTCCTCTGAACTGCTGCAGATACGCTTAAGTCTTAAAATTTCACCGTTAGGAATGCTGGCAATTAAATGTTTGGGATGTGCGCTGGTCGCGTGTAATGTTGCGTTTCCTGCTGTAGGTTTTCTAAAAGCAGTGGTGACTAGTTCACAGTTCTTAATTTGAATGCAGACATCTAAGAATTCAATTTTAGTAGAACTAATGCATGACGTAAAATGTAGATTGAAACAATTCATATTAATAGTACTGATAAAATCCTCTGCACTTTTGGAATCTCCATTCCATATCATAAAAACATAGTCTATATACCGCAACCAGTGCATGATTCTTGTATCAAACATTTCCTTGTGTTGCATTCTGAGGACCCGCTCCTCCCAATAGCCCACGTGCAAACACGCGTAGCTAGGGGAGAAGCAGGCCCCAATCGCGACACCCTGTATTTGCCTTTAAATATCTTTCCCAAACATGAAGTAATTATTGTTCAGACACCAAGTGATCAAAAGAAGACAGCATCTTGTTGTGCATAAAGTATTCACAAGGCCTAGAACTCAAAAAATGTTCAATAGCTTTGATTCCACATGAATGCTGAATACTAGTATAAAGCGATTCTATATCAAGAGTTACTAGGATCCAATATATATATATATATATATATATATATATATATATATATATATATATATATATATATATATATATATATATATATATATATATATATATATATATATATATATATATATATATATATATATATATATATTCCCCCGTTATAGTTAGTTCAGATAACTATAACTCGCGCGCCTGCAATCCACTGCTGATGACGTCACATATTACATCACTCATGACATGGTCAGTGACATCACTCATGACATCACTGATGACATCATCCTTGTGATAGAGTGGCGGTCGCGCGAGTTATAGTTATCTGAACTAATTATAACGGGGAAATTTCATTGGTTTTTTACGAGTGAAATGTCCAGCTAACTATAACATGTGTGAAACCAATGGAATTTTAAGTGAATTTGCAAGGTTTTTAAATGTTAATTCCTAACTATAACGTGTGTGAAACCTATGTTTTTTTAAGTGAATTTGTACGTTTTTTTTAAAATGCTAAGTTATGTATTTATTACATTTTTTTTTCTCAAGGTTTTTCACCGTGCGCGCGCTTTGGGCACGCACCCCCGCGATTTTTTTCAAACATAATAAATCTTTTTTTTCACCCTTGGGGGTCCTTCTATGACCCCCTGACAAAGGCTAGGGGGTCAGGAACTCTCTTCCCTGACCCCTTGTCACGTTTTCCACCTTTTTTCCACCTTTCCTTTTCAGTGCGACAGACAAAATGGCAGCCGACACTTCCTGATTTCGACCGATTCGAATGTTTACTGACATCAACCAATCAGAATTTCGCTCGCGCACGGCACCGCGTATAGATATTTATATGCTTTTAAATGCTATTTTCTCAGGAAATACTGAACAGATTGACACCAGACCTGCAAAAGGCACTTCCCTGACCTGTGGACTACCTCTCTGCCAAATTTCAAGTAATTCTGTTCAGCCGTTCGGGCTGTACCTTCGACCAAAGGTCCTATGGAAAAATGCATGGGGAAAACGCGTTTTGGGACCCCCCTTTTTTCTGGGCCCCCCCTTGACGAATCACCCCGAGACTTTCAGGGTAGGAGCTGAGCAGAGCGCCCCATTAGTTTGAAAATTTCACGAGGATTCGTCAACCGGCGCCAAAGTTATTCAAAATAGAATTTTGAGATTTCCTATGGAAACACGATCCTAACTATAACTATCTACTGGCGACCGCCAGTAGATAATATACACACATACATATAAATGCATATATATGCATATATATATGTGCATGTGTGTGCGTGTAGAGAGATAGAGGTGTAGAGAGAGTGGAGAGTGAGTAGTAGAGAGTAGTAGAGAGTAGTAGAGAGTAGTAGAGAGTAGTAGAGAGTAGTAGAGAGTAGTAGAGAGTAGTAGAGAGTAGTAGAGAGTGAGTAGTAGAGAGTGAGTAGTAGAGAGTGAGTAGCAGCGAGCGAGTAGCAGCGAGCGAGTAGCAGCGTGAGTAGCAGCGTGAGTAGCAGAGCGAGTAGCAGAGCGAGTAGCAGAGCGAGTAGCAGAGCGAGTAGCAGAGCGAGTAGCAGAGCGAGTAGCAGAGCGAGTAGCAGAGTGAGTAGCAGAGTGAGTAGCAGAGTGAGTAGCAGAGTGAGTAGCAGAGTGAGTAGCAGAGTGAGTAGTAGAGAATAGTAGAGAGGGAGTAGTAGAGAGGGAGTAGTAGAGAGGGAGTAGTAGAGCGAGTAGTAGAGAGGGAGTAGTAGAGCGAGTAGTAGAGCGAGTAGTAGAGAGCGAGTAGTAGAGAGCGAGTAGTAGAGCGAGTAGTAGAGAGCGAGTAGTAGAGAGCGAGTAGTAGAGAGCGTGTAGTAGAGAGCGAGTAGTAGAGTGAGTAGTAGAGTGAGTAGTAGAGTGAGTAGTAGAGTGAGTAGTAGAGTAGTAGAGAGCGATAAGTAGAGAGAGTAGTAGAAAGTGAGTATTAGAGAGTGTAGTACAGAGTAGTTGAGAGCGAGTAGTGGAGAGCGAGTAGTGGAGAGCGAGTAGTGGAGAGCGAGTAGTGGAGAGCGAGTAGTGGAGAGCGAGTAGTGGAGAGCGAGTAGTGGAGAGCGAGTAGTGGAGAGCGAGTAGTGGAGAGCAAGTAGTAGAGAGCAAGTAGTAGAGAGCAAGTAGTAGAGAGCAAGTAGTAGTAGAGAGTGTAGTAGAGTGAGTAGTAGTAGAGTGAGTAGTAGAGTGAGTAATAGTAGAGTGAGTAGTAGAGTGAGTAATAGTAGAGTGAGTAGTAGAGTGAGTAGCAGAGAGCGAGTGGTAGCGAGTAGTAGAGAGCGAGTGGTAGCGAGTAGTGGAGAGCGAGTGGTAGCGAGTAGTGGAGAGCGAGTGGTAGCGAGTAGTGGAGAGCGAGTGGTAGCGAGTAGTAGAGAGCGAGTGGTAGCGAGTAGTAGAGAGCGAGTAGTAGAGAGCGAGTAGTAGAGAGCGAGTAGTAGAGAGCGAGTAGTAGAGAGTAGTAGAGAGCGAGTAGTAGAGAGTAGTAGAAAGTGAGTAGTAGAGAGTGAGTAGTAGAGAGTGAGTAGTAGAGAGTGAGTAGAGAGTGAGTAGTAGAGATTATTAGAGAGTAGTCAGTCAGTGTCAGTCAGTCAGTCAGTCAGTGTCAGTCAGTCAGTCAGTCAGTGTCAGTCAGTCAGTCAGTCAGTGTCAGTCAGTCAGTCAGTCAGTGTCAGTCAGTCAGTCAGTCAGTGTCAGTCAGTCAGTCAGTCAGTGTCAGTCAGTCAGTCAGTGTCAGTCAGTCAGTGTCAGTCAGTCAGTGTCAGTCAGTCAGTGTCAGTCAGTCAGTGTCAGTCAGTCAGTGTCAGTCAGTCAGTGTCAGTCAGTCAGTGTCAGTCAGTGTCAGCTAGAGCAGTTCTGCTGACCTTGTTCTCTCCCTCTAAAGCAGCTCTGCTAACCCGGTTCTATGGCTCCAAAGCAGCTCTGCTGACATGGTTCTCTGGCTCTAGAGTAGCTCTGCTGACCTGGTTTCTCTGGCTCTATAGCGGCTCTGCTGACCTGGTTCTCTGGCTCTAGAGCAGCTCTGCTGACCTAGTTCTTAGGCTCTAAAGCAGCTCTGCTGGCCTGGTTCTCTGGCTCTAAAGCAGCTCTGCTGACCTGGTTCTCTCCCTCCAAAGCAGCTCTGCTGACCTGGTTTCTCTGGCTCTACAGCAGCTCTGCTGACCTGGTTCTCTGGCTCTAGAGCAGCTCTGCTGACCTAGTTCTTAGGCTATAGAGCAGCTCTGCTGACCTGGTTCTCTCCCTCTGGAGCAGCTGTACTGACCTGGTTTCTCTGGCTCTATAGCGGCTCTGCTGACCTGGTTCTCTGGCTCTAGAGCAGCTCTGCTGACCTGGTTCTCTGGCTCTAAAGCAGATCTGCTGACCTGGTTCTCTGGCTCTAAAGCAGCTCTGCTGACCTGGTTCTCTCGCTCTAAAGCAGCTCTACTGACCTGGTTCTCTGGCTCTACAGCAGCTCTGCTGACCTGGTTCTCTCGCTCTAGAGCAGCTCTGCTGACCTGGTTCTCTGCCTCTAGAGCAGCTCTGCTGACCTGGTTCTCTGCCTCTAGAGCAGCTCTGCTGACCTGGTTCTCTGCCTCTAGAGCAGCTCTGCTGACCTGGTGCTGACCTGGTTCTCTCGCTCTAGAGCAGCTTTGCTGACCTGGGTCTCTGGCTCTAGAGCAGTTTTGCTGACCTGGGTCTCTGGTTCTAGAGCAGCTCTGCGGACCTGCTTCTTAGGCTGTAGAGCAGCTCTGCTGACCTGGTTCTCTGGCTCTACAACGGCTCTGCTGACCTGGTTTCGCTGGCTCTACAGCACCTCTGCTGACCTGGTTCTCTGCACTCACGATGCACACACCCGACTTCGCGAAAATATACTTAAATATAATATAAGTTTATTATAAGTACAAATATGTTATTTTCATGACTATCTGAGATAATCTCTTGCCCTAATATGTATATTAAAGACACATACATATCGTTTTGGAACATAACTTTTTTGCGGGAGTTGCGCGCCCCAGCACGTATATGACATCACACGGAACCCGCCACCGCGCAAGCATCTCGTACCGTAATGCGCATGTGTTCCGAATGCGCAGGAGTCGTGGACAGGTCGCATACCAATCGCGCACATCACGTAATATTAAATGTATATGATGTAACTGAAAAACACGCAGCCGTCGCACACCGTATGCGGATCCTTCACGACTTTTCTAGAATAGCAGCTAGAATCCATGCACCCATCGTGATGTGTACGCTTTGAGTGCACGGCTCAGAATTTTTTTGGGGGAAAACATTTTTTAAAGAAAATAATATAAATATATTAAAATAATTTTATAATGTTTTTTTTTGTGTAATTTTCAGAAAAATATATGTTATTTAATGAATAAAATATGTATAAATGAACTGTTAAAAAACTGTAGAAAATCAGTACAAAAAAATAGGTATAACTACTATCACACTTAAAAATTCGCATTTAAAAAAGCTTTGAAATTCACTGAAAAAAACCATAGGTTTCAGAGACGTTCTAGTTAGAAATTAGCATTTAAAAAACCTTAGACATTTCACTCGTACAAAACCATAAAAATTCCTCCGTTATAGTTAGTTCTGCTAACTATAACTTGCGCACGCACAATGCACTGCTGATGATGTCACATATTGCATCATTCATGACATGGTCAGTGACATCACTGAAGACATCACTGATGACATCATCCACTTGACAATCTGATACACCTCATCATACACTAGTATAACCTTTCATCACTCACTGTAAAATACAGAGTACCATATTTGAAACCATTGACACACCAATACCAGTTACTACATACCCACTCACTGATTCCTAAGTCTACACACACAACTACCCATTCAACAACAGAATCATTTATACATGCAGTCACTAATTAATAGAACACTTTCAAATGCACTTATACACATATATAGACAGACACATCAGCAGTCATCTTAGTCGGTTATGCAGTCATCCTACTTACTCATGAAAAAAATTAATCGCACTTACATTTACTCACTTACACAATTATCCAACACCTCATTACAATTATACACTCATTCGTATAGTTACTCTCACAATCACTGACTCTTACACATACTTATTTATATACACCAACTCTCACATACAATGCCTTTTATTTTTTTACTTTGTGGAGGATGTAAAACTAAAACATTTATTCGCTCACCACACAAATACTCAAGTCACCCAAACAACTGTTTCCACATGCACTCTTAAACCTATACACGTAGTCAATCAACCATTCACACATCTATGCATAGAGTTACACACACCCCATCGAACCACACACAAACTCAGTGTCCTATACAAATACTCACCCAACTAATCAATAACTAATATACACACTCATGTAGTTAGTGACCAACTGATGCAGCATGTTATACAACAACAGACAGTGATGCACACATTCACATAGTTTAGTTACTAATCCATTTATTAAGTGAGACACTTAATTACTCACTTAAACGGACAGCTACTAAATCCTCCATCCAGACAGTTATATGTCCACTCAATCTTCAATACAGATTGGTATATATATATATATTCACTGAAAAAACCATAGGTTTCACACATGTTATAGTTAGCTGGACATTTTACTGAAACAGCCCCTTTACATGTTTTTGCACTTTGTTTTTCAACCCCCTGTCAGAGTGCGAGAGAGAAAATGGCGGCCGCCGCTTCCTGGTTTCGACCGATTCGAATGTTTACTAAGATCTAACGGCCAATCAGAATCGCGCTCGCGCACGTCACCATACGCGTACGGTAAGCGCACCGTAAGCGCACCGTAAGCTGGCTCAGATATATATATTGATTTAAAGGCTATTTTCTCAGAATCTACTGAACAGATTTACACCAAACCTACAAAAGGCACTTCTTTGACCTGAGGACTACCTCTCTGCCAAATTTCATTAAATTCTGTTCAGCCGTTCGGGCTGTAGCTCTGTCTAAAGGTCCTATGGAAAAATGCATGGGAAAAACGCGTTTTGGGACCCCCCTTTTATCTCAGCCCCCGCTGGACGAATCCCCCCGAGACTTTCAGGGTAGGAGCGGAGCTCAACGCCCCACCTATTTTGAAAATTTTGCGAGGATTCGTCGATCGGCGCCAAAGTTATTCAAAATAGAATGTTGCGGATCTCCTATGGTAAGAGGGTCCTAACTATAACTATCTACTGGCGACCGCCAGTAGATATATATATATATATATATATATATATATATAACATTCGCTGGATGATGTCATCAGTGGTCATTGGGGATGTAATCAGTGATGTCACTGACCATGTCATGAATGATGCAATATGTGACATCATCAGCAGTGCATTGCGGGCGTGCGAGTTATAGTTAGCAGAATTAACTATTACGGAGGAATTTTTATGGTTTTGTACGAAATGGGCAGCTAACTATAACACCCCTGAAACCTATGTTTTTTTCTGTGTGTATATATATATATATATATATATATATATATATATATATATATATATATATATATATATATATATATATATATATATATATTATATTAATTAAACACTCCGCAGATGGGCAGCAACAGAGTCCTCGCCACTTCCCCAGCATTCACAGACACGGACCAAAAAGATAAGTACAGATTATTTTATTCTGGAGTTTTGATCACATGACAATGTGAACCTGTTAGACCACATCTTATAAAGTGACAGTGCAAAATTTGAAACCATGTGACTGGATCACCAATGGAAATAAGACGTACTATAGCATGGTACAATATAAAATGGACGTTAAGCTGAAAACATTACAATCAATGTTCATAATACCAATATGTGGCTATTGAATGTGGAGAACTCGCAAAACATGTGCGAATATGCAATATAAGAGCAAATACGCATATGTGCAAAAACATTGCTGTAAACAATCATTCATTAGAGGCTATAAAAATAAATGGATGAATGCCAATGTATTATCAAAGCCTATAGCGTAATCATAGTTGCAACTAAACAATAAAATTACATATGCAGGGATACATCCCTGTAAAAATATGATATGCAAAACCAGCTTGGAATAAAAATCCTCTTCAATTTATGCACCCTGCACTAACAAACAAATGGCAATTAAGTTGTCATACTGCCAAATAGCCACCACAATGATTTCATAATATCGTTTGGTATGTAAAATATTATATAAATGTCAGCTTGTACCATGAGTCTTGGCCAACTAGGTCTTATCCAGTGGTGAACTGACCATTTGGATTCAAGAGCGCATGGAAAATAAACCTGTTGATCCCCACATATTTTACATGGTTCCTGCCGGAATGTTGGGTTAAAACCAACATTGTCACAATCGGTCTCAGGAAAAGATCTAGACCACTGCATCTCTTGTCACTCATAGGTTAAATCTCAATACCTGTCAGTCACTGCCGCCATCCTATATGTCTATGTTGTCAGTCTGATGTGCAAAAAGTGCAAACTGAGAATACTAAAAAATACCAATAAAACCTATCCACCGTGATTAAAAACAAATGATATTTGTTTCTTTGAATAGGGGAAACATCTCACATTTAATGTAAAGTTGAGTGAGCCCAGTCATACATATCATAATGACAGATATTATACTCATTGTTTATCTGATCCTAACTTGATAGTAAAAAAATCAAGTCATACTCCTCCCCAATTTCATGGGGCACTTTTCTCAGCACTATGATCCTATCTTGGAGTTTAGTAAACAGAGCGAACTAGCAAAAGGAGAGAGTGCTAGGTGTAAAACCCTAATTGTCTCATGCTTCCAATCACTCTGCTCATGAAGCAGCACTAATCCTCGGAATGGAACCTACACTGTTGTCGTGATTTAAAAGAAACTCCAGTTGGCTACACTACAATACCAAAGCGAAAGAAATACCTATTCGCTCACTCCCCATAATTTGGAAATGTTAAATAATAAATAATAATCAAAAAGGTAAAACCCAACAAGGGGTTGGCCTTCTAAGATAAAAATTTCCAACCAGAGCTAACGTAGACATGTATGTAAATCCTCCTTACTGTTCAATCCTCCCAGATGTTTGGTATCCAGCTGCAATATGCTTCTGGTTTTGAGTTTGCGGAGCTTGGACTCCATATCGCCTCCTCGCCTACTTGCAACCACTGCATCAATACCAAAGAATGTAAGGCCCTTGTTATCGCTATGGTGGAATTCTTTAAAATGCCTAGCCACAGGATAGGTGTTGTCCTGATTAGCTATTGCCCGAAGATGCTGTAATATGCGTTATGCACCGCATGCTTCGTACTTCCAACATATCTTAACTCGCTTGGGCACTGAAGTACGTAAATCGCAAATTCGGTCTTGCAAGTAAGTACCTTATTGATACGATGGTCTTTGCTACTGAAACCATCTCTGTAGGTTTTCATATTTGTACCATGGGTGCATGACTTGCAAGTTTTGCATATATGTAGGGGACGCGCTTACCGAGGGGAGACATACGACCTCAGAGCCTGCCAGAGCCCGCTAGAGCCCGCCGTGAGGGGAACGGCCACCGCTGGGGGACAGAGCTCAATCCTCCGCATTTTCGCGCCATCAGCGCCGCCGTGAGGGGAACGGCCAGCGGGGCAAGACTACACTTCCCAGCTGTCCCTGACCCAGGTGCTCGCCGCTGCGGTCATCAGGCAGCGCCTGGGACCTATTTGTTCACCGCTGGTGCCCCGCAGCGCGGGACGCGCTTTCCGAGGGGAGACATACGACCTCAGAGCCTGCCAGAGCCCGCTAGAGCCCGCCGTGAGGGGAACGGCCACCGATGGGGGACAGAGCTCAATCCTCCACATTTTCGCGCAATCAGCGCCGCCGTGAGGGAAACGGCCAGCGGGGCAAGACTACACTTCCCAGCAGTCCCTGACCCAAGCGCTTGCCGCTGCTGTCATCAGGCAGCGCCTGGGACCTATTTGTTCACCGCTGGTGCCCCGCAGCGCGGGACGCGCGCGGGCCAAGGGCGGGCCCGTCCTTGCCCGTCGACACCGAAGGAGGCCGGGCTGGGCAACCCCTCTGTCACCTGAAGCAGGAGCACGAACTGTAAGTACCATAGTGGTTGTAAGACGTGCAAACCGGCTAACACTGTCCACATTCAACTGTGTTACTCTCTGACTGTGAGCCACCCTCTGGCCCTTGTGAACACCTACTATGGGGAAGAGGAAATCAACAGAGGCTGGGGGTCCATTGGCGTGCAAGAGAGGGAAGAAAGCCAAAAAAGTTGCTCACGTTGCTAGTAACTGCGTCCTAACAAGGATAGAGGGTATAGTGGAGGAGTGTGAGGATATTTTGGCCACCACTACAGACACTACACCTGTCATTGATGGAAACCAGCTTGTGGTTACACCGGTCCAGCCACCTTCACATGCGAGACATATTCCAGCTATGTTCTCCAAGAAACCATCAAATAAACACTCTACGCTCGAGGGGAACAGCCTAGCGGATAGCACCCTTGGACCTATATCCACATTAAAAACTGCTGATTCTAGTGTCCCTGCATTTACCAACAGTGACTGTATGTATGCTCAAATACCCCGCTCCAATAGGTACGCTGTTTTAGACCCTAGTGTAGAGTTAATTGATATCTCCACCTCTAGTTAAACAGAGGTTGCTGTGCCCCTTGTTAGCTCTTCATGCTGTAGTGTTTGTGGCCCCCAGAACGACGCCCTCCGCTTGAGAGTGGAAGCCCTTGAAAACGAACTGGCTACGCTGAGGGAAAAGGTGGTTTTGCTCGGGAGCGGAGCTTCTGGCACAGCTCCCCCTGCACCCAAATTGTCCAGTAACCAACCTAGTCAGGGTTCGGCAGGAAATAGCTTTGAAAAGGCCAGGCTGGGATTAGTTAAAGATCAAGGGATTAAAGGTGAGCCTCCCAATCCCACCCTCATCCCCCCCACCCATACTACTAATCTACACCCTGTCTTGGGCTCCAGAAAGGGCAGCAGAGGAGATTGTATAGATGGACTCCACCCGGAAGCCAAACGTGACCATACGGCTATGAGCAGGGAAGAGCAGCCCTCCCGACCCTATTCTGGGCCTAACTCGGGCAATTTATACTTAAGGGGCCCCACTCCCACAATCTTTATGACCAGGGTCCCTGAACCTTTAAACTCCCATATCCACGAAACCCATGATTCCCTCCTTAATAAAGTTATCCATTGGATACGATATGTGAGGGGTTGAAGGTCAGTAATACGGGAGGATTTGGTAGAGGTAACAAGGATAAAAAAACAGGGTTCGAAGACAGATTGCATTGAGATCAAGCTATGCAATGCTGAATTAGCCGAAAACCTGGTCGCACTTGAATTTCGTACTTCTCCACCAGGACTTTAGACAATTCAGTTCCGTAATTCTTCATTATGGTCAACAGCCGGGGAAGCAACAGACTCAGGTCTATCCTCGGTTGATTGACTGGATAAAAATTCCCCTTTACTTCCTGACACCACTATCAAAGGGGGGAGAAAGGACAATCCAGCCTACCTTCTAACTACTAGTAGGGTGGGGCAAGCAGAGAGGTGGTGCTCTCCAGATGACCCCTCTAGTGACGTAAGTGTAGGCGGCACCGGAACTCTAGACAACCTTCAAGGTCCACTACGCTTTCTTTCCTGGAACATTGCGGGGTTAAAAAAAAAAAAAAAAAAACTGTTGCTCCCCGAGTGGAACACTTTTATAGACGATCATGACATCTGCTTGTTTCAGGAAACGTGGAGCCTGGTGCCACTCCACAACCCCGGGTTTACCACCCACTTCATCCCAGCCACTAGAACAGAGAAAGGTCGTCCTGCGGAGGGACTCCACATCTGGATAAAGGTTCTCCTTAACTGGGTAGTTTCCTCTCATCCAACCCCCTCGATTGATATTCTGCACTTAACGATAAAAGGCCCAAAAGAACAAGTTACTTACCTTCGGTAACGATGTATCTGTAAGAAACATTAGTTAGTTAGATTCCTCACCTTAGAATATCCCCAGGCGTCAGACTGGATCCGGAAGATTTTTGTAGCAATACCCCTTGCGCGTCGCTAGGCGTCGTCTGCGGCTCCGCGTCCGTCGTTGGCGTCGTGCGCCAGAATGACGTCGGAGTACTTAGACGCCGCCCTCGCGCGCCGACGTCAGTTCTTGTACATAGCTTTCCGGGCCAGGAACGCAGAGCCATGCAAGAAACCGACACTGGTGCCAAAAAATCTAGGGCCCTGAAAAGGATAACCTTAACCCTAGATGTCAGTTCGCAGAACGGGGAGGATGGGTGGGTCGGTGAGGAATCTAACTAAGGAGTAGTTTCTTTTCTGTAACTCCAGTTCTGTAGTAGGGGTATCTCTGTTATAGTCATAATCTAGTGAATAGTCCCGCCCATGTGCGCGGACCCCGGAGCAAAAAAAAAATAATCTCTTAAATTGTCAAGCCATGCAGACCTGCATCTACACTTGAGAGAATTTCAAAGACAGATAATGCAGCCTATATCCACAGGCTACACTGTCCAGTACTTTAACTAGAAAGAATTCCACCAACAACCACCAACAGCACTGCCTGCCCAGCTTTTTCCACAGAGAAAAACCTGCCTCTTCCAGCAAAAGCCTCTGGAATGATAGAGAGGAAGGAATGGACAGACAAGCCTCATAGGCTGCCATTATGTGGCTCAGAACAGGATACTGTGCCTTTAAGAAAACTCTCCAGGACTTTTCCAGTATCCCAGAATGCACAGCAGGTCCCTTCTACTTTCAGTTCTTTTTGAAGGCGTAGCACGCCAGACCTATAGCATTCCTTATATTAACAAACATCTCTCCACCGGGGAGGAGGGCGGGCGCTTATGACTATAACAGAGATACCCCTATTACAGAACTGGAGTTACAGAAAAGAAACTACTCCTTCTGTAGTAGGGGATCTCTGTGTATAGTCATAATCTAGTGAATAGAATGGCAAGCCCATCCCCACACAAAAACGGCGGTGGAGAAGATTACAAAATAAAACTACTACTGTGCGAACAGATTTCGCAGCGAAGCCTGCCCAACCTGAGCATCTGCCCTGGCATCCGTGTCCAGACAGTAATGCGCAGGTATGGACCGACTTCCAAGTGGCCGCCTTGCAGATTTCTGCAATCGGAACATTACGCAGCAAAGCAGTCGTGGCAGCTTTGCCCCTGGTGGAATGAGCCTTCGGTTTACCCCCTAAGGTCTTATTAGCCTTTTGGTAACACAACTGTATACAGGACACAATCCACCGAGAGATGGACTGTTTGGAGGTAGCAAGACCGGTCCTGACTGATCCATAATTGATAAACAATTGGTCTGACCTACGAATATCTTTGGTCTTATCAAGATAAAACTTCAACACCCTCCTAACGTCCAGGGAATGTAGAGACCTTTCAGCTGGAGAAGAAGGATTCTGAAAAAACGTAGGTAAAGTTATGGTCTGGTTGACATGAAAATCAGATATAACCTTAGGAAGAAATATATATAGGGTGAGTACGCATAACAACCTTAGCAGCATGAAATACAATATAAGGTTCTCGGCAACACAACGCCTGAAGTTCACTCACCCTGCGGGCCGATGTAACGGCCACTAGGAACACCGCCTTCCAGGACAGGTGCTGCAACGAAGCCTTGTGAATAGGTTCAAAAGGCTCCTTCATCAATCTGGACAGCACCACATTCAATTCCCAGGAAGGCGAGGGAAGTCTGACCGGAGGGAACACCTTCTTCAAGCCTTCCAAAAAATCCTTGACCACAGGGATCTGAAAGAAGGAAGTCTGTGAAGGGCATTTCCTGTAAGCAGTTAAAGCAGCAAGATGAACCTTAATGGAGTGGAAATTAAGGCCAGACTGCGCCAAATGTAAAAGATATGGAAGGATGACATCTTCCTTACAGGTCGTCGGGTCAAAGTTCTTGGATTTGCACCAGATGCAGAATCTCTTCCACTTGTAAGCATAGGAAGTCCTAGTGGAAGGACGTTTAGCCTTCCTCAGTATGCCCATACAATCTTCTGGTAGATTCAAATGGCCATATTGCACTATCTCAGGAGCCATGCCGCCAAACTCAAAGACGAGAGGTTGGGATGCACCATCCGCCCCCCGAACTTCGTGAGAAGGTCCGGCCTGCACGGCAGCCGCCTGTGAGGAAGGAGAGACCGGTGAAGCAGGTCCGTGAACCACCACTGCCTGGGCCATTCCGGGGCAATCAGGATCATCCGCGCCCTGGACTTGGACAGTTTGATGAGCACTGCCGGAATCAGGGGAATGGGTGGAAAAGCGTACAGAAAGCTTTTCGACCAGTCGATCCATAGCGCATTCCCCAGCGTCCCCTTCTGGTAGTACCTGGATGCGAAGTCTCGGCATTTGCTGTTTTCGGCGGTGGCGAACAGATCTACGTCTGGAGTCCCCCACCTTGCGAAGACTTCTCCTAGTACCTCGTCGTTTATGACCCATTCGTGGTTTTCCTGAAGTAGTCTGCTCAGTGCGTCCGCCTGAACATTCTGCACACCCGGCAGATGCGTGGCCGTAACCATCAGTCCTCGGGCCAGAAGCCAGTGCCAGATCGACTGCGCCTCCTGCGACAGAGTGCGCGATCTCGACCCCCCCTGCTTGTTGAGGTAATACATCGTGGTAGTATTGCCCGTCTGAACGAACAGCGAGTTGGTCTGGAAGGACGGAAGGAAGGCCTTCAATGCCAGGTAAACGGCTCTGCGTTCCAGGAAATTGATGTGGTACGTCGACCCCAACGGGGACCACTTTCCTTGTATCTGTAAGTCTCCGGAATGCGCTCCCTAGCCGTGGAGCGACGCATCCGTCACGATACTCTGCGTGGGAATGTTCTTGTGGAAGGAAACCCCCCTGAGGAGATTTTTCGCCGAGCACCACCACTTCAGCGACTGAAGAGCATGCAGAGACAGCCGTATCTTGTCGTCCCAAGAACCTGTCCTCCGATCCCACTGATCCTCCAAGCACTCCAGCAGTGGTCTCATGTGCAGCCGTGCGTGAGGCGTGAGGAAGATACATGATGCCATTGATCCCAGCAGCGAAGACACCTTCCTCACTGTCGTCGATGGAGCGGTCATAAGGGCCTGAGCCTTCCGAAGGAGTGATAATCGTCTCTCCTCCGAAGGAGACACGCTTACTGACAGCGTATTGATGGAGGCACCTACGTACTGTATGCACTGGACCGGCGTCGGGACAGACTTGGACATGTTGACGTGCAACCCCAGCTTGTTCAAGAGAACGCACGTCTTCTGAAAGTGCGCTTGTGCTTCCGAGAAGGAGTTTGCCTTGACCAATCAATCGTTGCAGTGCAGAGGAGAAGACACATAGAGCTATAAAGCCCAGAAGAGACGAGACCGGCCCCACCGTTGGGGAGGGCATGATGAGAACTTGAGCCTTCCGAAGGATCGAAGAGTGTCTCCCCTCCGAAGGGCACACATTCGTTGAGCCAAGACAGACCTCGTGAGGTTGGTGCGGAGGCCCAAACGAAGTAAGAGATAGGAAGACCGAGTGAAATGCAGGCGCGCTACCTGAAAGTAGCTGCCTTGATCAACCAGTCGTTCAGAAACGGATAGACAAAGATACTTTTCCTCTCAGATGCGTAGCCACTACGTCCTTGCGTATGGAACATTCCGAGGTGTTGACTTCAGGCCGAAAGGAGGCACAAAGCAATGATAATGGTCGTTGCCCACTGTGAAAAGCAGGAACACGCGATATTTTCCCCGCCTGGGGTACGTGAGAATCTGCGGCCTTCAGATCTAATGCGCATAGTCAGTCTCCCCGATGAAGTTGAGGGGAAATCTAATGCAGGGACATCCACCGGAATCTTTACTCTTTGAACCCACGTGTCGAACACGGATCCAAACTCGGTCATGTCTCCCTTGCACACTAGAAGGAACAGTGAGTACCATCCCGTTCCTTTCCGTCCCAGAGGAGCCGATTCTATCTTCCTTTACTGGAAGAGGGTGTTGGCCTCCTTCTACAACTCGCGCATATAGCGCGATTGAGTTGGAGGGAGCGATGGAGGAGGACTGGAAGAGTCGCACAATATTCAGCACCCACTTGTCCTGAATGATTCAATGGCGGCCCGAGACTGCAGAAAAACAATCTGGGAGGCATAACGCTGCTGGAAAGGGCGGACGGCCTTAAGCCGTTCTCCATGCCCCTCCAAACCTACAGCCTTCAAAGCCTCTGCCTTCATGCGGGCCACCTCGCTATCCGCATGGGAGCCAAAGAGTTGCGCCAGAGAACGGGAGATTAGAAACACACTGCTGTGCCGCAGGCTTCAGAGATGTCCGACAAATACAAGTATGGCGCCGTAGAACAAAACCATAGCAATGCCCGGGTTTTGCCTGGAGCGAACTATCTGCTGCAGAGCCGAAGATTATATCCGAAACCATCAGGCCCTATAGACTATCTCCCGTAAGGCTTTCCTCCTGTCTCTGGGCAGGAGATCCACAATTTGGTGAAGGAACTCACACAGGGATTTATCACAACGGCCCAGCAAGAGGTTTCAGCTGTAGAGTCTTACACATCTCTGATGTCAACTATACAGGAGGCTCCGAAGCCAGACCCTACTGGCCGGTGACAGTGGACGAAAGGCAAGTACCACACACCAGTGAACAACCCGCTAAGGGGGAAATTCGTAAGAGCAGGAGAGCACCTCCCCATACTCAAGTAAGATGCATCCCAGGCATGCCTGAACCGAGACCTTCCAGAACGGTGACGACAGGACCTTATGGAAGACAGCGGAGTCCATGTGACCGACGCCCCAAAACGAGACCTCATTCTAGGGACATCAAGATTCCACGGGGGGGATCGCCGGCTAAGGAGCCACAGGCCCCTCGGTGAGTGGGAGATGAGCCGGAGAGAATTCTGCGGCATCCCCGTGGTATCACCAGTGGGGGCGGAACAGGAGGCGACCTAGATGGTGAGTCGGTACTCCAATACTCCCAACTAAGCGACGGGACCAAAGTCCCTCGCTACCGAGCGGACCACGTGTAAGTAGCCCCAGACTCCGAAGGGTTCCTCGGCGTCCATCCCCAGCTCAGCGTCGAGAGTCGACGTTGCCGGGAACACGAAGTCCCCGCCGATGATGATAGGCTGACTACGGAGCGAGGTCCAGAACGGGACCTAGACATCGAGCGCCAGTAATGACCCCTTGACGTCACCCATGACGTCACCCTCACTGCGACATCGCCATCACTGCGACGTCACCACCACAACGGTGTCGAACATCACTTCACTGCACTTAGACGTCGAGCACCACGGCGCCCGGCATCGCCTCGGCGCCCGGCATCGCCTCGGCGCCCGGCATCGCCTCGGCGCCCGGCATCGCCTCGGCGCCCGGCATCGCCTCGGCGCCCGGCATCGCCTCGGCGCCCGGCATCGCCTCGGCGTCCGGCATCATCAGCTTTTGATATCGCGTCGACCGGAGTCCTGGGTCGACGGAGAGCATATCTGTGTCATACCTGCTCTCGACGTCACCGTTCTCGATGCTGACCGGAATCGCGTCGTTTTTCAGTCGCGTTCCTCCTGGGGAAAAACCCCCGAGGACACAGCATGGGACTTGGTAGAGGACCTACCCTCTCCTTACCCAGAGGCTGAAGAAGATGCCTTCAATCTTCCCTACTCCAACCCTGGGAGCCGAGATTATATAGAGAAGACAGGTGTCAAAGACATAAGACACAGGCAAGCACAGAAGACCAAGTCTGTGAGCTTCAGCTGTGGCCTTTATTTCCTACTGCAGTCAAAGCACTTGTCAGATAGAGATTGTATAGAGACAATAAACTGCAGAAACTCTGCCAAAAAACCACAGCAGAATGTAGATAAAGGCCAAAGACGTCGAGTGAAACTGCAAAATTCCAGAAAGAATCACTAAAAATGAATAAAAAGCTCAAAAAATGAAGAGCTAATGCTCCAGGGTCCTGCTAGCAGGAGCCGGAAAAAAGAACTGAAAGTAGAAGGGACCTGCTGTGCATTCTGGGATACTGGAAAAGTCCTGGAGAGTTTTCTTAAAGGCACAGTATCCTGTTCTGAGCCACATAATGGCAGCCTATGAGGCTTGTCTGTCCATTCCTTCCTCTCTATCATTCCAGAGGCTTTTGCTGGAAGAGGCAGGTTTTTCTCTGTGGAAAAAGCTGGGCAGGCAGTGCTGTTGGTGGTTGTTGGTGGAATTCTTTCTAGTTGAAGTACTGGACAGTGTAGCCTGTGGATATAGGCTGCATTATCTGTCTTTGAAATTCTCTCAAGTGTAGATGCAGGTCTGCATGGCTTGACAACTTAAGAGATTATTTTTATTGCTCCGGGGTCCGCGCACATGGGAGGGACTATTCACTAAATTATGACTATACACAGAGATCCCCTACTACAGAACTAATGTTTCTTACAGATACATCGTTACCGAAGGTAAGTAACTTGTTCATCTGAAAGAAACACGTTCGTTAGATTCCTCACCTTAGAATAGATACCCAAGCAATACCAACCCCGGTGGTGGGTCTGCGAACCAAGATCACACCAGAAAGTCCTGGAGGACAGAACGGCCAAAGAAGCCATCCCTCCGGACTTGGCTGTCAAGGCAATAATGCCTGGCAAACGTGTGTAGCGAAGCCCACGTCGCCGCCTGACAGATGTCCTGCAAAGGGACTCCCCGTCCCAAAGCAGTAGTAGCCGCTGTGGCCCGAGTAGAATGGGCACGCATCCCAACAGGAGGGTCCTTTTTTGCCAAAGAGTAACAAATTTTGATGCACAAAACGACCCACCGAGAGATGGTCCGTTTGTGCACAGCTTTCCCCTTCTTAGCACCCACGTATCCAACGAAAAGTTGGTCGTCCACCCGGAACTGCTTTGTGCGGTCCAAATAAAAGGAGAGCGCACGTTTTGGGTCCAGACGGTGGAGCCGCTCTTCCTCTTTGGAAGGATGCGGAGGCGGAAAGAAGGTGGGCAAGGTGACAGATTGCCCAAGATGAAAGGGGGTCACCACTTTCGGTAGAAAGGAAGGACGAGGCCGAAGGACAACCTTGTCCGGATGAACAGATAGAAAAGGAGGCTTGGACGATAGAGCCTGGAGCTCACTCACCCGTCTAGCAGAGGTGATGGCTACCAGGAAAGCAGTCTTAAGAGTTCGAAGACGAAGAGGACAATTGTGAAGAGGCTCAAAGGGAGCGCACATCAGGAATGTTAAGACAAGATTCAAGTCCCACTGAGGCATTACGAAAGGGACAGGAGGGAACGTGTGAGTAATACCTTTAAGAAAGCGCGACACTACAGGGGACTTGAAAAGAGAGGGCTGATCAGGAAGCCGTAAGAAGGCAGAGATGGCAGCAAGATAACCTTTCAAGGTGCCCAGGGCAGAGCCCTGCCGGGCCAAAGAAAGAAGAAAGAGAAGAACCTCAGAAAGAGGGGCGGAAAGGGGATCCACAGCTTTTGCTGTGCACCATGCCACAAACTTGCTCCACCGGCAGGCGTATACCGTCTTTGTGGAGGGACGCCTGGCTGCCAGAATGATATCACAGACTTCAGGAGGCAAGTCAAATGGCATCAACTGCCGCCGCTCAATCTCCACGCATGGAGGTGGAGGCTGGACAGGTTCGGGTGGAGGACCGTCCCCTGCTGCTACGACAGAAGATCCTCCCGAAGGGGCAGACGTATCGGAGGATCGGTCAACATACTGAGTAGCTCGGGATACCAGTACCTTCGTGCCCAATCCGGAGCCACCAAGATGACTTGGGCCCGGTCGCGCCTGATCTTCTTCAGCATTCTGGGCAGAAGTGGTATAGGCGGAAAGGCGTACAACAGACCGCAACTCCACTCACGACGAAAAGAGTCGCCGAGCGAGTGCCGCCTTGGAAATTCCAACGCGCAGAACTGCTGACATTGCGCGTTCTCGTCGGTGGCGAATAGATCTAACCAAGGCTCTCCCCACTGCTGAAAGAGACCTTGCGCCACCTCGGAGTTCCGACGCCATTCGTGATCCATCATGCACCGGCGGCTGAGTTCGTCTGCTCTGGCTTTCAGAGAGCCCGCCAGATGTTGAACCACCAGGGTGATGCCCTGGTGTTCCAGCCATGTCCAGAGGCGCAGAGCCTCCTGACAAAGGGTCCACGACCCCACCCCGCCCTGTTTGTTGCAATACCACATGGCGGTGGTGTTGTCCGTGAACACCTGCACGACACTTACCCGGACAGAGGGAAGGAAGGCCTTCAGTGCAAGTCGGATCGCTCTCAGCTCCAACAAGTTAATGTGGAGCCGAGTCTCCGCCAGAGACCAGAGGCCTCTGATCTCCGCCTCTCCCATATGGCCACCCCATCCCAGGAGGGACGCATCCGTCACTACGACATGCTCCGGTAGGGGTAGGGAGAGGCTCTTGCCCGTGACCCAATCGCGGTCCGTGAGCCACCACGCAACTGCTGTGCAGTGCCCTCCGAGATCAAGACATGGTCGGACAGGTTGCCGTGATGCTGGGCCCACTGAAACTTCAGGTCCCACTGCAGAGCCCGCATGCGCCGCCTGGCGTGATGCACTAGTAGGATGCAGGAGACCATCAGCCCCAGAAGCCGGAACACTAGCCTGACCGAAAACCAGGATAGAGGCCGAAAGATGGGAATCAGGGCCTGCATATCCCGGACCCGCTGTTCCGGTGGATGAACCCGGAACTGCGCCGAATCGAGAACCGCTCCGATGAAGAGGAGCTTCTGAGAAGGGCTCAGGTGTGACTTCGGCACGTTGATGGAAAACCCCAGCAAATGCAGGAGATCCGCCGTAGTCTGGAGGTGGGAGACGACTGTCTGGGGCGAGCCCGCCTTCAACAACCAGTCGTCGAGATAGGGGAAGACTGGAACCCCTGATCTGCGCAGATGAGCTGCGACCACCGCCATCACTTTCGTGAACACCCTAGGGGCACTGGTAAGGCCGAAGGGGAGCACGGTGAACTGAAAGTGCTCCTGACCCACCGTGAACCGCAGGTAACGCCGGTGGGCCGGCAAGACGGGAATATGGAAATATGCATCCTGCAAGTCCAACACTACCATCCAGTCTCCAGGGTCTAGGGCAGCTAGAACCTGAGCCAAAGTCAACATTTTGAATCGTTCCTTCCGAAGGAAGGCATTGACGTTCCTGAGGTCCAAGATAGGGCGTAGGCCTCCTCTGCCCTTCTTGGGAACCAGAAAGTAGTGAGAATAACAACCACGACCTACTTCTGGGCTCGGAACGCGCTCGACGGCCTCTTTGGCCAAGAGGGCCGAAACTTCCTCTTGCAGAAGATTCAAATGATCCTCCGAGATACGGTGGTGCTGCGGTGGCATGGCTGGAGGGGTCGTCTCGAAGGGGAGGGAGTAGCCCCTTCGGACGATTTGCAGCACCCACCTGTCCGAAGTAATGGTACGCCAGTGGAGCAGGTGATGGCGAACCCGGCCTCCTACTGGCGAGGAATGGGCCTGAAAGCTCGGACTAGGAAGGCTTTGAGGCGGATGCTGCCGGGGTGGATGTGGACTGACCGCGTCGTCCTCCAGTACTGCCTCGGCGGAAACCACGTCCGCAACCGCGTGCAGGCTGGTTCTACGGCCGGTGGCTAGGCGGACGTGAGGAGGTGCCCCTTCCTTGGCCACGAAAGGAGCGAAAAGCAGAAGTTTGTGGCCGCGGGGCCGAGAGGCCCAAGGACGTGGCCGTAGCCCGGGAGTCCTTGAAGCGAGCCAGCGCACTGTCCGCTTTTTCACCAAAAAGGCGAGCGCCATCAAAAGGCATGTCCATGAGTGTGCTCTGGACATCCCCTGAAAAGGACGTGGACCGCAGCCAGGCGTGACGTCGAAGCGCCACCGTGGTAGAAATCGCCCTACCCAGGGAGTCCGTAGTGTCGAGTCCACATCGGATTGCATGGCGCGCTGCATCTCTCCCATCGGCCAGAGCCGAGGAAAGCCGTGCCCGGGCCTCCTCCGGGCACAGTGGCAGCACGTCCTCCAGAGAGTGGGAATAACGGTCCAAGAGACAGGCGGTGTTCAAAGACCGCAGGCCCAAACTGAGCGAGGAGAACAGCTTCTTACCAAACTGTTCCAGTCTCTTGGAATCCCGGTCCGGAGGAGCGGACGGGAAGGAGGATTGGGAGGTAGAGGCCTGGATAACCAGACTCTCGGGGGTGGGGTGTTGGGACAGAAAACTGGGGTCGCCCGGAGCAGGGCGGTGGCGCCTGGCAACGTTCCTATCCACAGAAGGGACTGTGGAGGGCTTGGACCAGGTGCCCTGCAGAACGTCAGTGAGGGCCTCATTGAATTGCAGCAGAGGCTCAGTGGAGCATGCGGCAGACTGAAGCACCTCAGTGAGGATGTTAGTCCTCACAGCCACGGCAGGCAGCTCAAGCCCGAGGGCCGCAGCCGCCATGCGCAGCACCACAGAAAAAGCTGCACCATCCTCCGAAGCCACAGTCGGAGGAGAGATGAATCCAGTGTCCGGTGAGGTATCCAATCCACTGGCCTCCCCCAGTTCATCTGCCCAGTCCTGCGAAAGATGCCCTTGAAGGGCCATAGGGTCCTCAGACCCCTCCCAGTCGCCCCCGTCATCCGATTCCTGGTAAACAGGAGGAATGATCGGAGCCGGTCGAAAGACATAATGTGTCTCAAGCGGCGCCGGATGCGGCGTCGCATTGGCGTCGGGACCGGACAGGGGCTGAACCGGGGATCGAGTCGACCGGAGTCGGCGTCGGAGGTGGCACCGGTGTCGACGCCGGCGGAGGAGGCGTGACGAGGTCGACCGGCGTCGACGGGGGCCCAGGCTCGGGCCCCTCGGGGACCTGCGGCACCGGAGCCGCCGGCACGCAAGGTCGCCCAGTCGATTCCGCGGGGCCCGTAGGCACGCCAGCGGGCGTCGATGGCGGGGCCAGGCTCCTCATGGCCGAGAGGAAGGCACTGACCTCCGCCGGCGTCGCGTCAGTCTCAGGGACCGGTGGGTATGGGGACTTGCGCGGCTACTGCGGAGCCGCGGGGGTGGAACCACCCTGACCCTCGGCCGAGTCGCGCGACCGGCGAGGGGAGTCCGAAGAGCGGTGTCGCCTCTTGGACTGCTTCGACTTACCCGCAGACTTCGAGGCAGACGAGCGACGATGTCAAGTGCGGCTCCGCGACCGATCCTTGGACCTCCTCCTGGACCGGGATCGAGAGGGACGCGGAGCCGAGTGGCGAAGCTCGAGAAGCTTGCGGGACCACTCCCGCCTAGCTTTCGAGGTCAGGGCCATACAATCGGAGCACGACTCCGCGTCGTGGTCGAGGCCCAAGCAGTACAGGCACCGGCGGTGATGATCGGTCAGCGACATCAGTCGGTGACAGTCATGGCAGGCCTTGAAAACAGGCATCCTACCAGCACCGGAGTCGAGAAAGTGACCAAAAGAGTCGAAAAAGTTAGTCAAAAATGGACTAAAGGGGTAGCTCTCCCGGATTGGCGCGGAAAAAAGAAGAACTGACGTCAGCGCGCAAGGGCGGCGTCTAAGTACCCCGACGACGTCATTCCGGTGCACGACGCCAACGACGGACGCGGAACCGCAGACGACGCCTAGCGACGCGCAAGGGGTATTGCTACAAAATCTTCCGGATCCAGTCTGACGCCTGGGGATATTCTAAGGTGCGGAATCTAACTAACGTGTTTCTTTCAGATAATGATCCCAATGTGGAAATTTTCAATGTCTATGCCAGAGGGTCTCCTGGGGCTCAATTCTCCCCAACCATATCATCATTAGAGAGAGAGTTATCTAAAATCAACCCCAAATCAGTTGTTATTGTGGCCGGCGATTTCAATTGCACATTCGAACCTCTATGTACTCTGGATGTCCTGGGCACGGGGGACCAAGATATTAAATTTGCTATTCCTCCCCTTAGCCTGGCCCCAATTAAGAAATGGTCCCAAAGGGCAACACAATTGTGCGCCCTCACATTGGAGCACAACCTTAGAGCCGTTAATGGAAGATCACGCTCCGATACTTGTGGGGCCAATACATACAATAGAGCTAGCTGCCCATCCAGGATCGATTATATCTTACTGGACTTACGACTCTGGCACGATTTAGTCGACATGGAAATTTTACCTTCCCAGGCCAGCGATCACAACCCGCTCTGTATGCTTTTAACCAATTTCTGGTCGGTCCCTAAACCCGATAATGCAATGAAACTAACAAAAGAGGTAGTCCCCTCTCATTGCAATAGACGCCTTAAATGGCATAAGGTCGCTCATGACGAAGAGAAACTGAGTAAAATAAAAACTTTAGTTGAGCAGAAGTCTAGGGAGCTTGACATTCTTCAAGAGCCCCCTATAGGTGCACAGAACTCCCCCTTTCTACATCAGTATCAAGATGTTATTGATAAAATGGGTTCTCTTCTCAGTATCCCAGATTCCCATACTTACAAACCAATTAGTGGGTCCACCAACCTTTGGTACTCCAGGGAATGCAGGGTGATGAGACGTAAGCTAACAGCTGCCCTCAAAAGTAATAATATCACCATGGTTAGACATGCGAGGAAAGAGTACGCGAAGACAATTGTGGAAGCCAAGCGTACATGGGAGGAAGCACATTGGCAGGATCTTCGATCCGCGGCTCTTTTGCGGGACGCCTAGTTATTCTGGGAACTTATTGATAAAGGTAGTTGTATGGGTGAGGCTTCAATTCCCAACCACATCTCTTCGCATCAATGGCATACTCACTTTACTAATTTGTACAGTGTGGCCAACCCCCAGCCACATCTGACAACCGCCTTGCCCCCTACACCTTCTGAGGCCCTTCCACCAGCTGTGAATTCTGTTTCGATTATGGACTCGGATCTCTTCAAGCTTAATGAGGTCTCTCTTGCCATCTCAGGGCTGTCTGCCGGGAAGGCGGCAGGCCCGGATGGCATTGTGGGCGACCTCCTCCTTCACGCCCCAAAAATCTGGTCAGACTTCATTCTCGTTATAATGAATTTAATTGCTAGAGGTCATCCTGTCCCAGACTCATGGAAGGGCGCCGAAGCTGTAGCGATATTCAAGAAGGGGAATAGGGAGGAGCCTGCCAACTAAAGGCAGATAAGCCTAATAGATGTCATCCAGAAGGTGGTTGGCAGGGTCCTCCTTATGAGGGCCAGGACCTGGCTGGATGAAGCAAACGTGCTCTCTCATCTCCAGGCGGGCTTTAGACACAGGGTGGGTACGATGGACCAGGTCTTCCGGTTTTTTACGATCTACTGGAAAGCAGTTGTCATTGGGAAAGGCAGCTTATATCTTGCCTTCATTGACCTAAAGACTGCATTTGACCTGGTCCCTCGTTCCAAACTCTGGTCGGTGTTGTCTGACCTGGGCTTCCCTCCCTTGATTCTGGATATCATCATGCGCCTCCATGAGGGGAACTACGCAAAGATCAGGTGGGGTAATCAGGGCCAGTTGACAGACAGGGTGGCGGTAGACAGGGGAGTCCGGCAGGGTTGCGTGCTGGCCCCAACCCTGTTCTCTCTCTACATAAATAGGGTGGTCAATTATCTGAGAGAGATTCCTTCAGATGCTCCAACTTTAGCAGGGGAAAAACACCTACTCTCCTTTTTGCCAACGACACCCTTTTGATGTCAAAAAGCCCAAGCGGCCTACAAAAGCTGCTTGATAGGTTTTGCCAGTTTTGTGATGCCAAAGGTTTAGTAATTAACACTTCTAAAACTAAACTAATGACATTATCTGCATCCAAACGTTTTAAGAACAACATCTCACTTAATGGCACTCCACTAGACATCGTAGACTCCTTTGACTACCTGGGAATTAGGATCAATAAGTCGATGAAATGGAACGATCACATAGCCAAAATGTTCCTCAATCACAAGAGGGAGGCGGGAGCCATTTTAAGAAAACAGCGGCTCTCCTTTAGCAGACCAATTGTCCCGGCACTTGAGATTTATGACGGGAAAGCATTGCCTTCAGCCCTATACGGAGCGGAGCTATGGGGGTTCGAGAACCTAGCCGATCTGGAGAAATCAGAGAATCACTTCTTGAGAGGTTTGGTTTCTCTTCCTCTCTCCACTCCCCTGCTACCGCTTCGTATGGATCTGGGTAAACATCCCATTAGAGACATTGCAAGATTACGTCCACTGCTTTTTTGGGTCCGCCTGAGACGCACCCCTGAACTGGCTAGTTACGCCGACGCTTTGGATGAGATCATCAAGATAAACACAGGCACCAAGATCAAATGGATCTCTAACCTTAAGCGATTGGTGACTGATATTGGCTATGGCGAGGCATGGCTTAACCAGACCCCACCACCAAAGCAAGTCATCAAAAAAGCATATTGGGTCTGGGTAAAGGGAGAGGAAGCAAGAAACCCCAAGAGAGGTTCTCTCACAAATTTGTTTCTTGAGCATAAGCTGGTGGCAAAAACTGAGCATTATCTTTACTACATCCAATGCCCCCGCGACAGAACGCTCTACATGAAGTTTAGTTTGGGTCCCTCCCTCTTAATACTCGGGTTGCAGGGTGGAATTGTCAGTCCCCAACATCTGCCGACTGCCCGGGATGCCCTGCTCCTAGTGAATCCATTCCCCATTTCCTCTTTGCATGCCCAATGTATAGGGCGGCCAGGAGGAAGTGGCTCAGACCCATTTGCAGGAATCTGGGGTTTGAGAATTATAGGGTGGCACTCCGCTTCCTCTCATCCGATGCCTCATCCCTGGTGGTGGTTTGCGGGGTAGCCAAATTTCTGGGGTGCGCCTGGTTGATCCGCTCCAAACTGCTAAAACCTCATAAGAGCCCGGTCATTGGAGATACATGAGCTTTGGTCCCTGTTATATCATGAACTGTCTCTGTTTTATCATTTGCTTATAATCACTCTTTTTAAATCTTTTAATATTGTTGTATATAAATGGATTTTAGGATGCTTGTAAATGTACATACTTTTATGATATTTTTGTATATCGAATAAAGTTATACAACATATATGTAGCCATGTGTTTTTTTTCTATAGTTTCCGGGCTGGTATTAACCAGTCGGTCCTTCATGGACGGGGCCCTACTGAAAGTAATGGAGGCTCTTTGCGGTAGGGTGGGACCAATAATTGGGTCACTCTGGATAGTAGCCCAATTGCGGTTAATAATTCTGTACAGTTCCATGTGTTGTTTGCTGTAACCAGTTATGATTCTGAACGGGCTGATTTGTATAGATGACTGATCAGAAGTTGCTGTACTGACAGGCACATCTACATGTATTGTAGATTTGTAAGTGTCTAGAAGTTCTTGTCTGCTTGATCTCATCGATTTGGCCATGGCACTATCAATGATTTGTTCAGTATAACCCCTTTCGAGGAACCCGCTTCTACTGGCCTGTTGTGCTAACTTCAAATCCTGTAAACTGCTGCATACTCTCCTTAGACAGAGCATCTCCCAGTAAGGAATGCTAGTTATTAAATGTGCAGGGTGCGCACTGCCAGCATGCAAAATTGTATTGCCTGCCATGCTCTTCCTGAACAGCCTAGTCTCTATCCGGTTATTGCGGATATACACTTCTGTATCCAAAAATGTAATAGAAGACTGGCTCATAGTCACAGTACACTTAAGATTGAATTCATTGTCATTAATTACAGCAATAAAATCCTCAGCCTATTCCTTGGCTCCTCTCCATATCGCAAACAAATTGTCAATATAACGAAACCAAACAATCACATTTGCATCAAAGACAGCCCTGTGTTTGACTTTGAGGACCAGTTCCTCCCAATCAACCATGTGAGACAGGCGTAACTTGGGGAGAAACTGGCCCCCATTGCCACACCTTGCAATTGACGATAGAGCAAATTGTTGTACATAAAGATATTGTTACATAAACAGAATTCAAGCATTTGAAGCAGCATTGCATTATGATCTTTAAATTGTTCTGATCTCTGACTTAAATAATGGTGTACTGCAGATAGTCCATCAGTATGCACAATGCTCGTATAGAGCGCTGCCACATCAAGGGCCAGCATCCAGTATGCATCCATCCATGTAACCTGTTTTATTTTCAATAAGAAATCTCCTGTGTCTTGTATAAAAAACTCTAAAGTTCTCACATGGCTTTGTAAGAAATAGTCAATGTATACGGACATTCTCTCTAAAAGCCCACCCCTTGCTGTAATGATCAGTCTGCTGGGTGGGTTGTCTAAATTTTTGTGAACTTTAGGAATAAAATAGATCGGGGGGTTACAGGATTGTCTATTTTGAGGTATTTAAATTCCTCCTCTGATATCATTTTTTTGTTTTTCCACTTAGATATATATATATATATATATATATATATATATATATATATATATATATATATAAAGGTACAGAGCCTCTAAGGGTGGCAGAAAAAGTGCTGCAGTGCCCTGGGTACCTATGGTACCTTTTACAAGGGACTTGGATGTGGCCAAAGAGTTGCCAATTGGGTTTTGCAACAGGACACTTTAAAGAAAAAACATAGGCCCTTGGTACCTGGCTGGCAGGAACCCAGGGCACACTCAGCCAAAATGCATCAACATTAGGCAAAAAGTGTGGGGCAACCATGCAAAAAAGCTCACTTTCCTACACAGATTAATAAGAACATGAACAATGGAAGTAAAGGAGTAGAAGGGTGGTTTAACATTTCCAAATAGAGAACTAAGAATGCTCTCTGTTGCATATCTGCATCAGTAGATGGGCTGGAAGGAAGACAGTATTTGGTCTGTCACCACTGCCTTTTGAGGGATACACTGATATGGATGCAGAACCTTATAACAATGGACTCCTATTTCTGTAGCCTGATCATCATTCACGAACCAACACCAGTAGCCTGGGTTTGCTTGTTTTGATAAGCAGACCAAATTTAGGCTGCTGTGTGTATGGCTTGGTTTGGGGTGGGAGGGTTCCAACAAGCACAGAGACACTGGGCTGTGCATTGTCAGGCGGTGAAGTAGGTATTCAGTGCAAAAATGCAGCATGTATAGTCCTACTGGTGAGTTGCCCACACCAGGAATCTCCATGTTTTAGAAGATAACTGCCTTGCACCCGTGTACCCGCCATGCTGCCTGCATATAAAAAGAAAGCTTCATATGGAGGTAAAATCCAGACGATACTTAAGTGGGAAATAAAAACACTAACGAAGAGCACCCTCATGAGGGTCCCTAGAGTCTCTGGTATCTCTTTTGCTGTGTATTTGAGACCCCAATCCCTTAATCACTTCCATAGATGACATGAACTGGGACTTTGAGAAAGAAGAAAGAGCAAGAGTGTGTGTTTAGCATACACTATCTGGACGGGACTAGTCCTCGTAGGTTATGGAAGTAAAGAGTCATTAGTCATCAAGAGGAAATGGTAGAGGGCCAGCGTGAGAGAGTATGTTGTCATATGTACTTTCATGAATCCCCTCCCGGCTCACTGACTTAACAATACTACTCCCTATTCTTGACCCCTGCAAAGATGCCATCTTGTTTTATAAGCCACACTCTGATTCCAATTAAAGTTTGTATACTGCTTTGTAAGTTTCAGATCTCGCTGTGTGCTCTTCTCCCATGGGAAAGGTAAAGCATTTTAATTCTATTTATATTAAGTTACAAAACTGCACCCCTCACCTCCTCTAGACAAATAACTTGCAATACAATCAATATTTTAAAAAATAAAACAAAATAAGACTCTCAGAAAGGCATAGATGAAGGCAGAGGAAATCGGTCAAAAAACAACTGTAATATCTGTCACGAACAGCTTCAGACTCACATTGGACAAAAGAGAGGGAGTGAGTGTCAATGAGTTAATATATCACATCAGAGGCAACACTGAGAACTAAGGCAATACCTTACACCCTTTGTTCAAATGGCCTGCAGATCGTGGACAATCTAGATGTTTTGGATGAAGACTGGTACAAACGTCAAACCTCAATGAAGTAAAATGCTCTCAAAGCAAATCCTGGCATATTGCAGCTTTAGTTTAGATTCTTAGTGTATCTAAGCAAGACACTTAAAGACTAGTCTGTAAATGTGTGCAAAGACAGCCTGAGATCAGGCATGGCCTCTCAGAGACCCGGCTGCCATGTTTGAGGGTGGGAACTATGTATGCTTACCTAAGGGCCCAGACTTTCTCCTGAGGGCCTGAAGCTTTTTCTCTGCAGAGTGAAGGGCTTTGTGAAGAAGATCCTGGTGGTGCTTCTCCTTCTTAACCAGTTCTGCCATTAACCTGAAACACAGAACACTAAAATGAGTGTTTAGTCACACAATGGTGGTCTGCAGGGGTAATTAAACCAAGCGTGTAACCTTCTCTCAGATTGGAGTGTTAATTTCGCCAAATGTATACAAGGGTGTAATCCACAAACTGACAGTGTGACTGGGGGTGCACAGAAAGCAGAAGTGTGTGTGTGTATACATACTGCCTTAGTGCATGGACAAGGTGGGTGGATGTTTAACTCAAGTTGCAAGGGTCAAGCCTGGTGCGGTTGGCCAGTGTAGTCAGCGTTCATGGAGTGTGAATTTACAGGTACCACACTTACCTCCTACTCTCTGCCCGGAGAAGGCTCAACTGTGTCACAAGTGACGAACTGCACAGTGATGGATCCTCAGAAGTGTTCAGACTTAGCGTGCCCACACCAGAGCTTGGGGTCTTGGTGCCCCGATCACTCCCAGATTGCCCTCTTTCCTGACACACCAACACTTCCTGCTGAGGCATTTCTTTTTCAGTCTCCTCTTCATCATCGTCATCACTCTGATTTCCGGGGTCATTGTCCACTGAATTTTGAAGCTGCACCTTAAGCTCTGAAAAATAAGAGGGAGCGATATGAAGCCATTCTCTATCACGTCATCTTTGTTACTCTTAAACACCAGATTACATCCATCTACGTGTGGGGCCTGGAATGCATTTCAAAAGATAAAAATCTCATTTTTAAAGAAAGTCTCAAAGACATTATCAGACAAATTCAGCATCTTCTGTAATAGAATGCATTACAAATATAATTAGACACTATAAAACATATCTCAGAAAGCACCTTTTACCTAATCCCCCCCCCCCCCCCACCCCACCGAGGAAAATAAACAAAGGAGGAAATGGTGCATGTTTAACAGAGATACATTTTGAAAGTTCTCCTTAATGTACCAAAGTGCTCCAGTGACCAAGACTATAGCGCAATCTTAGTTATGCATTTTGACGGAATGTCCGATCAAACAAACCACATACTATTTCCCTGGTTTAACAAGAACAAAAACTGCAAATTAAACTAGATACCCTAGGGTAAGAACTAGGCTTACAATTAAAGTTTCCTTCTCCATTAGGGATATTTTTTGATTTTCATTAACATTCTGAACAGGTATTCATCTGTTGTGTCCAGAGTTGGGCAAATCAGTAGCACATTAAGGTAGAAGACCAAGCATTAAGGTGAACGTTTTGAAGTTGGAGTCAATGCAGTGGTGTTTTACCTAACAGTAGACTGATGCCCAATCAGTGTCCCTGCAAATTCAAGAGATTATGACATTTTCCATAAAAGCAGCAAGAGACTATTTCCCCATTTTGGAATGGGCAGTAGGGCTTTTCTGGTAGTTTTTGATGGCCTTCTGATAAAAAGCAGGATAATCTCCACCTAGCTACAAATTTTTCAGAATGCTACACCACTGAAGGCAGAAACTCTGATGAGAAACAGCTGCCCCGAATTAGGATTATCTTTAGTTTTTAGAAAGATAATGCATCAAGGCTCAACTGCAGGGTACGAAGAGGCTTTTCTGCAGGAGAAGTCCAAATCCGGAAGATGACAGCAGATTTTCATGCAGGTCATACCACTGGGTTGCTATGATTTTTTCAAGGAAACCTGGCTGAATTTAAAACCGTTTACAATGGCCCAGCGGCAGTTTGCTCATTTGGGCGTGGGGGCATTGACCCCACCACCCCTGTTGCCCCCAAACGCATTGGCAATTACAGCCAAATTGCCATAGATTATTTACTGCAGCATGCCGTTGTGTTTTTCATGTGTCTGTCTGGGTAGGGCAGGGCATGGCCAATCCTTAGGATTGGCAGTCAGCAGGTAAAAACTGGTGCGCATGTCGGGCTGGACAAGTCTGTTACCGTAGCCAACCAGACATGCGTACTTTAGGATTCTTGAACCCACGCTGCTAAGGAGGCAGGGGGAAACAGCACCGCTGCCTCAGTCTCCTTTGGAGTGCTGGGTTCATCTGATCACACCAATCTTTGCATTGCCCTCATTCTGTTTGCTAGTAAAAACAGCATGAGATTAAGGAAATGATTGGTTGTTTTTAAAGCAGCGAGCGCTCAGAGGGAAGTAAGGGGCGGGATTAGTACAGAACATGGCTAATCACTTTATGCCTTTATTTTTTAACCCTTGCAGTGGCTGATCATGCTTCTGTACCTTGCAGAGTTGTGCGGATCGGCACAATCCATTTCCCTATGTGAGGCTGGGAAGAGAGTAGAAAACCATATTATTTTTCGTGTCTTCTTCTCCACTGCCCAGAGTGTGTGCTTTTATGCTCTGGTGACCAGTGGTGAGTAGCTGTTTTCTGATATTATTTTGACACCTTGCTGAAAGTTATTGTAAGAGCCCTAAGTAGAGAAGATATTGCGCTTAGGTTTGAGAATGAAGACATTCATCACCTTTCTGCAAAACATTTTTTGTTTAATTTGTATAGAGTGCATTACATTATGAACCAGTTCACAAGGACATTTTTTGTATGCACAGGGAGGTTAAGTGATTTGCCCAGAATCACAGAACATTGAGCCAACGCAGAGACTTGAACCTGGCCACTTCCTCTCCCCATCTGGATGAATGTTGCTGTGCATGAGAGAGATTGTGTACTGCCAGTCAGATGTTTCGTTCACTAAATTATTCATTTATGAGGCAAAAGTTCTGAGCACATAAAATTCAAACCGAGTTACTCGTCTAATCCAGGGGTTGAACATTATTAGTCCACTTTAATCCAATTCATCAATTCAAGCCAAAGGGAACGTTTCTGTGCATCCAATTGAAACAGCAGTGATACAACTTAGACTATCAGCAAACACGTGTTTCGTCGAATAGCATGTTATACATAGACTTCTTCAGGGCTGAAAGTATTAAATAAATAAAATGATAGTCTCAAACTTCTATTACAAATGCTCCCCATCACCTACCACTAGTGCCAGAACAATACCCTTCACAACTATGAGATTATAAAAGTAAATCTACTAAACTGAAACACAAACATCTCTACTGGATAACGATAAGTTAAAACGAATAAGAACAAAAAAAGGCAGAATTTGCCCGGGTTGTCATAGTTGCTCATAGTACCCCTTAATAGAGATTTGGTACTGCGAGGAAAGGAAAGAGAAAAGCATTTAGCCGTGTGTGACCATCCGCGCTAATTGTACCCATGTGTGAGTGAAAAACTAGAATAAGAACCGGATATAATGTGGAAGCAGTATGCATCTTAATATGGAGTATCCACGTTCTTTAAAACGTATCTTCAGCTGTCACATACAAAATTACTGCTGTTTCAATTGGATGTACAGAAACCTTCCCTTTGGCTTGAATTGATGAACTGGATTAAAGTGGACTAAAAATATACGACCCTTGGATTGAACGTCACTGATTCGGTTTGAACTTGGAGTGCTCAGAATTTTGCTTACAGTGACTGAGCCCCATCCCTACCCCCCCCATTTTGGAGGGTTAAATATGGGGTTGTTTTGGTAGCCGACCCTACCTCTAGAGCACCAACAGCCTACGATACAATTTTCTACCTTTTCCCCCAACATATTGAAGAACGCCCTGACCTTTGGCCTGGTCACCAGTTTATTGTGGTTTACATTTATTGATTTAGATTTGCACCTTAAGAAAAGGCAGTTTAACCCAGTGTGGCTAGTAATTTAATGGCTCATCATTATATCATCATTGTGATAACTGGTGACATAATTCATGGTGTCATTAATGACATCACATGTGAGGTCACGAGCACTGTTGTGTTTAGTCTTTAGCCAAGCACAGCAGGCTCTTGGTGAAGAGGCATGGCCAAATGTTACACCTGTGCTTGCTACCCCTGCCCCGGAGCCCACAGAGCATGGCCTACGCCGATACACAACCAACTAGGCCACTCCTGTAGAGCCCACCTAGAACCATGCAGGGTGAGCGGAGGGTGGCAGGGTACAGCTTTCAGCCATGCCCTTCGCCTCTGTGACCACTAGCATCTGTGTGCATTTTTCCCAGCACCAGAGTCGACAGGATAAAACTTCAGCCATAGCAGCAGATACTGGGCAGAGGGTTTGCCCTATGCCTTGTCCTCAGTACTGAAATATCAGTACATGGTGAAGAACAACGGTCAGCTGCATTGTGAATGTATTAAATAGATTTACGCTGTTAGTTTTAGAACTGTTACTGTGATCCAACTACGGATGCATTGCAGCCCTCCACATTTTCTTTCCTGCCTCCTCTTAGTGGACACCATTACAAAGTGATGCTTTTAGCACTGGTAAAGGTGAGGTATGCAAATGTAGAATAGGCAATCTGACTAAGATTGCCCCTACCTCAGCCAGACGTGATGTGGCTACTGTGGCTGTCCAGTTCAAACTAAAACTAAGAAACAAAAGAAAACGCTCACCTCAGACAGGGAAGTGCATTGGGCTGCCCTGATAGCCCGCGTTCTGGCTTTGTTCATTGTGCTGCTAAGCACAAATAGTAGAGCGCATGTACATTTCAGATGCAAGAAGTTATTGGTCTTAATTCTTCTGCCCCCTTGTGTGAACGCGGGTTCCCCAGGAACACAAGGCAACACCCAGGAGTTGCAGTCGGCCAGGCCTAAGCCTTCCCTAGCGTGGCCACCAGTGTGTACTACTGTTCACTTCCGGGATTAAAGGAAGGGCCACTGGCTCCCAAGGTCCATGTCAGAGAGCCCTCATTACAACATTCATAGATGAAAAGCTATGCTTGTTGTTGCAATGGGTTTCTCTCTAAGGAGCTAATCTTAACCTCCTTTGCTCTCTGCCTCTCTCCTCTTGTTTAGTTTTGTCACGAGGTTGAGCCTAACGCAGCGCGCATGCGCTGCACGGTGAGGCATGCTGTATCTGGTGTATGTAGTTCAAGAACCTCCCATCTTTTCAATTGGCTTGTGTTCGTGCCCTTCTTAAATTCTTGATTTTGTTTGGTGGATGACCTTAATTAGTCCTGCCTTTTGGTGACTTGGTCCCTCCCAGGTGACTGTCCCGGTTATTGTGGCGTTACTCTTTTTTAATTATATTTTCATTCCTGCTGCACTCTTCTTTTTTTGTTTTCCCTCCGTTTGTATATTAGCACGGCATCTGCTTCACGGACACCGTGCTTCATGTTTTAGACACCTTTATACTACGTCCGCCTTATCTTTCCTTTCCGTCGCTACCTCTATTTCTGGCTTTCCCTCTCCCACCTCGCAATAGGAGCCCTCGCCTCCACCTTCTGAGCAGCTGTGGGTTTCTTATACATGTGCGAGAGCTAACGCCTAGAGTTTGAGTAGGAAATATGCTATCAGAACAAAATAAACACTGGAAACAACAAAACTACAAATGCCAATCATACTAAGAAAAAATTCCCAGTATGATCGGCATTTGTAATTTTGTTTCCATTGTTTAATTTGATTACCTTTTTTGGAGGCACGGGGTAGAGCCAATACTTGAACCGGTTCCCTGCTCATGAAGTCAGCAGCTCTGTAGCTTACATTACACCCTCTGAAAAGTATAGCCGACACCGAACCACCACCAGTATGGCTGCACCAAAATGCTGATACATGGAAGTGACTGAAGAAAAACAGCAACGCAACGGAAGATGAAAGAGTAGTCTGGGCCATTGGTACCCTATCGCTAGCCCATGCTGTAGTGAGGGCTGCAATTTATATACGTACATTGCTAAGTTAGCATAACCGCGTTAGATGTTAGAAAGCCATCTTGCCACTTTTGCTGCTTTTGCACACGACACTGCAGTTACATATTATTTGAGAAATGCTTGCTCGCCTTTTCTTCACATGACAACTGTCTGTTGTTCACATCCCTAGCCGTGAGCTGCGACCTTGGTCTGAACATTGTGTAAAGAAACAGTCTGGGTCGCTAGATGGTGTATGTTTTTGGGTTCAGGTTGATCGGCTCACTATTTAGCCATAACACGCACACAGCTGCAAATACCTGAGAGTTGAGCGCTTTTAATATTTCAGGCTGCATGCTTAACACACACATTCGGAAGAAGAGCTTTCTCAGGAGCAGAGTATACCTGATCCTGTGTTGTGATTCCACTAAGCTGATCTTTACGGTATGGGGTTCCCCATTCAAGCCTAGAGACCTTCTATTAGTCTAATAATAATATTAGTTTACTAATGAAAGGAAGGTAGCTGTATTCCACTGTCATTATATTATGATTTCTCCTTTCATTTTCTATGGTATTGTAACTATGCTGATGATTTTGATTTTAATCATTTGTCTGCTTATGTTAGCCAAAGTACTGCATCTTAGGACACAAGGTTTATAAATAAACTCTTTAAACTTTACTGTGTCTCTGTTTACTCTTGTTGTGGACTGATATGAGAATAATAACGAATAGGTATTTGATTCCCACCATTCCTGAGAATACACTAAGTCGCTTGTTCTGGGTTGTCTATACATTGGGACCGCTGAGATAAATACGGATAACGAATGGGACACTGATGCTGGTCGGATAGGGGTTCTGAGGTGAGTTTTTGGTACACCACAATTCACTGAGGTCCTGGTTTCCTGCGCATAGTTCTGTGCATGAGCAGAATCCCTGCAACATGGCACACCTAACATTTGGTCTATTGATTTGAAACGCCTTAGTAGTGCTTATATTAGTCCACGACTCCCTCACTCTTGTTTCTGGATAACGGGAGTGACGGATTTTTACCCTACCTGTTACTCACCTGATAGGTTCTTTCGAGCTTGATCATTAAAAAGGTTTCCTCTATTTTCTGAACCCTTGTGCTACTGATTAAACTCGTTGTTGATCTTTTGTATGTCCTAATGGCGGTTGAAATTGCTGCACATAGCCGTACACCTCTGCGTCGTCATTTGAGGACGTACGGGGTGTCGGACGATGCGATAGCCGTTATTTTTGTGGTGAGTGCTGATGGAACCCATCCTTATGAGTTGTTCTACTCTTGGGTGACACTGCCAGCAGTGAATGCAGATGATAAAACGTTTCACTCGTATGCTCACACGCGGGTCCCAGCCAATTATACGCCATATCGGACTCTAGAGATCCCCCTTTCACCCTGGCAACACAGCATTTGGTTTAATGGCACCCTTCTCCATACGGTTGCACCGGCTAGAATGGGCTCTTTGTCAATTCCAGGGACCACATGGCCGGTGCTTGCCGGATTTACACCTCACCCCCGCTATTTGGCTATTGCGGTGGATGAGCTGCGTACGCTCCATACAACCCTTATTTCAGTATATAGGGCTTTGGTGCAATACGTTTCACGTAATGTGCAGGTGGGTCCTGCTGTTGCGGGACTACCGGCTGGTCACCCGGCGGTTGTTATTAGTCCCGTCATAGTTAATTCGGTGATGGGCAAGTGCCCCCAGAATAAGGATGATTTTCCTTATTGGCTTGCTGTAAGCAGTGTTTCCACACTCTATGGAGGTGGAGAAACACAGAATTCTCACCATTAGTTTGCCGAAAGATATTGTCCCTGATGTGTCAGATTGTGACAACTGGGGAAAGATCTCTGCCGCGGTCTACTCGAAGTGCTTCGGCACTTTGTCTATGGCCGTGCTGCCCTCCGTTATTAAACGTGTTCAAGATCAGCACGGACCGGAGGCGGCTGTAGAGTTGGGAATTAGGCTTGTCGGAGTATTCGACGTCGTTGCCCCCCTCGTCCTTGGTAAACTAAAGGGAGATGCGGTGCAGTTCCAAGTGGCAAATGGCTTAGCCCGCGTTGCTGAACTCGAAAAGCCCAAAGACTTACCTAAACTTATTGCAGAAGCTTATAAAACTATTAGCCGCAGTAGTTTGGGAGTTAAACCAACTGTAATCATTCCTGACTTGATACAACAAACTAAGGTGAGTTCGTCTAGTAAAGACGATCGGCCAGCTTTTCCCAAACCGAGTTGGAGAGCAAAGAAACAGGGAAAGCAGCAACAGAAACCGGGGTCGCGTCCTGCGTCTCCCGTACAGCAGACTAGCGAACGCACTTATGATTTGCGCGATCGTTCTAGTATTAAGTCGCCTGATAGATTTCAAGTTCCTGAAGAACGCTCTCCTCGTTCTTCACAGGAAACATCGGCCTCACAGTCCGGTGGCGGAGACCGTGGCAAAGGTCGGGGTGCACAACAAGGTCGTGAACAACCCCGTCAGGCTGACGGTAAAGGCAAGCAAGATGAGTTTGCACGTCAACGTCCCCCGTTTCAGAAGAAGAAAGTTGCTGCACTGACAGCAAGGTATGCCACAGATTGTGAGAACGCAGCTTCGGAACCTGACATGGGCCCTAACGCTGCTCAACAGCGCGACGGCGCGACGGAGGTTACAGTAGTGCGGCAAGCACTGCGTCCATATCTGGAGGTGACAGCAACTGATACGTTTATCACCGTAGAAACTGCTGACACTAGAGTGGCTTCCCCTGACAGACTATATAACTTAGTCCTCCTAATTGAAGGTGACATACGACGTACAATTCAAGGGATTTTTTGGGATAATCTGACCTCTTCTTATGACATCCTCCTAGCGGAGGCAGACTGGCCCCCGGCTTTCATTTTAGATGCTCCTATAGGGGAGGAGGTAATCCTCCCGTCCTTTGCGCACACAGTGCCAACGGACCAAGCTAAAAGGTTCGCTCAGGAGTGGGCTCTGGTGCTAGCACCGGCTTTGTATCGTACTCAGGTGGGCTGGGATAAATTGTCCCCCATGAGATTCCATTGCGGTCTATGCCCCAGCCACAACCCCAATATCCCATGTGTCGCGAAGCTAGACCTCACGTCGCGGCGATCCTTGAACAATTGGAATATCAAGGTGTTATTGAAACATGCGTGTCACCAATGAATAACTCTTTATTCACTGTGACGAAGCCTGATGGGTCGTACCGCCTGGTTTTGGATTACCGGCATTTAAATTCACATTGCCGGACATGCGCGGTACAAAATACTCACAGTTCGGCTCTCGTCAATATTCTCGTGCGAAAAAGGTTTAAAACCACACTTGACATTTCCAATGGCTTTTACAGCCATAACCTGTCCTCTATTAGCAGTCAGTGGACAGCGTTTACTTCAGGCGGCAAACAAAAACAGTTTACAAGACTAGCCATGGGCTATAAAAACAGCCCTGGCGTCTTTGCCGCACGTGTAGTCTCTCTTTTAGAGAGCATAGATCCAGATGCGTACTCGTATGTTGACGATATCTGACAGACGACGAGTTGTGGCCGCATCTATGTCACGTTGATCGCATTATAGTCATGTTCGCAGACTTCGGTTACAAATTCAATTTTGCGAAGTCTCACATTGCAGAGTATACAGTGTTGTTCTTGGGCTATGAACTCAACAATGAAGGTCGAGGGTTGGCTCCGCACTTCCTGGAGAAGTGCGCATGCCTGCGTGCTCCTACAACACTGACAAAATTACAGTCTTTGCTGGGCTTTCTGAATTTCGGTCGTACGTACATTCCTGATTATGCCCAGCGTATCAAGCCGCTTTATGCCTTGGTACAACCTACTTTTTCCAAATCATGCTGGCTGCCGGAGCATTCAGCTATTTTGCAATTACTGCAAGCTGATCTTCTTGCTTCAAAATATTTACTGACACGTGATAACCGCACTAACCTGGTAATAAGAATTGTGCCAGGCGCAGTGGGTTTCACGTACCCAACGTTCAATGAGGGCGACACCGTCCCCATTGCCTACAAATCACACCTGTACACTTCAGCTGAAATGCGTTTTCCCTCTGTCGAGAAAGTTCTTACGGCAGTACAGATGGCAATTCTCAAAGAACGAGCGCTGTCGCAAGGAAAACGCATGTTGGTTGTCACCCCATATCCTGCCCTTGAGGCAGTGACCAAAGCGAGTGTACCAAATTCTAAAGCTTTACATCCACGGTGGATACAATAGGCCACTTCCTTGACATCTTCCGACGTCACCTATATCTTTGACGCCTCATTACAGACTCAGGAGTACTTGCAGTTTGAATTCGTTCATCCGGCTCCTCTGTCTTTGCGCCCGCTCGAAGATTACCATTGTGTCATTTACACTGACGGTTCTGCGCAACCGGCGACTGGATCGAAGCATGTCTATTCAGCGGCCTGCGCAATTGTGGTGGGTACATTCGTGAATGGTGAATTCCAATCTGATGTCGTGCATACGCAGTCATTGGGTGATTGTGGAGAGGTGTGGCTCACTGGTTAGAGGCGGCAGACCCGTAAGCAGAGGACGGCCCGGGACCAGGGTTCGATTCCCGACGCGGCAGGGTCGTGGACCAGGGTCAGCGGGCTCGATAATTCTCGCCTCGGTGCCTACTCCAGTCAGGGACCACACTTGGCAACTCTGGGCATTAGCTTGCCTCATCTTCACAACGGCCCCCCCAGACCGCCGGGGATGCTTGGTCGCACCTTAGAGATACCCATTAGGGACCATCTCTCAGGGTGAGCCAGGACGGGTTCCCCAGCAGTCGAAGCGCGGAGATACTCCTCCGGGAGTCGATTCTAGCGCTATATAAACCCACAATTAAATTAAATTGTACCGCACAGTTGGCAAAGCTCCGTGCTCTGGTGCTTGCACTGGAGTTTGCTGATCCTCGGGTCACTACTCTTATAGTGAGTGACTTGTTTTATCGTGTTCAGTCTTGCAACGACAATCTACATTTTTGGTCTCAAAATGAATACCGTGATTCCAAAGGTAGCACAATTAAGCATAAAATGCTTTGGGTTCGAGTGGCAGAACTTAAAGAACATCTACCTCTCGTGAATGTTATTCACACTCTTGGACACCAACGAGTTGGTGTCCACGCTGTCGGCAAGAGCTTAGCTGACGAAGCAGCAAAAACAGCAGTGGCGACATATCTAGTAGCAGCAGTTACAAGATCCAAAAGTAAGATTGATGATGACATTTTGGCAGCTATTGCTGCTACAGAAACGGGAAGTAATTACCCGAGAGGTTTCCCTTCTCATTACCATTATCACTTAAGTCCTGATAAAGTCCCTTTGGTGAGGATTAACGACGTTGGAGACAGATTGATTCCCAACGCGGACTGCAGACCATCGTTGATAACAGCAACTCACGAAGGCCTGGCCTCTGCCCACGCCGGCGTTGCAGCTACCGTTTCTCTGTTACAACAACGTTACTGGTGGTGCAGTTTATATAAACAAGCTTGCGCTTATGTTCTTGATTGTGACATTTGCCAGCAGATTAAACCTTCAACTGCTGCGCGCCCACCACAAACTCAGTTGTACATATCTAATAAACCACTAGGGTGTGTTTATTTAGATCACTGCGGTCCTTTCACCTCTGATACTGTGTACAAGGACATCTTGGTTGCAGTGGATTCGTGCACATGTTTTCTGTGGGTATGGCCACAAAATAGTGCTGATGCCCGTACTGTCATCAGGGATTTGCGTGTCTTTGTGGGAAGTTTTGCGTGTGGTACCTTTCATTCTGATCAGGGCCCTGTGTTCGCCTCTAAGGCGTACAAAGAAGCCATGAAAAATTTGGGGGTCCAAGTCAAATTTTCATCTCCCTACCGACCTGAGGGTAATAGTGTGGTGGAGCGAATGAACCGTGACTTAAAGAAATCTTTGACAGCTAGGGTTTTAGGCACTGGCCGGAACTGGCTAGCCCATCTGTGTAACGTCCAACGTGCACTTAATAATCTCCCTAGAAGGTCTCTGGATGGGCGGACCCCATACATGATGCTCTTTGGCATACGAATATTTGTCCCTGACCTTGATGGTCTAGACATGGCGGCGTCAGCCGCACCCTTTGACGTAGATGATCACTGTGCTGTATTACAGACTGCAAGTAGCCAGAGACAGTCTAACGAAGGAACACTTGCCCTCTACATCTGATGCTGTGCTTCAGATTCCGGTAGTCGGCTGGCTACCTCGAGTTGGTGATCTGGTCCGTGAGAAGGTGGAGAACAAGGAGGAGTTCGGCCCCTCTTATCGTGCACCGGTTCCAGTGCTTGGCCTGCAGGGTACACGAACAGTCATTTTACCTCCACTTCCTGGTCGCAAGGATAACAGATACATCTCTATTGACAATGTCAAGCTACAGCGAGTGGCCGATTCTTCTTAGTATGACTCCAGAAACTCTGTTTTGGCTCCAGCTTCTACCACCTTGTCTGATGTTGCCATCGAGATGCATACAGTTACTGGTCCTTTGTTGCCACCAACAGCTGGTGGTTTACCCGAGTATGCTTATCCTGCAGATGTACCATTGACTGTTTTACAATCCACCGCAGTTAACCAGTCACGCTTCTCCTTTGACACTAACTCAATGACTTCTAATGCCCCATCAAAAGTTTCTATTTTTGCAGTCTGGTTCAAAAGACATTTTTTAATTCCCCCTTGGACTTACATGTGGCTGGTGCTCATATCTATTTTTTTGTTCATGTCCATTGGATTTGTGGTGGTATTTTTTCGTCTTGTGAATGGATCTACAATTAGACTAATTGATGGAACTTTGGCCCCCCACTCCTCATCACACATCATGAAAAGGGACCAGACTTTTGTGAATATTACTGCCTGGCCTGTGTTGGATGGGATTGCGTGGGATGCTATTAAATTTCAAATTCATGGTCCCACTGAAGTAATCAATGTGCCAAATGTATTTCGTGTTTCTATGGGTGATGTGGTTAAGCATAGCATCCGCTCAGATGATTGGGATCTTCAAGCCATAGAGGCACTATTTTCTGATCTGAAATATTATGCTGCGTTTGATGCAGAGGATTTGTATTTAGATACTGCTAATTATGATGAGCAGTTTTGCCATCAACATTATGGCAATCATTGGGGGGGCGCTAGAGGGCGCACTGCGACATGGCCGCCCTTTGAGACGGCTCCGCCGGTCAGGCCAGGAATGCGGGAATAAATATCCGAAATGGGCTCGAAACTCCCCGCAACCGCTGAAATCTGAAATCGGAGCACTCAGGCCACGCGATGTTGGTGGCGAGATGTACTGCCTAAATCTCTAACTCTGACAAATTCGAAGAACTAACATCGGCTGAGTGACGGGCTGAGGCGACCAAGATGGCGGCGCCCGGTGAGCTCTAACGGTCCGAAGAGCGGAGGCAGCAGAGAACGGTCATGGTAAACGGCGTGCAGCTACAGTACCCTATCTGAGCTATGCACGGGGGACAATTATAACTGATTTCACAGACACCGCCTGGGAGTATTGCCGTTGGGATGAGCACTGTATGCAGGAAACTGCTTCTGTAAAAAAAAAAAAAACGATCTGGGGATGAGATTGGCACACTGCGATTGTAATACGACTGGAAGCGTGATTCGTCCGCCGGAGCTGAAAGCGGTCAGTGCTGCCCCCGTGGTGAACACGCGCGATGAGGTGAGGGCTATGCGGGGTGCCTCTATGTCCCCCCCCCTTCCTTCCTTCTCCGCGCGCACGCTGGCATGCAGCTTGGAAGAACTGGTGGAAATCATTGCGCATTAGCTTGGTGACCCGAAGAGTGGGAACGTGAGGGCACGGCTTGGACTCCCCCCACGTGGTGAATTTGGAGGATTGATCGCGAACTTTCCTCTCGCCTGTCCCGCGGTTTTGGCCGCGACGAAGGTACGTTCTCCTACCGGGCGTGGTGGGTGAATACTGCAGCATATCGCACATTGCCCCCTTCGCTGGTCGTTCGAACAGTGTCTGAGGCCAGGTCAGATGTATGCTTGCTGTGGGGCGCTGCGTGCTGGGTTGGTCGTCGTGATCAGAGGAGGGAACTGTGTATCGTGAAACCTGCGTTGGACTGCACTGCTGCCTCAATCTATCTCCTGTAAGCAAGCCTTTCAAAGTGTGACCATGGGGAAGGCGGATAAGATGCAAACCAAACTCTCCTTTGATGCAAAAAAAACACACTAAAGATGCGACGGCGCCGCCGGTCACTGAACCTCGATCCGACTCCGAGATAGCTACTGGCATGGAGGGTGTCCTGCAGGCCATACAACGCAGCTTACAGGACATAAATGGCAAGCTGGACGCGCTTACATCGCGAGTCGACGGCATGGCAGCGAAGATGGACAAGCACGGTGAGCACCTTGTAGAAGCAGAGACTCGCATCTCGGCGGTAGAGGACGAGTCGCATGACACGACGCGGAGGTGCGCGGAAATGGAGAGGCTGCTGGAAATCATCAAAAATAAAGAAGAGTGGGCGGATTTGCCAAGAGTGGCCAAGGATAAGAATGCTCTTTCAGTGGTGGTCGGCTAATAGGCGGGCGGGCTCGGGGTTGCGTGCTCTCATGGTATAACTGTCGGTATAGTAGGTGCAAAATGCTCCCCATCTTTCCTTGACATGGTCGATTTTGTGTTGTTTACTGTTTGCTTTGGGGGAAACATAATGTGCGGGAGGGAGACGCCGGGGGCATGTTTTGAAGGCCCTCCTCCAGTTTATTAATACTCTCTCTACCCCCCCTTCTGGTGGGGTTCTTTTCTTACTCCTTTTTCCCTGTTTCTTCTATATTTCGGGTCTGGTTCTAGGGCGACAGGCACACTGCTGGGGGGGGGGGGGGCCGTACTCATCTGCAGAGGTGCAGGGTGGGGGGTTGGGGGAGGGGATTCCTTTAGTCTGTAATCTCTTTTTTCCATGGCCTCCTTTTTCTTCTCTGATTCTTCTTGTTTTTTCTTTTCTGGGATCAGCGTGGTACATCTCCTTTGTTGTGAATCGTTGCCTTTTCATGTGTGCCACAATTTCCGGGGTGTTCTCTGGGCTTTAGGGCAGGGGACTGCAGGCGCAGCTGGGCATGATATTCTTCCCTATCCTGAATTTCCTGTGTCTGCGCCATTGATTCAATAGATTGCTGTTTATTGCTTACGTTTATCATTCTGCCTGCCTTGTATCGCTGTTGGGAAATTGTTCGGCACCTGATCCTTCTGTTTTTTTCCATTATAAAATGAAAACCCTTTTTATCCTGGTGTCCTACATGCGCTCTTCACTGGCCAGACTATATTAGCATGAAGATTCTGCTCCCCGAGGTGCTGCCTGTGTTAACATTTGATCTCTGTTGTTCTGACTGCTTAGCGGCCGGCCCCGGGGGGTTGTAGGCCCATACTTGTTATTGATTGAAATGTCAATAAAGGTTTTTCAAAAAATAAATAAATAAATAAATAAATAAATAAAGAAGAGGATTTAGAAGCGAGATCCAGACGCAACAACGTACGCATCGTGGGTGTTCCGGAATCTACAAACACAGGTCGTATGGAAACGCACATTGAGGAACTACTACGCAATGTATTTGATGCAGAAAATCTCTCTTCAATGTTTGTGGTCGAACGGGCGCACAGATCACTTGCTCCGAGACCAAAGCCTGGTGCGCCTCCGAGACCAATAATTGCCCGTGTCCTTAATTAGAGAGACCGTGATACCATCTTAAGACTAGCTCGTGAGAAACGGCAGATCAATTACCAGGAAAATGCCCTGGAATTCTACTCGGATATTACCATGTCGGTTCAGCTGGCGAGAAAAGAATTTAATCCGGCAAAACAGAAACTGCGTGATTTAAAATTCGAATACGCCATGCTCTATCCGGCACGGTTAAGGGTGATGTATGAGGGCCGTGCAACCATCCTTCAGACGCCGAAAGCAGCGCAGGAATTCCTTAAGAAACTCAGCGCAAGGTGAAAAGAACTGCGGCAATTGGAACAAGAGAGAGACCAGGACTAGCTGCTGGCGTGCGGTGAGAATGGCTATGGGCGCGGGACATCGCAAACTGGTAAGATCTATATATGCCGCGTGTGCGGAGCTGGACTGTTGATGCCGGGGGTGGTTTGATGGCCACTGCATCACACTGCATCGAAGACAATGGCAAACTATTACAAGTGCCCTATTACAGACCGATATTGCCAGATAACTGGAACTATACTGAGTATATGGATTCCGGTGGGGATAGAGTGTTAGAACTATCTGATCGAACTGTCCGGGATGCCGTTGCGGCCTAACTGAAACATGCGTAAACGGGATGGCTCTGGTAGTGTATAGTGATGTGCATGAATCTGCTGGGTCAGAGGCGGGATAATTAGACAGCTTGGAGGTTGCGAGTCAGGAGGGAGTCTGCAATAAATAACTATGTCTGACCACATCCATTACGAGGGATGGAGTTGTGTGCTCTCGGTGGCCCCTTACGCGGGCGCTCCCCAACTTTAGTTGAGATATGTTACGATTTTATTATGGGGTATGTCTTTGGCATGGTTGGGATGCTAAAGTGGGTGGGGGGATGGGAGTTGGGGAAAGTTATGCAGGCTTGAATACTCGAGAAAAATTGCTAAATCCCAGGTTCACATGCAGATATATGAAACCATGGTGCGAATATCGTCACTGAGCTATAGTGCAGGTTACAAATTCTTTAATTTCTGAGGGGCAACTAGTTGTTGATGGCTGATGTGAAATCACGATCAAAGCACCTAAACCTGGAATATCAGAGGTCTTAATAACCCTAAAAAAATACGGAAGGTATTTGCATATCTAGACAGACACCAGATTGATGTCGCTCTCCTGCAGGAAACACATCACACACCTAAGTCGGGGGTACAGCTAGGGCAAAGATGGGCGGAGACTGTACGCTGCTCGTCACTCATCGTACTCCAGAGGGGTACTCATAATGGTTAAAAAGGGATTGCAATTCAACATAGACGCTACTATAGCGGACGACATTGGGTGCTCGGTTTTAATCACAGGCACGATACGGGGACACAGACTTGCTACACTAAATACATATGGTCCAAATATCGATGACCCCGACTTATCACAAAGTATGGCGTACGCTCAGTGAGCTACCAGACATTCCTATATTATGGGGGGGGGGGCGATTTGAATATTGCAATGCATGACACACTAGACAGGTCAGGCGCATGGACTGAACCCCATAAAAGGGCCATGAGCACAGTGCATGATATTATGATTGATAAGCGCCTTAAGGATATCTGGAGAACACGACACCCCACAGGTACGGAGGCCACACACGTATCAGCCGCACATGGCAGTTGGTCGCGAATTGACTATTGGTTGGGTTTGGAGGAGTTACTGCTGTGGACGGAATCCGTAAAACATCTACCCAGAACGCTATCAGACCATAACCCGGTGTTCCTGTCCCTGGAGATGCCGTATTATACGCCACCTCCATATAGCTGGAGGTTTAATGCCAAGGCTTTGTTGGATACTGTATATACAGATACTACAAGCCAAGCCATGAAGGAGTACTTTGACCTCAATGCACCCTCTACAGATAACCCTAGTTTGCTATGGGAAGCGTTTAAGGCCACTATTCGGGGTATTTGCATAAGCACAAATGCGGGCATCCTCAAAGATATAAGACAGCAACTAACTATCCGAGAAAATAAGATACGGGCCCTGGAAAGCGACTATGAACGCACACATGACACGACACTGCTGGGGGACATTAGAACAATAATGTCGGAATACCAAACTTATGCAGAAAATGAACTCAAGTACATTGGTAGGCGCCAGGAAGCGAGGGCATATGGGGAAAGTGGTAGGCCAGGGCACAGACTGGCAGCTAAAATCTGCTCCGGCCATGTACCGCAGACAGTCCAAGCGATCAGGGATGCTACAGGGGAATTGAGGTACGATACGCACAGTATACTCAAATAATTCATGGGCACATTTGAAGCACTATATGCATCACAATCCACAGCGTCGCCTGAAGAGATAATGCGCTATCTGGCTGATGTCGCAATCGCATGGCTGTCGGATGCTCAGAGAGAATACCTGTCTATGCCTATTACAGAGGAAGAGGTTATAGAAGTCATTAAATCTCTGCCAAACGAGAAAGCACCTGGTCCCGATGGGTTCACATGTGAATTTTATAAGACATTTGGGGAGCAGTTGGTACCTCACCTGGTTGAGATGTATGGGGATGCCCACGAAAAGCAAAGACTGCCTCCGACATTACGAGAGGCCATGATTATCACCCTATTGAAACCAAACAAAGATCCCGAATACTGCGATTCGTATAGCTCACTATCCTTAATTAATGTAGATACCAAGATACTGGCCAAACTCATCGCCACTCTGTTACAACCACTGATGACAAATCTGATATTGCCAGACCAATCAGGATTTATTCCATCCAGATCTACGGCGCATAACGCTAGGACACTATTTGCTTTGTCACACTACCTTAACACCAACACTAAGGCAGCTGCTGTGCTGCTAGATGCCGCTAAGGCATTTGATTCCATAAAATGGCCTTATCTACAAACAATTCTACAGCGAATGGGGTTTCCTCCTATTTTCCTTCAGGGGGTACAATTACTATACACGGCGCCAACGGCGCGTATAAGGGTTAACAAATACATATCTGAACCTATATCCATCTCGAGAGGGACGAGGCAGGGCTGCCCGCTATCGCCCTTGTTATTTACGATAGCATTAGAGCCCCTGGCTTGTAAAATTAGATAAAAACACCACTATTCGGCACTTCAGTTCCCGCAAAGACCACTACATATTTCGTTATAAGCAGTCGACATGATGTTATATATGCGTGACCCGGAGCACCACCTAAATCCGTTACTAAGGGAATACATCAAATTTGGGCAAAATTCGGGCCTAAAAATAAACTGGTCTAAATCCCTGATAATACCATTAACGGACACCACTAGCCCATGGGACATGGAATACCCATTGGAGTGGCAATCGGAACCTGTAAAATATTCGGGTATCTGGTATCATCGTGACCCCGAACTTGTAATCCGTACAAACTACGGCAGAGCTATTGGGGCATTAGAAGACAAGATAGAGCGATAGATTCAATTGCCATTATCCTTGGCAGACAGACTTGCTCCTACCGAAATTATTGTATTTATTTAATAATATCCCAATACAGCCTCCACCAGCGGTTTTTCGCAGGATTTCCACTATGGTACTTCGCCTGATCTGGGTGGGAAAACAAGCCCAGATTGAACTGCGTGCTCTCACGCTGCCCTACTCGCTAGGAGGGTTTCGGGTCCCAGATTTTTTCCTTTATTATCTCTGTGCCCAAGCGCAATATGCACATGTTTGGTATCATCCAATCCCATATCTTACACATGCGGCTATTGAAGAGGGAGACGCTCACCCGACCCCACTAAGGTCCATTTTAACCCACCAAAGGCCCCCGCTGCACAACCGCGATATAAATACTATTGACACGACAAATAGGGCTTGGCAAACTATGGGTAGAAAAGCACGTAAATTGCCATTATATGCACCGGCGCTGCCAATACATGACCACCCTGGGTTGTCTGTTGCCCAGGAGGAGGTGGGTATGGGACTGCTCAGGCAGGTAGGCTATACGAACAGGGGTTCTTTAAACCACTTGCAGAACTCTCATTTATAAGTAATCAAACGTTACTATTCCAGTTCACGTATCACCGGCTACAGGGAGCATTAAATGCGCTGTATCCGACACACCCTGAGGAACCGCCACAGCTTGCTACTTTACAGTTACTGATCACGACCCCTAGTGCTAGGCGACTGGTGTCCAAACTGCATGCCTCTCTACAGGAAGATATAGCAGACAATACATGTAAGGCAATGGGCGCATGGAGTAACGTCCTAGAGGACCCACTGACAATGAAGGAATGGGCCATTGCTTGCTCTCTTACCGGCATGTTAACACCGAATGGCAATCTGCGTATGTTACACTATAAATACCTCCACCAATCCTACTATACTCCCGCGAGGCTACATAAATATGGTCTGCGGGCAGACTCCAGGTGCTGTCGCTGTAATGCGGAAGCTGCAGATTTCATACATCTGGCATGGCACTGTGATGCAGTGGCTGAGTACTGGACAAGAGTGATACAGATGGTGGGGACAATGGTGGGCGTCAAAATTGCATGCACTATACGCACGTGTTTGCTGGGCCTGCTGCCTGAAATTCGGGCAAATAAGCGGAAGTTTTGTATGGTTGCCTTGCTTTTAGCTAAGCGGAGAATACCGTTGTGCTGGGGCAGTAGAAATGCTCCTAAGGTTAAGCAATGGATTCAGGACTTGACGTATTGCAAAGACACCTTGCAAACATATGAGGAAGAACTACCACTGGGTTCTAGGCCTAGAGACTACTGGCAATATTTAGTTCAATACTTACAAACACACCAGGTAGACCAATTATAATCGCCAGCTGCACTGTAAATGATGTGAATCCCAGTAACATGGTTTAATTCTCACCAATGGATGAAGTATGTTGTTGTACCAAGACCTGTGCGTTACATATATGTTGGCTCAGTATGTTTGTATTCTTGCACTGTTGAAACATGCTAATAAAAAAATAGACTGGCAAAAAAAAAAAACATTATGGCAATCATTTCCTTCATAAAGCCAATATGTTTAGAAATTTTGTAAATTACACGCAATGGGAACACTGTCCAGCGCCTAGGCTGGGCAGCTCCACCATGTTAGTGAACAAATTTAGATATTTTTCTGATTTCAGTGTTTCAAATCCTGCATCTTTTTACTTTAGAGTGGCAGCTGAATCTGCCTCGAAAGTTAGGCTGACACACTAAATTGTTATATTCCAAATCCTTTATGGATGATTTGGCAATCAGAGGTTATGATCTGTGAAAGGCAACTATTGATCTTAAATCGGTTTGGGGTTCTAAACCGTGGCAGGTACAAGGAACAGAAGCTTTGCATCGTGCCTGCCTCATCCCGAACCACATGTTTTTGAATTCGTCAATTTTTCAGACCACCTGTTTTGGATTGGCTACTTCTAAAAAACTTACATTCGTCTACTCCGGATCTGGGTGCTTATCCTAATTGGGATAATCATACAGATCTGTCCCTTGATGCGTTGCAGTCATACGTTTCGAACACTTCCTTCAATATTTCCAAATTAAACCCGGAAGGATGGTTAATATGGCAAACGAGCTCAGATTCCCGTCAACATCGTTTTCTGGATTTAAATCCGGGGTATACGCAGGTTCGTGTGGAGCCCCGTTTTGAATCTTCTCGTACTGTAACTACCTACTCTGTAGGGAAGTTATGCCAATCTTGGCTGCAACATTCCACCTTAGTTAAACTTCATTTACCACAATTACATGACAAAATAGATTTGAATGATTTTTTTAAGGGTCCTGCGGGTAGCAGGTCCAAAAGATGGGTATATACTGTTTATAACGAAGTTTGGAAGCTATCACAAATTGAAGCTGCATCCAGATTACGGGCTATAGATCAAGCCAATATGGAAAAAGTATTGGCTGTTATAGATAATAGCATTAACACCCTTTCTTCCAGAATTTACACGTTAGATAATATCGTTTCATCTGTGGTTGACATTGTGCAGGATGATGTGTCTGTTTTATATCATGGTCAAAATCAATTGTGTTCTATAATGCAATTTGCATGGGCATTGCAAACGTTAAAGGCTGGGAAAGTCCCTTGGGACTACATGAATACTTCATCTTTGTTCCTTCCTTTTAATTTAACTGCAAAACAGTTCATGTCCATGAAAGATGCAACATACTCACTGCTGCACATTGAAAAAATAGAACCTTTGCCTTTTTCTGTAGCCAAATTAAACTCCGCTGTGTGGCTTATCCACGGGTTAATCACATTGCCATTTCCCCAGTTTAACTTCAGTTCCTGCATGAAACATTAAGCGCTAGGCAGATATGAACAACTAGGTACTGCCTTCCTGCATGAAGTTTGGTCACTCCCATTCACATACAGGTGCGAGATAGTCAGTAAAGAGGTCTACTTAAAAGGTGAAGAGTGCACTTCCACTCCGGATCACTCTGTGGTGTGTCGGCACATTCAATTGCATGGTGCATGTAATGTGCACGCTCCTAATTTAGCTTGCGTCCTGAAAGGGATTCCAGTGCCAGCCATTACACCCTCATTTACACTGCTGGCTAACGGTAGTTATTTGCTATTAAATAATGAAGCTGGCTGTGGGATATTAGTGGGAATTCCCTACTGTATCACAGAGAGTAGTCTGCTGTAATAACGTCCTTTTCCCACCCCGCATGGACGGCTCGATGTATCCATCTGGCCTTCCATTCCAACCTTGAAAGCAGAGTTCAACAAGATGAGCAGAATATGGGCTCTATTGTCTCAAAAAGAAGTCGCGTTGACTTCGTCCCGGGAAACATTTGTCCTTCACATAGCAAATACCCGCACTGAGGTGCAAGCGCTTTTGAATACTGATCTCCCACTGCACTTTGGTGCCCTGATTCAGACTATCTTTAATGCCTCGTCAACAAGTGGCCTGGCACGTTTTTTCAAAATTGTGGGCTCCGGCCTCGTGACCTCCTTCCAAACTATTTTTGGTGTGATCCCGGCATTTTTTCATTCTATTTTTTCCAGCGTCTTTGGAGGTCTACCGTTGATTCTCGCCCTCGTGGCTGGGGTGCTGTTGTTGGTCTGCTTGCTGCGCAATCGCTGCACAATTTGTGTCACACGACAGCCTGTCCCGGCTGCTCCATCTTCGTAACCGGATGCTTGAATACTATGGAACTCTACCACTGGCAACCTTGAGCTGAGCCTATGGATTGTCATTCCGGTTTCCCTACTTTACATGCGTACAACCGGTCTTTCATTGCCTAGAGTGTCTGTTCCAATGGGCTGCGTACAACCGGTCTTTCATTGGCTAGAGTGTCCGTTCCAATGGGCTCTGGATTTGTGCTGGTCAAACTCGGTGTCTCCCGCCCCGGATTATGATCGACTAATGAGCCCCTTAGTGGCTCATGAGTTGGACTGTTCTGGTGTCAGGATTATGGCCTGTGGAGCAGCGCATGGAGTCCTATGGAATTGGGACATCGGTACGGCTGCAGAGGACTTCCTGGCAAGAAAGTTATCTTGAAGAACACGCCAGTTGTCCTCTGATGGTACTAGAGGCTCCAGTTGTCGAAGAACATGTGTGTTCATTCCCCTTGCTGAACTGGATGGCAGATACTTTTGCAGGACGTTCCAATGATTTCCTCTTGGAAGCCGTTGCTACTTACTGTGCTTATACGTTGATGGATTAACTTGGATGTCGTCCAACATTCCTTTGCACGAACCTTTGCCTTTTCATTCGACATCCAGCGATAATTTTTTTTCCCCCTTTTAATGTATTTTTTTTCTCCTCTTCGAACCTTCACTGCCCTTATATGGATTTCCAATTTATGCTCTTCGTTCCGTTCTATCGAACTTGAACTCTGCGTTCCTTAATTGTGCCCCTATTAGTTAGTGGTCTGATCAAGGGGGGGGGGGGGGGGGGGGGTGTAGTGAGGGCTGCAATTTATATACGTACATTGCTAAGTTAGCATAACCGCGTTAGAAGTTAGAAAGCCATCTTGCCACTTTTGCTGCTTTTCCACCCGACACTGCAGTTACATGTTATTTGAGAAATGCTTGCTCGCCTTTTCTTCACATGACAACTGTCTGTTGTTCACATCCCTAGCCGTGAGCTGCAACCTTGGTCTGAACATTGTGTAAAGAAACAGTCTGGGTCGCTAGACGGTGCATGTTTTTGGGTTCAGGTTGATCGGCCCACTATTTAGCCATAACACGCACACAGCTGCAAATACCTGAGAGTCGAGCGCTTTTAATATTGCAGGCTGCATGCTTAACACACACATTCGAAAGAAAAACGTTCCCAGGAGCAGAGTATACCTGATCCTGTGATGTGATTCCACTAAGCTGATTTTTACAGTATGGGGTTCCCCATTCAAGCCTAGAGACCTTCTATTAGTCTAATAATAATATTAGTTTACTAATGAACGGAAGGTGGCTGTATTCCACTGTCATTTTATTATGATTTCTCCTTTCATTTTCTATGGTATTGTAACTATGCTGGTGGTTTTGATTTAAATCATTTGTCTGCTTATGTTAGCCAAAGTACTGCATCTTAGGACACAAGGTGTATAAATAAACTCTTTAAACTTTACCCTGTCTCGGTTTACTCTTGTTGTGAACTGATATGAGAATAATAACGAATAGGTATTTCTGATTCCCACCATTCCTGAGAATAAACTAAGTCGCTTGTTCTGGGTTGTCTATACATTGGGACCGCCGAGATAAATACGGATAACGAATGGGACACTGATGCTAGTCGGATAGGGGTTCAGGGTTCTGAGGTGAGTTTTGGTACACCACAATTCACTGAGGTCCTGGTTTCCTGCGCAGAGTTCTGTGCATGAGCAGAATCCCTGCAACAATGCCAGCGAGCAGATCTGTTCATGGAGGGAGAAAGCAGTGCGGGCGGGGGGCTGAACATGTACAGCAGCCTAGGAGAGGTGAGTGCAGGCTGCTACTGCTTCCCATTCACTGCATCCAGGTCATAATATTTGGCCCTATTCTTCGTGCACTTTTCTCCACCTGTATAGTGTTACTCTCTGTACCCCATGTGCTTTTCCCTGCCCGTTACTATCCTCTTCAATGCTTGTTGCTTCCCCACTTGCGCCCTCTGTGTTGATTACCCCTTCCCCCTGTTGCTTCCGCCCCTATGTTGCTTCCAAGTACCCCCATCCTGTGTGTTTCTTCAGTGTCCCCCTGCCACCTCCCATGGAGCTTCTGTGTCCTATGACGCATGCACTCCCTGTTCCTTCTGCCCGGAGTTGCTTCCGCTGCCCCCATCCTCCTGATTTAATAAAACACTTGCTTTTAAATGCTTCCGCTTCTTCCCGATTGTTGTGTCCATCTGTTGCCCACGTCTACTTGTGGATTTATTTTTTCGTCATCTGATCTTTGGGTAATGGTCAGACTTCTATTCATTTGCTAAGACTGAAGCTTACATGGTTTTCCTGATGGAAGTTGTACTTCTGAAAACAGGCTTACAAATCCGATATTGTATCATTAACTTAAAAATAAAAAAAAAAAAAAAAAAAAAGGAACGATGATGCTGCCGCTGGGCTGTTGTGATGTAAATGAAGATCAGGTCCTCTTAGGTTCTTGTAAGAATAGGTATTTATTGAGTAGAATGGTACAAGGTGGTAATTCATACATATTAAGATAATATGAATAAGATAAAACCAAGGTAAACCCCACCAGGAGCGGTCACCTTTCAGCTCCGTCCCAGGCTCCCAACTGACTTCAATAACAGAACTGCGTCATGGATCATAAAAATGAAATTAAAGCAACGCATTTATCATTAAAAAAATTGCGTAACTAAAGAACAGTTACTAATTTATACCTAGTGCATATAGCAATCATATAAATGGTATTGAATCATAAAAGGAAATATAATGAGCATTGAATCTAATATGAAATTATAATCAAGTCTTAAACTAAGAAAAATTAACGTAATTAAAGACCTGGTAATTATACCTGCTGCAACGTAAAATCATATTGCATATAAAATTGGAAAACGCATCACACCATAAACACTAGTTCAAATCACAACGTATCATACTCAATATACTTGAAACAGGAACTGGTGAAAAATCTCACCTAAAATGTAATAATTAATATTAAAAACAAACTAAAATAAGTGGTCACCGTAGTCAATTGTTAGAAGAAAACAAACTAAAATAAATAACGTTGTCACAGTTGTCAAGGAGCTTAAAACTAATTAAAAGATGAGACAGGCTGTGCGAATCAGTGCAGAGGATTCGCAGTTAAAAACTCAGCAAAATTACATTTATCAATTAACTTGCAGAAGGGACAAAACGCTGAACTTGCCATAATATAAATAAATAAATGGTGTCCATGTCACTGAAAGCCATGCATGGCATTGTTGATCAAGTATAGTTCAAATACGAAGTGTAAATATATGAAAACAGTACCTGCGTTTAAATAGGAAGATCATATGAGGCACTCCCTTAATTTTATTTACTTTGTGAAGAAAATCGGTAACGCTGAAGACTTTGAAATTAATCTACAATACGGAGAAAAGGCGCTGAAATTGATAAGGGAGCGTCAGATAGTAGTGACGACTGGATGGTACGTCGTGCAGTACGGTGAAATCTTGAAGAAATGTGCCAAACTAAAGATGGCGGCATGCTCTTAAACGTTGTGCAGGATGGTGGAAGGCAGGAAAATGCACCGAAAGCTACAGCGCAGCATTATTGACGTTGAAGGAGCGTCGTTGCATACGAAGAAACAATGTAGAAACGTCGGGCTAATGTAAGGCTGCACGCGCTGGATGATCGCACAGTGTGTCAACACGAGCCTCATTTGAATCAAAAGGTGGCGGTTCAACTGCCGAGACGGAGAGGCGAGTGGTAAATTCATAAATATAATGTAGAAATCGACGTAAATCCGTAAAAGTTTAAATCCCAAACGCTTGAATGTAATTAATGATGTTGAATAAAGTAAAGCAGGGTTAGTAGTTTTCATAAGGGTTGGAAGTCTCGTGTGTAACGCTGCATAAAGGAAGCAGGAAATCATGAAACACGGGCAAAATGACATTTGCTTCATGGCAGCGAAACAGTTAAGTAGCAAGTAGAATGAATCACTGCAGACTTATTAATTGCTGCTGTAGATAATTCGAAATAAAGGACTTCGATAGCAGGAAGTGTAGCAGTGACTGGCAGGTCGAGATGAGGACGACCAGTAGAGTGGAATGGTCACTGGGTTTTTTTTTAGCGTGCCAGTATGCTTAAGGACTAGTTCCTTGAGGTTACACAGTCCATTGAAGTTGAAAGTAGCTGTTCACCAAATCGCCGCCAAAATTGTTGTGATGTAAATGAAGATCAGGTCCACGTAGCTTCTTGTAAGAATAGGTATTTATTGAATATAATGGTACAAGGTGGTAATTCATAAATATTAAGATATGAATAAGATAAAACCAAGGTAAACCCCACCAAGAGCTGTCACCTTTCAGCTCAGTCCCAAGCTCCCAACTGACTAGAGCTCAGAACCCAACATTCTAATATGTCATCATGACTAATCACATTCCAAATGAAGACAGCAGTGAATAAGCTGGAAAGCCAAACACAACAGCTGTGTTATATTATATACACACAATTGCATTTAAAGCATGCACATGCCTACAAAATGGCCCAGCCCTTTGACAGAGCAGAAAGGCAGGGAGTGTTTTCTCTCTTTAAACTGCCCTTGGTGTTCGCCTTGGGCTTGCAGCACGCAAGGGTTGGTTGATGTCATTGCTACGGCCCTCTTGAAAAGGGAAATCTGGATGGTAGGATGAATGTTCACTGGCCTTTGAAGGCTGTGCTGGCTCATACAGCCAGTTATGCCCCCCTTTGTTTGTTAGCTTGCTTGCTGAGGTGATCAGATTGATACCAGGACGTTAGGGTCCCCTCCTCCCGCACCCAATGAATGCAAGCAGAGAGTTCTATTAAATGTCATCCTCATCTATTTCTTTCCTTGTTCACCTTAGCCTATTGAGAAGGAGAGAAGGTTGGGTGGTGTGTGGTCTGCATTCTCGCAACCGTTTATCTTCAAACATGCTTAACATACTGGTCAAACAGGTTACACACTTGGTGATTATTTTTTGGTTTGTGATAGGACTCTTCATAATAATTTGTGTTTTTTCATTTTTTTCCTTGCCTCTCAAAGGATGATTATTCTTTCTGACCCACCTCTGTCATCCATGTTACAGTCAATCCCCTCACGCAGAGTGCCCTACAAGTAGTAAGACGTCACAGCCAATTGTCACTTGACTGAAAGGTGGTTTAGAGAATGGTTTCCACCTTTCTGCTAGTGCCCTCAATGTGAGAAGCTCATCCTGAGCCTTTCAGCATTACGCGAGCTGAAATCCTTAACAACACTAAATATAACAATATGCGCTGCTTTCCTAGTTCACTTAGTCAAGAAAGAACTTCAGCAGTACGTTCTGTTAGTTTTGGAGATTTCGAATGCCAGCAGCATTGCACGTTTGTTTCCTTAATAGATGCAGATTACGACTCGGCATGTAAAATGTTTTCTGGAGGTTTATTGACCAATTGTAGTTTCTGCTTGCATGTTGCCTTTTCTTACAGGGTTAGTACAGTCATGAGATATTTGGCCTAGTTAAATGGGTTTTATTACTTTAAGGATTATCTCAAGGATTGTCTTCCAAAGGCATCAGTTAAATGTTTGACGGAGTATGATTTTCAATGTGTTTACGTCTCGTAACCGGCTAGGGCAGAAATGGTTCCACACAAGTCGCTCAGCAGAGTTAATGATTAGAATTTCTTATTATCCACTTGGCGTGCTCTGCTATTTTGTGATGGTCACAAAACAAATTTTGCTTTTCACAATGCCCTAAAAAATGCCAATAATCACAACTGAAACTAAGCACTATAAACCGGGTTTGGCAGGTGCATGTTACATCAATCTCATGGTTATATCTTACTGTAAAGAAAAGGTATACTTCACTTATATTAGAAAAAAAAAAGAAATATTTGATTACTTGAAGTTAACAGTACATTGTTTGCATTTCGTGTTATGAAGATATGCTGTCCATTGAATTTTAGAAGTATATTTTTTTCCCCCCGCATTTGGAACTTGTCCACACATTTTGTCTAACTGCATACAGTACGTGGGATTTCTCATGGCAAAAAGCTTAGTTTAATTAAAATCAGGACTACAATTAACAAAATGTAAATAAGGCATCACAACAGGGTATAGAATATTGATACCTACTACTTTGATGTTGTATGTACCTGCCAAAACCCCTCTAAAACTAAAACCGCTTGAATAAGTTACTCCATCTTCAGGGAGAATAGTCCTGGCATTTTGACTGTTTAATGCACTTGCTTAGACTTGCCAGTTTGGGTTCAATGCCACAAAGTTTTCAGAGATAAGATGAGGAATAGCAGTACTTGTGATTCATAGTCTCTGTTGAACTGTGTGGTGCACTAAATCACACTGGCAATATGGTTGTCATTTTTTACAATACTTGGCATGGATTCCAATGAAGCAGGTATCGTCATACCTGAACATCTACATAACCATGTCATTTTCATGTTTTCTGTCTGCTTAGTAACCCTTTCACTAACTCTCTTCTTGGTTTGCCTTCTGATCTCTCCATTGATGTTACTCTTATTGTTCCTTTGGGCCTCTAATGTTTGGTTGTCTTTAAATCTCCAAAACATGTTTTCGTAATTCCGATCTTGTTTTTTATATTGCTTACTTCCAGTATGATCTCTTACATCTGTTTTGTACTCCTTTTTCATTTTCCATACCTCCAGCCTTTGATTTATTTGTAACCCCAGCCATTAAGTCTTGTTGCCTTACAGTATCATCTCCTGTTAATATTGGCTTTGTGAGACGCTAGGTTTCTGTTGCAGTATCCCCCTTCCCTACCCCCCCCCTTTTTGCCAGGCTCCTGATGCACTGTGACTTGATGTGCCCTGGGTCCCAGCCAATCAGGTTCCCAGGGCCTGTTCTTTCCCCAAAACTGCACCCAATTGGCATCTCTGGCCACAGGTCAGCCCTTGGAAAATGGTACCACAGGTACCCAGGGCACTGTGACCAGGGAAGTCCTCTAAGGGCTGCAGCACTTAGTGCCACCCTTAGAGGCCCTGTATCATTACACTCACACACTGCCTTTGCTTGCTGTGTCTCTTGGTGCAGAACAAAGTGAAGTGTCGACATGGCAACCGTCCCTGTGTGCCATGCCTAAAACCCACTACTCTGGCATAGATCAGTCCCCTCACTAGCTAGGTGCCCTATACCAGTGGTGAGGGTACAGGTGCTTGAGCCCTGTACCCCTACAGTGTCTATGTCTATTCTTAGACATTGTAAGTGCAGTGATGCCATTAAGAGTATTTGGTGCCGGTAGTTTGTCATTACAAACTCCACAGCACCATAATGGCTGCAATGAAAACGGAGAAAATTGGTATCAAACTTCTCAGCACATTAAACCCACACTGATGTCAGTGTGGAATTTAATGAAAAATGCACATAGAGGGCATCTTAGAGATGCCCCCTGAAAAACGACCTACCACTAGTGTCCAGGCTGAGTGGCTGCTTTCAGCTGCTACCACCAGACATGTTTCTGGGCCCCTGGGTCGACAGCTTGCTGCTCTCTGGGGCCTGAAACAATGCACATCTTGGGACGAGGTGCCAAGCTTCTTCCCTCAGGATGGGCAGGGTCCATGAAGGGGAAGCTTCAAAGGCTTGCCGCCTTTGTGAGCTTCCCCAGGACACTTGCTGCTTTCAGCAACAGGTCCCCACTGGTTCTGACCCCCACTTTGGGCAGGGGAACTGATAGGCAAAACAAGTGAGGAACAGAGGTATGCCCATTTCTGCCAACTCCACCCCTCAGGAGGGGGAGGCGAGGTGAAGCACAACTCTCAGTCCCCACCGTCTTGCAGATGGGGGGGGTCAGGGGACTCAACCAACTAGGGAAACGCTGATGCCCCGATACCACTGGAGGATGGCATATTAGGGGGTGTACCCACCCCAGGGAAGGGACTTATTGGTCAACCTTTTTACCTACCTGTAACACCCCTAAATCTAGTATTTTGGGGCACCCCTGAATCTTACTTCCTCAGACCAGAAGAAACTACAAGAAAGGAAGGAGGACCGAACAGCCGTGCCGAAGCTAACAAGTGGAAGACGCCCACTGACTTGGCCCCGGCCCTACCGGTCTGTCTCCACCTCGAACCTGATTCTGTGAAATCCCCAAGTGTCCTGCAGCCAGCAACCTCGAAAACCACAGAGGACCGGCGTGCCTTCACTTCCAAAGACTGCTTCTCCCGTGTACACCGGATTTGTTAAACTGCACCCTCTGGCAGCAGCCAGAGACGCCGAATCCGGCCCACTCTGCACCCACCGAAACCAGCCCGAGAGCAAGTGGAAAAACACCATGTGGAGGTCACCCCGGCGATCCAGACCAGAGATCCCGCGACCCCTGCCCTGCCTCAAGCTGACACCTGCACTCTAAATCCAGAAGGCCCCCCCCCTAACCGCTATCAGGAGCTGGTAAGAACAGATCAGACCCCAAAAGGCACCTCTACACCCGACGCCCCACGGCCTTGTGTGCCCAAACCGACGGTGCCTAACCAACCCTTAACTTCCCAACTTACCTCTCAAAGTGGTGGTCGCACCCAGAAGTCCTTAGTCTCCTTGCCTGAAGTGCTTTTGCAAACTAGAGGTTCTCCATATAAAACAGGGCGCCAGACGTCGAAACAGCACTCTTCAGCTGGTCTCCCCAGTGCCGCTCAGGGTGCACCTTTTGCGCTACTTTGTTTCCCCATTTACCCTGACCTTAACCCTCGGAGCTTTGCTCCCACAACCCAGTGGCCTGCTTGCCAGAAGCCACCAACCGGAGGCTCCAATCCCCTATTGGATAACATTGGGCCTCAACACTCTGCACCCGGCCGCCCTAGTGCCGCTGAGGGTGCAACAACAGTGCATCACTGACCCTGGGGGACCCCTGAGTCTAACCCCAGAACCTTAAATCCCACAGTCTATTACTTACCTGTGAACCGTTAACTTGTTTTTCCTCCATAGGATAACATTGACAATTTTCTTCCAAAAAGTTTTCATGTGGAGTTTTGAAATCTAAAAATATTCTTTAAAAATCGCACAAATAACCAAAACGTAATAACTTACCTGTTTCCAGGAAATGTCCCAGTGCTGAATCTAGGTATCCAGCACTGAGTTAGAAAAGTAACGTGAAAAGTAACTTACCTGTAATTTACTGAAAAAGCCTATTCATTTCAATGTACTGTATTTGCTAAGTGTTGCAGACCTACTGCATCCCCTGTAAATCAAACAAAGTACAATTGCTATTGCATTTTCAACCTGTTCTATAGCCATTAACTTATTACTGAAACTTATTTAATGCTTACCTGTGCCAGGCTTGCTTGGTTCTAAAAATAAAACAAAAGTATATTTTTTCATACAAACCTAATTGGCCTAGAGTTCAGTTATTGAGTGTGTGAATTCATTTGCTGACTGAGTGTGCACATCAAATGCCTAACACTGTCCTCTGATACTGCCTTACTGCTCGACCACTCTACCACAATTAGAGAGTAAGGTTCTATCCAACTTTAACCTCTGCCTACTTCTGAGGTCACCTGGACCCTAAGCACACTATGCCTCATTTTGGTGTAGTATATATAGAGCTAGTTTCTTACAGGTCTCTAAAAGCACACTTTGTCATAGGTGTCTAAGACACTGAAGGAATAACTTTGCATATGGATGTGCTCCTCGTGAACGGGCATAATGCTGTCTCTCACATGAAGTTACCCTATGGCTGAAGATAGCTGAACTATGTAGTGGGAGGAAGACAAAAGTGAATAAAACAGACCAATCTATATAGAAGGCTAGTTTAAAGCAGCTGTAGTTTTTCCCCCACATATATTAATAAAATTGAAAGGCCTTGGCTATTGCCCAACCTTAAACGCCTTCTGATAAACGTGAAGCACATCTAATTTACACATGTAGTCCGAAAAGAAGTTGGTAGGCATCGAACGGACACTATTCAACTTTCAAGGGAGGTCCAATGTCATGGCACAAGGGCCAACCTTCAAAAGGCCCATTAAGAAATCTTCACAGTGATGTTGTAAAAAGAACTAGGAAGGATGTCTGAGCACAATGAGCGATAACAGAAAACTGTACTTTAAGATAAAAGGTGAAGACCAAAAATCAGTCTGCTGTATGAAAAGGCGCAAATACCCAACTAAGATGCACCCCGACATTGTAATGAAGCCACTGCTCCCTGTAGCTGTGTACTGCAGCAGAACCATCTATCTGATTAACCCTGTTTGGGTTTCTGGAGTAGCGTGCTACAAGCTGAAAAGCGCTTCAGCACCCCATCAGGGGTAGAACGCACTATATAAATGCACACCCTTCCCTCCTCTATCCCTCCACGATCCTTTTCAATCCAAATAACAGACTAACATGTCCACCACTCAAATTAATTTCATATTTCCCTACACTAATTCACTACTAATCCTTTTTGGGTTCCGGAGTAGCGTGCTAATCGCCAAAAAAGTACTTGGCGCCTCGTCAGCAGTAGTACGCGCTATATAAATGCAATTACACTTACATATGCCAAGTTAGAAGACTTTCCATTGTATCCTACCAGATGTTCACTCCGTAGATTTAGTCAAAGGGCAGCTCTCAACACCCAATCAGACAATAGTCCTCACAACTCTGTTAGGTTCCAGCACCCTGAAATAAACAAAGCAGCAGCATCCTGTTCACAGACAGCAACTCTTTAACGAAACCAGGGAGAAGCATATTGTACTCAATTAAACAGAAGGGTTTATACTCAATCAGGTGGTATGCCCATGTGACTCAATATGCAACAACCTATGTACTTCGTTTGGCAAAAGAATTTGGAACCTGTCTGGAGGCAGTCCCTCTGGCCTTGTCCAGCTCAGATGTGCAGTGTGATAACCTGTTCCATTCAGAACTAGCAACAAACAAAGACAGAAGGAAAGTTTGAATTGATCTTAGCCACTAGCTATCGTTTGGGCCACATTACAGTCATTAGTTTTCCCCATGATGCCTCATTACGTAGAGACCAGTCATATACAAATCTCTATTGGTCAGGCGGTCAGGCTACAGCTTCTCTTAAGAAAAACTAGTCAGTTTAGCAAATTCCCAGACTGGCCTAGATTACTCCATATGGGTTTTCATTAGATCCACAGTCTTCTACAATATCCCTATGGCACATTATGAATTCTGTTTTATGACACAGAAAATGTTGTATTTGAATTGAAGGAATGATATTGTTCTTCATGCACTGATATCCCTTCCCATTTTCCTTTGTGGATGTTCCCAGTTCTTGAATTGTTGCAGAAGAGTCAGTAGCCTCCAAGATGCCTTCTATAGCTAGAAGGGTAAGGACTATTAAGTAAATTGCAAAGTATGTATCTGTAGGAATGATTCCTACCTCATTTTGTCTGTCATTTGCATTCTTCATGAGGCAGCCCCTGAGAAATTCTTGCTCACAATTTAGTGCTGGGTTTCTGTAGACGTGAGCTTGACTCGACTGTGAAGGCTTTATCTGAATTCCCAGTCTTTATAATGTGTGTGTGAATGGGTAAGATTTCTTGTCCGGATTATTGCAGAAGAATTTTGAGGTACAATGTCCATGGCGATCAGATGAAGGGGAGCATATCTGTGTTTCAAAGAGTCTTACAATGGAGCTTCCAAAGGAAAAAAAAAAGTCATTTGTGACAATGTTCATAGGATCATTGTTGTGTTGGTGTCAATCTGCACTGTCTAGAGTGCCGCTTCTGTTTCCCAAACTGGGTCTTGACCCACTTATGGATCAAGAGCTGATGTTTGGTGGGTTGCAAATGTCAAGCAATAAAGATGCCTTTAAATTCTGTATTTGTCTGGTCATATTTGTGGTGCTTCAACAAGAGGTCAAATGTCAGGTTATGTCATCTGCTGCTCAATGGCCAAACAGTCGCTGGTCATTCTCGTTTTCTTACTAGTCAGCAGCAGCTTTCCATGTCATCAGGTTGCACTTCCTCTCTTTCTTCAGCTTTGGCTGTTCTGTGGAGCTTGGACCAAGTACCCTTTCCAGTTGGAGGTCAGTGGCTGGGGGTCAGTGTCCTTTCACTGGCCACACACTTCCCAGGTAAAAACAAAATCTATTACCCGCATTTTATTTAAGTGCATGTGTTCCGTTTGTGCTCCTTATCACCTTACCCATCCCGCTGTTGTTTAACACACTCCCGTTATTTACCACCCTCCTCCTGCTGATCGTTCTATAAAAAAATTAAATTATGCTATTCTACATGGCACTTTACACAAGCACCAGTTGCATTACAGACCAACACATTCAAAGGCACGGAGAGACTAAGTGATTTGTCCAGAAACAATCTATGTTGTGCCTCCCGCCGAGACTCGAACCTTATTCCCTGGCTTCAAGGCCAGCCACTCTATCCTTTACGCCACATCCTATCCCCTCGAGCTCAGCATATAAGATGGGTGGGACTCCTTTGGAAGGCAAAATTATAATGTATTCCCATTATGCGTTCCAAAGCAGCGCCGGTCTCTTTTCCCCATGTGAATGAATTGCATCCGGTCGTGTGAGGAGGCCGATGGAGAGAGAAAAGCCCATTCTGAATTCCATGACGTCACACGCTGCTCAGCAATTCTAGAAGTGCGACTACGCTTTTCCGACAATGTACCACAACCCTGAACTGCAACGTCTATTTTCCGGTTCCGAGGCAGGACCACAGATCTTCCAATACTCTTCTATGCTAAATTCTGACGCCTCTGCTGTTCTCCAATTGGTTCCGAGTCATACCTGTTAATGCTTGCAACTCTGGCTTTCCACTACCTGCACCAACACTCAATTCCACTATTCATATTCAACCTCATTCCGACACACTTTGGCCCTTGTACTCTTGTTCAGTTCAGGACTGTCAGTGAACTAAGATGAGACCATTGAATGTTAAAAATAAATCTGAGAACAACAACAAAGTTTCCCTAAGGCTGTATGTGACGGCACCCTCTACTAGCTGAACAAGCATTGGCATAGCTAATAGGTCTCGCTTTTGGGACCTTCTAAGTATTTAGTTATGCAGCACAATATTCTTGGTGCAACAACAACTGTTGCATGGCTAAACACTTAAAAGGTCCCAAAGGCGAGACCTATTGGCTATGCCAATGCTTGTTTTCTTTGTAACCAAGGTTGTGTAGATACTGCATTTATTGTTTCACCAAAACACGGCCTACCACTCGCCAATGGCTTTCCTACCCTTCTTCCTCGTGTTACTTGACTTCCCCCAGCCCAAGCTGTTTTCAATGGGTGAGATCCTGTGCCTAAGGCCCTCATTAACCATGCATGGTAGCACAGTCTGCCAACAGCCCCACTCAATACACAGAGCCCTCACTGTTAGCAAACACCCCTCCCCTTCGTCTCTCAGCCCCTACAGAGGCCCCGCGGAAACTGCAAGTTGGCACAGGCGTGGCTGGAGGTGAGAACCCCATTTCTTTTTTTTTGCTTTGCTTTTAGTTTATTAGCTGTGCTTTTTATTCTGATTTTAAGAATCTGTGCCTTTATTTTGTTGTCCCCAACTTCCTCCACCACCCCATCATGTCCTTTTGTGCCTCCATGCAACAATTCGCTTGCTCCCTCCCTCCCGTCCTCCACCCCCCGTTGTTGATTGCTCCTACCCTCACTCCCTCACTCTCTCCCGCTGTCCGTGGTCTTGTTTTATATGTGGCTCTATATTGTTTCTTTTTGTGCTTTCTTTCAACGCAGAAGGTGCAACACAGACCACAAACAAGAGATTCCCTTATTTGCACACAGAGATACTCGATTTTAGCAGATAATGATTTTGACAACATGATCGATTTACGTAGGATAGACCTCGCAATGATGAAAGCTGCATTTTCTCGTAGAAATCAAACCATCCACTTGCAGGACATGCATAGACTTCTGACGAGAACACATTATGAAGCGACTCGGCCCGAAGTACAGCCAAGGTGGTTGAGCACATGTGTTGAGATGGTCCCAATACAGCTAGCGAGCCTGGTATGGCGTATCCATATATTAGAGTTGCAGGCCTGACATGTTTGGCTCCATTTCTACCCACTTTTCTGAGTTACCGGCCTGACATGCCACTGACCATCCTCCAGTGCGACCCACCTAATAGAGTTATTACATTTAACGGACAATGGCCCAACCATACCACTTGTGATCTGAGATGGACTCTGCCCTGAGCACGCCTATCTTTCAGAGGCAGAACCAAACATCTGATTTACTGTATAATCGCTCTACCTGCCTTTCAGAGGCAGAAGTGTCACATGAGACAGACTGCCATTAGCGACACCAACATGGCATGTGACTGACACTGCCCAAGCCCATTCTGCCTTTTAAAGCCACTGCTGTAGCCTCCATCACCTCTCAGAGACACTGGCTTAACCAATTATTGCCCCAGACCCCTCGTATATAATAGAATGTCATCACTACCTGCCTTTCAGTGGCAACGTTCAGATTGGTGGCGGACACTGTACTAACCCTACCCACCTTTCAGAGACATAACTGAATATTTAACTGAATGAGCCATGTTAATTAGGAGACATTACAAGGGGAATTTAGCATTTATTCAGTAAATGTACCTTTTGCTGACGCAGATTTGGCATAGGCAATCTGAATATTTTAGTAAAACAAAAAAATAGTTTCATGCACAAACGGTTAGAAAGTAACAACAAGCATTAGCATAGCCAATAGCTCTCGCCTTTGGGACCTTATAAGTTTTTAGTTATGCAGCATAATATCCTTACTGCAACAATATTAACTGTTGCATGGCTAAATACTTATAAGGCCCCAAAGGCGAGACCTATTGGCTATGCCAATGCTTGTTACAAATGCACTCGGTCAATCATTTTTGCACTCCTGCATCCATTTATCGATTCTTGCATTCACCCATTCCTCAATCTACAATTTAAAAAAATGCACAAACCAAAAACATTTGCAAAATAATTAAAAGAATAAAAGTCGACTGCAGTGTCAAAGCCAAAAGGAAGCACATTTTTGAACTATTCTTTTTGTCTTTGCTTTTAGTCAATGGAGTGTGGCATCAGCAATATGTAAAACTGCCAATGCGGTCTGTGTGTTTAAGACAAAAGGTGCAAAGGCGGGGGTCTGCATAGTATCGTAGGCATAAGGATGCGTGATCACGGGATGTGGGTGCAGGTTTTTTTTTTAAATTAGCAATCACAACTGACGGACATCTGTCGGCTCAGCAAATTAAAAAAATATATAATAATTGTTTTTTAATTGGGCTTGCTCGAAAGCACATTTTAACATGCGGAGTAGCACCAACTTTAAATAAAAATAAAAAAAACGTAAAGGACTGTAAGGGAGAGGAACAGCTGGAAGTGGGTGTGTGAACAGCTCAGTGCAGGACCATCCAACACACCAACTAGCACTGCTTTCCTGCCCATTCTCGCCTTACTGCGCCACAGCACAAGAAGAACTGCATCATGCATTTCCTTACAGGACGCCAGAAAGAAAAGCCAGCCACCCCTAGCAGATGCACACTTTTTAAGTGTGATTTCACGGGCATCAGATGCTACACTTGGCCAGTGGTCATGCTCAGCAGTATTCAGTTTTGAGTCCAATATGATTCACCCAAAGCAGGAACCTGTAGTGAGCCTAATACTACAACGCAGGTATACGATCCAAAAGGGATCAACTGAGCCAGAGCATACTGCCATGGTGCAACAGAGGGGGGGCACAGTGTGATGGCATCAATGGCAAACATTCATCCAGGACACAGTGAAACATTTTGCTTTAAGATTCATTCAAAAGTGAAGTTATAAACAAAGGACAAAGCAATTCAGGGCAACGTGTTCCTTTGTTTCAAAAAATGGACGAGGTGGTGTTTGGGAAGACAGCATACATTCTTACTTGTGAAAATGGACCATCATTATGAGGATCGCCTCAGACTGAATCAGGAAAACTGGTAGCCCCAACTGCTAATGCAGGCTCCATTAGTAGTATCTGCGAAATGAACTGGCTTATAAATTAGGCTTCCTGCCTTTATTGATTTTTACAAATTAATACAGACAGAAAACCATGTATGGCTCTGCATTTATTTTAAATACGGATAAAGTGGGAAAATGGGCCTTTTGGGGGTGATGCTCAATCCAGTCAATCACGACTCCTTGGCTGATAACTGTGCTCGCTGTCAGACTGAGAGGTAGCAAAACAGAGGTTATCATCTCTGCAGGTGGCTACAGGTATTTGTACTAGAAAGCTCATGTATTCCCGTGAGCATTGATGTATCTCATACAGCGGTGCTTAAAGACCAAAAACCAATAAGGCATTAAGTTATGCGAGTACATTTGTAGGTTAGATACATGAGGAAATACGCTAGATACAGCTTTTTCACAAAAGCGAAAATAAAACTGACAAGCAGATAAAATGTGCTTGAAAATAAATAAGGATAAATTCACAGTGACATGACAAAAATACAACAATATCCGGTAAGCCCAGCTTATATTTTAGACATAATGGGTTATTGTTTAGCAGAGGTGGGGGGGGGCCGACTGAAACTAAACCATGCACTGCCATGTTAAACTGAATCACCTGAAGCTTGTACTGTAATTCACGAGGTCTACACAGAATGAGATTTCGTGACCTGGTAAATGCAAAACTGGAAAGAGGCTGGAATCAAAGTAAGATGGGGATAGTGTGTAAAAAGTGAACTTTCGCCCCCGAAAATTGTGAAACTGTAAAACTCTTATCCGCACAAGAGACGACAACAAACAATGCCACTGAATCAAGGACCGACAGCTCCCGAGCACCTTCCATCGCATCAAAGACGGATCAGAAAGTGGCAGATATCCCCTGGGGCTCTGTCAAAGTAATGGATGTACGGAGGGCGTGGCGAGGCTCTGCAGCAGAGATTACAGCTGGCATATGAACATCGACTTCTCATAGGTGGCTGTCACTTTAAAGAACAAGCCCGGGAGTGGTGCGTTCGTGCGCACAGTATTCTCTTTTTCAAAGCACATACTCGTGTTTGTGGTGCACCGCTGCACACTCCCGCAAGGTGTATGCCGCTACAAGCACGAGTATGTGCTTCAAAAAAGAGCTGAACGACGGCTAAAGGTCCTCCTACGCAGTGCATGCGTGCTGCGTAGGCGAGACCTAAAAAATGCAGTGGCACGTGTTGCCGTGCAGTGGGAGGCACTTGCAATGCTGGACTGCTCACCTTTCCGTTGCTATATTTATGTATTAAACTGGTAATAAAGTGAAAACAATGCCCAGTGTTACCAAGTTTAACAAGCATTTGCAATGCAATAGGTCTCGCATTTACGCAAGTTTGAGCTATTGGCATTGTAAATAACAATGCCTTTTATTTATGTTTTACAAACAGACACAAAAATAAAAGGCATTGTCATTTATAATGCCAATAGCTCAAACTCGCGTAATTACGAGACCTATTTCATTGCAAATGCTTGTTATTTTATTCGTCCTTCACCAGCAGGATTTACCTTTAATAAGGAGAGGGGTAGAAAGTCTTTCCTCTAATGGCCCCTTCTCCATCAGGCCGTCGGCGGAAGCTTTCCATCGATTGAGCCTACAGCGGCTCCGTCAACGGAAGCTGATAGTCTACCCAAGTCTAAATAAGGTGGAAGGGGCAAGGCTTTGGGGGACAGGGTATTCCGCCACATCTGTGACAGAGTACGCTGTCTGCACAATTGTAAATCAGCACCTTAGTAATAAGTTTGTTTCTCTGCAAAGCGTTATGCCTATTCATCCTTTCATTCTTCCAGTGCTGATATCAAGACTACTGAATTAAATAAAAGAGAGCTTTTTTAACACAATATACACCTGTTGTGATGTGTAGTGTGTCTGTAATATTGCAATGGGTTGCATTACAACAGTTACAGGTGACTCACAGAGCGGTGCAAAGTAAAACTATCAGGGGAGAGGATGTGGTCCGTCGGCTAGACTGCCAACTTTGGTGCTGGAAACAAGGGTTCCAGCCTCGGGGTTGCGTCCACATCCTGCGATTCTGGGCAAAACACTTAATCTCCCTGTGCCAGTGTAAATACGGTGCTCGTGTAAAGCGCTCCGATACCTTTGGGTCGAGTTCGCGCTATATAAATATGCAAAAAAACAAAAGGCCTAGATTGCTTGGTGGGTCGATGATTTTTTCGGAATAGCATTTAAAACGGCTTCCATACAGCGCTACACACATCTTTGCGGACCCTTCTGCCCACTGCTGCCTACTGCCTTTGCCTGCGTTTTCAGAACTGCAATGAAAGCACAGGCAAAGAAAAAAGTGTTGGCAGCCATCTTGGAGTGTTATTTTGTTTTACTTCGAGAGACCAGTTGCATTGTGTGTAGAGCGGAAGAGACAAGGTCATCAGCAATGGCTGTTGGCAAACTGTTGTCTGCTAAAGTGTAATCCATATTCTGACGGAATCAGTCAGATAAAAACTCTGTTTTTAACTATTGTACTTCTACATTTTCTAAAAACTGCTTCAAAATGTTCTACTTCTACCTCAACATCATGAAATCCGTGATTAATAGAGAAAGGTAGTTAAAACAATGATCGTCCTCTACAACTTTCACAGGGCCCTAACTATCAAGTTCATCCAAAAATTGATTGAACGATTCCATCAAACTCATGTTAAAAACAATAAAAAGCGAAAGATTCGAGGGTGATAGTAAACATGGAATTTGATATTACACGAGTTTGATAACCTCTGAGAAACACTGAGGTTTTCAAGGGTTGTATAGATAGTAGCAAACAAGCAACGCTTTCATTATCACCCATCTGACCTCAATGGCCCGTCTGGAACAGCGTATTCAGGGTCTCCATTAGGTAGACGCAGGGGAACTGACCACCGCTGAATAGTCATGAGCAAAGAGATTTCCCGCTTATCCCTCAGTTCTTCTTCAAGGTGGGCATGACCTATTGCAGAGGTGTACCAACCAGGTAGAGTGGGTGAGGAGGAATTTGGTGTTTACAAATAAAAGACCAAACCAACACTGTCATTGTGGAGCCCACGCAAGGCTTTGTTACATTTATATCAGACTTATATTATACCTCTACAACATCCTACACAATACATTTTGCACCAAAAACAGTTTTGTCATTAGTAGGTGATGGTCAGAGACCTCAAAACCATCTACTACATTTGGGTAAAAGTGGCAATGATTAAACAAACCAGCAGAAATGAAATATGAATTAGCATGTAAGGAGTGAAAAAAAAGATATGCCAAGATTAAACATCAGCTATTTTTGCATAGAGTACTCGTTCCACAAGTTCACACTTGCACTGAATGTCCAAAGTAAGAACTCTCTGTAACGCCCCAGGACCCGACCGAAGTTTTGCACAGTTCTGGTTCACCACATTAATTATTAATCCCATAGGGCAAGCTTCATTAGTCAACACTCATTTTTGCATACACTGCAAATCCATTATTAGAAGCAAGGGGTGATAGAGCAACTCGGTTTTAATAGAGGCTTGAAGTCAGGACCCAGTTCTTGTTGAACGAGGAGCATAGTTCGAGATAACTAAGGAATCTGTGGATGTGACAGATTCTCTTTTGACCCTACTACAGTAGTTAGTACTGTCGCAGAAAGAATCGTCAACTGGAAGCAGAGGACGTTTTGAGGATGAACAGGTAATAAGGAGCAAGAGGTTTGTGTAGATGGACGACTGGGGAAGAGCTTGGCAGAGCAGTGAGAAGAGGGGGAAGAAAGTAGGTACCAGAGGAATACGTTTGTGTTTTGTGAGGCAGAAAAGAGGGGTTTTAGCAGACGTCCAGGGAGGCAAGAGGTAAAGTTTTCATACCATTTTCCACACCTTCACCCCTTTCATTGCCAACAAATCATCTCTTCATTGGCAATTGAATTGTGTGTATGCTGTGGTGTACAATGCTTCAGTGGTGTGTTAAACCAAATCAATCACTTGAGTTCAGTCTCATAAGCGCAATGCTAAAACACATTTTCCCCCTCTTTCACCTACTCTAGAAGTGTAAGGATAAGAAAGACATTTTAGGCAGTAGTTTTCTTGTTAAGGTAGACAGTAGGATGCTGTAACATACCACTCTCAGAGCTACATTGATACCCACTCTAAATCAGTTCCCTGGGTTATGGGGTTTGGCGAACTTTAGGGTTTTAGATCGGTGGAACCCCACTTTCAAAGACTGATGCGGGTCCCTGGACTAAAGTACAGAATCTTTACTATCGCCAAACTAACCAAAAACTATTCATACCCCCAAGGGGGAAAACTCTACAATGCCTTCACCACTGCATTTCATGGTGGGGTAAAAAAAGTGCATATATCCACTTCCACCATTAGCACAACCTTACTGTCGTTAGAGGCTCATCACTTTCATAAACAGAAAGCTGAACCACCCAGGTAATTATTTTTGTTAATGTAGCAAGGTGTTTCCCTTTTCAATCTGTTTATGTAGCGTTTTCTCCTCACATCCCCAATAATTTTTAAGGCTGGCTTGTAATTGCGACAGCAGCAACCATCAATACAGCTCTGAAGATGATCACTGGGCCACACACAATTACATTCCCCAAACTACTCATTACCTTAATCATGGAGGAGTTATCTCCGCCTGCGCGAATGACGAGCCGTGCAGATGGGGATAGATGGATTCTGCGCAGTCATTTTAAAGGCAAGCATTGCACAAAGCAAAATAAATTCAGTGGAGCATATCACCCTACAATAGGAGTGAAGGTATCACCGCCGCCGGCCCGATTCGGCGCGAAAACCGGAAGTCAGGCAGCGTCATGCCTGTCATGGGGCGGGACTTCCGCCTTCCGCGGGAAGCCCGCGCGCACGGAGTGGCTGTCCGAGAGGAGAAGTGGTGACGCGGGGCTCCCATGCCTGAGGGAGAGCCCCGCGGTGGCGGTGGCGGTGGCGGCAGAAGTAATGAGAAGCCCTGGGTCGGAAGTGGCAGCAGAGGCCGCCGATGCAAGTGCGGGGCTCCCATGAGTGAGGGAAGCCCCGCGTGTTCCAGGTCATGTGAGGCGGAGATTAGACCAGGGGAGTCCTGAGACGGAGCCTGTAGCAGCCACAAAAGAGCCCGGTGAGTGGGGCTCAGTTGTAACGTGGGGGCTGGTGTGTGTGTTTGTTGTTCAACGATCTAGTACGCGTTCACTGGCTGGGGGTGGCTGTTTGGTGGCGCAGTTACTGCATGCAGCTGGCTTGCGTGGACGGAAGGGGGACTGGAGATGTGCACACGTGCGAGTTGGTGTACGTGCGCGTACACCAACTCAAATCCGCCAAAAGCCTGCGCGTGCACATCTCCTGTCCCACTTCCGAGGCAAGTCAGCAACAATAGATCTCGCCGAAAGCAGCGCTTCGCGCTGCGTTCGCAGGCGAGACCTAAAAATGACAAAATAATAAAGTAATACTGTTACAAAATGTGGAGCATTGTGCTGCATAATTTGACTTTTCTAACCACATATTTTGGCCCTCTCCTGACACAATTCCAGTGGCCTGAACAATACCGTATCTCATAAGTTAGCATAGACGAAACCTTTTTACTTTGCCAATGCAAGTTTTAACTTGGGGACTGGTATTAACTCCTCTCACTTTGCAGTCAGAAAAAGAAAATGAATTGAATGATGTGACAATGTCGCTGGAGTATGAAAGGAAAGGCTATAAGATGTCATTTTTTTCGTAACAACAAAATGTGAAGATCTGTAAGTGAACTGTACACATTAAGTAGTTAGGAAGGAAAAAATTAAGCACTTTATTTGTAATTAATTAGTGTAATGGAAACAAAGATTTGAATAGGATCAGAACCAATCAAGACACTTTACTTTGCGATGCACTAATAAAAAATTCACTGAAACTAGATTTCCACGCAGTATCAATTCTGTGCAATGAAGGTTGATCAGTAAAACTGTGTCTGTGCAAATGTAGTGACAATTTCAATGGAAAATGCGCAGTCTATAAATGACAAAGCACTACCACACAATGTTTTAGTGAAATAAAAAGAAATCCATTTACTACTATAACTATATGTAAGAAAGTGGCTCTGTATATACTGTTCCCAAATAGGTACAGTGTGCACAGAGTCCACAGAGGTTTGGCAGAGGCTAAAGTTAGATATAACCTTACTCTCTAAAGTGGTAGCTTGGTCAAGCAGTAAGGCAGTATCAGAGGACAGTGTAAAGCAGTTGTTGTACACAGTCAGCAAATGGTCTCACACACTCAAGAACTGAACTCTAGGCCAATGGTTTTGTATCAAAATATATGGTTTTATTTTAGAACCAACAATAGGTATCAAAATATATTTTCTCAGAATGAGATGCTTTAGATAAATACTTTAAATAGGCAAAAGACTTGAATGCAATAGATACAGTTGTGATTTTTAAGGAATATTATTGTATTTTAAAAGTTGACACTTTCACATAGAATCACCAATGTTATCCTATGGGAGGAAATTCAATTAGCAGGTAAGTAGGGTTATCGTTACTTTTTCCAGCACTGGTGCATCTCCTGTACACAGTTGAAAGAAAGTGTTTTTGTTATACAGGCGATTTTTTACGAATATTTGTAAGTTTGCAAAATCGACACTTGGAAGAATTTCTGGCAAAAACCAGGCAATGTTATCCTATGGAGGAAAATCAAGTTAGCGATAAGTACGGTTGTAATTACTTTGCAGGGTCAGTGCTGGGCACCAAGATCCAGCACTGGGATCTCTCCTGATAGCAGGTGAGTACATTCGTTTTCGTTATTCGGCTGATTTTAGATGAATATTTTATAGTTGCAAAACTCAACACTTAGAAGAATTTCCAAGTGAAACCAGTCAATGTTACCCTATGGAAGAAAAGTGAGTTATTGGATTTTGGGTAAGTACTCGACTGGCAGAGTTAAGGTTCTGGGCATAGACTCGGGGGTCTCCCAGGGTCAGGTAGATACAGTTGTTACATCCTCAGCGGCACAGGGGCAGCCGGGTGCAGAGTGAGTTAGGCCCAATGTTATTCTATGGGAGGCAGGGGGACCTTGGTTGGTGGCTGCTGGCTAGCAGGCCACGCGGCTGTTGGAGCTGGGCTCCTGGTCACTTACTCAGGGCACGTGGGGAAGCAGATTAGAGTAGAGGTTGCAATGCCAGGGGCACTCGGGCGGCTGGGTGCAGGGTGCTTTTGAGCCGTCTGGCGCTCAATGGATTTCAATGGAGAAGCCCAGTGACGAACAAAGGCTGCAAGCTCGGAGAAAAAGATTCTTCAGGTGCGACCACCACTTCGAGAGGTAAGTTGGGTAGTTGGAGGATAGGTAGGCACCAAGAGTTGGGCACAGGGGGCCGCAAGTTGCAGGGATGCCTTTTGGTGTCGGGAAATCTTACCCTCTGCTAATCGTGGTTGGAGGGGTCCCTGGTTCTGAGGCTGCAGGCTTTGTCAGGAGCGTCAAGGTGGGTCCTTGGGTGCTGGATTCAGGGTCACAGTCGCCAGGGGAACGTCCTTGTGGTCTTTGTTCACTCCGGCACAGGCCAGGCTTGGAGGGTGCAGAGTCTGCAGGAGTCGCGGTTCCTGGCTGATGCCAGGGGCTTGTTACTTGCTTTGAGCAGTACCACTGCTCGTGGGAGTCCCAGTTAGAGTCACAAGGCAGTTAGGTCCTCCGGGGTTTTGGAGGTTGCTGACCACTGGAGACGCCGGGGTTTAGCAGGAGCAGGTTCGAGGGTCGACAGGCAGGGAGGGCTGGGGCTAAATCTGTTGGTGTCTTCCTCTTGTAAGTAGCTGCACGACAGGTCTTCTTGTTTCTTTATCTTCTTGCTTGTTTCGGAATCTGGATCTGAGGAAGAAAGGTTCAGGGTGCCCCTAAATACTAAATTTAGGAGCGTTAGAGGTAGGTAAAGGGCAGGGACCAATGGGTCCCTTCCCTGGGGTGGGTACACCCCCTATCCTGCCACTCTCCTGTGGGAGGGGGGCAGTAGCCTGGTCCTGATTGGTCAGGGCTCCCCATCTTCAAGATGGCGAGAGCCCGGAGATGTGCTTCACCTCGCCTCCCCCACCTGAGGGGTGGGGTTGGCAGAGGCTGGCACAGCCGCTTTCCTTCCTTGGGGTTTCCGGCCAGTCTTCCCGCCAGAGCGGGGGTCAGAACCGGTAGGGGCCAGTTGCTGAGTGCAGCAAGTGGCCTGGAGAAGCTGACAAAGGCGGCATGCCTTTGAAGCTTCCCCTGCCCATCCTGGGGGAGGAGACGTAGCACCTCGTTCAGGATGTGCATTGTTGCAGGCCCCGGAGAGCGTATGGCTCTCTACCCAGGGGTCCAGCAACATGTCTGCTGTGTGGCAGCCTAGGCCGCCCCTCAGACAAGACGTGGATTGTAGGTTAGGTTCAGGGGGCATCTCTAAGATGCCCTTTGTCGTGCATTGTACATTAAATCACACACTGGCATCAGTGCAGGTTTAATGTGCTGAGAAGTGTGATACCAAAACTTCTCAGTCTTCAGTGTTGCCATCATGGTGCTGTGGAGTTTGTGTTGATGACCTCCCAGCACCATATACTCTTAATGGCAGCACTGCACTTACAGTGCCCAGGAATGGACCTGGGTACTGTAGGGGCACAGGGCTCATGCATCTGTACCCACACCACTGGCATAGGGCACCCATATAGAGGGGTGACTGAGGTATGCCAGGGCAGTGTGTGTTGTGGGCATGGCACACAGAGATGTGTGCCATGTCGACTCTGTTTTGTTCTGCACCCAGACACTCAGCCTGCAAGGGCAGTGTGTGTGTGTCAGGGTACAGGGCCTTTAAGGTGGCACAATAAGTGCTGCAGCCCTTAGGGGCCTTTTCTGGTCACAAGGCCCTGGGTACCTAGTGTACCATTTACCAGGGGCTGACATGTGGCCAGAGATGCCAATTGGGTTTAGGCTTCAACACAGTTTTAGGGAAGGAACATAGGCCCTGGGTACCTGATTGGCAGGAGTCCAGGGTACACTCAGTCAAAGTACATCAGCAATTCAGCAAAAGGTGGAGGCATACCATGCAATTAAGAGGGCACTTTCTCACAATATACCACTCACCAAAGCTTTTAGTCAACTATGGGGCCTGCTTATCAGACTGATATGGGCGGGACACAGGTCAAGAGTCTCCTTGGACACTCAGACACTTCCGTATAACCGAGGTGGGTTTGCAGTCCCTGATCCCCAACTATATTTTTTAGTAGCCCAGGCAAAATTTGCCCATCATTGGTTCCACCCGGATGGCCGGATACCCTATATGAAACCTGAATGTGAACTAGGGGCCCCCATGCTGCTAGAAGCACTGCTCCCAAAAGGAGTGCCACTAGATCCTCACGACATCCAGCCTGTTTCTACTACATGCTGAGCGTGGCGCAAACTTATGTTGGGTGATGACCCACGAATTTCCCTGGCTATTCCCCTATCCAATAACCCATTCCTCCCACTTACCTCTGAAAAGGTAGTTCAACACACACTCACCAAACTGGGCCTGGACACCCATGACTCCTTATTCCCCGAGGGCCCAGCGCACACCCTAAAAGAACTGTCTACGTGACCTGGGATGACATATGGACAATTTCATAGTAGCCAGACTCCTGGGTACACTTCGTTCCACTATAACCTCCTTTCCATCCTCACCGACAGACTTCACCCCACTAACTCTGCTTATTTCCGACAAGGAGGGTACAGATCTAGTTACAAAGCTGTACAAGGCTTGTATAGCGATTCGATAGGGCAGGACAGAGGGGTCGGACAGCGCTGGCAGGACGACTTGGGACACACATTGACTGATCAAGAATGGACTTTTTGTCTTGGCAAAATACAGATGGTCTCTCCCAATCATAGACACAAACTTGTTCATTTCAAATTCATACACAGGATCAATCAATCAATAAATACATTTATAGAGCGCGCTACTCACCCGTGAGGGACTCAAGGCGCTGAAGGGAGGGGGGGTGCTGCTACTGCTCCTAGTGGAGAAGTGTGGCTCAGGGGTTAGAGGCGGCAGACCCGGAAGCTGAGATCGGTCCTGGACCAGGGTTCAATTCCCCCCCCTCGGCGGGTCTTGGGCTAAAATTCCACGGACTCGATAATTCTCGCCCCGGTGCCTCCTCGACTCACGGGTTCACACACTGCGACTCTGGGCAATAGCTTGCTTGATCTCCACAACGGCCCCTCGCGGCGGGATGCCTGACTTTCACCTTGTGGATACCCTGCTATCTCACAGGGGAATACCAGGACGGGTTCCCTAAGCAAGCGCCGGGAAACCCACAGCGGGTAGCTGTGCGCTATATAAGCTCAACTACATTTACACACATTACTGCTCGAATAGCCAGGTCTTGAGGTGTTTCCTGAAGGTGAGATGGTCCTGGGTCAGTCGTAGGTGTGCGGGGAGGGAGTTCCATGTCTTGGCTGCCAGGTAGGAGAACGATCTTCCTCCGGTGGTGGTTCTGCGAATCCGTGGGACGGCAGCGAGGGCGAAGCTGGCGGAGCGGAGCTGGCGGGGAGTGTAGAATGAGAGGCGGTTGTTGAGGTATTCGGGGCCCATGTCGTGGAGCGCTTTGTGTGCGTGGGTGAGGAGCCTGAACATGATCCTCTTGCTGACGGGGAGCCAGTGCAGGTTTCTCAGGTGGGCGGATATGTGGCTGCGGCAAGGGATGTCGAGGATGAGTCGTGCGGAGGCGTTCTGTATGTGTTGAAGTCGTTTCTGAAGTTTGGCTGTGGTTCCTGCGTATAGGGCTTTCCCGTAGTCCAGTCGGCTGGTGACGAGGGCCTGGGTGACTGTCTTTCTGGTTTCGGTGGGGATCCACCGGAAGATTTTTCGGAGCATGCGCAGGGTGTTGAAGCATGAGGACGAGATGGCGTTGACTTGCTTGGTCATCGTGAAGGAGGAGTCCAGGATGAAACCCAGGTTGCGTGCGTGGTCCGTGGGTGTCGGTGCGGTGCCCAGCGCTGTGGGCCACCAGGAGTCGTCCCAGGCGGATGGGGATGTCCGAGGATGAGGACCTCCGTCTTGTCTGACTTCAGCTTCAGACGACTGAGCTTCATCCATTCTGCGACGTCTTTCATTCCTTCCTGGAGGTTGGTTTTGGCAGTGGCTGGGTCTTTGGTGAGGGAGAGTATCAGCTGGGTGTCGTCGGCGTAGGAGATGATGTTGATGCTGTGTTTGCGTGCGATGGCGGCAAGGGGGCTCATGTAGATATTGAAGAGGGTTGGGCTGAGCGAGGAGCCTTGGGGTACGTCGTAGATCTCGGTGGCCGCGGGAGGGAGGCGGACTCTCTGGGTTCTGTCGGAGAGGAACGAGGTGATCCAGTCCAGGGCCTTTCCTTGGATCCCAGTGTTGTAGAGGCTGGTTATTAGGGTGCGGTGGCAGACGGTATCAAAGGCTGCCGAGAGGTCCAGGAGGATGAGGGCGGTTGTTTCTCCGTTGTCCATCAGGGTCCTGATGTCATCGATGGCTGCGATGAGGGCGGTCTCGGTGCTGTGGTTGGCTCGAAATCTGGACAGGGATGGGTCAAGCGAGTTGTTTGTCTCGAGAAATGCAGTCAGCTGTTTGACGGTCTTCTCGATTACTTTGGCCAGGAAGGGAAGAAGAAAGATGCCGCGGAAGTTCTTGAGGTCTTTGGGGTCCGCTGTGGGTTTCTTCAGAAGGGCGTTGATCTCTGCGTGCTTCCAGCTCTCAGGTGGCTGACGTGAAGGAGTTGTTTATGACGTTCCGGAGGTGGGGTGCGATGATGATGTAGGCTTTGTTGAAGATATGATGGGGGCATGGGTCAGAGGGGGAGCCAGAGTGGATTGTGTTCATGACGTGGGTGGTGTCTTCAGTGCTGATGGGGGTCCAGGCGCTGAGGGTGGTGGTGGGGGTCGTTGGTTCGGTGTCTGGAGGCGGAGTCTGGGGTCCGAAGCTGTCGTGTATATCTGCGATCTTGCGGTGGAAGAACGTGGCGAGGGAGTTGCAGAGGTCTTGCAACGGTGTGATGTCGTTGTTGCTGGCGCTGGGGTTGGAGAGCTCTTTGACGATGCTGAAGAGTTCCTTGCTGTTGTGGGTGTTGTCAAGCCGCTCTTTGAACGATGTCCTTTTGGTGGTGCGGATCAGCTGGGGGTGTTCGCGAGTGGCGTTCTTGAGGGCTGTCATGTTTTCTGTTGTCAGTTCGTGGCGCCAGGTTTTCTAGGGTTCGGCGGGATTTCTTTGAGTCTTTGAGGGAGTCTGTGAACCATGTGGTTTTCCTGTTGCTGGTAGTGCCTGGGGGGTTCCTCAGTAGAGCGAGGTCGTCGGCGCAGTTGGTGATCCACTGTGCGAGATTGTGGGCTGCGTCGTTGGTGTCAGAGGTGTCGGCTGGCGGGTTCTGGCTCAGTGATGAGGAGCTGGTCTGTGGCGATTTTGCTCCAGCATCTGCGGGGGATCTGTTGCGTGCGGTGATGGGATGTAGTCTTTTTGAAGGTTAAGTGGATGCAGCTGTGGTCGGTCCAGTGTAGTGGCTGAAGGAGACGTGGTTGCTGGCAGAGAAGATGGGGTCGAGCGTGTGGCCAGCGTGGTGGGTGGGGGTGTTCACCAGTTTTTTGAGTCCGAGGATGGCGAGCAGGGTGGTGGTGGTGGTGTCGTTTTTCTCCAGGTGGAAGTTCAGGTCCCCTAGGAGGATGTATTCTGGTGAGGCTAGGGCGTGCGGGCTGATGAAGTCGGCAATGGTTTCGCTGAATTGTGTGTGTGGGCCCGGGGGTCTGTGGATGAGTGTTCCTCTGAGGGTGGTCTTGGGGTCGGTGTGGATCTGGCAGTGTAGGTGTTCGGCAGCGGAGAGTGTGTCTTCGGCGTTGGTCGTGATGCTGATGGTGTTCCTGTAGATGATGGCGATTCATACATCACCCGCGTCAACTAGCCAAATTTGACCCTACCAAATCATCTAGCTGCCCTAAGAAAACAAGTTACTTACCTGTAACTTTGGTTCTCCAGTATTGGTAACTTTCATAGATTCCCATAGCTTGTATCATTCCCCGTCGTCGGAATGGGGAGTCTCGGTACACAAAATAACATAGCAGTAGGTACAAAAGGGAAAGAAAAAGGCTTAGGCCTCATTCCCTTTTGTAGCATATCTACCTCTTTTTGTAAAAGAGACCAAAATAGACCAACAGCCAATCAGATTAGCCTCACCCCACAGAACCCTCCTGAGAGAACCTCAGAGCCTCAGATTTTCGTAGCCGTTGTGGTACAGTACAACCAAACCTGCCGAGGGCTGAGCTTTCCCAGGGGAGGAGGGTGGGTGCATGGGAATTTATGAAAGTTACCAATACTGGAGAACCAAAGTTACAGGTAAGTAACTTGTTTTCTTACTCCAGTATTGGAACTTTCATAGATTCCCATACCTTGTATCAGAGTAGCTAGCAGTCAGAAACACATTTTGCTTCCTTAGTGTTCAAGTTCAAATATCTTTATTCGATTGTATACATGACAATCATAAAAGTACATTACATAGACATGTAATCATAAACACATTTCATAAATATGCAAATAAAGCTAACCATCCAATTCATTTATGAGACAAAACAAGTTACAAAATTATTAAAAGACCAGAGCAACAGGCAGGATAGAGCAGGTTAAAAATATAAATAATTATCCAAAGTTAAAAAGAAAAGAAAAATTTAAAAAGTACAATGATAGTAGAAGCATAGTTAGCCCTCCATACTTTTCCTGGAAATGATAGATAATTTCAAAAAACTGCTCACAAACAAAGTGCAATCAGGGTTCAGGAGTTGAAGATAATAGAGAGCTGGTTTAATCTGGGTAAGATTTAAATCTTTTAAACAAGGCTTTAAATATAACTTCCGAGGTACTATATAATAAGGACAGATAAATAAAAAGTGCGCTATATCTTGCGGAGACTTTCCGTCGCAGCCGCAAGCAGGTAACACCTGACCTCGATGGGCCCCTCTCAGGAATGCCAACAGAAGGTGAAATAAGTTGAAACGGAACCGTGTCAGTAAGTAACGTTCATAGCCGGGCATAGGCCATGATAGATACGGTTCCATTTGCAGACATGTTTTAAGTAAAGCATGTTTCCTAACGCTGTCTTTCAGTAATTCACCCTCCTCCCGGGCTAAATACCTAGTTGACATGAATGTTTTTTTCACAAAGGTAACGTCAGCTTTAGTTATGGAATTTGGGTTTAAGAACAGTTCTGGCCGTCCCATTTCAGAGAGGCGGTCCTTAATATACCTCAGCCACGGGACCTTGAACCTACCATCCCAAGTTAAAGCTTCTTTTAAAATGTCATGGGTAAGAGGTATATCAATGTTTAGCCAAGAATTCAGCCAGCATAATAGGGGATTTGCTGCTAATCTGTCACTGAGATAGGGTACGCCTAACTCCTCGTGAACCGAGAAGTTTCCGGTTCCCCTTGGCAGCCTCAATACCTTCTTTAAAAAGTTATTTTCTGCGACCTCCAGGTCTCGCGTCTGACTATAGCCCCAGAGCTCGCTGCCTTAACAGGCGATGGCAACACTCTTTGCTTGATATAATTTGAGCAAGGCTTCTGTTGGGCTATTGCCCAATTTTCTTGCAAAGCCAAGTATAGCTGCATTAACACGTGTTACCTCGCCCTTCTTTTTAACTACAGCCGGGCCCCAGGTTAATTGATCGTCAAGGAGAACCCCGAGATAAGAGAAGGTTTTAGAGTTTGGAATTTTTTCCCCGTTTATCATAAAGGAGTTTGGTTTTCGCGATCCTTGGCCTATTTTCATAACGTAGGACTTTGTGTTATTAATGCTTAAACCTCGTGACTTCATAAAATCGTGGAATGAGTTTAGGAGAATCTGGAGACCGATTGCTGTCCTTGAAATAAGGACAGCATCGTCCGCATAGAGCAGAACTGGGACGCCTTTTCGTCCGACATAGGGGTAATCCGCACCTGTTCTTATCAAATGTTCCTCCAACTCGTTGATATACAGGTTAAACAAGAATGGTGCTAAAATACATCCTTGGCGGACACCCCGGTTGATTCTGATGTCACCTGTTACTTTAAGATCTTGAGTGTAACGGACATTTGCTCTAGTATCTGAATGCAAATCGGCCAATAGGTAAATTAAGTTCTGATCGACACCCATCCTTTGCATGATGTCCCACAGTTTACCTCGATCCACGCAGTCAAAAGCGGACGATAAGTCCATAAAAGCCATATGAATGGTTCCTTGCCGGGCCAAGGTGTATTTACCTACAATCAAATATAGGTTCAGACACTGAGTCACCGTTGAGTGACCAGGTCTGAAACCATATTGTATTGGCGATATAACGTTGTTCTCATTTGCCCATATTGTTAGTCTGTTCAAAATTACACCACCTACCACTTTTGCTACAGAATTAATTAAAGATATTGGCCTGTAGCATGACGGGCTATTTCGATCGCCCTTTTTAAACACAGGTACGATGGTAGATTGCCCCCAAGACTTTGGGCTCCCGAAGATTGTAGTTGCGTTTATCACCTTTGTGAGAACGGGGGCCCATAATGAGATACAAGATTTAAAAAGATCCGGAGGCAAGCCATCCGGACCTGGTGCCTTATTACAAGTTAACCCTTGAATAGCCTTTTCTACATCATTGACTGTAAAACATAAAAATGTTTCCTTTGACATCGAGACGTCATAGGTTGTCTGTTGTTCGTGGCTTTTAAAAATTTCACTAAAGTGACTGACCCAATCTGCCTCTGGGATGTTAGTTCCTATTGCAGTATCTCTTGGGTTGTCAAACAAAGGTTTGTTGATAATTTCCCAAAATTTACTGCTATTACCCAGGACTGAAGGGTCAAGCAAAGACTCCCAGGTACTGGCTTTAATTTCCCTTTTCCGTTTATCAAGTGCTTTTTTGTAGGTCAAACGAAGATTTTTGATTTGACCTAAATCTCTAGGTTTAATTTTTAACGCCTTTCTTAAACTTCTATTTGCCAAGGAGCATGTTTGATCAAACCACTTAGGATTATTTTTAACTTGCCCCTTCACTGGTACTAATAACAATGATCCTACTATTGACACTACACCTTCGTAAATAACTAAGGTTTGCTCAGGGGACGTAGATGTTGATATACAATCCGCCAAGTCCCCGCCACATAACTTGTTAATTTCGATATAAAGGTTTTCTTGGTTTACCAACTGCCATTTCAGGCGGCGTTTACCTTTACACATTTTAGGATTCCCCTATCTTCACAGTGTTTTCGCTGTTCAAATACACCCCCATTCAATTTGATAATAAGGGGGTTATGGTCGCTATAAATATTTGCTTGAATGGGAAAAACTAGTGGCCTGGTTGGCGAGGTCACCGGATAATAATATGTGATCTATGTAAGAACCATGACCTAAACCTTTAAAAGTAGGAACATCATAGATTTTAGTCTCGGGGGCTAGTGACATAGCTACAAACAAATTATTTTCATTTAGCAAATCATTTAGGTTAGAGCCACGCCTGGTATGATCAAAGTGGAAACCGTCCATGCTATTACATCCCAGGGATCCCAGGGGGGTATCTCGAGGATTTCCACAAGGATGTGCATTAAAGTCTCCAGCAATCAATACATTACATGGCAATATGCCTGATCCTTCTTTCAACAGTTCTTTCAGTATCGATATGTTACACTCCCCTTGATTAGATACAGCATTGTAAAAATTAGTGACATCTCATTCTCCTTAACCTTTTTTTTTTCCCAAGAAAAAATAAAACAATGCAATCACATAAAGAACACATAGCAAAATGTGCAAATAACAATAAGAAAGGAAGGAGGGAAGAAAGGAAAGCTCACCACTCAATGGAAGAGGTTCCTCAGGATTGCCTGGCCTACAGCCGTGTCTTCCTGTGCCTAGGTCTCCAGGCAGTAATGTCTTGTGAAGGTGTGCGTACTGTTCCAAGTTGCAGCCCTGCAGATGTCTTTAATCTGGACCCCCCGCAAAGAGAGCCGTAGAGGAAGCCATGGACCTTGTCGAGTGTGCTCCAATTCTGCCCTCCAGAGGCTTGTCCACTGCAGAATGACAGAACTGTATAGCACTGGAGATCAATCGAGCAATACCCTGCTTGGACAGGGGTAAGCCTTTGCGGGGAGCACTGAATGGAATGAACAATTGAGAAGATTTCCGAAATTCTTTAGTACGGTCCAGATAAAATTTCAAGCACCGCTGCACGTCCAGCGAATGAAGTGCCCTTTCCGCCGGTGTAGATGGCTGAGGAAAGAAAGCCTTGAGAATTACCGGCTCATTTAAATGAAAATCTGAGGGCACCTTTGGTATGAACTTTGGATTAGTCCTTAGAATTACTGTATTCCTTTTGATTTGGAGGAAAGGATTCTGGATTGTGAGAGCTTGTAATTCTCCAATACGTCTTGCCGAAGTGAGAGCAAGAAGGAGTGCGAATTTCCATGAGAGGAATTTCAAATCTACTCGATGAACCGGTTCAAAGGGAGGCTTAATCAACTGGGTGAGAAGCAAGTTCAAATGCCATGTGGGAGGCGGAGGCCTCACTGGAGGAAAGACTCGAAACAGGCCTTTGAGAAATTGTTTGACAATTCTAGAGGACCAAAGAGAAGGCCCAGAGGCAATGCGTCTGTAGCGAGAAACTGCAGCCAAGTGAACATTTATGGACGAATGAGCCAGACCTGCCTCAGCCAAGGACAGGAAATAAGGTAGAACTTGATGAGGCAGAGACAAGAAAGGGTCCACACCTTGCTGTTGGCACCAGATGCAAAAGCGTTCACATTTTAGACAGTAAGTCTTGTTAGTGGAAGGAGCTCTAGCCTGAGAGAGAACATCCCTTATCTCGTCTGAGAGATGAAGATCTAGGAATTCTCGCTGCTCAGGAGCCATGCTGAGAGGTGTAAGGAACGAGGATCTGGATGCCAGATCTGGCCCTGGGACATCGTGAGAAGGTCCGGGATCGCTCATAGAGGAACCAGAGAAAGAAGGTGAAGCTCCGTGAACCAAAATTGCCTCGGCCAAACTGGGGCTATTAGGATTATCTTGCATGGCTCCGTCTTGATCTTCCAGAGTATCCTCGGTATTAACGGAATGGGGGAAAAGGTTACACAAATGCTCTTGACCAAGCTATCGAAAGCGCATTCCCAAGCGATCCGCGATGGTGAACTTTGCTTGCATAAAACTGGCATTTTCTGTTCACCGGGGTAGCAAAGAGATCTATTGAAGGTTTGCCCCACCGGTGAAAAATGTCATCCAAGACCATCTGGTTTAGTTCCCACTCGTGGCTGACTGACGAAAGCCTGCTGAGCTTGTCCGCCTTTTCGTTTAGCACTCCTGGTAGGTGTTTTGCCGTGAGCGATATTCCGTGTAGGATCGCCCATTCCCAAATTGTTTGGGCCTCCTGCGACAACGGAAGAGATCTGGTACCCCATTCCTTGATGTAGTGCATGGCCGTGGTGTTGTCCATATGAACGAGAACCACCGAACCCTGCAAACGTGGAAGAAACGCTTGAAGAGCCAGACAAATCGCTCTGAGCTCCAGGAGATTGATTTGAAGAAGGCGGTGCCGGGGCAACCAATGCCCGCTTACATGTAAGTCCTGAAGCACCGCACCCCAGCCTTCCAGCGAGGCATCAGTTGCGACAACTTGAGGAGCCAGATTGCTTACGAAGGATAGACCTTGGGATAAATTCTCCTCCTGTGTCCACCACAAGGCGGCTTCTTTCATTGCCGCAGTAATCACCACCTTGTCGTCGAAAGAGCTGTGAACTTGTTGCCACTGCATGTCTAGTTGCTCTTGAAGAGATCGCATCCGCAATCTGCAGTGGGGTATCAGAGGGATGCATGAAGAAATCACTCCGAGAAGGAATTTGTAACGGCGTACTGAAAGACACTTTTTTTGCTCAACAAATGAGCCAAGGACCTTAGTTTTTCTTGCCTTTCGAAGGAAGACGTGTCCAAGATAGCCCCTAGGAACCGTGCTCTCTTGGACAGCCAGAGAGAGGATTTCTCCCTGTTGAGAGTCAGACCCAGATTGCTGAACCGAGTCGTACATGCCTCGACTATCTCCTCCGCTGTCCGCCTAGACGGAGCCTTCAGCAACCAGTCGTCCAGGTAGGGGAAGATTTGAAAATGCTGTTTCCTGAGGAAAGCTGCCACCGGTGACAGCACCTTGGTAAAGATCCTCGGGGCAGAGCGAAGTCCAAAGGGTAAAACTTTGAATTGGAAGTGGCTCTTGGCTACTGTGAATCGTAGAAACCTCCTGTGGGCTGGATGAATGGGTATGTGAAAATACGCATCCTCGAGATCGAGAGTGGCCATGAAACCTCCCGGGTTGAGGAGACGCAAGATATCCTGGAGCGAGACCATCCGAAAGGATTGACTGATGAGATAGGTGTTCAGCTCCCCGAGATCTAAAATGGGGCACCATTTATCCAGCATCTTCTTGACAAGGAAAAACCTGGAGTAGAAACCGTCCCCCCTCAGACAGGGGAACCAGCTCCACTGCTCCCTTGAGGAGTATCTGATGAACTTCGAGCCGTAAAGGACGCAGGTGTTTTGAAGGCATAGCGACAGGGGGCTTGGAAGGTGGTATATGAAGCAACTCCAGCGTATGGCCATCTCGAATGATGTTGAGCACCCAACGGTCCGATGTTATCAGTTTCCAGTTGTGGAGGTATTGAAACACCCTGCCTCCCACAGGTGTTAACGGGGAGGTGGGTACAGTAGGCAGAGCCAGAACGCCGCTATTGTCTCTTGGAGGTGTCACGTCCCTGGCGATTCTGCTTCCCTCTGGTGTTGGATCGAGAGAAAGACTAGGTCTGGCCTTGTCGTTGTTCGTACGGTGGGCGATACGACTGAGACGTCGAACAAGAGTACCGTTGTTGTTGGTACGAGCCTCTGTAGGATGTGGTACTCTTACCCCTGGCCCCACGGAAAGGAACCTTTTGATATTGGAGATTGCCTAGAGATCTTGCCATCTCCGTATCTTTTTTTGTGTCCTGGAGGGCATCGTAAACATGTTTCCCAAATAATGCCTCACCATCAAACGGAAGGTCCAGGATTTTGTTCTGAACCTCCATCGGAACCATGTCGCCCGGAGCCAGCCCTGGCGACGAAGAACAGCTGCGTCTGCCAGTGAACGGAAAGTTGTTGTGGCGATATCCATGGCGCAGTCGATCACCTCCGCCGATGTAGCCTCTCCCTCCTGTAGAATTTTCTTGGCCTCCGCCTTGGAGTCCTGTAGGAGCTCGTCCAAATATGGTGAAAGGTCGCACCACATTTGGCGATCGTACCTACCAAGGATCGCCAACGCATTCGCTGCCCGTACTAAAAGACTCGCCATAGAGGAAACCTTTTCCCCGCATTATCAAAGCGCCTGCCTTCTTTATCGGGAGTCGTCGTCAGTGGTGCAGAAGGATTGCGTGACTTTCTTTGCACCGCCTGGGATATTACCGAATCCGGCTTTGGTTGACCTATCAAGGACGCTGGACTATCCTCAGGCGCCTTGTACTTCTTCTCTAGGCGTGGCAAAACTGGAATAACCGTAGCCAGGTTCTTCATCGCCTTCAAACCCTCGTCCCAGAGATGGCAGACAATGGGAATGGAATGGACCACTTTCCAGTAGGGCTCCTTAAAATCATAAAGGAAGCATTCCGTTTGAACTGAAGGCATAGGAAGCTTGAATCTACTGGAGGCTCTTTCCATCAGCTTGTGAAAACCCCCAATGTCTGCCGGGGGAGAATCCACCAGATCCGGAGTAGGTGAAGCAGGATCCGGGATCACATAATCCTCCCACTCAACACACTGGTTAGACCTGTTGCCATCATCCTGTTCCTCGTCCGAGGAATCATCATGAACATCCGGGACTACTGGAGGTAAACCTGGGCTTGAGACCTGCGGCTGTGAAACCATCTGGGATGATTCTCCCAGAGAAAACACTGCAGGAGCCGATGGTGTAGGCACAGTATGTACTGAAGAGAAAGTCGAAGATGGAGGAGGAGAAGCTTGAGAAAACCTCTTCCTATAATCCTGCAACATGCCCTGGAGATCTGCCAGGAGCGAAGAAGGGACCGTAACCATCTCCTGGCCTGCGCTGTCCTGATGACAATAGGATTGTTGGTATGAGTACACAGGAGTGTAGTCGCCCTCCGAATCAGTGTCCTGACATTTGACCAACAATTGTGAGAGACTATGGGCATAGCCACAAGAATCCTGATCATCCCCGTCCGAGTCCTCTTCTTCCTCGAGCAACAGCGCGGGAGGCAAGGGGGCAACCCTCCTTGGTGACATCATATCAGGTGTTATTCTCTTTAAGGATATTGTAATCTTCTCCGTCGCCGAAGATGTCGTCGACGGTACCGTCGGCGATGGGTTTGAAAAAGAAACCATCGTCAACAAGGTCGTCGACGGAAGATGCACCGTCGACGAAGAGATGAGCGTCATCGACACTGCCGTCAACGAGACCGCCGACACGCCTGCCGTCGTTGTAGTCATTGATATCGTGGACGACACCGTAGTCGCCGTCACCGTAGTCGCCGCCACCGTCGTCGACACAGTCGCCGACACTCTCGTCGTCACCGTAACACATTGTCGATGCGCCCGTCGACGCCGACGTCGATGTGTGAGTAGAAGGCACCATCGACGAGCCCGTCGACAGTGTAACTTTCTTCATCTGAGATTTTGAAGTTTGTCGACGCAGTCTTCTGCGGCGTCGTCGACAATCTGGAAACTTTTTCTGACTTCTCAGAAGATAGAGAAGAGGGATTCTTAAAAGTCTTAGCAGACTCCACCACTGCTGCAGCTGCAGATAGTCCTTCCCTCTCCTTTGCACCGTGGTGAGATTTACTCGGACTCCGGCTCTCAGACTCATGGGGGTCTTTTTTGAGGCCTTAACAGGACTTTCAGAGGATGGTGGAGGGGAAGCTCTACCCCTTTTCACTGACCTTCGAGATGAGGTGCCAGATGATGAGTCCTCACTGTCACTTGACAGAGTTCCCTTCCTAGACTTTACCTTCTGGAGCCAAGTGAGAAGGCGACCCTCATGGTCCCGGAGGGTCTTCGTAGAGAAGGTGTGGCAGATCTTGCAGTCCGCTGCCTTATGATCCAGGTACAGGCAATAAATGCAGTCCTTATGCCTGTCCTCCACATACAGCCTCTTCTTGCCACAGGTGGAACAAGGCTTGAAAAGGGCTTTCTTCTCCTTGTCAGACATTTCTGAATGAAACACCAAACAATTCTGAACAAAAAAATGTAGAAAAAAGCAGTCAATAGAGTTGAAGTGAGCAGAGCTCAAAGGAGACTCCCTAAGCACAACGTGCAGTAGAAAATCTGAGGCTCTGAGGTTCTCTCAGGAGGGTTCTGCGGGGTGAGGCTAATCCGATTGGCTGTTGCTCTATTTTGGTCTCTTTTACAAAAAGAGGTAGATATGCTACAAAAGGGAATGAGGCCTACTGCTACCTACTGCTATGTTATTTTGTGTACCGAGAATCCCCACTTCGACGATGGGGAATGATGCAAGCTATGGAAATCTATGAGAGTTCCCATACTGGAGTAAATGTAGAATGCTAGACGCGGACTTTGCACATATGTCTTGGAGATGTCCCCCAATCACGCCATACTGGGTGGAGGTCTTTCAAACTATAGCTAAAATAATCGCCGCACCCCTCATTCCATACCCGCGACTTGGACTGCTAGGGTTGGTCAATCATATTAAACCTTGCTACTCCCGATATGTATAGCCTTTGCCTTGATGCTTGCAAAAAGGGAAGTAGCAATACATTGGGGGGGCTAGACACCGGCCTACAAAGGCAGCATGGATACGCAGCATGTCTTATTGCAGCTTACAGACTGATATTTATGCTATGCTTCAACCCCAACCTCATGACCCAAGGACATACGGTGTGTCATCCGTACTTACCTACAACAGGTCTTGGACTCTGGCAAGCACTTACCCCTGAGCAGCCCCTGAGAACATAGAGAGCACAGACCCATCCCCACTACTGATTGACGCTCTGATACAAATAAAACCAACACATTACATATGCATGCCGTGGCCCACACCCTAGATCACACACGGTATAGCTCACCGCCAAGATTGCCAGTAACAGCAAATGAAGATCCGGTACAGATGGAATTCCCACCCCCCGCCCCTCCCCCACTACTACTACCCCCATGCTTTATTTCTTTGCTTAATGTTCTGTGATGATTAGAGTTCTGTATCTTAATTGTTTTTGCTTTTATTTCTTTATTGTAAAATGTATGTCAACATTTTTCTTTCAACAAAATCTTTAAAAAAAAAAAAAAGTGCCCTTATCCGGTCCATTAAAGCTAGGTGGGTAGCAAACATTTTGGTGTACTAAAAAGTGTGCTTTGGTTTTAAAAAGTTTGGGAAGTAGTGGTCTAAGAACAATCAGTCAAGTGATGAAAAGACAAGGATTTGATCTTGCATGCAAGATGTAAACCGTAGGGATTTTAGACATTCTCTCTCTTGAGAAATATTTGCTTTCTATAAATCACTTGCAGTAACAATTGCATAACTTTCTTAGTAAGCCTGGGCGGAGTTCTGCTACATGGACCTCCGCGAAGTGCAAAATAAAACGCCGCCGCGCTACGCGGAGCTCCGCAAGCGGCGGAGTGCATTGGATAAATGCTGTCCGCAGTGATTCAGTGCAAGGTGCTTGTCTGCACTGTGCAATCATCGCGTACGGCACCATGCACAGCGAAAGCGGGCGCTGCAACTTTCTCAACACGAGCGGACAGTTTCTCAATGCAAGCGGTCACAGGCACGCGACCATTCGCAATGAGAAATCTGACCGCCTGTGTTGAGAAATCTCGCCGGGAAGTTGATTTTCCAAGCTCGAGCTTGCCAACTTGATGTTGACTATTGTGAAGGAGGAAAAATCTCGCCAGGTAGTGGATTTTCCCTGCATGGCACTCGCCAATTTGACGTTGATGAAAGCGAGCGAGGGGAAGTTTTCAGAACTCCACGAGCTCTGTGGAGCGCGGAAATCTCCGCAAGCGAGTTCACCGCACAGACTTCGGTCTTAGAAACAAATTGCTCATCTTGTCAAACTGCTTTAACTTTCAGTTGAGTCTCTGTTGATGGCAAGTGCCATACTCAAGAAGTTTAGCTGGCAACTGCAATAATTTATGGTCATATTAATTTTGCTGTTCTGAAGCGAAGAAATACTATTATTTAATAACACTTAGCTAATACAACTAGTTTCTATCCTTTATGGTGAACTACAGCAAAAAAGTGACTGATTTCGTCCAACTACAGATGTTGCTTCAGATTAGGGCATTCAAAGGGGGCTTTGACAAAATGCTAACCCTCCAACATAGGATTTCAGCCTAGGTACAGCAGAAGGCATTAATTGTGATTCTCACGCTTGGCGAAAAGAAATGCTAATGTTTATACTTACATCAAGTTGAATCGTTGAGCTATCTTGACGGTAAATAGGTCTGGAATGTCTGACTTTAAAGGAACAGATTTCAAAGATGGACTTCCTTTACAGAGAACTGAGTTAGATGTATCCTACACTCTTTTTACAATGTGAAAATATGTTCACCACGTTTGCTGCATTCCTGGATTTTTGAGAAGAGCATTCTGAGAATCAGGCCAAGGGGATGACTCAACTACATATAAATCGTCACTTGAAGGCCTTACTAAATGATGACATTAAGCAGCTTCTTGTCTCACCCTTCAATGTTTTTTTTTTTTGGGGGGCGTTTTGCACCTTTATTAGTATGCATGTATAGTTGAAATTAGACAGGTCCAGTTCAAGCTGCAGATTCCACAGAAGTCACAAGCCCTAAAAACAAAAGTAACTCCCAATAGTATATAAATAAGGTGAAGAAAAAAATACATATTTCTAAGGAAATTGTTGGTTAAAATTTAACATTGTCATGTACAAATGAACAGGACCTCAAGCCATGAACTGCCTCCACTTGCGATGAAATCTTAAAATGGTCACCAAGGGCACAGCCTAAGGCACGCACACAGTAACCGGAACACTGCATTATTGGTAACGTCAAGAGGTCTCACTTTTGACCTACTGGCTGTGCAGCATCACCGGGGTGGGATGGGGGCTGGGGTGTGTTAAGACAACTTGCAGCCACGTCATTTTGTAGGAGAGTGTGCATGCTTTGAAATGGCATTTTCTTTTGTTTTTTATGTACCAATTCAAATGGAAGACGCCACTTTGATTGGTAAATAAACATCACAACGCAATTTGACAAGTAGAGTGGCTGTTATCAAATATGAAGTCAGCAAGTTAAGAATGACTAACGTCGGGGGGAGGAGCCTAGCGCGCATCCAAGATGGTCGCGTGAGCACAGGGCTCCCCGGACCCTTTCTGCTCCTCGGAATATATCCTGAGACTATCCTGATTTGGTTTATGGAATCTGGGAGATGAAGACCAGCTGATCATATATCTCTTTTTAAAACTCTAATCGGACCTGGGAATCCTGAGTTGTCGTCGTCGGAACTTTTGGGACCCACCCGACGGAGGTGGCCGGGGTGAAGGTGACCCGTGGGGCCGGGCTGCAATTGAACAACAGCGGCCTCAGCGCGGTGCCAGTTGCCGATTCAGCACTTTCGGTTTCGGTTTTGGCCTTCAGGAGATCGGCTGGCGTGCGTGCTCAAGGTGGCGAGGTGCCTCCTGGGCCTCTGCCCGAGGCTTGCTTCCATCTGCTACTGGTGGGCTTAACGCCTCCGACCCCTACATCGACAGTTTGTGGTCCTTTTGCTGGCGCCCGCACACCTCTTGCTCGGAGGTCCCATTGAGAGACTGCGCTCGCATGGCGGGCAAAGGGGGTCCGGAGGGGCGCAAGACCAAGGCTTCTCTGCGCGGGGGAGCGGTCCAGAGCAACAACATGGACCGCTACACCCAGGGCAGGGGGTCCCCTGGCGCTGCTGGCCTCTCCCCGGATGCTGCGGGGGGAGGCACGACCGTCTCTGCGGAACTTTCCCTGCAGGACATTATGGGCGCCATCGAGGGCATCAGGGAAACCATCGCGACGCAATATGAGGCCCTGGCCCGTAAGATCGACACTGTCGCGATCGATGTCACCCTGATTCGGGCAGACCTCTCCAAAACCAACGAGAAGGTCCAGGCCCTTGATACACGGACCTCCACCCTGGGTGCGGAGGTGTCGGATCTGCGGGCCGCGCTTGGGGACATTAGAGTGGTCAACGACCATATGGCCCGGCGGCTTGAGGACTTCGAGGGACGGGCCCGACGCAACAACATCCGCATCATTGGTGTACCGGAGTCCTCCGACGGCCGCCCGGTGGACCTCGTGGTCGAGGAACTTATCCTGCAACAGCTGTCCCCGGTTGGCCTAAGCAAATTCTTCGCCGTGGAGCGGGCCCATCGAGTTCCGGGCGGCCGGCCGCGTCCGGGGGCCCCCCCCGAGGCCTATCGTGGCTAAACTGTTCCACTACAGGGACCGCGACGCTATTCTGCAGGCTTCACGGACCCGTGGCCCGGTCCGCTACGAGAATTCGACCATCAATTTTTATCCGGACTTCACGCAACTGGTCCAGAAACAGCGGATGGGATTCCAAGGGGTGAAGCGCCGTCTCCGCGAGCTAGGCCTGAAGTATTCGATGATCTACCCGGCGAAACTCCGAGTGGAGCATGGAGAGCGGACAGCCTTTTTTGACTCTCCTGTGGCCGCAAGTGACTGGCTGGACTCGCTGCCGGACGGGGGTGGCCGGCCCGGGCCCTCTGGGGGCACCGCAGGTGACGGGTCCCCTTAGACTGACATTTGGTCCTTGCTTTTGCGGTTTTGCACTGTACAGTTGGGTCTTACTTCTTTTGCATACTGTGTCTTACCAGGACCCGTGAGGGGTGCGGGCGGGTTCGGGTCCCTTTCCTCCTCCGGGGTCTTTTTGTAGAATGGGGTTAGGGGGGCGACAGGCACACTGCAAGTTGGGGGGGTCATTGGCCCGCAGGGGTGCAGGGTGGGGGGAGTTGGACTTGGGGTGGGGTTGGGGGGGAAGAGGGGTTGTTTTGTTGTGTGTTTTTTGTTTACAGGGCGAGGTATTGATTTTTGTCCATATTTGGGAACCGGGCTGGGGGCCTCTTGATCTATTGGAGGGGATGGGGGGAGACGGGTTGAGGCTTATGTCATGGAACGTCAATGGGTTGGGGGACCGTATTAAGCGGGGTGTTGTACTGCAATATTTGCGTCGTGTGACTCCTGATGTGGTGTTTCTCCAGGAGACGCACTTGGTCGGCAATGTCTGCCATGCGATGAACAGGGGGGGATACCGCCTCGTAGCCCATTCTGGTTTCACAACTGGCTCCAGGGGGGTGGGCATTCTCCTGCGAACCTCCCTTCCGGTGGAGATCACGAGGATAGTCTCGGATGACAGAGGGCGCTATGTGTGTTTGATTGGGAGGTGGGAGGGGCAGCCCCTTACCCTGGTTTCAGTCTACGTCCCCCCGGGCCTCCAGAACTCCACCTTTACTGACTTGGGTCGAATGCTGCTTGACCTTCCGGACGGCCTCCTGCTCATGGGCGGGGACTTTAATTCTGTGGTTTCGGGTGAACTGGATCGTCACCCACCAAGGACCCTCCCCGCTGCCCAGTCATGGCTGGGTGGGATGTTGGAGACCTTCGGCTTGGTGGATAGTTGGAGACTAATGCATCCGACCCAGTGTCAGTTCACCTTTCATTCGGGGGCGCATGGGAGTCTCTCCAGGTTAGACTACTTCCTTATGCCCACGGCGCAGACTGGTCGGATTCGAGAGGTCAGACACCTGGCGCGTGGTATCTCCGACCATTCTCCGCTGTGGCTTCTCTTTGACACCGGGTCGCGGTCCGCAGGGCGGATAGCTCCTATTAACCCCTGGTACCTGCGGGACCCTGCGACTCGTGACAGCCTGGTTAAGGCCATGGACCAATACTTCAGTGAAAACGAGGGGTCGGTGTCGTCTGCGTTGTCCCTTTGGGAAGCCTTTAAAACTGTGATACGCGGACACGCCCTCGCCCAGATAGTGGTGGCCAAGAAGGTTAGGAGCGAGGCGGTGGTGAAGCTGGAGACTGACATCTCGGGGTTGGAGTCGGCCTTGGAGGCGAATGTTACTCCGGACGGGCTACATGCCCTTAGCCTGAAACAGTTCGAATATAGGTCCCTGGTCACTGACGCGGCCAAAACTATGTATAGGGAGCAGCAGGGCCGATTGTATGACGCGGGGGACAAGGCGGGAAAGTTGATTGCGTGGCTGGACAAAAAGGAGAGAGTGAATCGTGCGGTCCCCGAGTTGCGTGCTGCGGATGGTGTGTGTGTGACTGAGCCGGATGAGATTGTGGAATGTTTCGCTGACCACCTCCGGGCGGTGTACTCCCCGGTGACTGACAGGGATGAGGATGACTCTCGCCTCCTACTGAGAGATATTGCTCTGCCCGGCCTGTCCGTTGAGGACCGGGAGCGGCTGGACGCCCCCTTGTCGTCGGATGAAATAGCGACCGCGATCCGTTCCCTTCGCTCGGGCAAGGCTATGGGTCCTAACGGTCTGCCCATTGAACTATACAAATTGCGTCCTGATAAGCTTGCGCCCTTCCTCAGCCGCATGTTCCGCGACTCTCTTGCGGCGGGTTCCCTTCCGGCCGACCAGCGCTTGGCCACTATAGTCGTTATCCCCAAGGAGGGCAAGCCGCGAGACCGCTGTACTTCTTACCGGCCTATTTCACTGCTCAATGCGGAGCCTAAAATCCTGGCGAAAGTCCTGGCCAATCGATTGTTGAGTGTCGTGTGCGACCTTATTCATCCGGACCAATGCGGCTTTATCCCGCACCGCAACACCGCTCTTAACTTGCGGCGTCTTCACGGTGCCCTTGCCAGGGCGGAGTTCCTCTCCGAACCGGCCGTGCTGGTTTCTTTGGATGCCACGATGGCCTTTGACACTATTGAGTGGCCATTCCTCTGGGCCGTCTTGGATAAATTCGGCTTTGGAGAGGGATTTATTGGCTGGGTGAGGCTCCTTTACACGGGACCCATGGCTCAAGTGGTGGTGAATGGGCGGGTCTCTCGGCCCTTTGCCCTCGGCAGGGGCACGAGGCAGGGGTGCCCGTTGTCCCCGTTGCTTTTTGCTCTCGCCCTGGAGCCACTCGCTGCCTGGCTCCGTTGGGAGCCCTCGCTTAGAGGGATCCGGTGGGGCCCGGGCTTCGAAGATCGGGTCTCGCTGTATGCCGACGACATTCTCCTGTATCTCACCTCACCGCGGCAGTCACTCAACGTCCTCTTTGACGTTCTGACCTCCTTTGGGAACAATTCGGGTCTCACGATCAATTGGTCTAAATCCTGCGTTTATCCCATCTCTGGTGGTCCTCCTCTCCTGCCGCCTCGGCTCCCGATTCAAATATCTCTGAGCGGCTTTAAGTACCTGGGGATATACGTTTCGCTGGACCCGGTGGCCCGCTATGAGCAGAATCTCCTGCGTCCACTTCGGCGACTGCGGGAGGACACGGCCCGGTGGTGCAGGCTCCCCCTGTCCCCGCTGGGTCGGGCCGCGCTGTTTAAAATGATGTCCCTTCCCAGGTTCCTCTATGCACTCCAGAACTCCTTCGACGTTATCCCAGTGGCCTACTTTCGGGAGGTGGAGAGCCTGCAGAGGAGACTGGTGTGGGACGGGCGGGCGCGTATTGCTCTTGCCAAGCTCACTCTCCCCTGGTATGACGGGGGCATCGCGCTTCCTGACATCCGCAGGTACTATTGGGCCTCGCAGCTATCTGCCATTAACCACGCCACGTATGCGCCCGGCTTGAATCCGGCGTATGAGATGGACAAGTTCCTGCTTCCCGGCGGGAACTACAACAGGGCACTTTATTCCCGCCTGGCTGGCCGGACCCTCACGGGTCCTACTAAGATTGCGGTGCGGACCTGGAGGGCTGCCACTGCGGCCATGGGCTGGAGTGAGCGATTAACATGTGCTACTCCCTTGTTTGCCTCCGACCGCCTGGGCAGCTTGTGGACCACGAAGGGGTTTGACCAGTGGGACACGATTGGTATCAGCAAAGTGGGAGACCTGTGGCATAAGGGCGCGGTAAAGACTTTCGCGGTGCTCCAGGCCGAATACGAGCTGACCGACAGGGAGTTCTTCCGCTACGCCCAGGTCCGACACGCCCTGCTCTCGGTCTTCGGGGAGGGGACCAAGATCCCTGTTTCCTCGCCCCTCGAGGACCGCATACTTGACGGACATGTCCCTGATAGTACTATTTCTTTAATTTATAAAAAATTAATTAATCACCGGGCGGACCTTTTTGTGCGCCTTCGGGAGGCTTGGACTGGGGATGGGGTGGAATTGGACGACGAAGATTGGCAGTCTGCACTGTCGTCCCCCAAGGAGGTTGCCATTCCGGCTCGTCTCCGGTTGGTACAGCTCAAGATTCTCCACCGGGTGTATGTGACGGGTCCGCGCTTGGTCTCGATGGGATTTTCCGGCGACGGGCTCTGTAAGCGAGGGTGTGGGCTCAGCGCCACCTTTCTTCATATCCTTTGGGAGTGCCGCGAGGTGGCGGACTACTGGCGCCGGGTCCACACGGTTATGGGACAGGTCACTGGGGTTGTGCTGCTGCCGGAGGTGCGTCGCTGTGTCCTGAATGTGTGGGAGCCCAATGATTACAGCGCGGCTCAGACTCGGTGGGCGGCCCTAGGGAACATGATTGCCAAGAGGGACATAGCGCAACTTTGGGGCGCTCAACGGCCGCCCACCGTGTCAGTATGGAAGGAGAATATGGACTGGTGTATGTTTAGGGAGAAGACTGTGTATGTGGCCCGTGGCAAGCCGGGGGCATGGGGTAGAATTTGGGGGCAATGGAACGCGTATCGCGGAGGCATCTGTACGCCCCCCCTGGTAGACACTGATATCGCCATGTCCCCCTGACCCTTGATGGCTCCTGGCGCCTTTTGGAACAACTACATATGGACGTTCATCTCCCTTGACCCCCTCCCCCCCCCCTCCGTCCCCGGCCTCCCGGTACTCCTCTCTTTAGCTGTTTGCTCAATTGTCCTGACTGGAGCTTCCCGGGGGGAGCCTGACCCGCACTGGTTTCCCTCATAACTCGCCTTTTGTTTTTTATTGTTTGTCTTTTTGTTTTTGTGATTGTTGGACTTACGCTTCCTGTTCCTCGAGAACTATCTGGAGCCACTGCGGGGCAGTGCCCTGGGAACTGATTGTAGCCTTGATATGTGTAGATTTCCTTCTGTACCTAGCGGCCGGCCCGGGTGGTTGTAGGCCCGTACTTGTAACCGAATTATTGCTCAATAAAAACTTTTTCAAAAAAAAAAAAAAAAAAAGAATGACTAACGTCAACC